>NC_089235.1:75143325-76343325 GCF_963924675.1 Phocoena phocoena
CTGACCTCTGGGGAGGGGAGAGGACCTGGAGGTGGAATCAGCCCCCAAAGGCCAATGATTTAATGATCATGCCTATGTGAGGAAGTCTCCACAAAAACCCAAGAGGACTGGGTTCAGAGAGCTTCCGGGTTGGTGAAGACGTGGAGGCGCTGGGAGAGTGACTCATTTGGAGAGGGCGCAGGAGCTCCCCGCCCTTCCCCACACCTTGCCCTGTGCATCTCTTCCATCTGGCTGTTCCTGAGTTATATCATTTGATAATAAACCAGTAATCTAGTAAGTAAAATGTTTCTCTGAGTTCTGTGAGCCACTCTAGCCAATTAATTGAACCCACGGAGGGCTGTCATGAGAACCTCTGATTTATAGCCTGTCAGTCAGAAGTACCAGTGACACCCGGGCCTTGTGACTGGAGTCTGAAGTGGGAGAGTGGGGCGGGGTCAGCCTGGAGTGCTTTACAGTGGCATCTGATGTTATCTCTGGGTAGACAGTGTCACAGTGGAGTAGGCGACACTGCAGCTGGTGTTGCAGAGAATTGCTCCTTATTGTTGCGGAACCACAACCCCATGCTGGAATTGGGTCCAGGAACCCCAAAATAACAACCAACACTTATGCATATACTCACAGACCCATCAACCTACCTACACACAAACTCATACACACACAACCAATTGTTTTCAATCAAATGTGACCCTGCAGCAAAAGCATTTCCGAAGTAAAACCACTATCCAGTAGAAGTTACTCTCATCAGGCAAAGGCCAAAGGGAAGACAGTAATGCTATCGTGGCAAGGACGATCTTCAGAATTTAAAAGAGTGAAAGGGACACTTTTCTTGCTTTCAGCTTTTCCTAGATCCTAGTCAGCCTCCAACCCACGTCCTCTGGATTTAGCGGCAGTGCAGGGTGCTCCCATCAGGGATGTCATCACCCTGCCCTGTATGTTTTCTCCACCCTTGTGCGAAATGGAGGCATTCTTAGTCCTGAGCTGTGGCTTGTCAGCCTCCTAAGTCTGTAACGTCAGAGGCTAATTAAGAGACTGGGCTGAATACAGAGTTTGCACTGTTAACCACAGCAGTGTCCTACCCCTCAAGCAAAATGTTTATAAATCACACCCTTCTTCCTCAAATCTCACCTTGACTCAGAATTTAAGTTCCTGGGACTTGGTAAACTTCACTGTTCTGACAGCAGTCCTAAAAATGTACCTCCTTTTCCAACCTTTGGAATTTGCAGCTCTGAATAGAGTTGCCAAATAAAATATAAGGCACACATCTCAATCTGAATTTTAAATAAACAATTAATTAATTAAAAGTATGAACCCCAAAATGGATGGGATGTACTTTTTCTAAAAAAATTGTTTTTATTTAAAATTCAAATTCAGCTGGACAGATGATATTCCTTTTAATGTTCTTATCCTTTTTAAAATATTGAAGTATAGTTGATTTACAATATTGTGTTAGTTTCAGACGCACAGCATAGTGACTCTAGTTTTGCAGATTATATTCCTTTATAGGTTACTATAAACTAATGGGTGTAAGTTCCCGTGCTATACAGCGTATCCTTGTTGCTTATTTGTTTTATATGTAGTAGTTTGTATCTGTTAATCCCATATCCCTAACCTGTCCCCCCCACTTCCCTCTCCCATTTGGTAAGCACAATTTGTTTTCTATATCTGTGAGTCTGTTCCTGTTTTGCATATACATTCATTTGTATAATTTTTTAGATTTCACATATAAGTGACATCATATAGTATTTGTCTTTCTCTGTCTGACTTATTTCACTAAGCCTAATATTCTCTAGGCCCACCCACGTTGCTGCAAAGGGCAATTTCATTTTTTAATGGCTGAGTAGTATTCCATTGCATATACAGATGACATATTCTTAATCCAGTCATCTATTGGGGGGCACCTGGGTTACTTCCATGACTTGGCTATTGTAAACAGTGCTGCTATGAACACTGGGGTGCACGTATCTTTTCAAATTAGTATTTTCATTTTTTTCCACTCAGGAGTGGAATTGCTGTATCATATGGTAGTTCCATTTTTAGTTTTTTAAGGAACATCCATACTGTTTTCCATAGTGGCTGTACCAATTTACATTCCCACCAACACTGTACAAGGGTTCTCTTTTCTCCACACCCTCTCCAACATGTATTATTTGTAGACTTTTTGATGATGGCCATTCTGACAGGTGGGAGTTGATACCTCATTTTGATTTGCATTTCTCTAATAATTAGTGATGTTGAGCATCTTTTCATATGCCTGTTAGCCATTTATATGTCTTCTTTGGAAAAAGGTCTGTTGAAGTCTTGGCAGACTGTATTTTTAATTGCTAAGTCTCACAACTCTAATTTAGGATAAGAGAGAAAAATAGCAAAACATTTCTTTAATTATAATTTCTTTTTTTAATTAAAATTAAGTACAGGGACTTCCCTGGTGGTCCAGTAGTGAAGAATCTCCCTTCCAGTGCAGGGGACCCGGGTTCAATCCCTGGTCTGGGAACTAGAATCCCACATGCTGTGGGACAACTAAGCCCTCACGCTACAACTACAGACCTCGCACGCCTCAACTAGAGAGCCCACGTGCTCTGGAGCCCCTGCGCCACAACTAGAGAGAGAAAGCCTGCACGTCACAACTGGAGAGAAGCCCGCGCGCTGCAATGAAAGATCTCGCACACCTCAACAAAGATCCCGCGTGCTGCAACTAAGACCCGAAATGGCCAAAATAATAATAAATAAATAAATAAAATTAAGTACAAACACACAAAAACAGTCAAAGAGAAAACATTTCTTCCTCCTGCGGGTGACCTATGAGGAAGTGGGCAGAGACAGGCCTAGGTAGGAAAAAGCCCAGAAAGTCTTCTTTTCCTATCATAAATTGGCGGAAAACAGACTGTGTTCCCAAAGAATTTACAAATTCCTCTGAATTAAGATTCATTATTTTTAGTTGAAAAGAATCTGTGTTATTTTCCTAGATAACTATACAATCTCAGACACAGAAAGGATTCTAAGAATCTCAGCTGGGTGAGGGGATAGTTAACATTTGAGCCTTAGATATTTGAATGGGAAGTCACAAGACAGTATATGGGGATAGGTGGAACCAGATTCAATAAAGATAGACATCTTGGCAAAGAATCGATCTGAAAGGAGGCACAGACCAAATATCAGTGACACCATGTTAGGACATTTCTTATCACCATACGGAACATTGAATGAACATGTTGTAATCTTACTGGTTCCATACTTGGGCGTGCAATCATTTTATTCTTTTAGCCTTCTTCTGTATAATGAGAGGAATACATTTGTTGATATTTTTCAGCTCTAAATAGAGCATTCCATAAGATGCTTATAACTTACAATTGTATGGATCAGTGTCAAAGGTGTTTACAGTGAGGGGCGGGTCTGGTTTAGATGGGTCAGTTACTGGCTCCACTCATGTAACTCAAGTCCATACTAGAATATATTGCCATGTGGATCACCACGTAGTAGCTGAGGATGGATGTTGGTGTCCCGGCGTACCAGAGCACCATAAGAATGTAACTAGCCTGCCTCTGAGCCTGTATTACTCAGCATGCCTCTGGCTGCAGGTAAGATAATAACTGAATCAATGTGGCTTAAGATAACATGGGTTATTTTATGAGATAACAGTAAGTTCAGAGATTTGGTTCACAATTCACATATGTCAGAAAATTTCCAGTCTTTTCTGATTTTTTAAAAAATCTGCCTCCGTAGCCTATTGGCAATGTCTCAACACGATTGTAAGATGGCTGTGACAGCTCCAGGGATTAGGGCCTCACAAAGCAATGCCTGTAAATGGAAAGATATGAGCACACTCGCCACTGTTACATCTTTTAATTAGGAAGGGATGTCTTGCCTAGAAGCCCACCCTGCTTCTGGTCCCAGGAAAAATCTCTTGTGTCTCAATGACCAGTAATGAATGCCCCCCAAATGAAGAAGGAATAAAAAAAATTAGAACATAATTGTTTTGCAAGTCCTAATGAATGAATGGATGTAGCCAATAATTATCAGAGACTGCAGACTCCACCATAAAAGAGGCAATCAGACCTGGTATGCCTCCTGCTGGGCGAAGGGGTCTTGCTGCAAACGTTAAAACTGACCAAGACTCTAGACCCAGTTACCAGTTTGCAAAAAATACAGAGAACAGTGTAACATGATAAACAACACAACAGGGATCCGATCAGTAAAATTCACACTCTGGAAAAATCTATCAGAAAAATAAATTTCAAAAATTAAAGAGATGGGTAGAGGAATCTACAAGTTAAAATATACCTATGAAATATAACAAGCAAAAACAATGTATGAACATTATTTGAATCCTAATGAAAACAATCAACCCTTAAGATAAAGAAGATTATTGTCAATTTTAGACTCTATTTTAGGGGGTCATTTCCGTCAGCAAGAAACATGGGGTCGGGGCTTCCCTGGTGGTGCAGTGGTTGAGAGTCCACCTGCCGATGCAGGGGACACGGGTTCGTGCCCCAGTCCGGGAAGATCCCACGTGCCGCGGAGCGGCTGGGCCCGTGAGCCGTGGCCGTTGAGCCTGCGCGTCCGGAGCCTGTGCTCCGCAACGGGAGAGGCCACAACAGTGAGAGGCCTGCGTACCGCAAAAAAAAAAAAAGAAACATGGGGTGACGATCAGTGTTTGCCCAGGATTAATGAGACATCTGACTGAAAAACGGCCAGAGAATGCCTATGTCGCCACACACTAGGAAAAGTTATTTCCAAACAGACATGTTTTAAGGTTTATGATATTTTCACATTCACCTTGTTTATTTGCTTCCTGCCTTCCCCTTCTCACTGGGAATAGTTTCAGAAGAGCCAACTGTTAAAGAAGTATTTTTGGTCCAGAGTTATTCAAGGAAGCGTTCAGAATCTCCTGGGAGAATCTGTTCTCAAGAGGCAGGCAGCATGAAACTTATGGGGCTCAAGACTCGAGATGCAAAGACATACCGTAACTTTTGGAATTTATTCACAATCCTCCATTGTGGCTGAGCTATTTTCCTAATTAACAAACAGGTGATCCAGATAGCATTTTACATGTTATAAAACCTTTTTATAAACATTTTTTTCACGTGAACTCCCCAACCACTACATAAAGGAGGTGGTTCAGGGCAGTAGGAAGTTGTACCTTGTTGAATGCTTTCTAGGTGCTGGACAATTTGTTAATAGTTATTTCCTTAATTTATAAACAGTCCTGGCCAGTGGATTTTCCTTCTTTGTTTTACAGATTGGACAAATTGAAATTCTTAGAGATGATGAAAAGAGACCGAAGTCTCATGATAATTAAGTGGTCGACTTCAAATGATATCACGTGATGCACAGATGATGAGCTAAGGGTAGTGCCTACATTATTTTGTTATGACTCAAGTGGTGCCAGCTACATTTTTTTGAAAGAAAAAGATAAAATAAAAAAGGTTACTAGTCTGTGCAGCTCCCACGGGAATACTGGTCGTGAATCTAACTTTTCATTTGTCTGTTCTATTTATCTTCCATATCTATATATCTCGTCTGTTCTATATATGCTACAACTACTTCTCAAGTATCTGTTCATGATCTGCCATCCACTCAGCTCTATGCTGGGGGCCATGGGAGAAGCAGAAGTAGCATGAGTCATGGTCAGTAACATCAAAACACTCACGAAACAAAGAAGCTTATTAACCCCAAGAACAGTGCAATCTAATTGAATACAAAGCTGCAGCTAGAGCTCACCACCCCATCAGGCGCCAGCAATAGGAGAAATTTAGGAGGAATGAACTTAGTGGATAGAGAGAGGAAGGAGGAAGATAAAGCGTGTGGTTTTTCCAATAATCAGAAGTAAATCCTACTGTGTCTCCTGTTGCCAGCTATCTGTGCACTGTAGCAAGTCAATCAACCTTGCTGAGCCTTGATTTCTTTGTTGTAAAAGGTGGATAATTACATTTAGCAAGGAAGGCTATATGTGTGTTCTACCCTTTGTCTCTACCCTTTGTATTGATATTCCCTAAGTTTACCTACACAATCTTATTTCCCTTAGCAGATTGGGAGCTACCTGGGGACAAGTGCTGCATCACGGCCAGCAGTATTGAAGTCTCGCTCCTCATCAGCTCAGATACAGACATGGCAATGACCCAACAATATTTATGTAATGGAGGACAGACTTACTATCTACTTTTGCACATCACTAGAACCTCTTAGGGTAATTTTTTCCTGTATAAAATAAGGATAACAGTAATACAATAGATATGAAAATATGATAACTGCAAATGCCATAACAGTGTTAGATGTTAATTACTAAACAATTTATTTTTATATATAAACTGCTTTCTTGAAACTGAAACATAGAAACTACAATAGTAGAGGGTCTCTTCTAAAATGTGCCCTTCACATACCAATTACACCCACTAGATTCAAAATATGTCAACAGCAGCTACTCATGCAGATTCCAAATGCACCAGTTAACGGAAACAGAATTCTTTCTTTCTCCTTACCCTATGTTCTAAGAAATCCCAGCCATGAAATCAGAGTTCAGGGACTGGCCATGCTTGGATGTTAAGGAACTGAGGATGCTGCCAGGGATACTGCCCGCTTTAGATACACATCTGCACACATATGCATGCCTCTCGTCACACTGTCATAAGAATATGTTTATTCAACACCAGGTGTACAGTTGAGTTTTGTGTAGCTTGATTTCTAAAAGAGCATGTTTTGTGAGAGTTAACAGTAGCTGTGGTCCTTGGCACTGTGACTGCTACGGAGTTGAAAACTGCTGCAAATAAAAATATTGCTAGTAAATATAGCAAAAAAAAGTTTGAAATGTGATACACAAATGGCTAGTGAATCTACTATAAATAATTCCATGTCACTATTCATCAAGTAAATGCAAATTAAAGCCACGAGTAGATAGCATTACATGCATATTTTTTAAAGGACGATACTGAGCAGAGGACATGGAACAGCTGGACCAGAATTGTCAAATACTGTGGATGGATGTTTAAAACAGTACTTTGGAAGGTGATTTTAAATTAAATATACACTGTGATGCTTAATTTTATGTGTCAAATTGGCTAGGTCATGGTGCCCAGATACTTTCTAAAACATTATTCTAGATGTTCTGTGAAGGTGTTCTTAAGACGACATTAACCAACAGTAGGTAGATTTCTAATTTCTCTTTTGATTTTTCCTTTGATCCATGGGTTATTTATAAGAGTATTTAAGTTCCAAATATTTGGAATGTTTCTGGAGATTTTATTTCTTGTTGATTTCTAAGTTAATTCAGTTGTGGTCAGAGAATATGTTTCATTAATTTCAATCACTGTAAATTTATTAAGACTTGTTTTATAACTAAGGATATGGGGTTTCTTGGTAAATGTTTTGTACACTCTTGCAAAGCATGGGTATTCGATGTCATTGTGTGGAGTGTCCTATAAATATAAATTACATCAAATTGATTAACAGTGTTGTTCAAGCCTGTATCCCAAATGAGTTTCTACTACTTGCTGTATCCAAATCCAGCTCTCCTTCTCAAGCGCCAGGCTTGCTGATTGAGAGGGTACTGCCGCTTGTGTCCTTTTACACTCAGAGGAGCAGTGGTAATACAGGTTTACACCCTAACCCACATTTGCAGTTCCACTCCAGAAACTGGACATGTCTAGCTTCCTGCAGTCTTTGATTTGTTCACCCAGGCCTGGGATGTTTGGTAATATTTCTCTTATTCTTTTCTGACCTTTATTTCCTCAGCTCTTCCCACAGTTGTGCAATGTTTAATATCCATGTTACGTTACTTGTAATATAATGTTCAGCTATTTCACTTCTCTGAGTGGACTCTATTAACTTAACCATTAGTCCTAAAAGTGTTTCCAGAAAAAGATAAATTTAAAGATGAGAACCTGGAATTGATTCCCTGATACTATTACATTTAAGCCTATGATGTCCATATTGCCAGTTATGAAAGGGACATTGATAGCCCACAGCATCCTGTGACAGAATTATTACATAAAATATCTCCTCTGAAATGACCAAACACTCATAGAAGGCAAGCTTTTGGATGACCAAGGATTTGCTACCACAGAATACTTTGGGCAGAATAAGCAGTAATATGGAGTTCCGGGTTGCATGTTGGTACGCTGAAGAACTTGGAGTAAGAACATGATTAGCTCAGATATTTAAGTCCCAACCTCAACACCTGGCTAAGGACCAGAAAGTTTCTTGGGCTGCTGTGAAAGAAATGTCACCTTTCGTAGCCACAGGTCTGGGATTTCCTGAAAGCAAGACCCAAAGTCTCATCTTTTCGGTGGCGGCAGCTGAATTACAACACAGGTTGAATTCACAGCCTCTCAGTTTCACTTATGTTAAAGGTAGGGCATTGTTTGGAAAGAAGTAAAACTCTAAAAATCAGTACAGAAACAAACGGACGGATTCTGATGACCTGAGGAGATTTTAACCTTAAATTTTGCTAAGTCTCTCTCGCTTGTAGAAATAAACTCTTCCCCTGCCTTAGTAGATTAACCTCCCCTGGACTGAAGAACCCGCAACAGCCTCCTCTGATCTGGTCCGGCGGGGAATCCTCAGGACCCGCTCCCACCACCTTTCATTGCTCTACACCTACAAGCACAATCAATTCTGAATGTCCCCAGAGGGTGACACACAAAGTATGAGGAACAATTATACCGAAAAGATACACAGTCTTGCTAATTTATATTGAAAGACAATAGATAGCCTATGTGCGAATGGATTCTAAATGTGTTGGCTCAGGGGGAAGGAATCAAATATTTATCAGACATATTTAGTGATATGGATGTACTGAACAGAGATACCAGATTCAATGTGCTCATTTAAGTGGCTGGGAGTGGATCTTATAGTTTGCTTAATTTGTTGACTGCTACCTGAACCCAAAGTTAGTCTACATAGGATGAAGTTCAAATTCCAGAACTTTATTGATTGCCTTATAGGGAGGTATCCAAAGGTTTAGGGAGATCAGAAAGCAATAAGAGATCTGTTATAGAAGACCTGTTTGCCCCTGCCTTGACTACAGAGCTAAGTCAACTGCCTTCTTCACCAATATATTTGCCAGAGCCCTTCACCAAGACTTTGAGAGGTACATTTTGATAAGTTCTTATATCTACATTTATTTTTTTTTTTGGCAGTAAACTGGCAGATTCCTGGGTCAGAGTCAGATCTATTATCTAATTACAGGATATTTATCTTGTGTATGTTCTCCATGCTTCAGTTCTTCTTTGGGGTGATGTGGTGAGGGCAGGTATCATCCTCCATGTACAGAGGGGTTGGTACTATAAGAGGAAACCTCAAAATTATGAAACTTTGAGCTTATAGAAGAGCTGCCCCATATCTACCCCCCTCACATCTAGAGAAGAGGAAAAACTTTGCTCTTTAATCTAAATAATTGCTCTCTGGAGAAAGTAGAGGAAGGTCCCTAACCTCAGAAGGTTAAGTGTTTAGCTCTGAGGGATATAAGAAAACTTTCATTGCCTCTGTAATGAGAGTACATGTTTACACCAGAAAGGAGACATATGGTTCCAGATCTATCACCCTTACAATGAACAGAGAAAATAGTTATGGGGGAAAGAGTCATTCTCTATCTTCATAGCATCTAATTTTTGTTGTTCAGAAAGTCATAATCATACAAAACCCAAAGTATCCATATTGTTTTATTTATTTATTTTTTGACATATTGGTGAGGAGAACACAATTTCTTGAAGGGTGTTGTAGTTGAGTTCTCAGCAAGCTAGTAGGAAGTGCTGACTCCAACCTGGGCACTCTGAATTCAATGGAGATGATAAGATTCTCCAGGGGCCAAATGGTGGCCCCTAACAGCAAGAGAAGGGTGGAAATAGTTACTATAATGGGCAGAAGAAATGATGTGACATGGCGATTGCCAATGGTTTGACCAGCAAAGGTCTAATTGATCTTTGTGTCCCTAGACAAAGATCAGTGGGCAGCCTACTAGAGTTGTAATGTTTGGGATAAGCTAAACAGCTCTAGGTCTGGTGAACAAGTTTCTCATTTTTCCTCTTAGGAGAGATGACCAGAAGTATGGATATAAACTGATTCATAGTTAGTGGCTAATAGTTTGGCCTAATGTCATTGACTTGGAAAGAATAAAATTGGAAAATTGGTTATATGGAGATGTAGAGAAGGCAAATTTACATAAACTTGTCTAAATGTAAACAAAATGTACAAATACTTATATGCCTGTGAATGCTTACCAAGAAAAATCTCAGAAGAGAAAAATTTTAATCATCATTGGGCAAATTACTCCATCTTGTGGATATCAATCAACCTCTTTCCCAGCCACATCTGTCCTTACACAATGGGTTTATGGACAAAATGGAAATGACAACAGCAGTGGAAAACATGCATGAGCTCAGCTACATAGTTTCCTCTCGCCAAGGGTGATCTGGCTACAGCCACTGCTGAGTGGCCAACCTGCTAATAACACAGATGAACGTCATTCCCCAGAGGGGTCAGTCAGTCACCTCATGGTAGGTTGATTATATTTGACCATGCCTATTATGGACAGGGGATAGTTTATTCTACTGCTTACTCAGGGCAACTGACTCTGCCCAAAATTCTGTGTCAACTCATCTTTGGACTTACAGAATTCTCTATTTATTATCATTGTATTCCACACAGGATTCTTTATAGCCAAGGAACTCATTTTACAGAATATAAAGTGCAACAATGGCCTTTCGCTCCTGTAATTCACTTGTCTTTTGATGTTCTCCATCACCTGAAAGCAGAGGGCCTGAGAGAAAATTGAATGGCCTTTCTGGAGGCTCAATTACAGTGCCAGCTGAGAGGCAATAACTTACAGGCTGATGCAATGTCCTTAGGATATATATATATGCCTTAAATCAACCAGCAATATATGGGGCTGTATCTCCCCTAGCCAGGATCTATGGGTCTAAAATCAAAAAGAGAAAATGGGAGTGGATCCTCTCACTATTAACTCTAAAGATTCATTAGTGATTTTTTTCTTCTTATCTCCACAACTTTGGAATCTGCTTATGTGAAGATCTTTGTTCCTAAAAAAAGGAATGTTCTCATCAGGGACCACAGTTATTAAAACAAGTCTTAATAAATTTACAGTGATTGAAATTTGACCACTTTGTGCTTCTCAGGCCAGTAAACCAAGAAAAAAATGAAATTATTGTCCTGACTTGGGGTGACTGGTCTTAATCATACAAAATAAGGATAAGGAAGAGTGTGGTCGCTACACACAATAATGATAAAGAAGATTATGTCTGGAATGCAGGAAATCTCCTTGGATGCCTACTAATATTTTCATATCTTCTGATAAAAAATAATGGAACTCTACACAGTCCAATACATGTAAGGACAGCTAATAGCCCAGAGTCTTTAGAAACAAAGATTTAGAACCACTAGTTAAGGAACCATGAACAGTTAAGGTGTTTTCTGAGGGCAAAAGAAATATGGAATCGTAGAGATAGAAGGAAATTATAACTATAAACTACAAACATGTGACCAGTTACAGGAATAAGCACCATAATAGTTATACGTATTTCTTTTTAATTTTAATATGGATACATTTGTGCATGTATCAATAAACTTTCCCCTTTCCTGTCTCCTAATTGCAGATATGTTAATCACCATTAACATTATGTCTCAATGTTTACATTAAATGAGATCTAACAGGTAATGTGACACCATTTGAAAAAGAATTAATATTACCCAAAGGTGAATAAAATGGTATATGAAACTTGATATTTTCTTTAATGGAGAGGATTAGTAGGTTTTTATTTATGGGAGGGATATTTGCATCTGTTTGATGAAAGCACTGTTTTGGTTTACGGGTGCATATGGATAGTAACGTAACAAGAGTGGATTGTGGTGATTTTGTACTGTGTTAACTTGGCTAAGCTATAACTAACTTTTCCAGAATTCCCTTTCCTGTATTAATCAGAATTAGTACTGGCCACAAAAAAAAGTGAGTGAGATTTGGGTGGCGGAACTGAAGAATAACCTTTAAAATCTGAAGGCTGTAGTTATTTATTTACATAAATTTATTTATTTATTTATTTTTGGTGGCATTGGGTCTTCGTTGCTGCACACGGGCTTTCTCTAGTTGTGGCGAGCTGGGCTACTCTTCAATGCAGTGTGCAGGCTTCTCATTGTGGTGGCTTCTCTTTCTGTGGAGCACAGGCTCTAGGTGTGCGGGCTTCAGTAGGTGTGGCGTGCGGGCTTCAGTAGGTGTGGCACACGGGCTTAGTTGCTCTGTGGCATTTGGGATCTTCCCGGACCAGGGCTCGAACCCGTGTCCCCTGCATTGGCAGACGGATTCTTAACCACTGCGCCACCAGGGAAGCCCTGAAGGTTGTATTTATAATTGCCAAAACCCAGAATCAACCAAGATGCTTTTCCTTAGCTGTATGGATAAACTGTGGTACATCGGGCGGAGCTCGATGTATACTTAGCTCCGGAGCAGCCAAGCCCGTGCGCCACAACTACTGAACCTGCGCTCTAGAGCCCGCGAGCCACAGCTACTGAGCCCGTGTGCCACAACTACTGAAGCCCGCGCGCCTAGAGCCCGTGCTCCACAATAAGAGAAGTCACCACAATGAGAAGCCTGCACACTGCAATGAAGAGTAGCCCCGCTCGCCGCAACTAGAGAAAGCCCGTGTGCAGCAACAAAGACCCAACACAGCCAAAAATAAATAAATAAATTTAAAAATAAAATAAAAATAAAAATAGGGGAACTGTGGGGTGGGAAACAGGGAATATATGGAAACTCTGTATTTTCTGCTCAATTTTTTTCTGTAAACCTAAAACTGCTTTTAAAATAAATTCTATTAATTTTTTAAAAACCTGCAAAGTTGTGATTTTTTAAGAAAAAGTTAGTGGCAGATATCCTTTCCTTTCCCTGCCTACATCCAGCAGTCCTTCCTCAATTCCACCCTGTGGGTCAGCAGCAACCCCAGGCCCATCCCCAGATGCTTAGCTGTGAATTCACAGAGGTAGGAGCCATGAAAATCAATGACCACCCATCGACTCTATACCTGCCCTTCTTCATGGTTACACTCCAGCAGCTGCAGGTGCCCATCTTCCCAGAAAGTGTGGCTCATTCTCCAAAGAAGAACTGGCTAAGACTATTTTCTGATTCTTTTGAGAATTTTACTTCCCCAGCTTCTCTTAAAATTGTGTAAGATCTAATTCCTGATATAAAGTTCTTATTCCATAATACATACACTGCTTCTGCTTCCCTGATTGAACTTTAACTGAACAGGTTTAAAAATATCCTTTACATTATATTCTAAAGACTACTCCGTGGAAGCAGGGCAATCTTGTTTATGATCACCAAGTAGAATTAAAAGACCATTGTGAAAAACGGGAGGAAATTCCTATTGCTTCATTCCCTGGTCATAGGCCTTCAATATTTGTTTCTTGTTTGTGGGCCTGTGGATGAAGACTTTATCTGGAATTGCAATGCATATTTAAAGTGACTTGCTATTAAGCTTCTTGCAGCTCTGGTAACACACCCTTCTACAGGCCACTTAATGTATACCTTATCCAGGCACACATTTTGCATAATAAATACTAACTCACTCCTCTGCTTGGTAAATGACTAGGCATTGTATATTTTAAGCAAGTAGAACACATCTAATTCAAACTGCTTTTAATAGCTTATATTTTTCTCCCAACAGCTGCTCCACACAGTAGAGATAACTCTGAACTAGACCACAAGTGTTTATGTAAAAATTCCGGCACCGGGTATATTATCTGACATAATTACACCTTTGAAAGATGAAAATGTGAAGCCTAAAACCCTGAACATCCTGTGAAACGTATTCTAATTAACTAATTCCCTGTGTTTCTTGGCCATTGTTAGAGATATCATTTTACGGTTAATCAGCCTGATGGGAATGTGTGTGTATGCTTGTGTGTGCGCGCGCATGCATGTATCTGTGTTTTCACATTGTGATGTTTAGGCAATGATACAATTTCTGTTAGCTGCCCCTGTAGCTATTTCCTAGGACACAGGCAAGACTACAGTTCTACTGTCTTCAATTCTTCCTATCCATTTGAATGGAGTCACTTTGAGAGAAAACCGACAATAGAATTCCCAATAGGCTGTTTACCATAGTTTGACCTAATAGGGTCCTTAGCACAACATACAGAGATCCTCATCATCTAACCCCAGTCTGCTTCTTTAGCCTCATCTATCTGTTCCCTTTCTTTGTACCACATACTCCAGGAATTCCATGCGATTTTGGGGTCTCTGATCTGCCATCTTTTGCTAGCATTCTGGGGTTTGGTTTGTGCTATAAAATACCCCTAAAATGATTTCTCCAACTCCTTCTTTGTCTAGCTATTTATTCCCCCAAGATCATCACCTGACTCCTCCTGGAGCTTTTTACATTTGAGTCACACATGGTAAATGGGTGACTCAGATCTTGCGATCACTTTAGAGTTATTTCCGTTTTTAATTTTTGTTCTAACACTCCTCCAATATACCTGTAGCTGCACTCCATGACTGTCCATCCTCCCCCAATATACAGGTGACTTTGCAAACCCACTGAGGATGGACGGTTCTGCTGTTGTCCACCTTGAGGCACTCTGAGACTCTCCACTACTGATGCACTCTGATTTGGTGAAAATAGCTAACCAAGCCCTCTCTCCACTCCTTCTCTAATGCGTGCTCTGACTCTTCTCATGAGATAGAGAAATCAGACAACAGCAGCAGAAGAGAAATGGTCCAACTGAGCATCATAAGTATACGTTAATTTGCCGACTTTTTCTCACTCATCTGAAAATATGTTTCTTCATTCTCAGTGCAAATTCAATCAATATATAAGGGAAATATGGCAGAAGATTTATATTCATTAATAAAAATAACAACAGCAACAACTTCTAATATCTACTGAGCTTAAAATAATCTTGATACAGCTCTAAATGCTTGGTGTGTATTAACTCTTACAATCCTCATTAAAGAAATAAGAATCAGTTACTCCCATTTCACAGGATGAGGAAATCAAGGCACAGAGACAGCCAAAGTGAGGTTTATTTTAGCAATCAAGCAATCCATGGGAACCTCAACTAAACTAAGGAGGTACTTAAGGTAACAGAGAGGCAGAATTGAATTCATATATTTTCATGGGTCCCAAGTTAAGAGCTTTCTCTGACTCATGATACAATTAAGTAATTAACTAGGTAATTCTTACTGAACTTTCAAGGCTTAGCTTAAATGAGTTTCCTGAGAGAGATTTTCCCCTATCCATTCTCCATCCTCCATATAGTATACTTTCCTATAGATGTCTGTTCTTTCTCTTCATGACACTTTTTTTCCACAATACGATTCATACTTTCTAGCCCATCCCTGGGCTGGAAGGTCTTTAAGAGCAGAGACCTGATGCTTACCATGAGACCCCAGGGTCCAGTTCCGCATCTGTCACATAGATGCTAGAATTAAATATTTGTTGAATACCTAAAATAATTATAGCCACACGTTTTTCAACTCTATCAGAAAAAAAAGGCAGTGTTTTAAATGATCAGTTACGTAAAAATTTGAGGAATTTTTGTTGTTACCCGATATCAATGGTTGTAGTTAAGAGTCTGAAATAAGAAAGTTCTTCAATATGGACATGTACTGAGAATTTCATGATTAAACCTGAACATTTCCCTCATTTTAGTTAAAAAATTAACAGTTAAGGTATTTTATACTTGAGTCCCCGCTTAGTCTATTTAAATAAATGAGTAGTTTTGTTCATACGTTCTTTTGTTTATTCAATAATATTTATTAAGTGTTTTCTAGGTGTCAGGCACTGGAGATCTGGAGATCCAGCAGCGAACAAAACAAACAAACAATACAAAACAAAACTACCTTGTTTCATGAAGCTTCTATTCCAGTGGAATATAATATTGTATTATTATATATATTATATAAGATATGTTATAATTATAATAATATTTGAGTCCCAGAGTAGCAGTGAAAGAGTTATCCAAAATCTACAAAGCTGGTATCTGTTTCAGACACCTCTCTGAATTTTGAAAGGCTCAAACAAGAGCATGCATATAAAAACCCCTGTATAAAAGAATATTTTCTCTGCAACCCAGCTATTAGCAGATTCATATAAAATTAACTCTCTTCCTCTCACATTTCATGGGGATCTCCACTGCCCTCCCAATATCTACAGGAATTTTTGCTTTGGTGGAGAATGGGGGGAATTCATCGGGCACTCATTTTCAGCTGCTATTGAATTCTGTCATGAAGCTCCCTTCAGGGGGCCCCTCCCATTTATCAGTTGCTGTGTTGACGTAAATGTGAAATGCAGTCCCTTTATCTTCAATTTCACAAAACACTACTCATAACAGCTCATTATGTATAGCTGACTTTTACAAAAAAAATAAGTAAGTTGGTTACAGTACGGTAAAGCACAACAAGCGCACGGGAGTGTGGAAAAGTTAACAATTGCATTTTAGCTAGCCTTCTTCTTTTTAACTGAAGGATCGTTGATTTACAATACTGTGTTATTTTCAGGTGTACAGCAAAGTGATTCAGTTATATATATTTTTTCGTATTATTTTCCATTATAAGTTATTACAAGATATTGAATATTGTTCCCTGTGTTTCGCTGATTTACAATACTGTGTTAGTTTCAGGTGTACAGCAAAGTGATTCAGTTATATATATTTTTTCAGATTATTTTCCATTATAAGTTATTACAAGATATTGAATATTGTTTCCTGTGTTTCGTTGATTTACAATACTGGGTTATTTTCAGGTGTACACCAAAGTGATTCAGTTATATATATTTTTTCAGATTATTTTCCATTATAAGTTATTACAGGATATTGAATATTGTCCCCTGTGTTACAGTATAACTCCTTGTTGCTTACCTATTTTATACATAGTGGTGTGTATCTCTTAGTTCCATACCCCTAATGTATCCCCTCGCCTTTCCTTTCCCCTTTGGGAACCATACGTTTGTTTTCTATGTCTGTGGGTCTGCTTTTGTTTTGTAAATAGATTCATTTGTATTTAGCTAGCCCTATTCTTAAATCCTTCAGGAATCTCATGCCACCACCAGCCTTCCACTCCTGCATTCCCACTGGAAATGAGCACATCCACGGGGTCACTTGAAAATACACTCACTGATGTATCTCCATGCTCATCGTTCTCTGCTTGGGTTCTAGCCCCTTCCTACGCTGCCGAGCGTTCTCTATGTTTAAAGTATTTCTTCCCTAGCTCACCTACTCCCAGTAGAATGTAAGCTCCAAAAGCGCAAGGAACTTTTGTTCTGATTTATTCTATGCTAAATCCCTA
This sequence comes from Phocoena phocoena, assembly GCF_963924675.1. Classification (NCBI taxonomy): domain Eukaryota; kingdom Metazoa; phylum Chordata; class Mammalia; order Artiodactyla; family Phocoenidae; genus Phocoena; species Phocoena phocoena. The sequence goes on from NC_089235.1 coordinate 75,160,613, forward strand.
AGGCTTAGAGTGGAGATCTAAGCCAAATATGGCCTACCGCATATTTTTGTACGACCTGTGAGCTAAGACTTGCTTTTATATTTTAAGAAGTTAGTAGACTAACCCAAAAGAAGAATGCTTTGTGGTACATGAACATTATACAAAATTAAAAATTTTCACTGTCCACGAGTAAGCTTGTTTGTGTGTGTGTGTGTATGTGTGTGCGTGTGATTGTTTTTGTTTGTTATGCAGCCACACTAATTCTTTTACAAACCGTCTGGCTGCTTTTACACTACAATGGCACAGTGACTGTGACAGAGACTGTGTATTTACCATCTGTCCCTTTACAGAAAACATTTGCCACTCCCTAGAGTGTTGCCTGTTATATGTAGGCATTCAAATAATATTTTCTGATTATTAAATCTGAAAAGGTGCAGTCACTACTAATTGAATCTCTCTCTCTGTGTCCATGAATAATCACTTAATATTCACTGAGTCTCATGTCTTCAACTAAATCATACAGGAAGAGTTTGATCCATCTTGTCAACCTCAAGAAGCCCTGAGGGACAAATGAAATGTAAAAGTACTTGAAATCTAACTTCTAAATTTACATGGTAACTGGGAGTGGGTGGCAGAGGGGATAAGATGAGATATTGGAGAACATGTGAACTGTTAACATGTTTCCAAATATCTTTATAATTCAATGAAAATGTCTGAAGAATTAAGTCCCACAACTAAACTTTTCTCTGGCTTTTTACTTTAAAATTATTATTTCTTTGATAATTATTATACAATCATCACTAAACAGAAACAGGGAAAAAGCCCAAGTTTTCATGAACAATGGACCCCAGTCATCTAATGAGCTGTCTTGAGGGTCAAGAAAGTAAAGCAGGATGAGAGAAACGTATTCAATGACTTGAACTGATCTATAAACCTTCCTGAGGCTCAGTTTTCCCATCTTTTAAACTGATGAATTAAAAATTTCCTTCCCCTCACAATATTGTTTTGAGGCTTACGGTAAGACATTACACTGTCAAGGTCTACATATGTCCCCTCCCTTATCTAGCACAGAGTAGGTGCACATTGATTAAAGTTTCGTGATTCTGAAAGGAGTTTTGAGTGAGGCTCTAATTTGCCAAAAACATATGCTAAAGACGTGCATTGCTTGGACCCAGCCCCAAATGTCTCAAACTCATTTGTAGAAGGTAAAGTTCAAGAAGAGTATGATTAAATTACACAAAAAACAACTCCACACAGATGAAAGTATCATCATGATTAATCAACAGAGCACATTTTAATGCTTTTATAATAAACCAGAATGAGTACATTGCATTCCCATCTGCAGAGAGAGCGGTCTGGCTAGTGCACATTAATGTGAGTTACAGTGTCTGAGAGCCGTTGTTTCCAAAGGTGTATCAGTAATCCCCACTCTGTCTCCAGGGAGATTGCCATGGAACTCCTCCAAGGTGCTCATTTCAGAAATCTGGAGTCCAGAGCAGGTCTATACAAAAAAAATAACGTGGACGAGGGAGGCAAACTTTCAGATAATTAAGCCATCCACTTTGTAAACACTTGCAAAACAGATCTGGGTTGGTCAGGACCTCTCAGACTTTGCTTTATATCAGAATTATTTGGGAGAACTTAGTAACAATAAAGATGCCTTTTGCAGATCATTGAAGGGAGATGTGATTTGGTGCTACCTTTTGAAGATTTTCCTACCTCTCTGATTGTTCCTTCTCTCTTTCACTGGTTTTTCTTTCGTTTCATTTGTTAATTAATTCATTGTCTCATTCATCTATTGATTCCACAAATCACTTTCCATGACAGACACCAGATTCTGAGTATGTATTTATTTATGTATTTTGCCGTACGCGGGCCTCTCACTGCTGTGGCCTCTCCCATTGCCGAGCACAGGCTCCGGACGCGCAGGCTCAGCGGCCATGGCTCACGGGCCCAGCTGCTCCGTGGCATGTGGGGTCTTCCCAGACCGGGGCACGAACCTGCGTCCCCTGCATCGGCAGGTGGACTCTCAACCACTGCGCCACCAGGGAAGGCCCTGAGTATTTATTTTTAAATAAGATAAACATGATCTTTGTCCTTGAGTTGTGTGGAGCACACAGGGCCTATCGGTTCAATTTTGAGTTTCTATTAATGGTTATCCTCTATTCTGATATCCATTCTTTCAATGTCCATGTCATTCGAGGCCTGTCTCCACACGGGGAAAGTTAAATCAGAGAGGGGTTTATTGTCTCCTTGGGACTCCTTCAACATACTTCCATTTGTTTTCCCTTGAATTATGAATTCTATGAATTAATTTATTATTTATTGCTTTAGTCCACAACTATCCATTGCATACTGTTTGTGTGTATGTGCTTGCACTATTCTAGGTAATACAGATAACACACTGGATATATCCTTAAGGAATTGAAATTCTGATGAGAAAGACTGAAAACGAATAATGTTTATACAGAGTGAAATGGTCTATACAAAAGACAACACATAATTCAATGTTTATTCCGGTGAGGGATTGACTTACTGACTATCGTCTACTGGGGATGAAGTCTTAGAAAATTTCTTTAGAAAAGAGAAATATTAGCGGTAGTATGCCCTTTTCCACACAGAAGGAGAACGTTATTGGCTGAACTGTGTTCCCCTCAAATTCATATACTGAATCCTTAACACCCAGTACCTCAGAATGTGATTGTATGTGGAGATAAGTTCTTTAAAGGGGTAATTAAGTTAAAATACGGTCATTAGAGTGGACCCTAATGAAATATAACTGGTGTCTTATAAGATGATATTTGGACACAGACATACATAGAAGGAAGACCAAGTGAAGGCACAGTGAGAAGATGGACATTTATAAGCCAAGGAGAGGCCTTAGAAGAAACCAACCCTACCGACACCTTGAGCTTAGACTTCTAGCCTCCCAAACTGTGAGAAAATAAACTTACGTTGTTAAAGCCACCCGGTATGTATTCTTTTTATGGTAGCCCTACTAGTCTCATCTGGGGTGGGGAACTGAAGAGACACTCATCTCCTCTCTTCTGTGAAGCCATCCTGTCATTCCTACTCTCATTGCTTTTGCTTTTTTTCCCCTTATTTTTATTCTGTTTGGGGTTACACTGTTCTTTTCTGCCTTATATAATCTTCACTTTTACTGTGCTGATATCTAACTGTATTTTGGAATTACTTGCGGGGTAAGGGAAAGAAGCAGGGTCTCAGGACCCCATAAAATTCTAAATATGCCACTTACTCGGTGACCCTAAATGAATCCCTTCTCAATTCTGAGCGCCACTGACTTGGGCTAGTAGATGGAGATAGTGCCTAACTCACCAGATGGTTGTAAAGAATAAATATAAGACTACAAACTAAATGCCCAATAAAGTAGGCATGTAATATATCCATATTCCATTATGTATTGAATCTGAATGCCTTGAGGCAGTTTATTCCAGTTTAATGAAACTGATTTATGGAGGAAAATGTTTATACTGGATCCAAACCTTAGTTACCTTTTACTCTTTAATGCAAGTTCTGCTCTCAGAACCAAGGCACAGTATCTCCAGAGTCAGAAAAGTAAATTAAATATATATTGTTTCCTCCTTGGCACTGAGTACTATAGGTTTCTTCTGGTTGTTTAGTTTGATGCTCCTCTGTTTGGTAGAGAGACCAAGTCAATTTTACTGGATCACAGGGGAGAAGGAAGGGAGAATGGGAATTACCAGGATTTTTCATAGGGTGATTGTTGTATTGAAATTATACTTTTAAAAATCTGGAAGCATCTGTGGGAAAACAATCAAAGGCCTTGTACAGGGACAAATGGAAACTGGAGAGTCAAGGAAGAGGAAAGTGAGAGATTCAGGTGAGACACTATGATGGGAGAAGGATGGATAAAATTCCAGAGATGTTTGTCAATATTACCATTGACATTTTTCTTTGAATACTCTAATAAAATAGATAACTTTTCTTGTCCCCAAAGTAACAACCATTTAAAATATTGTAGTAAATTGAAATAAATAAATAGAATATTTTAAATGTGACCTATAAGCCTATCATTCGGAAAAAAATAACTATTAGCTTTTTTTTTAGCTATTTTAGCCTATATATCTGAATTTTTGTTTTAATTCACAAAATGCTATTATATTCTGTAGTCTCATTTGTAACCTACGTTTTTGTACTTCAGAACTGATAAAAATTCAGTATCTTTACATGCAGACATATTTAACTTTATGTGGGGCATAGGAATTGGTGTATATTATCAATGCCCTTATAAATGGTACAATCTTTCTAGAAAATAATTTGTTAGAAGCTTTAAGTGAATTAGCACTTTGACATAAGTATGGTCTTACTTATGCTTTAATTTGCATTTCTTTGATGAGGACTTAAAAGAATATGTTTCCCATATTAACGTTGGCTATTTCCATTTACTCTTTCTGGAATGGAATATTCATATTCTTTACTCATTTTCCTATTATATATCTATGATTCCTCATTTATTGGTAGGAGGGTTTTCACATATTAAATAATCCAGTATCTGTGATGTGTTTTGGTGATTTATAATTTACCTTTTTATTTCATAAGGTTGGATGATTATAGATTCCAGTCACTTCTTACTTTGATGAATTAATCTAGACTTGTTCTGTTAGCACAGAATCTGGGTTGCAGAATTTTGAAAATTAAACAAGAAGACAGGAAGGAAAAAAGGAAAGAAGGGGGGGAAGGAGGGAGGGAAGGAGAGAGGAAGGAAAAAATAAAGGGAGGAAGGAAAATAGTAAGGAATAGATTCCACAGTAGTAGTGACCAACCATATTTTATGTTATCATTTCTTGAAGCTTGCATCTAAGATGTTGCAATCCAGACAGCTTTCAACAAAAGACAAGAAAATGATAAATTCTAATTCAATCTCTTCCTGAAACCCAAAATACAAATGAATGATTTGACTAACCCTTGAATTCACTAAGTATTATAACTGAATTGTGAATTTCTATTCATTTGTCTCCAGAGGAGGTTGAATGTATCCAGCCCTTTTACTAGAGGTCAAATGGTGATAACTTGTGGGATCAATTAGTGAGCCACGTAATTAGATTTGATTAATCATCTCTGAGCCATGACTTATTCTTGTGTAAGTGATGCCTCTTCAGTGTGTGAGCTTTGCTGACTAACTTGGCAACTTCTGATGGGCTGTATACAAAGAAAGGCTTTATCCATTTGTAGAGGTGATGTCCCCTGAAGAAGATGGGAGAAGCAGCAGCAAGTAAATCTGTAATTTTCCCTTTCTGCAACATGCCTAAAATTCCTGGAAATACAGTTGCTCTTGTGTTGAGCATGGTAATAATATTAGTACTAAACACTTGTAATAGCCTGTGATTCTTTTCCACTCATGAGAGCGTTCAGTATAAGTGAAATATCATAAGCATTGGAATCTGATCAGTCCTGATGCAACTCTTGACTCTACCATTTACCCCTCTACTTTGCCAATCACAGCTCACTGCTTTCCTGAGTCTTATCACCTGTACACAAGCTCTAGAAAGTCCATATAAGGATAAAAGAAAATTTTATGACATTTCTGCATAGTCACCCTACTCAGGGGTGTTCATGAAACATAGTGTCCAAAGAAAATCCCCACAGTGGACAGAATTTCAAGTAGCAAGTTAGATGATCTACTTTGTCTAAACTGAAAGATGGCCATAAATATGAATCTGCATTAATCTAAAGCAGTTGGTAAGTATAACCTGCTTGCCTACATTGCACCCTGTTCATCATGGAGGGGGGGAAGTTTTTCTTTTCTGGAATAGACATGTATTCTGGATATAGAATTGTCTGTCCTGGTCATAATGCCTCTTCCAGCACTACCATCTGTGGACTCAAAGAATGCCTCATTCATGGTCATAATAATAGTTCATATAGCATTACTTCTAATCAAGAAAACCATTTCACAGAGAAGGAAGTACAGCAATGTTTATGTCTATGGAATTAAGGGGTTTTACTACATATCCCATCAGTCAGAAGTACTGATACCAGTGTAATGGGGAGATGGGTTGGCTTACTGAGGACTCAGTTATGATGTCAGTTTGGAGAGAGCATTCCAAAAGAATTGAGTTCTATATTACAGAGCACTTTATATGCTTTAAAACAATTTCAATCAATATTATAAGGTGCCTTCTTCCTTATAGCTAAAACAGATGGGATTGGAAAAGGGATGTACTGAAGTGGCTCCTCTCATTATTATACCTAATAACCTACTCACAGAATTTTTGTTTCCCATACCGGCAGCTTTGAGCCCTGCTGGTTTGGAGGCCTTAGCTCGAAAGAGGAAAATGCTGCCATTAGGACACATAACTATGATCCCAATGAAAGGAAAGTTGAGACTGATCTCTGACCATTTGGGGATCCTTACGCCGTTGAACCAAAAGGCAAAGAAAAAATTAAATTAATAAGTAGGGAGGGGAGTTATTACACTGACTAGAGTGATTGATCCACATTATTAAGGGGAAACTGGGTAGTTGCTACACTTAGAGACAAAGAGAGCTATGTAAGGAAACCAGAGGATTCTGAGATGATTAATATTTCCTTTGCCAATAGTAGAAGTTAATGGAAAACTGCTAGGACCAAAATAAGATGATCATAAAATATTCAAACCCTTCAGAAATAAAGGTCTGGATCATTCCCCCAGTGAAGAAATTTAATCAGATGAGTTTGTGGCTGAGGGTAGTGGAAACATGGAATGGACAGTGGAAAGAAGGAAGCCATAGATATCAACTACGACCTCAGAGGAAACTGTAGAAACAAGAACTGTGTGCAGTTTGCATGTTTTCTTTTTCTTTTTTTGTGTATATAATTATTCCTACATATTAATCTTTCTTCCCTTCTTCCCCTTAAATTCTACACAATTTTTTTGCAGATTAAATTTCATAGTATTATCTAGTATCAGAATATTTAATGGGACTGTGATTAATTGTAGTAGTAAATAATACAGCAATTAACAGTTAACACAATGACTGTCAAGACTGTGTGTCTCCTCACTTGGGGGGGAGAATATGAGAGCTTGGACACTTGTACAGAGGCTAGCAGCCTCTCATACGGTAAAAGCATAGTTGTTTTGCTTTAGTATGGAAGCCCAAAGCTGTGCAGAGGGGTATTCATGAACGCTGAGTATCCCAAAGGGCGGACTCTGCAGATAATTCATTTGTTGTCTCTCAGCTCCTAAACCACTCTGCTTTGCCCTGCTTGTGATTTTGAGGACCAGACTCTGCAAACTGTATTTCTCTTTTGCCCCCTGGTTCCATGTTAGGGTCTGCCAACAGCCAGTCCTAGACTGGCTTATCAGCTGGGATAAGTTCCACTTATACTTGGTAGTCTCCTGATGACTGAGTCACTGATGACAACTCTTCGCAGAGTTGGTCATCATGGTGGTGACGGGGGCAAGAGTTCAAATGGGACCTTGGATGGGAGAAGACAAGGAGACGGACTCTGATTTGGATGAAGACCACCAGAGTTATGCCATACAGAGCACCTGAAACTTTCATGAAGGAGTGAAAATATTAATAGTTCTTTTCTTCCTATGGTCTACTCTTTTGTAATGTCTGGCCTGCTGAATGTCTGTGTGCTTTGCTTTCTTCATTCCATTGTGACACCAGTTATGTAGACTTTTCCTGGTCAGGTGATCTAAACCCTGTTTGAAAGATAATCCAAAATTAGAATACTGGACCAAAGTATACACAAAATGGAAGTAGGGTACATAGACCAGATTGCTCTAGGCTTTAAAATTTTTGTCTTCTTTTATTGGCTACCACCTCAAGCAGCTAGAATTCTGAATCTGTCTATTCAAGGTTCAGATGTAAATCTAGTGGAATATATCCAAGGACTGGGTTACTTAACACTACTCTAGTCAGGACAAAAGGAGGCCTCTGTTTCACCCAATTCTATAGGGCTACAGAACAAATGGAAATACAGAGCTGGATCCAAATGTGATAAAAATCAGAAAAAAGAGGAATCGTGCTTATGTCCCTTCTGAACCAGAGATTGAAACTACTAACAAAATCTCTTTAGAAGTAGATGTATCAATGGCCTACTTAAGAGTCACACACAGTGCTAAGGACACTGATATGACAAGATATAATTCATTTTCCTTGTGCTCAAGAAAATAGTAGAACAGAGTATAAGTCAGAATAAAACACATGATTATAGGAGCATGAAAAGGGATATAATAGCATGCTGTGGAAAAGCAGATATAGAATATATCATTTGTTGTAGACATCTGCCATTATTTGCCTATCCAGTCTCTCTCTCCTTTTTTTTCTTCCTTTGGTAATAACATTCTGATTTCCTTTTGGGAATGCACACTTCCTCCATTCTCAGTCCACATCTGTTGAATGCACTCATCCAGGCTCCTGGGTGGGCATGTGATACAAGTTGTGCCAGTGACAATTCATAGTAGAATTTGTCTGTGTTTCAAAATTAGAGAAGCTTTCTCTCTGTGTGTCTGTCTGTGTCTCTGTCTCTCTCCTCTCTCTTTTGTTGTAGTTAATAAAGTTCTAAGGACTATGGAAACTGCTGACGGCCACTTTCCCCACCACATACAAAGACCCTACGTTCACAGTGTGACTTCCACAATGGAAAGCTGAGGAAATAGTTGAAGAAAGAGAAAGGGAGACTGTATCTCTGGAGCCCTTGGATCCAGCCATGACAGAAGTTGTATTTATCCCTGAAATTTTTAGTTGTGAGAGCTAATAAAGATATAATTTTTTTGTTTATTCCACTTTCTGTTTGGCTTATGACATTTTAATAGAAAAGTATTATGATCAATACATGATTCAAACAGCAAAGACACTGTCTTCAAACTTACACAGCTAGGAGGAAAAGAAAGAGATAATAATAAAATACTCGTCTGAGTCCTATTCATGCAGACTGACTTGAATGTGGAACATCAGTTTCTCTCAGTTCCAAGCTTAAGCTTCAATAGACCTTGTGAATTTCTTTTCTCTCCATTGTTCCTCTGCCTTCACTGTTAGAACACGTACAAGTTAGCCTTCAGGAGAGATGAGCCCCGTTGAGACCTCAGGCTTTTGAGAAAGCCACACCAGGATTAGAAAAGTTACTGAGTTGATCTGCAGCTGCCCAAATACAGATGAGTGGAGTTTGCCAAGCTCAACTTAGATCTGTAGCACTGCAATACTAACTTACAGATTCCTGAGAAATAAAAAATGGCTGTTACTTTAAGCACTAAGTTCTGAAGTGTTTTGTTATGCAGCAATAGCTAACTGATACACTCACATGTAGTTCCACACTTTGTACAAGTGACACATCTGGAACTCACATTCTAGTCCTATGTCAGCAGAGCCCATAGTGTTTGACTACTCACTACTGCCTTGCTTCTACTGAACTTTTTATTCATGGATTTTATAAATATAATCTTTCTGAAGAGTACAGAACCCTGAGGTTTTCAGTGGAGATTACCCAATTTCTTTTCAAATCATCTTCTTAACCTCATCAGCACTTGTCATCCATGCTTAGCATATCAAATGGTTCTGAGCTACTTTTGAAATTCAACTGTGTAGACCAGGGGTTAGCTTCTGTGAAATAAATACACCTCCAGGAGAGTTTATATGTCAGGACAGGTCTACTACAAGTTTCTGAAATACAAGGTGACACCCCTATTTACAAACAACAGGTATGCTACCTGCCTGTGCTCAACGAACCCATGGTTGACTCAGAGTACTATTTAGGCTACACACTATTCTTTGTAACTATTTGTGATTTAGAGGAAAAAATGGGAAGAAGAACAGGGAATTAAGTTTTGGAGTTCTTTTATTGTGCTAGAAATATTGCATACATAATCTATTTAATCATCACAAAAACTTTGTGAGGTATGTATTATTCATATATCTTAAAGATAAACTAACAGTTTAATAGAAGTTAAATATCTTATGTGAAATGCTCAGCTGGTACATAAGTGAAGCTGGAATTTGAACCATAGTTTTTTTACACTGCACTGCAGTATAATAATCTAATTTCTGGTATGATCAAGTCTAACGGAATAAACAGCTCACACTTAGAGGAGGTATGTATTCCTTTCTCAGCCTAACTGCTAACTAGTTTTGTGACCTGGGAATTGCCTGATCTAGCCATTTTTCTCATCTAAGTGCAGAAGGAACTGGCCCCCAGTTTTTAGGTTCAAAGCTGGATTATATCAATAAGCACAATAATAACTTCAAAAGATATACCTTTATATGATTTCCAAATTTTATATAGTTTATTTACTACCATTTAAAAGGAAAAAAAGGTCAGCCTTTTTTAGTTTTCCCTCATGGTATTTTACCATTGTTCAAAACAATGTGGAATGGTTGTTCAGTGTTTCCCCAACAGATATGATCCCCAAAAAAAAAAAAAAAAAGAGCGCATAGAGAGAGGCAAGACAGCTCTCTTCAAATGCATTTATTATCCGAAACATAATCTTCATCTCTAAGAAGAGAGAATACCTGATACCTTCTAAAAGACAAGCAGTTGATCCTAAGAGCACTTTTGAGAAATTTTTGCTCTGATATAATGAGATATTTTCCCAGGCTTTATTATTACTTAACATTGCAAAATGTCATGATATGTGAGAAGAAATTTACAAAACCATTTTTATCCATGCTTAGCTAGATGAGCGTAGATTGATTTTCATTGTGATTTTAACAGTGCTCTATCTTTATTTTCTATATTTCATCTGCACTGCATTTGGAGCATGGGCTCAGGACTCCAAAACTTAGGTTTAGAGCCAAGTCTCTCAGATCAACTTCCGTGACCTAGAGCAAATTGTTTCCTACTCAGTAGAACTGGGCTAACAATAAGGCCTACTGAGAGGTGCTGCAGCTAATGAGGTAAATAAATATCAAAGACTTGGTGTAGAGCAGATAGTACATGCTCAATTAAGTCTCCTTGTTTGTTTGTTTTTCTGGGGCAAAGAGTCAAGTGGAAATGATTTTTGGATACCAACTCTATCTTTTACTTCCCAGGGCACACACAGCAACTCATGTCTCTGCTTTGAGACAGCTGTCTTAATTTGCAATATGGGGTGTTAAATTCTCCTCTACTGTTTTTCTGAGGATTAGGAACAATGCATTATCATTCTGGGTTGTAGCACTTGGCTGGCCCAAACTATGTGCTAGGGAAAAAAAAAAAAAATGAAGCTCTTATAATTAGATCCCCTAGTGTGGCTATACCTTCATTTCTGAATCTTCAGGCTACAAACCTAGAAGTTCTTCCTGTAGAGAAACCTCATGAAGCAAATCAGTACAGCATTCATTTTTAAGTATAACTACAAAGCAGCATTCAGGGATGACTGTATTGCATTAGTCTTCAAAACAGTTAAGCATGATGCTAAATCAGGGCAAACTAAATTTCTGAATTTATCTACAGTGTAATGAATAACATCTGCATCTCCAGGGGAACAATTTATACTCTTCTGTAAAGTGTGACACAGTAGTGAATAGATTCTCTCTCTCTCTCCTCATCCAATATTTCTTTGTTATTGGGTAAATCTTTCTTTTTTAGGCTCACACCGGTGCTGGCAGGAAGCTTTGCCATCTTACTGCCTAAGTACTTTATTTCATGAAGAAACGCTCTGAGCAGTGGAGACAAGTTATTGCCCTAGGGTTTCACACATAAAAAGTAGCAGGACTGAGCTCAGAACGTGGGAGGTGGGACTCTGAGTAATGTCCATTATACCACTTGCTTTGCCATCTTACTGCCTAAGTACTTTATTTCATGAAGAAACGCTCTGAGCAGTGGAGACAAGTTATTGCCCTAGGGTTTCACACATAAAAAGTAGCAGGACTGAGCTCAGAACGTGGGAGGTGGGACTCTGAGTAATGTCCATTATACCACTTGCTTCACTGAAAACTGGAATCTCAAGTCTGGAGTGGAGCCAACAAAGTGTCTGGTGCTTTCTTCTCTCCAATTCATGCATCCCCTCTGGATTTCCAACAAACGATGACCATTAAGCCTTTTTTAAGACTCTCTGCATTGCCCAGAAATGTGCTACTCTGAGTGCTAAACTTCTAGTATTAAGAGAAATGATTGTGTGCTGGGATCAGAACATTAACAGGGACAGGAATAAATAAATCAAATTTCCTAAAATCACCTTCAGATGTCCAGGTTTTCATTTCCTAACTCTTGTTGTTAGCAGACATGATAGGAATCTTAAAAACAAATAGTTTTAGGTATGCAACATTTCTAAATTAGTTGAAGCCATAAACTTCATCTTGCAAGTTTTATAAAAAAACAAATGAATCAAAATACATAAAATATACAAATTCATTGTAAGCTCAAACTAAAGCTTTTTTTAGTGTAAAAATATTAAAATGTCTTTGGTGAAATTTGTTCTGCTATTTGAATTATTAGGTTCATCATATTTCAGTTAGAGTCATTAAGAATCTAATATATGCCTGGCTCGCTGCTAAGGACTCATTTAAATTATTTATCTCACCCAAAAGTGGAAGAAAGATATTTTTTAATTATCCTTCTTATATCTGGAAAGATATAATAAGCCAGTGGTTCTCAAACTTGAGCATGTATTAGAATCACCTGGAGGGCTATTAAAACATAGATTTTGTGGCCCCGCCCCAGAGTTTCTGATTCTGTGGGATGTGGGTGGGGCCAGGCAATCTGCATTTCTAAGAAGATTCTGAGCAACGCTAATGCTGCTGGTCCTGGGTCCACACTTCCAGAACCACCACTATAAGCCATAAGCTTTTCACACTTAAAAAGAAGTGAAAGGAAAGCTCATCTAATTCAGTTTACCAGCTAGATAATGTCAAGCAAATAAATCTCTCAGAAACACACTTTCATCATCCGTAAAATACTTCACTTTGAATTCGTCTAGATGGTTACCACATAGTGTCACTTCCAAGACAATTATTAAATATTTGTTATCTTTCCCTCTCCTCTTCTGAAATCAGAAAAGGCACATTTGTGCCATGGAACACATATGTACAAAAGTCAACCTAGCAATATGAAGTACTGGAAAAATCAAGGACTTGGAATCAGATTTAGGTGTAAATACTGTTTCCACCTTTATTACCTTGGCCACATTACACACTGTCCTTTAGTAGTTTTCCCTCCTATGAACTGGCTTATTTAGCACTTCTGCCAGCTTCAGCCAAATGGGTCTTTCGACCTGAATGCCCCAGAGGCACCTCAAATTCAATGGAAATAACTTCATTACCTCCCTCTATATATACACTCTGTTTCTCCTAAAGTCTTGATTTTAGTAGGTTGCAATAAAATCCCTCAAGTTACCTAATCTAGAGATCTTGGGGTAACAACCGATTCTTCGTCCTTGGCTACATACGTTCAGTCGAGCTTACAAATTTCTTTCTAAATGTTTCTCAGTTTACATCTTTTCCAAGCCTTGGTTCAGCTTTCTGCCATCTTCCTCTGAGCCCAATGCAAGAGCTACCAGAGTTGAGACTTGTCATTGTTTTAGGGAAATGCAACATTTGATCCTCCTTTGTGTTTAGAGAGTCCTCTTAGTCTTAAACTGAAAGCTCCAATAAGCCAATCCCAGAATCTACTAATTAGATGCACCTATTAGATGATCAGGAGCTAGGAACACCAGAAATCAGGGACCCTTCAACACTAACTAACTGTGGTGATGACTTAGTGGCAGTGGAATCAACCGTGTCCTAGAAGGATGACTATCCAGGTTTTAGTAGCAGATTTTATGCCCAGTGTCAGCGATGTGCAAAATATAATTTCTGTCTCCATTGATCTCGGCAGTGGTATCTTCACAGGCCCAATTCTGCCCTAAGAGTAGGGTGACCAACGCTACCAGTTTGCCTGGGATAGAAGGGTATGCCAGGACAGGAGACTCTCAGCTTTAAAACTGGGACAGTGGTGGGTAAATCAGGATGAGAGTCTGAGGGTATCTAAGAAAATCCTTGTTTTTGACTGCCTCAAGTCTAAGTCTCTGAATCTTCCAGAAATATGTTAGATACTTTAGTTTCCTTTATTTATTTATTTCCTTTATTTTTTATTTTTTAAATTTTTTGGCTGCCTTGGGTCTTCATTGCTGCACGCAGGCTTTCTCTAGTTGCAGTGAGTGGGGGTCTACTCTTTGTTGCAATGAGCGGGCTTTGTGGTAGTTTCTCTGGTTGCAGGGCATGGGCCTTAGAGTGCGGGCTTCAGTAGTTGCAGCACGCTGGCTCAGTAGTTGTGGTGCATGGGCTTAGTTGCTCGGTGGCATGTGGGATCTTCCCAGACCAAGGTTTGAACCCGTGTCCCCTGCATTGGCAGGCGGATTCTTAACCACTGCGCCACCAGGGAAGTCCCATAATTTCCTTCAATAAGTACCTTTCCTTCTCAAATTTGCCAGACAGTTTATGTTGTTTCCAACTAACCCTGGCCAATACCTCTTCATGTGTGATGTCCCAGCCTCCAGTCTCACTCAGCTGAAGTCCTTTCTGCACACTGCTGTCAGCATACACACACACACACACACACACACACACACACACACACACACACACTCGTGTCCAGGTTGCCCCGTGCCTAAATCCATCAGATGACCTCCCCTCATTTACTGATTCCCATAATCATCTCATAGCATCACCCAGGTGGGGAAGGGTGGCTTTGGCTTGCCTTTACATCCTCATCTCTGAGCATGGAATGTTCCTCCTGTGTGTGCATCTTAAGTCTTATTGACTGAAGAAGCTTGGTAAGATTTTCTGTTAAAGGGTGGAAAATATGGCAATCAGATGTTACTTGCTTCAGTTATTAATGGACTTTTTCCCTGAATTCTTCTAGTTATGCTTTCATGCCTATTAAGGTTTAAAAAGTTTCTATCCCAGCAATTTTACAAGTAGACTCCCTTATTTTTACACCTGGACTCCTGCTTCTCCCAGCACAGCAAGTTCTTGTAGTATCTTAGCAATAAGTAAATAAATAACGACGTAAAACAGTGCCCATCCCTGACTTTGTATTATTAACAGCAGGTTCATTTAGCAGCTTATTCCTTGCGGGGTGAATTTTTCTACACACACGATGCAAGAAACAGTAAAAGAGATTAGAGGCTATTTGAAACTACAAGAAGACAGACTACTGGATAAGTGAAAACAAGAAGAATGGACCCTGGGAGCCAAACGATTCTTTAGATACAAAAGAACCCTGCAGCTGAGGGTATCAGTGTCACAATCGCACCCCAGGGTTTTGAGTGGTCTGATAGAATTACCATTTGGAACATGGTGATTCCATACTCACACATACCGTTCACACATTTCTAAGTCGAGGCTGACAATAACTTAATCAATAGCAACATTTCTGGAAACACCAGGCCGTCCTTTATGCTTTTATGTCCAAGTTAATGGGTTTGCTGTATGGTTTCTTGATTATCAACTGGTTCATCAATGCAATTGCTAAAGTAGATGGTCATATTTTATGTCTGTTGGGTATGCTTAAAGTGTTTGTGATAGATTTTCAGTTCTTAAATTTCACTTTTCTTTAAAGGAGACATGGTTATTTTAATGTAAAATGCAGGATTATGGAAAGAAATCACATTTTGGAGTCTAGACCCGGATTCAACTGTATATCCATGACTTACAGCGATAACTCCATGGGCAACTTTCTTAGCTTCACTGAGCTTCATTTTTTTACATCTATAAATTGCTGATTATAGAGAAGATTCAATAAAACTAGCTTATTTAAAGTTTGCACAGTTGGACAGAATTTAGTATATGCATAATAGCTATCTTTCCAGCATCCCTGATATATAAAGAATAAGCCATGATTCAAGTGGACTTTATTGAGCAGCTGCTATACTATTTGACTCCTTTTTTCACCCCTTTATTTAACCATCTAATGAGGTCACATGGTTGGAGGTACAGGGATGAGTAATTCTAAGTGGGGGACACAGTCCAGTGGAAGAATCAGACAACTACAGTGCCTTGGGATTAGGTGTGTATTATGTGAAAGGAACATGGTACCAACCGTGCTTAGCCCACCCATGAAGCCACAGGAAACAACAGTGAAGGGCCAGTTAACTGTGGTTATTGAAGAAGAGGACAGGGATCTCACAGGCAGAAAGGTGTGAGGATAGCATCCAGGGAAGCAGAAGAATTACGTCCTGGGTCAGGACCAGAGGCTTAAAAGTGTAAGAAAACCATACAGCAGGGTGCAGGGAGGAGAACGGGAGGAATCGAGATGGAAGAACACTTTAGGGCCTTGTTGAATACATTCACTGTATGGAACTTATAGTGGATACTTTCTGGGTTTGGGCTCAGGAACCTTCTTTTCTTTCAGGAATGATTCCCTCTTCATTTAGCAAGTGTTTCTGTGTACTCTCCCCCCATGTCTAATGAGAGCTAACTGCTTCTCAGTAATATCAGTCACTATACCTATGATTGCTTTAGGAGGTAGGATTGCATATGACCTAAATCTGGCCAATCAATACCTTTGAGAAATAGTATAGTGAGGTAGTTAGGAACAAGTAATGGTGGTTAGGATATACAGTCACTGCACTGAGAGTATGACATAACCACAGTCACATGTTTAGAAATTTACTCTGGAAGCAGGGATGCGGGGACTGGAGCCAAGGAGACGAGACGGACAGGTCCAGCAGAGGTCAGCAAGATGGTCACGAGGGCTTGACCTGAGGCGTTAGGGTAAGGACAGAAAGGAAGGGATGTGCTGGAGGTGGAATTGACAGAATGTGACAGATAACTGGAAGAAGATGGTTGGGAGGATTTGGTAGAACCCACCATTAGTAGAGGTTTAAATCTTATGCACTGTCTTTCCATGTTTCAGTGGTGCCAGTCTTGTGAATGCTCCCAATGTATGCATACGTACATCAGCTCTCACTTCAGCAGGGTACTGTGTTAATGGAAACTCATGCATAGCGGAGGCATATCCTTGATTTGCACATTTCCATGCAGTGACAGGGAATTGTGCAACAGGAGGACACAGTTCCAATATGTACAAGTTTCAGTTTACACACAGGCATGCAAAGAAAGAATTTCTTCTGTGTGTGTGTGTGTGTTTGTGTGTGTATGGGTGTCTGTGTGTGTCATATTGCTCTGCTTCATGTGCTACTCGGCTGCAGCCTTGAGGCTCAGGTTGTCCTAGCTTAATCTTCTCCATGAGTCTTTGATTTGGAAGTGAGCCCTATGAGGGTGTAGACTGCGCACAGGGCATTGATTCTTCTGACATCGCAGCAAACCTGACATGAAGCAGAGGGTCTCTGGGATCAGAGGTGGTGGGTGACACTGCTCACTTTCTTACTATAGCAGAGGAGTTCTATACTGGAGTCCTGGCAACAATAATCCCCTTACAGATCAGATCATGGTGGGTACTGTTCTTGGAAGCTCAGGTTAGATATATCCCTATGGCCATTCCAGACATTCTGTGAACCATCAAATATCCCTTAATAGCAGCACACCTACCATGGGTGGAGAGGTGGGAACAGTCTGCACTGGGTATAGGTAAGAAGGAGGTACATTATTTGCAGATAATTTAAAATTCAATAACAAGATTAACAAAAAGTTAGTCTGCTTCTTATTATCACCATGTGCCAGTAATTCTAAATGATCTCAGTGACAAAATACTCCTCCTCCCTGGGGCAGACTATTCCCACAGGACTCCTGGCCCTGTTATGTCACTGTTGTCTGCAACCAAGGACCAATAGAGAGAAAAGGTGTTAAGAAATCTTAGTTGTCAAGTCTGAGCAGCAGGGAAAATGATTACAGCATTAGCTAGTTGGGAAAAGCTGGTTTGGAATAATGATGATGAGGGTAGTTTTGGACATGTTAAATTTGAGGTAATTGTGAGCTAGGCAGAGAAACGTGCACATAGAGATTAGGAGAAAGAATAGTGCTGTATCACTGCGATGGGAAACCGGTAGTAGATTCATCATTTTAGCAGTGGATTTCAATTGTTGCTTGAATACCTACTCTGTGCTGGACATTGTACTGCTGGTACTTTCACACTTTTAAATATTTGTATTCCTTACATGATATAGGTCTACCTTTTCCTTTTTAAAAATTTTCTTTTCCTTTTTTAATTAAAAAGTTTTTAATTGAAGTATAGTTAATTTACAGTGTTGTGTTAGTTTCAAGTGCACAGCAAAGTGTACATACAAATGAACTTATTTACAAAACAGAAACAGACTCACAGACATAGAAAACAAACCTATGGTTACCAAAGGGGATAGCCGGCGTTGAGGGGAGAGATAATTTAGGAGTTTGGGATTAACATATACACACTACTGTGTATGAAACAGGTAAACAACAAGGACCTACTGTAGAGCACACGGATCTGTACTCAATGTCTTGTAATAATATATAATGGAAAAGAATCTGAAAAAGAACACATATACCTTTTCCCTTCTTTTCTTTCGTATTTTTTTCCCATTTAGGAAAACTGAGGAAAGAGAGAGAAGGTTGAGAAGCTTTGTCTGAGGCTACTTGGCAAGAACAGACCACGCCAGATTTTAATTACTATCTGCTTGTCTCACAAGCCTGTCTTCACAGGGAGATGGACTATGGACAGAATTTCTAAGGAAGGGCTGGGTTTTGAAATGAAAAGGGGAGATGGTAAAGAGTATAGCAATCTAGGCTGAAAAATTAGCTGAGGAAAAGATACAGATGGAATTAATAAGCTTGGAAGAGTGAGTGAGAGGCCAGCCTGCTGTGAAGTAAGAGTCACACATCTATTCAAAATTTATAGATGAGAAACTACTTAATACCAGTCGGGTCCCAGTCCCTGGGGTTGCAAAAGTGGCAAAACTATATTTCTGCCCTTGGAGAGAGTATAGTCTATGGGTGGACGCGGAATCTCAGAGATTCTGTTACAGTACTGCATGGTGAACTTTATGAAAGCAAAAGTTTACAAGTGCTATGGAAATCCTCAAAAGAGGGCCACCTAAAGTTTTGCTGGAGGATGTGCTCATTGGGTCTTAATAGCCAAAGGGGATCTGCCTCCAGACAAGGGAGCGTGAGAAGCACTGAGGGGGACAGAAGATCTTGAGCAAAGGCATGGAAGGAAGAAGCGGCATAGGGTATATGATGGGAACAAAAAGTGGTTTGGTGTCGCTGGAGAATTAAATGCAAGGTATAAATGGTCAGGGAAATTGGCATTTAAGGAGCTCCTATTATGTATCTGTCAGAGACAACTTCCCTAGTCTGATTTAAGTAGTAATAATAGTTAACACTTTCTGAATGCTTAATATTTGCAATTTTGAATCTAGACTTGTCCTATGCTTCACTTGGAATTACATCTGTGGATTCCCTTAACCTGTAATATTCCTGAGGTGTCTGGAGTGGCTGAATTATGTTCCACCGAATGAATGGATACCTGTTAGCATAACAACTATGTATTAAGTGCTTACCCTATGCCAGGGACTGTTCTAAGTGATTTATGTAAATGTGCTTCTTTAATATTCATAAAAGTCCTATGAAATCGGCTTGCTTTTATTCCTATTTTTCAAGTGAGGATGCTTTGAGAAAGAAGTAAAGCCACTTGCCTATGGTCACTTAGCTAAAAAGAATCTGAGTCATCTTTCAGGGACAGGAGTGCGGCTGACAGTCTGTTCTCTTTACCTCTGCTCTGCAATGCCTTCTCACTCTCCCAGGACAGTCTGCATTTACCTCTATCCATCACTTCTCAAGCTCCAAGCTCCTGGGAGCAAGGGCTCAGCTGTTCCTATGGCACTACTCGTACCCAGCACTAGGCTTGACACCAGGTAAGTGTTCTCAGGAGTTTGCATCAAGACCATTGAAAGAAAAATTGTCAGGACCAAGCATGTACATCTAAAAGTGTCTCACAAAACTCTTAGCCCCACAGTCCTTCTTGGACTCCCTTGTAAAGCTTGCCAGCACTTTCGTTACATAGAACAATGGCCAGTCCCAAGACCATCCCTCACAATCCTCTACCCTTAACCAGTCAGAATGTCACACCTGACATCCTTCTCGCTCCCTCATTTGCTTCTATACCTAGCGTGCTGCTTTCAACTGCAGAAACCTGATGAAACTTGTTTCTTCAGTGACCTCTCTCCTTGATTGAAAAATTAACTCAACTAATTAATTTTCGGGGACTCACACTGGTCCCTGAAGGAGCCAGAGTGAGCTCCTTCAGAGACCACCTTGACTGCTGAGCTGGGGTCATGATCTTCATAGAGAACCTCCCCTGTGAATGACCAAGCATGGTGTTGGTCCAAGGATCCGGCCATTTCCACTGACAAGGAGACTCCTGGACTTCCATCAGGTTGACAGAGGCAGTGCCAGGCATGCATTTCCCTCTGAGGGATCCCCACCCTTTCCAGCCCCTGCCTTTTTATTTTTCATACGTGTTATTCTTCCGCACTCTAAACTCCATGTCAGTAATTGCCTGCGGGAGAACCCAGAAGACATAGCTACAGGCTACACTTTGAGTACTTGGGAGGTAACAAGCCTTTCTGTCCACATCTTGGCTTTCAAACTCTGAAGCAGCTGATGCCAGGTGTTCTTCAGTGGATTCTACTCTGACCATCTTCCTGAACTCAACGGACAAACCAAGATGAGCTTGAAACACAGGCAAGGAGGAGCCAACCCTGTCTACACCACCACCTCATCTGGCGGGGGCCCTTTGAAGCCTGCTCTGACCTCAGTTTGTTTGCACATTCCTTGACCCCAACCTCTTTGTTCATGCCTCTTGCAAGTGTTTCACGTTAGCAATTAAAGATTTTCACAAACAAATCTCAAGATGAAACACAATAAAAACATAGATGCATAAGAAGCAGTTTGGGCTAAAGTGGGGAGGGCCACAGAGCCCAACTAGCTGATAGCCCCAGTGCTGAAGTTTGTCCTGAGGACCTCAAGCTCAATCAGGTACTGTTTGAAAAACCATTCTTTTCTCATGCTGGCTCTGAGGATAGCAGGCTGGAACAATTTTTCACAGCCTCCTAATAGATACCTTGCTTGAAACTGCTGTTTAAGTCAAAACCATCGGTTTCCTCTCAATGAACTGGAAGGTAATGCAGTTTTAATTTTAAGTCCAATTATATCTTGAGAGATGAACGGTACAGGGCAAATCCTTGCTTAGGGCCAAATGGGAGTGATAAATCATTCACTTACATGATCAGATTGCTTCCAAGCTCCTCTGGACCTCTCAGAAAACAGAAAAAAAAAAAATCGTTAAAATCAGCCTCTTGGGTGAAAAATAAAATGGAAGGGAAGCTCAAGGTAGACTTTGCCTGTATCAGTCAGGATATTTAAGTTACACTGTGGCTGAATAAAATCTCAGTGGCTTATCACAACAAAAGCCTTATTCTAGCTCATACCTCATGTCAGCCCAGCTCATCTAGGGATCCTGCCCACTGTGGTTATTCAAGCATTCACTGTCAGAGCCTCCTATGGGATACATACTGCGAGGAAAGGGGACGTGGTGAAAATGGTGTAGCGCTTCCATTTGAAGTTGATAGAACTGACAGGCCATCACCAGCCACACGGCCAAAGCAAACTTCCAAAGACAGGGAAGACCCATGTGCCCAGAAGGAGAACTGGGAATAATAGGTCACAATTACCAAGGGCTCCAATGGCTCCTGCACTGCTTTTTTGTCTGTGTTCACGATATCCAAGTTGGGGTGAGGCTGAGAGTAGAAGTAACACACATTAACTGCCCACTAGCCACCAAATTTCGGGTAGGTACCTTGGGATTTAAAACTCTCAAAAATATTGTGGGACAGGTATGATTTCCCGTTTTGTGTTTGCTGTGGCCCAGAGAAGTCCAAGCCTTCTCCTAAGACCAGACAGCTGGTGTATGGAGTCAGGATGCTTGCTGAGAAATGCCTGATCCCACAGCCCGCATCCTTCAGTGCTACACACTCCACATGGAGATGTCCACTCTATATTTTAATAAACCACAGTTCTTATAGCTGGAGATGCCTTGAAGTTGGGCCTAGAAAGAAAGAGAAGGGAATAACCAGGCAAGGTGAATAAGATAATAACTTCAGAAGAATAAATTAAAGTAGCTTAAGTGAGCACATCTACAATAATAATAGTGGTCAATTACGGAGTTCCTACCATGTCTGGTATGCCCTACCTGTTATTTGTATCTATAACCCAATGAGATAAATTCAAATTTTAGTTCTGACATCTGCCTGTCCATTGAATTCTTTGAAATGTATCTCCCTTCCCTATAACATGGGAAATTTTTATGTTTTCTGAATATTTTTATTTTGAGAATAAAATTAAAAAGTAAGGTAGATGTTATATCTAAACTCCTCTGAACATACTAGGTGTTAGTATGAATATTCCTCCCACTCTTTTCACTTCCCTCCCTTTTACCTGGACCCTCCTATATATTTGGTGTCTCTGCCCAATTTGGGTCGAGAAGTTGATTTGCGAACTAGGTTCCCACTTCTCCATTCTTTGGCCACTGAATGAAGTTTGTGCTGTTCCAGTCTCAGCATTGGTTTCCTTATAGGCTGTGCGAATCCAATCGGAAAAAGAGCCTCCCTGGCCGGGACAGGGGGTCTCAGCCTGGGCTAGGACTCTGGCTCGTGTCCGGTAACAATTATAGAGGGATACTGTTCTCCCAATTTCTCTGGAAGACGTTAAGAGTGGCTCCTGTCTTATGACAGAAAATACCTTTGTCTTAATCACGTTGCTCTTGACCTCTGCACTCAACATTTGTTCAACTGGGCAAAGCCTGATTCTACCTGGCTAAGTATATGTCTCTAATCCTTGTTTTCTGAGCTCAGCGACTACTTTTTGGAGTGAATCCATTCCTGAGGTCCTTCCGTGTTGTGGCTAATCTCTCTTCTCCTTTGAGCATCTTCCACTCAATCACTGTTGGGCATTGGGGGTGTCCCTCCTGGGAGTCTGTAGCCATCCTGTCACCTTTGTGGGGATGACCATGAGAGCCAGAGTGCTCCTCTGCTTCAGGGTCCTTTGCAACCTTAGCTTTATGAAAAGGGATTCCCCAGTGGGTAGAAAGAAGGAAAGGAGCAGAAAAGGTCACAGTGCAGAGCAGCGGTGGAGGAGGAAAGCAGTGGGCAAGCTCTCTGTCAACCCCAGAGCCCAGGATGAGGGCCGGTCGCTCCAGAAGAGAGTGCACAGCAGGAATGACCACAGTTGGCCGGGGGGGGGGGAATTGGAAGAAAGCAGAAGTAAGGTTATGTGACCAAGCAGAGACTCATTCTTCCTCTGGAAACACGTTTCTGGAGATCAAAGCGGTCACAGAGTGTGAATGGCTATTATCTTGAAGGGATTCACCACAGGTGAATAAGCTCCTGTTCCCACAGACAGTGACGACAACAGGACAGAATATCCAGAAAATGCGGGAGAACAGAACTTCTAGAAGCCTCTCCAGTAATGGAAACACAGGTTCTTGATTTTTAATGACTTACCCATCTCTCCCCATAGGGTCAGCTCTTCTCTGTGGTGGCTTGATATGTGGTATCGATGATCTGTGCCAGTGCAGTATTCAGACACTGATATACCTCTATGCCAGTAGATGAACGAGCTTGTTAGGACGGACACATTTGGTGGAAATAACAAATCCATCGGCCAATGTGCAGTCTCACTCATGTGGGACTTGTAGTCTATCCAAAGAAGGGAAATGCATCGTTATAACTTAAAAGCTTTGAAAGTTTTTCTCATGTTGGCCTTACCCATGACTTTCTGGTATTACATGCATATGCTGAACTTCACGAGTTTGCATCAAGTTCTTCTCTTAGATGCATTCTTCACTGGAATATAAGTACATGAGGGCGAGAACTGTGCCTATCTTTTCTGCCATTATATCCAACACCTACATTCCACTGGCACATCAGTGATGTTTAACTGTTTTATGTCGACTAAATGACTGAAAGATTGGCTTTCTGAATCAGTGAATGATGAATGAATCAATGAGCACAGGAGGATGGTAGGTCTGGGAGAGGAATATTCTAGCATTTTTTTTTTAATTTGTAAAATTTTGAAGACTAGAAGCCCATTGTCTGCCATCAAAACCCTTCAAAACAAAACCTGATTTAGTCCCAGCTTATGAAAGCCAGGGCTGTCCTCAGCTCTCAGCTCCTGGAATCCACAGAGGGGGCTTCTTTCAGCCACCATACACGACTCCCTCACTCACTAGGTCAATGATCTTGTTACATTAGCTGGCTCCCCTTCCCTGAGGGGTGTGGACTGATCAACAACACAGAAGTCTAGTACAGGCTCTGAGCAGGGATATAGCAGGATCGAGATGATGTTTTAAGTCGGAGGATGGGTCACTGGCAGCTGAATAGTTGAGGATCTGTAGTAGTAAAACTGCAAGTGGCCTTTTCATTTCTTCCTCTGGATCCTGGTTCATTTTCTCCCCACAAAAAATGAAACAAGGCAATTTCCATGCATCCCTGGGTGATTTGGGATCCCAGGATATAGATGCGTCCTCAGTGTGATACACAGTTCTGTAACAAATTACCAGGAGCTAAAGAGAGCTGCGTCGAAGCTGGAGTCTGATGGACATGGGGTATGATTTATGTAGAGATGGAGTAATAGGCAGGGATTTTAAAATTTGATGGAGATCTACAGAAATTCAATATAAGTGGGTCTAGGGAGGCAAGTTTTACTGTGTGTGAATGTCTTCATAAACACCTCTGAAGAGATAATACTATACAAGTGAGCTTAATAAAAAAGGACTTTCCTTTTTATTCCTGCCAAGCCAGCCCTTTCCCATACTTTCCAAGGAGAGGAACACGGGCTTCCTGGGGCTGTTCCTCCTTAGTTACCTACTTTCCTTTTGCAACCTTTCTAATTTTGCTCCCCCACCTTTCAGTCTTTATTGAATTTTTTCAGGAGGAACGAATTTTGCTAGAAAGGATTTTACTAGAAGGAGCAAGTAACCCAGATGCCGACAAATGCACAGCACTCAAATGCCTAACAGGTCAGCTGAGGTCCTGCATCCTAACGAACCCCGGCATCCCCAGTGTGGCAAGAGAGGGAGGTGCAGGAAAAAGCTGCCTGTCTTAGAAGAAGCAATTACCCTGAAAACAGTCTTACAGTACAGGGTGTTCATCAGTGTACTGGCTTTGGTGCCTAGAGTGCCTGGTTTTAAACCTTAACTCAGCGTCTTGTCGTCTCTGTGGTCCCTAACAAGTTGCTTAATTCCTCTGAGTCTGAATTTCATCTTTTTTGAACATCAGATAATTTTTCTTCCCAGGATGGTTTGTGTATACGATGTACACAAACTATTATGCCTAGAGCCTGGGCACAATCGTTTCCTACACATTCACAAAGTTCAAATTCCCTCCCTTTTTCTTCAGGGCCAGAAAAGATGCTGGAAGGAAGTGGAAGAGACACATCCTTTGGCTCCTCCAGCCTTGCTTTTGGACAAGGAGGGAACTTCCGGAAGTGAACGGAAGTGAACGGAAAGCCTGCTGATTATGAACTTGATCCTTGTCCTTGTCCTTTTCATCGGTGAGTCACTTAACCCAAAAAGCGTAGTCCAAGGGGAAAGATTCTGATTTCCCAGTCTTGGCCTCTCCCTGAGGCTGTATTGGGGAATGAGAGGGAGCCATTGAGGTGGGAGAGGAGAGAGACGAAAAGCCTAGGATGCTTGGGGGTTCTACCTGGGAAGCAGCACAGGCATCGATGCCCTTAGCCAACTGGGCACCCAGGGGGAGGAACAGTTTGTTGAAGGTCAATGACATTCGGTTCAGTCAGGCTGAGCACCCACCCTGCTTAATTCACATCTTTTGGAGTGTCAACTTTGGTGCATTTTCTCCACTGTCAAGGCCATTCCTGACTGCAGCAAAGTAGCACATGCACCTTGTTTATAAAAGCAGCTCCTCAGCTGCCATGTGGTGGGCCCACAACTTGGTATCAGTCTTTGTGCCCCTCTTTCATATTCCCTTACTTTTTCAGATGACTGTCTACTTGTCCTCCAAGTTGGTGACTGAAAGATCATTTGTCTCATCCCTGAGTTTAGTCTCTTTATTTCATTCCAGAGTCAATCCATTGCCTTTTGTGCTGGACAAAACATTTTCTCAGTGGGTTATCCAAGAACAAATTTGCTCACCAATAGTGTCCCCACCAAGGAAAAAATGCATCAGACTATTAGACAAGGGATACTTTATTCAAGACTATTGCCATAGGAAAGAGGGATTGGCTCAACTCCACTGAAACAGCAGGCAGCAGGGTTTTTAAATGCTGGTGTGAGCTAGCGGAAAAGTACTGGCAAACTTTAGGAAGAGGTTGGTCTGTGTTGTCATCTGTGTTTGTTCATTGGGCGCATCAAATTTAGGCTTCTATCTTCCCACAGAGACCTGAAACAGGGGAGCGCTCTCCCTTTCAAAGACTGCATTTCAAAGGGATGGCTCCCAGCCACCTCAAGAAAGACATTCCTGGGCAGAAAAACTGGCAAGAGGCTGGGGGAAGATTTACATCTCAAAGGAAAAGGGAAGAATTTACAACTGAAAGTTATCTGAAGTAAATGCTCCAGGAAAAGGGAGTAAAAAGCCTAGAGTCAGGGAGAGCCTGTGTAAAGTTCAGTGAAGCTGAGGGGAACACTGGGGGGATCTTTATCCCCCCCTCACCAAATAGGAACTGCACACATGAGTGGCCCACAGGTGCACTCAGGAGCCCGCACCCCCCTAAGTCTTTGACCCAGCACAGAGTCTGGACTACTACGGAATAGAACTGAAGATGCAAATATACATGGTAAAACCAAATGGCTATGATAACTCTCCTTTTCCCTTAGTGGATTATTACCACTCCTAGGACAAACTATTCTGTCATCCTTTCTGTTCAGAAATCCCCTAATTCCTAACTAGCATCCTCCTGCTTCCCTCAGCAGATGCCTCGGATCTCCACATGCAGGCACAGCCCCCAGGTCAAACCCCCAGGCGCACCCAACCACTCGTAATTAAACGAAGAGGATATATGTAAAAATATTTAATCAAAGAAATGTTTGAAACATCGTGGGACTTCTTGGTTGTGAGGTGCGGGGGGAGAGAAAATGCCAAGAAGAACTCCTAGGTTTCCATTTGGGAGACTAACTCCTTGACATCTATCATCCTACCACGTGTTAAAGAACACAGGCAGGGAAGTAAGTTTTAGATAAGGTACTTAGAAGGTTCATTTACAGCAAGGTGAATCTGAATTTTCATATAGTATACTTTTTACTTTTTTCCTTGACCAGACAAATATTTCTTGTCATATCCTACTTCATAATTTAACTACAGTTGGTAAAACCTGGTTAAGGTCCCGCTCCTTTCTCCACGCTCTCAACATTTCTCCCACACTGATGTTCTTAATGACACAACAGCCCACTTTCTCTCCTCTGTTTCTTATGGGCATAGCCTACGTACCCATCAGGTCTACGTTTCTTAAGAAAGGGTGTTCCTCTTCCATATTCCATTAAAGTTTTAACAGTGATCACTAAAAGAAAATGCAATGTACTATGAATGTTGTAAAAAGTTAGATTTTTGAAGGCATTCATTTCCCTTTAATAGTTTCCAGATCACTTGCCAACAAATCAAAAGAGGTTTAATCTTCCTTTATGAAGTTTTCATTTAACATTGTACAATCTCCTTCTGCTGTTTCTGATTATCCAGTTAATGTATTATTCAGATACTAGTCAAACTCATGGGAGGTTTTTCTTTATTTTATTACCAATTAGAACCTGTTATCAGTTGGAAAAATTGTATTATTCAGTTTTATCCAATAATGTTGCACATTAGCCACTTTAAAAGAAAATCGGCTTAGGAAAGGACTGGAACTCTTTAGTAAATTGGTTTTCGATTCATTTTCTCAATAAATATATGTGTCAAACACTAGGGCTGCAACGGTGGGTAAGGTCCAGTTTCTACCCTTAATGAAATTCTAATTAGGAGGTAGTTAAGGTTTTACTATAATTTATTAATCTACCCACTTTTCTATCAGGTTAAAGATGACAGCATTTAAATTTATATGATGACAATCTTAGGAAAGGGATAAGGTTTAGACACTTTTAAGTGGTAAAATCATTGGCAGTTAGTAATAACTGAACCCCACCTATGGTGGATTATCTTACTGCTTCCAGTACTTCGTGCCTCCTACCTTTTTGCCTTACAACTTTGCAATTCCTTTTACTAGAGGCCGCCTCATCGATGCTGGGTTTCATGGGATTTTGGTCCTCAGTTCCAAGACTAAGCCTCAAGAAGCATCCAGTGGCTCTGTCCACCTCTCTTTCACTCCTGCTCTCAACGTGGGAACACTTGCCTAGGGCAGCTGCTGGCCCAGGGAGGAGCGAAGACATGGGATAGATCTGGGCTGAAACTGAAGCTGGGCACCAAGCTGACCAGCAATACATTATCAAGAATAAATCATTTTTAAGTCTTTCACCCATTTTTTCATTGGGTTGGGGTTTTTTTGATATTGAGCTGCATGAGCTGTTTGTATATTTTGGAGATTAATCCCTTGTCAGTTGCTTCGTTTGCAACTGAAAAGAAAACCATAATTCAAAAAGATACATGCACCCTATGTTCACTGCAGCACTATTTACAATAGTCAGGACATGGAAGAAACCTAAATGTCCATCAACAGAGGAATAAATAAAGAAGATGTGGTACATATATACAATGGAGTATCACTCTGCCATAAAATGGAATGAAATAGTGCCATTTGCAGAGATGTGGTTGGACCTAGAGACTGTCATACAGCGTGAAGTAAGTCAGAAAGAGAAAAACAAATATCATATAATATCACTTACATGTGGAATCTATAAAAATGGTCCAGATGAACTTATTCGCAAAGCAGAAAAAGAGACGCAGAAGTAGAGAACAAACATATGATACCAAGGGGGGGGAAGGGGGAATGGGATGAATTGGGAGATTGGGACTGATATATATACTCCACTATGTATAAAATAGATGACTAATGAGAACCTACTGTATAGCACAGGGAACTCTACTCAATGCTCTGTGGTGACCTCAATGGGAAGGAAATCTAAAAACGAGGGGATATATGTATACATATAACTGATTCACTTTGCTGTACAGCAGAAACTAACACAACATTGTAAAGCAACCATACTCCAATAAAAATTAATCTAAAAAAAGAATAAATCATTTCTGTTTTATGCCACTGAATTTTGTCTGTTGTGTTATAGAACATTATTGTGGCAACAACTTACTGATAACCTACCTCTTTCAGGCTTCCTGAGGGAGTTACAGACACAAGAAACGGTAGCACGATGGAAATTAAAGAATTGCTGTGACATAGAGGAATGTATACCCAATACCTCCATGCAGAGTTATGGGAAGGCTGGGTTGGCACCTGTGGCTTAGTCTTAGTCCAAGAAGAGTTTCTGGCTTCCCCTGAATCTAGTTCTTACAGCCTCACCAGTTCAATCTGGTCTCGACTGAAGAAGAAACTAAAGAAAGAGAGTAGCGGAACCGTAATGGGGCCGGCTGTGGAAACGTGTGCTGCCTACATCTGTGAAGGCTGTGTGAAGGCATGAGCTGACCTGACCGCTGGGGAGCAGGCTGGGTGTCAGCAAACCTCTGCTTCCTCCCTCTCCCCTCTGTCCTCCTCTCCTCCCTCCTCCCTTCCTGTCTCCTTCCTCCCCCTCCCCCTCCTCTCTCCTCATCTTTCTTTTCTTCTTCTTCTTTTTCTCTTCTTCCTCCTTCTCTTTCTCCTTTTCTCCCTCCCTCCCTCTCTCACTTATTGGCAGCTTCCATGGCAGAATTAACAAAAACAAAACATCCACTTATTAGAAGTGCCTACATCTTAGAGAGCAGCCGAGAGTCCTGTGACACAAGCCATCCTTGAGTTCTGTTTTCACTAGTAAATAATGATAGCAAACTGGATTTAATCCTCTAAGTAGGAAGTAAGTGACCCATCTCTCAGGCTGGAGTAGGGACGGTCACTGCAATCACCAGTGAAGACAGCTGTGCTCATCAGAGCAACCAACCCATGAGGGCATTTAGCTGGAGCAGCACGATAAAACATACGCAACTGAGAGGCTGTTTTTTTTCCTCCCAGAAGACCTAAGGCTGTGTGCTGTGAAACTCCCAGGAAAAGCAGGAAGTATTCCAGTTCACTGAATGACAATTAATTTTGATCAAGTGTCCCAAAGAGGGTGTGGATCATAATAATATGAGAATAACAGGAAAATACCATTTATTTTGAGAGCATAGGGCAGTAAAATTATGCAGTGACATGAAATTTGCATCACTTATAACCTCTAAGCTGTTGTCAGAAATCTATTGGAATGGTCAGATGACAAAGCTATTCTCTCATTTACAAGGAATCTTTCACATACATAAATAAATCTTCCCTATAACCCTTTACTTTTCTTGGCTTTAAACAAAAATTCCATTTTTTTCATTAGATAGGCACCTTATTAAGTGTCCAGTGAATGCCTTTTTCCACCTGCCATGAGATGCACGTTACTTTCATGAGGCTTAGAGAGCCCTGCTTCTTTCTCATCTGGGGCTAAAGGCAAGAACAAGAGATAAAGACAATGTGAAGATCTGTCAACTACGACCTTCCACGTTCTTCTCAGGCACAGACACAATGTCCTTTGCCTCTGGCTTCAGGCAACCAGCTTCATGAATTAATTTTCATAAGGAAAATAGCCTAAATAAGACACAGGCTCTATTTTGAGCCTTCTTGCCATGACGCTGTCACTTGGTTTACCCCACATGAAACCCAACCATCTGTGGGCATCCCACTCGGAGGTCCAGCTCCCAGTCTGGCCAAAGCTTCCGACTGTGTGTCTCTGTCAGCACTGACAGGTGGGTGGGCACTCAATAAATATGTGTTGCGTGTGAAATGGAAGGATGTCCCCATTTTAACCATCACTGCAGGTGTAAATTCCAGGACAGAAACTGAGGCCTCAGGAGAAGCACCTTTGGTCAAGGTGAGAGTTTGCTCAGGGCTCTATGCAGGGCAGACACACGGAATTCAGGTGGAGGAAGGAGGGATGGTCAGTGCAAGGCCACGGAGAGACAGTGAGGTGAAGCTCTGCCGGGAACTGGGTAGGAAATGTGTCATTGGCTACTCCCTGAGCACGGTTTTTGGTCTGTGACTTTGTGCCCTGAGCGAGGTCCCACACAGCTGCAGTTGTCAGGAAGTGTGCCAAGGTGGTCAGAACCCAGGGTCTAGAGCCACGTGGGCCCGAGTTCAAGCCCGCTTCCATGGTCCACTGCTGCTTGGCTATCTGTCTAATCCTGTAGTTCAATGTAAGGAAGTCCACTTTCATGCAGAAATAAGCATATTTTTCAATACTAGATTTATTAACATAAAGGTATATTTTGATCTCCATAGTCTCACTTCTTTTTTATATACCTCAGTTAGTCAGAATTTTGGCAAAATAGAAGAGTGCTAATCACCAGCTCCTTCAGACCCGCTAAGAAAGTATTCCTTCCTCACTGTGTTACTGAGAATATTAAATGGACACCTCTCTGATGCTATCCTGATCACAGAAGCAGTGAGTACATGTGAACTGCTTCTTTTAGCATTTTTATTATCATTTTTGATATTTTATCAAATTCTTCCTGTTCTTATCGTCTATGTGGACAAATCAAGGAAACAGAAGCATGAGTCATTCACCTAACTTTTAACTCCAGGGAGGAAAAGGATTTGTTCAGAAAAGCATTCTTTGGAATGTGAGACTTTAAATTTTAGCACATTGTCACAGAAAGACACCAGCATTCAGAGTCAGGAAGATCCTGACTCTGTTCTGACCTCAATTCTGACATTTATCAGCTCTAAGACCTGAGCTAAATTACCTAGCAGTACTGATAGTTGACACTTACTGAGAAGTTCGTATTGCCAGACACTGATCTAAGTGGTTTGTATGTATAAACAATTAATTTTCACAAATCCCCTTCAGAGAAATGCTATTTTGATTTCCATTTCTTAGGTAATGAAAAGTTATAACTCACTGTGCTTTGAGGTGTTCCAGCTCCAGAGACCGTAAACCTAACTTCTAAGCAACACAACCTCTCAACTTCAATTTTCTACCTGTGCAATGGGGGCAAGGCCCGCTTTACACGGTTTCTTTGTGAGAACTAAACGCATACAAAAAAGTTTTTTGTAAAGACCCCGGTACACTGGTTGCCACATTCTGATTACATTTAACAGAAAGGCTTATGTCATTACGTTTCTGAGTTGCAAGCAAAAGAAACAACCCTGGAGGAGTAGAAAAGCTATTTAGCAGAAGGATTTCTGGTAACTGACAGAATTATGGGAAGGCTGAAAACCAGGCTATTCAAACAAGCAGGAACCAGATGAGCTTGGGGTCATGAAGGACAGCCCAGGAGGGCACACCCAAGAAATGTTTGTTTAGGATGCTGATAAAGACATCATCATCGCTGTTCCTCCAAAATACAATCACTGCCAGACCCGGCTGCTAGACACCACCCCCAATGCTGCTAGTCACCCTGTAATATCTAACGTGCCCCTTTGTCCTTGGGCCAACTGTTCAATAGTAAGAACGGAGCATGAAGCATCTGATTGCCAAGTTCAGATCCTGTGGCCACGTGCTTGCTTTGAGGAGAGGAGGGAAGCGTTTTCTCCCATTTGTCTTCCATAGTGAGGGTCACAGTTTTTCTCCCACTAAGACTTAAATGATGAAAGAGTTCACCAAAACTCTGAAATATGTTTTCTGACCCACCAAAAAATAAGAGCAAATTTCCACTGCGCAGTGATGTTGATGTTCACAGTCTTGATAATCTGCGACAGTGCTGGCCCCTCGAGCAAGCCTTTTACGGAAGCTTTCTTGGTAAAATGCTCCTACACACCTCACTGTCACCTGCATTCAGCTTCCAGCTACTTAAGTCTTGAGATCTCAGTGTCCAGAGACCAACCGTTTAACTCTGTTTCCACCACTAAACTGTAAATTCCTTGGAAGCAAGAATTTTTTTCTGTTTGAAATGAACAGCCCGTGCCTGGCTCACAGTCAGCACTGAATATCTATCAAAGTAAACTGAGTGTCAGGGATAAGGAAGGGCATTTTTAGTTTAATTAAAATTTTTTTCTTTTAGTTTTCATAGTTTGATAATCTACCGCAAAGATGGTATCAGGTTTAGCCATGTGATGTTGCCAGTATCTGACTATTCTGACCTACACAAATGGCAATTTGTATGGTTCAACTACAGGCATATCTTGGAGATATTTGTGGGTTTGGTTTTAGATCACCCCGATAAAGTGAACGCCACAATAAAGTGAATCACACTCATTTTTTTTGTTTCCCAGTGAATAGATCAGTTATGTTTACATTATACTGTAGTCTATTAAGTGTGAAACAGCATTATGTCTAAAAAAAATAATTTAAGAATGCTTTATGGCTAAAAAATGCTAACTATCATCTGAGTCTTCACTGAGTCGTAATCTTTTTGCTTGTGGAGGCTTTGAAATATTATGAGAATTCCCAAAATGTGACACAGAGACAAGAAGTGAGCCAATGCTGTTGGTAAAATGGTGCTGATAGACTTGCTCGACACAGGGTTGCCACAAACCTTCAATTTGTAAAAAACGCATTATGTGTGAAGCACAATAAAATAAGATGCGGCTGTGTGTGTATTTAATATTCAGAGTGTGGGTCACCCTGAGAAGCTGCGATTTGTTGCAATTACAAGGAAGACTGTCAAGAGGTATCTGCTTAGTTGGCCTCTCTGGGCTGAGGCAATGGGGTTCAGGTTAAGTCCAGTGCTAGGATGGCATAAACAGGAACATGTTAGTTTAATTAAGACAGATATTTACAGCCTTAGAGACTCTCTAGCAAATTTCTGTTCTGTGTTCAGGGTGTGCAACTCTGAATAGGGTGAGGTTATCGAAATGTATTTCTATCAGTAACATTTAGGGACGGGTGTGCAAATGGAGCCAGCTATGGGAAGCACATCCTGAGTGCTGGGTGTTGTGAGACCACCATATACATCAGTCCATTCGAGCTTTACTGCACTGGGAATAGCATGCCAGAGTAGGAAGCAGAATCACAGGAGTAAAGGCTCACTCAATATGGCACAGCTAACAAATGGCAGAGCTAGAGTTGGGGCTGTGTCATTACGTTCCAGAGCCCAATGTTGCACCAGTAGCCCTTCCAGGTCAAGGAAGTCCTAGTAGAAGCCACCAACACCGTTCTTTACCAAGCACCTGGCATCTCCTCGTGGGCATGGTTCCAGTATCTCCTAGTGGAGGGGCACTCCTGAGGAAGTTCTCAAGTGCTGAGAAGCTTTGGAAATTGTGCTGTGCCACCATCAGCATAATTGCTAGGTAGTGGGTCTGTTACCATATTAGTTGTAGCAGCAACAGAGTTTATCAAACACAGGACAAAACCAGCCACAACGCGCTTGCTCGTGTAAAGCTTCCAATGGCCACTGGACCACCTGCCTCAGCCTCACTCTAGGTTCTACTGCCTATTTTACCTGGGTCACCCCAATAGCCTGCTCTGCCCCCCAGCCCCCTGCATGCACTTTGTGACCAATGCAATTTTACAAAATGCAAAGCCAGAGAAAGAGAGAGAGAGAGAATGCAAGAGCCCTTATACTTGATTCTGTTTCTCTGGGGAAACTTGACTGATGGGGTATCTATCTATATTTATGTAAGATCTGTCTATCTATCTATCTATCTATCTATCTATCTTTACTTATCTATATCTCTGTATCTCTATCTATACCTATCATCATATATTTATATGCATTTACAGGTATATGGATATCCGTAGAAGTAAACAGATGGCTAAATATATCTATAGGTCTATATCAATATCGATATAAATATATATCTTTGTATCTCTACCTCTTTCCATATCCATATCTATATCCATATCCCCTTAGGGAAAAGAAGTCATTTTAGCAATTTATATCTCTTTTCCATAAAGAAAATCATATAATAAAAAGAGCATATGGTATGCAGTGTTTTGAAATATTTCTATCATGGTATGATTTTGTTGCCAGAAATAATGAAAGTTGTGTCATCTGTTAAAAAGTCTCATATCTTGACACTTTAACCCATTTAAAATATTCATTCTATAAAATGAAATCGCATGTATTAAAAGTGTTCTGTGTCCTTCGACTTCCACTTTCAGACTAGCCTAGTCTCTCTAGCGCTTCCCGGACTCAGTCTCTCCCGAGCAGTTCAGGTTCCCTTTTGTGACCACATAACCTCCCCCTGCCCACATACATACATGCATGCACACGCAGTCCAGTCTCTCCCAGGATCCTCTTTTGCCCAGTTACCAACCATGCCCGCCCCCTAGTTTATGTTCCTGTACCACATGCAACTCTCTGTGACCTCCTACCTAAATCAGTATGTGTTTTCACACTCAAAATGATCCCCTTTTCTCTGACTTAGTCTTATACTCAATGTAGTGGTAACTTTTCTCCACTATTCAAATTTTTCTACTTCCCTCCGGCAGAATGGAGGGTCCTTCTCTGTGCCCACAGAGTTCTCTCTTTGTATTGCAAAAAATATACATTACGTTGCAGCCATTTGTTCATGTTTCTCCCTACCGGTGATATATTATAGCAATATCCTTAAAGACAGGGACCTTATTTTTTCATATTCAATCTGTCCCCTAGGAAAGGGCTTATGGAAAGCTGATGCTGGGCTCTGCTATTAAATGACTGAGAACTTATACTTTCTAGTTCTGCACCTCTACCCCATTCTCCTCTTAGATTTCACACAATGTTCCTTGACCAACCTCATTCTTAGCACTCCTCTTAGTGTTTCATTATGGGCCATACTTGTGGTCCAAATACTTTTGACTGCATCCACCTAGAGTCATCCTTTCCTGGAGGCATGGCTTCCCTGATGAAGCTCTGGCAGATATCTGTCATAATATAGCAGGTGCCTCCTGTAGTAGCCAGGAGCTATGGTCAGGAAGAGGATGCTAAGTATTCTTAACACTGTTTATTGACCTGTTCACGTGATATTTCTCACACTAGGAGTTGTAGCAGGTATTCCAGACCCTCTGCTGTCTCATACCTCTCAGATCCTTTAAGGCCTAACATTGATATTAATGTGCTATTCAATTTTCCACATTTGCAGTAATTTCTCTGCCAGACCTACATAATGATATATGTTTGTGTTCCTACGTACTGTTTCCATTAAGCAGGGCAGCAATGTCAAAAAACCGTGCTACATTATCCAATTTTTATTGAATAACCAGCATCTGTTCTGTGGCAAGGATTATTACAACTGTCAGTATTATCATAATAATCAAATAAGTGAGGTCGCTGCTTCAGCTGGGTCACTTGACATTTTGCACGTGTCTATCTCTTTAATGTCACTTTAGAGAAGATGACTCAGTCTGTTCTGGCACCAAATTAATGGCTTAAAATCAACCTGGATCTTTCAAGGAGGGGTAGAAGTAGCTCAGGACTAAGTGAAGAAAAGTGGGGTTTCCAGTGCTGTCAGGGGAAAGTTCATTCTTGGTGATGTGTATCAAGTGTCTGATTTTCTGTGGGCCTCCATGTTCTCATTTTTAAAAATAGGGTCCCATTTAGCTCAACAAGTCTCAATTCTACTGGGAGCTCCCACGGGGATAAGTTTAATTGGCTGTCTGCTCTTATACATACCTGCATGGAGTTCATTGCACGTGCTCTTTCATTTGTTGAGAAAATTTCAGTGTAACTATCCTTCGGAATTCTAGAACCCTCAATTGTCAGAGACACCCAAGAACAAACTTAAGCCTTGGACAAGCAAGTTTGTTTAATAGAATGAGTGTGGGCTTTGGAATTCTGTCTACCATTTGCAAGCAGATTCCCTATGTGGAAAACAGGGACAATGATGCCTTCTACTGTGTGTAACAGGATGCAGCTATTCTGTTGGGTTCAAATGCACAGGCTCTCATGACAGAAGCCTCGGTTTAAACCCTTACTAGGTAAGTCTTCTTAGACAGGTGACTCCACCCTCCTGCACTTCCGCTTCCTCGTTCCTAAAAGAAGATAACAATCATAGTCCCTACTGCAGGGGACTCTGGGGTGAATCAGTGGTGACTTAAATAATACTTAATGGCTTGACTAAAGGGCTGAGTTCATGGAATAATAATATGAATAACCAATACTAACATAGTCTTTACAAACGTAAACATTTCAATTTAATATTCTTTCTTTATACATTTATGTATTGAGTATTTTTTTAAATTAATTAATTTAATTTATTTATTTTTGGCTGCATTGCTTCTTCGTTGCTGTGTGTGGGCTTTCTCTAGTTGCGGCGAGCGGGGACTACTCTTTGTTGCGGTGTGTGGGCTTCTCACTGCAGTGGCTTCTCTTGTTGCGGAGCACGGGATCTAGGAGCGCAGGCTTCCGTAGTCGTGGCTCACGAGCTCTAAAGCACAGGCTCAGTAGTTGTGGCGCACGGGCTTAGTTGCTCTGCGGCATGTGGGATCTTCCCGGACCAGGGCTTGAACCTATGTCCCCTGCATTGGCAGGCGGATTCTTAACCACTACACCACCAGGGAAGCCCCTACTGAGTATTTTTTAATGTCCACTGAGTTAGTAAAATTTGAGGTTCTGAATTAAACCATAGAGCCTACTCCTGAAAAGCTTAATTCTAGTGAGAGAAGTAATACATCAGGAATTATATGCCTTTTGGGGTAGCTGATGATCAATAATGATCCAGATACACTGGAGAGACCTTCTAGTGGGAAGAACAAGGCAGATGACCCTGTAAAAGCACACTCTGGCCAAACTGTGAAGGATAGTATATAGAGGGCTTCAGCTTTTGGTTCTGTAGGCAGTGAGGAACCATGTTTGTTTCATTTGTAAAAATAACAAAAAGTGAGTTTTGGGGGCTTCCCTGGTGGCGCAGTGGTTGAGAGTCCGCCTGCCGATGCAGGGGACACGGGTTCATGCCCCGGTCCGGGAGGATCCCACATGCCGCAGAGCGGCTGGGCCCGTGAGCCATGGCCGCTGGGCCTGCGTGTCCGGAGCCTGTGCTCCGCAGCGGGAGAGGCCACAGCAGTGAGAGGCCCACGTACCGCAAAAAGAAAAAAAGTGAGTTTTTGTTTATTTTTATATTGTTTTAAGTGTTCATTACTCTCTCCTTCCATAAATATTTATTTAACACCCATAAAATACCAGGCATTGTGCTAGGTTGGCAGTATTCACAACTCACTTACAGTAATTTAGCTTACGTTCAGTGTAGCGGATAGAAAATGAATCAGTAAATAAATAGATACAGATTGTGATAGGTACTATGAAAGAACCAAGAAGGGGTTGCAAGTTGCAATACTAACTAGTGTGTTTAGGATTGGCTTTACCCAAGACATTCAGTTTAAGCTCAGTTCTGAAAAATAAGATGACAGAAGATTCTGGAAGTTAGGATTGGGGGTGTCTGGGGACCTGCATGGGAAAGTTGCCTGGATGAGAATCAGCGTGGTGCGGGGTGCGTGTAGTGGGTTTCTGCCGTGGTTTGACTATGACTTATGTCCCTTCTTGGGCAGCCCTCCTGTGGCATTTCATGGCTCAGAACCTTTGTGTGCTCATCTGTAAAACGGAGCCGCGACTGTTAGCATGCAGAGTTGTTCAGAATTAAATATAAATGACTTAGTTTAGGGCCTGTGTCATAGTCAGTTCAGGCTGCCTAACAAAAATACCATAGACCAGGTGGCTTAAACAACAGCAATTTCTTTTCTCACAGTTCTGGAGGCTGGTGAGTCCGACCTCAACATGCTGGCTGACTTATTGATAGTTCCTGGCAAAACTCCACTTCCTGGTTTGCAGGTGTATGTTTTCTTGCAGTTTCCTCACATGGCGGACAGAGAGAACTCTGGTCGCTTCATCTTCTTATAAGGACACTAATTCCATTGTGAGGACCCCATCCTCATGACCTCACCTAAAACGAACTACCTCCTAAAGGCCCCACCTCCTAATGCCAGTACACTTGAGGTCAGAGCTTCAGTATATGAATTGTAGGGGACACACACATCTAGTCCACAGCAGTCTGGCACCAATGAGTTCTCATTAAATAAAATATTAGCCAGCTCACGTCTGTCCTCCACTCAAAAATCTTTAATGGTTACCTATTTTACTCAGAGTAAATGCCAGAGTTCCTCAGCAAGTCCTACAGGGTCACGGCGATCTCCTAATAGATTCTTAAACACTCTGGGCTTTTGCCTATGGTCTTCCTCTGTCAGAAGTACTCTTCCCGGCTCCCCTCTGGGCTAATCTTCTCGGGCCCCATCAAGCCCCTCTGCTCGAGCCTCTCTCCCCCTTAAATTAGGCTCACATCACCACTCTGTTTACTACCGTAAACTGCTGCACATCCCACCCTTTGATGTCACTTACCCTGATCCATGTGTTCATTCCAACACGACACGCAATCTACACATGTATCGTGATTATTGACAATGAACTGTCTACCTCCGCTGCTAGAATATAAATCCTGAAAGGAAGGGATCGTGTCTGTTTGGCTCACTGGTCTACTGAGCATTTACAACAGTGCCTGGCACAGTAGGTGGTCAGGATTTATCTACTGACAAGATGAACAAACGAGTGAACAGATGGCAAGTTGTTGTTAAAGTTGCTGTTGTTGAAAGATGATGACAAGAATATAGTGGTAGTCTAGGGGTCTGGG
Source organism: Phocoena phocoena (assembly GCF_963924675.1). Classification (NCBI taxonomy): domain Eukaryota; kingdom Metazoa; phylum Chordata; class Mammalia; order Artiodactyla; family Phocoenidae; genus Phocoena; species Phocoena phocoena. Next base: position 75,200,095 of record NC_089235.1, read on the forward strand.
CTACATATTCCAAAGAAATAGTATAATTTTGGAAATACTCTGTTTCCCTTTCTTGAGCCCTTTTGCCCATAGCAACTGTTTAGATCCCAAATATAAGCTATATATTAAAAATAACCAATATCATTTAACATATTGAACTGGGCTTATGGAAAGATGAAGTGTAGTTGTGTAACTAGAGAATTAATGTAGGAGGTGACTATCGTAGAAAAGGCCCCTTTAGGCCCTGACTGACTTTGGTATTTCATTATGCTTTAATTACAACTGGTGATTTGTGGTTGGAGACGGATCCCTCACATCACAGGAACTTAAACTACTGTGATTTTCCATTATGCAGAGAATTTCTGTGCAGGAGGGAGAAGAGAATTGAGCATGGAGAATGTTTTCTACATTGGGAATAGGGATGAAGACCCAACTCCAGGGAGGGAGATGCACGCTGAGGAGAAAGTCTGAGTCTAGAATGTGGTGGTTGCATTGCCTTCCAATACATACCAAAGGAACTGGCCTGGTCAGAATTGGAAAGTGGTCCAATGCAGGAGAAAGTGTCTTTGGCATGAAGAAAGGGAAAGTGGGGCATTGGGCTAGAGTACGGGTCTTCTAGAAAGGGGGACTGGCTTCAAATACTGACTAGGTTATGTAGCACACATATGAACAGGGGAGGGGCATTGATTTACTCTCTCTGAGCCTTAGATTCCCCATCTATACATGGATATATTTCAGATAGTATTGTGGCGTTTAACTGACATAGCATGTGCAGTGCACTTAGCCTATGTAAGAACAGATGTTAGCGTTTATTTTCCTTCTTTATCAGCAAAATGAGGTAACCGGACAATCTCTCTTCTTTTCATAGGTATTTATCATGCTGCTATGCTTTATAAAACATGCTCATATCCGTTATCTCATAAAATCCTTGTAATTTATGAGAAATCTACTATTGTCCTCATGCTTCAGACTATGAAATTGAGGGGCAGAGAGATACAGGGATTTATCCAAAGTTATCAAGCCATAGCTTGATAGAACCAGCTTTACAACCCTTTATACTATATCATATCTCCATTAACAGTGATTATTTTCCTAAAATCAATATATTCAGATCTTACTTTCTAGTTGCTCACTGAGGAAACAACCAGATTCCCAAGGATTTACCGTTTAAAGAGTTGATACCAATGGGTAGAAGGAACATAAGGATTTGGATAAGTAAGTATAACCGCTCCAAACAATCACATTCCTGATTCAAATATAACAGACAGCTAAGATATATCAGAGAAAAACTATTTCCCGCCCCTTGTTCCTAAGCATGGCCAAGGGCAAATTTAGAGATAAAAGCCTAAGAAATCCAATAACTGGCCTTTTATATATCCAGAACATTACTGAAACAGAAATTGCTTAATTTATGTTTCAAACTCTACATGCTGAAAGAGCATGAATTCTGATGTCATAATGCTTAAATCCTGGCTTAAATCCCATCTAGTTCTGTGGCTGTGTGACTCTGAGAAGGCACTCAACCTCTCTTAGTTACAGTTCCTTCATTTATAAACCAGAAATAACACTATTTACTATGGGAATTAAATTCCGAGGGAAAAAAAATATATATATTCCTTAGCATGGTACCTGCATATAGTAAACACTCAATACAATTAGCTATTGTTTGCTTTAATATTAGCAAAAAATGATATCTAGCAGTGAAAATTTCTATTCTATGAATCAGCAATCACCATTTTTCCAACAGTAAAGAACTACCGAAACCAAAACAACAACAAACCCAGGAATAAAAGAAATAAAGCCCTCTGAAGGTAGAAGACTGACCAAGCAAACTTTTTAAGGGATGACCAAGAGCTCTTGTTTCCCCTACAACTGATGTGGAAAAACCTTTAAGAGAAAATGGAATCTGCAGAGTGCCAGAATGAAAACAGGAAACCTGATGAACTCGACTGAATTGAAAGACAGACATTTTCCCAAAACTGAATATGCTGCTGCTAATTCGTAATCCATCTTGGTGGTGAAATTATCCAGGAACTTGAGTTAAAGAAACATATAAGTTAATTTTTGCTTGATGGAATGTGGGGAAAGTACAGAACATGCACAGAGGTTTTAGAAAGCAATTTGGCAAAACTAATGTTATCCAATAAAATTAATTTCTCAGAGAACTATTTACAAGAGTAAATAAATGAAATGCCTCATAGCCGTATTAGGAAGTACACTTTGTTAGGTTACTTTTTAAATTTTTATTAAATTTAAAAACAGACTTTCAGAATTCAGAAGTGTCCAGTTATTCTGTAGATATTAAAATTAAATGTAGAAAAATTTTCAATGGCATTGCAAAATGTTCGTATTTTAATACTAAAGAGGAACAAAATTAGGTTTCTACCTGGATTGTATAAAATCTAAACTATATAAAGGTACTCAGGAAAAAGCCATGGCAGTAGTTAGTTCTGAGAATTGATTGTGGCCGATATTTTATTTTATTTTATTATTTTACTTTATTTCATTTTATTTTATGTTAACTTCTACAAGGAGAGTGTATGCCATTTACAAGCAGAAATAAAATACTATTTAAAAATCTCTAGAGGATGAAAAATGAGAGGACAAATTACATTTTTCTCCCCATGAAATTAAAGGTAACCTCAATTTCACTGGTTTGGTACTTTGTAATCTAACTTTACCAACCTCAAACCATCCACTGAAGCTGTAAGTCTTAGTTCCATGATGGTAGCAAAATTTCTCTGCCCCTGTCTGACTTCTACATGAAAAAAGAAACAAGCTGTTCACATCTGTCTTGTCTTTTAATAATTGTATTTTACATTATAGCTATCTGTCAAAAACTCTTAAACTTGTAGCTGTGGATCTGTAAGTTCACCATGACCTTTCTCCTCTGGAAAGGCAGATGTAATTAGAAACGCTCTATCATCAATCATTCAACTAATGCGCGCGCCCTCTGGCTCCCGCTCTCTCTGTCTCCGTTTCTCCCTCCCTCCCTGCCCTTCTCTGACGTCAATTATTCTGAATATTTTAAACAAAAGATTCGACCAACCCTACCTCCTCTCAGCTATAGTGCTGTCATTGTCACTAATGGAATGTAAAATGCTCCCTTTGAAGGAAGTTTCCTGGGGAGACTTCTTTGCAATTGCCAGTTAAAGGGAAGCTAGTCCTCATACTCTCAGTGGAATTAGCAACAGATTATAACAAATGTGGTTAAAAGTAGCCCATTTGGAACAAAGCGACTTTTCTGACATTTGATGGGGTCTGTAGTTGTTTTTTCCTCCTCAGATCAAGACTAGTACATTCCAAAGTGTTACTTACATGCTGAAGTGTTCTGTGAGAGCTTTTCTCTTCTCTCCTACCCCAGCAGGGAATTTCTGCAGGAAACAGAAAGATTAACAAGAGTTGAATACTGTTCCTGTGTATTTGCCTTTATTTTCTTATGCATGAAGATGGCACTCTGAGCATGTTCATCCTCTCCCCTATTTAGCCTGCTTGCCTGAGAGTCTCAGAGGACTGCTTTGTCCCAGCGATTACCATGGAGAGAGTTTCAGAGCTGCTCTGCCCACCTGTCTGTCTGGAAATTCACAGACAGTTCCTCACTTAGCTCTCCCCAGACCCTCACCTGTGCACAAACCTTACCTCACCTTCTTATGTGATAATTGACTGTATATGGGGCTTTCTCCTAAACTGTTCTCTAAGAATATCTGTAGTCCAGAAAAATGTCTCATTTTTCTTTGAGTAGATGATAAAAAATTTGTCTTATAATGTTTAGAATAATGGAAACTTAGTTACTCTATTTGTTTTAAATGAAATCAAATCCGAGCCCCCAGTGACCAAGGCAGTGGCTAATTCAATCTATCACATTGTGGGGACCACCTGTCTTTCCTGGGCGCTAAGTCCACACACCTAAAACAGGAAAAGGGTGCGGTCCTGAGTCACCACGGGCACCATCACCGTTGGCTCTGTCTACCACACTGCACTGTAATTAAGTCCTTAGCTCTCCGAGTGCTGGTGCAGACCCTCAGCACAGCTCTCAGACGCCTCAGGCCTTCATCATGTCAAGCCTTTGCTGATATCCAGGACTCACCCCACAATGGAGGGACAGTGGGCAAGCGGGGCACAGATCTCTACAGTTCCTAAACCTCTAACCTGCCAGTATTTCCATTACCTCCCCTCTCTCCCTTCCACAAAGCGGCTCCTCAATTAGGTTCTCTTCTCCCTCCTTGATAAGCCATCAACTCCCAAATATGATGTGTTTTTTGGCCCTGCAACATTTCTTTTCAGCCTTGAAACACAAAAGGATTGACCTGCTGGCTGAAAGCTTTTTTGCTAAGTTGATGTTGTATTTAACTTCACAACACTTGAACTGGGTAAACTGATCCACTTTTGAGAGATAAGGAAACTGACAGATAGTTGAGGTGACTTGACAAATATGGATGTCTTGGACTGGAAGTGGCAGTAGGATCCAAGCATCCCCTTTAACCTTCAGTCTTCCTCTACTACATAGGCTGACCAAATGTCCTGGTTTGTGTGGGATTGCAGAACAGTCCCAGGAAAACCAGTGTAATTTGTTCACTCTACTACTACATATATACCATGGTTCCTATCTTGGAGACCCCAAAGTCAGAGAGCTTGTATGGTATTTGAAGTATTTTAAAAGTTTAACAAAATCATTTTTACTCATGTTTTATGCATTAACTTCGTGTTTGTCATTATTTCTACTTCTCCCCCATTTTCTTTTACCTCCTTCTACTCTTCTTTTTAATTTGACATTGAATTTGGTAGAGTCCCATATGTTTCTTACTGAACCATCTTTAGCAAGAAGGGCCTCCCTGTTTCTGATTCCACTGTCCCTTTTAACACTTCTTTAAGAGATATCCAGGGATCATGGAAGTTGAAGTTAGACAATCATGGATTCAAATTCAGTCACTATCAATTCTAAATAGTGTTGCCTTGAGTAAATCATTTAAACTCTTGTATTTTAACTTCATTAGGTAACAATAATCCACATTCCATCCATCTCATATAGCCATTTTAAGGTTCAAGTCTGATGTTCTAAATAAAAGTAATTAAAAATCTTTAAGTATGAATATACTTGCCATGGAGTAATGTTTTTCTGACTAAAGAGAGAAGATGGTGACCCTGTTTTTTGTGGAGTCTTGCTACTAGGAATAATCACATTTGTTGAAAGAATGCATTTCTGAATTGGGATTATTTTGATAAATCAATCACTGATCTATTATAGATGGTACAGGGGACCTTTCAATAGTCTTCTACTGTGCTTTTCCACGTAAAATTTCCTGGGAGGTATCCTAACATGATCATTTGGCTCTTGGTATAAATTACTCCTGACTTAATTGGTTCTTGAAGAATCATCAAAAACTTGTCTGAGTGACTTTGTGGGTCTCAACGGTCTTTCTCCCAACTTGGAGAGGTAGGCCTGGATAACCCAGGGAATTGTTCAGTGATAAATCACCCACTTCAATTTCTACCATTGTTGAGCTGCTGCAGTGTCCAGAGAGCTAATTAGAAGAGAGGGAAGAGCGTGGCTGATTGTCTCAGGCACCATAAAATTGTAATGTAGCCCTAAAGGAAATCATAGGTAAGGTTTCTAATTAAGGTCACTCCCTGCCTTGAGCAGCGATGATGGGTACCTGATCTCAGGAAATCCCTGGAATGTCATGTGTGAAAGGAAGAAGTAGAGGGGGAAGATGATGAAATCCAGAAATCTACTGGAAAATTTGGCTGTCTATAGAGATAGTCTGAAGTGAAAAAAAAGATGAAAAAGGAACAGGAAGAAATGTAAAGTTCTTAAGTTTAGCCTGAAGAGAAAAAGTTAACCATAACAAAAAAATGTCTCCGGTCAGAAAAGAAGAGTCTTAACTTCCCTTCATCAGTCTCCTACACTGCTACCTACCTGCTACTTACCAATTATCTCATTGCCTAGGGCCAGGACATCTGTGGGAAGTAGCTTATCACTAAGCAGAGGGTTGATGCATTGGAAATCACATTCTTTCTAGAGGGACTGGGGCAAGATCTGTAGGGATAGACACAGCCAGTTCACTTTTTCTACATGTTTCTACATACCTATAAGGTGAGTGGAGTATTAGACCAGAGTCTGTCTATCCATCCTTCCACTCATGTTCCTGAGTATGCCTGAGGTTTAACTACAGTAGGAAAGGGAAACCTAGCTTAGATTTCAAACTAACTTAAAGATGTGCTCCAATCCAGTTCATATCAGAGCTCTCTGTTTTGGAATTTATTTGGTTAAGATATTAATAAAGTATTTCCTTAACTCTCATTCTACTGTTATTCTTTTGCATTTACAGACAGAGAATGTCAGAGTAGATGAAAACATATGAACAAACAATATGTTGTCTATAAGAAACTTACTTCAAATATAACAATATAGGAAGGCTGAAAGTAACAAAACCAGGAAGGACATAGTATGAAAATATTACATTAAGGAAAGCAGGAGTAGATACTAAATATATACTATTAAATATCAAATAAATATAAATATCAAATAAACTAGACATCAGAGCAAAGGAAATCACCAGAGGCAGAGAGGGATATTTGGGGACCTCCCAAATATCAAACCTCCATGGGACATAGCAATCCTAAGAGTGATGCACCAAATCTCATAACTATAAAATATGTGAAGTTAAAGCAGATTAAACTGAAAGGAGGTACAGGCACATCCAGTTACATTTGGAGATTTCAACATGTTTTTGAATAATTGATAGAACAAGTAGACAAGAAGTCAACAAGAATACAGAACTCATAAACACCATCAACCAACAAGATCTACATTACATTTATAAAACACTTCACACAACAGCAGAAAACACATTATTTTCAAGTGCACATGGGACACAAATATCTGGATAATCCATATCTTGGGACATAAAGCAAATCGGGACAAATTAAAAGGAACTGAAATCATACAGAAAGTATTCTCTGACCATATTGGAATCAAACTAGAAATTAATCACAGAAACACAAAAGGGGAATACCAAACCATTGGAGACTAAATAACACAATTCTAAATATTTCAAGAGTTGAAAAGGAAGTCTCAATGCATTAAGCGATTTTTTAAATTCGCTGAACTGAATGAAAATAAAAATTAAAAACTTTGACAACTTATATGAAACGGACTAATTTACTGAAAAACAGAAACCGCCATAATGAAATAAAAAATGTGAATAGCCTTATAGTTATTAAGGATATCATAGCTGTAATTACAAAATGTCCCCAAAAGAAACTTTCAGACCTAGATAATTTCACTGGAGAATTTTACCAAGCATTTATGAAAAATAACACCAATATTACAAATCACTGACAGAAATAGATAAATTGGACTTCAACATTAGAAATGTTTGCTCTATGAAAGACCCTGTAAAAAGAGCAGAGGAAGATGAGCTACAGAGTGGGAGAAAATATTTGAAAATCACATATTTGAAGAAGACTAATATCTAGAATTCATAAAGAACTCTCAAATCTCATGTTTTTTTTTTAAAAGGTACATGAAAAAAATCCATTAATCCAAATAGACAATAGGTCTAGAACATGAACAGAAATTTCACCAAAGTGGATATACAGTGGATAAATAAGCACATGAAAAGATTTTCAATATCATTAGGGAAATGCAAATTAAAACCATAATCAGATATCACAACACACCTATCAAAAAGGTTAAAATAAAAATTAGTGACCGTATCAAATGCTATCACATTCACAAAGACTGTGGAAAAGCTGGATCACTCATACATGGCTGGTGAGAATGTAACAGAGCCCAGCCTCTCTGGAAAACATTTTGTTTTTGTTTTGTTTTGTTTTTTGCAGTACGCGGGCCTCTCACTGTTGTGGCCTCTCCCGTTGCGGAGCACAGGCTCCGGACGCGCAGGCTCAGCGGCCATGGCTCACGGGTCCAGCCGCTCCGCGCCATGTGGGATCTTCCCGGACCGGGGCACAAACCCACGTCCCCTGCATCAGCAGGCGGACTCTCAACCACTGTGCCACCAGGGAAGCCCTGGAAAACATTTTGGCATGCTCCTTAAGAATTTATATTCATGCTAAAACTTGTACACAACTGCTTTCAGCAACTTACTTTGTAACAGCCCGAAACTGGGAACAACCCAGATGTCCTTGCACAGTGAAACTGTAGTACATCCATCCCATGGAGTACTATTCAGCAATAAAGAGGAGGAATAACACAAAATAAATGAAATGCAACAACCTGCATGAAGCTCCACAGAAGGGTGCTGAGTGAAAAAAGCCCATCTTAAAAGGTTACACACTTTACGATTCTATTTATAGAACATTCTTCAAATGAAAGAACTATATAAATGGAAAACAGATTAATGGTTGCCAAGGAGAGGGTGGGGATGGAGGAAAGTAGGTATGGCTGAAACAAGGCATCATGAGGGATCACTGTGGTGATGGAAATGTTATATATCTTGACTATATTGATGTCAATAACCCAGCTGTGATATTGCACCGTGTGGCTGAACCACACTGACTCCTTGTCAGCTCCATCTTTGGCCTGCCGTCCTACCCCCCCCTTTCTGTATGACTGAGCTTTAGCCTACGCACAAGGAACGTGTCCAAGCCAAGTAAGTTCCCTATCACCTTTTACCCTTGCTTTCATGTGACGCGAAAACCAGAAGAATGCCTTTTGCATATAGGTTATTTATTTCAAACACTGTGCTAATACAGTGGTGGGACTACTGAGGAGAATGTCAGTATTTTATATTGTACTTTACCCTTACAATGGATTTTCATAAATTTATTGCTCAGATCACATATTCATTTGTTCATTCATTTATTCAATACAGATTTATTGACTTTTTACTATATGAGCAATTGCTGTGATTGGCTAAAAGAAAAAATAAAATGATATGGTTTCAATAGTTTGTATTTTTACAGTCAGACTATTAAACACATTATTTCTCCCACCACATTATTAAACATTATTATCTAAAACAATAATTTTTTCTCTCTCAAACTTTCTCTAGGTCAGGAACTCAGACAAGGCACAGCACGCATGGCTTATATTGCCCCGCAATACATAGAATTTCATCTGGGAAGACTCCAAAGCTAGAGGATGAGTCATCTAAAGGTGTTTTCGCTCATAGAACTGGTGATTGATTCTGGCTCTTAGCTCATACCTGGAACCCCTATTTTTGGCCTCTCCACGTGGTCTCTTTCTGTGGCCTAGTTTTGGCTTCCTTACAACATGGAGTCTGGGCTCTGACAGAGTAGCATTCCCAGAGTCCTGGGCCCCCAAAAAGAATATAACTTCTCCTGTATTCTGTGGGTAAATCAGTCACATAGCCCAGATGCAAAGCGAAGGGAACAATACCCATCTGTTTAGAGGTGATCACCAAAGAATTTTGAGGTCACATTTTAAAACTTCCAGTCATCCCTCTGGCCACACATTATTTACATTCCTCCCAAAGGCAAAACAAACCCTCTCCCTACCAAGAACATCAAAGTCCCATCTCATAACAGCGTCACGTTTAAGTTCAAGGTAGGATCTCATCCTATAAATCAAGTCCAGGACTGATGAAGCTCCTCAGGTACTGATTATCAAAGCATTTAAGAGCTGTATTTAAAATGTCCTGGGTGAGCTGTGTTCACCCAGGGAACACATGCGGATGAGAAACTCCGTGTTTCAAGGAACAGACATGTAGGGTTGAAATAATGTGGATGTTATGTGCATTATTATATCACTATGGAAGGTATTTCACTACAACAGATCTTAGTTATGGGACAGATGTAGCTAAACATGAGACAACGTTCATTGAAAACAGGGTTCACAAGATATGCCAAATTTTTCAGGCTTTTTTCATTGAAGTATTCACATTTTTGGAATACGTTGTACAGAGGAGAGTCATTTAATATTTAAAGGAGCTATTAAACATTTATAACTCAGGAAAGGATTTTTTTAAATCTCTAAAATAAGAATGGGTTTTATGAATGATACAGAATTAAAATTTTTTGTTGAACAAGGTGGCACATCAATCATGGCTGGACTGATCCTCTCAGAGTAGCACTCTTAAGAATACCCATGTCTGCAGAGGTTACATGGGTTACACACAGGGTTAACATTTGATTTTAATAAAGCAGGACCGTATTTGATTTCAACCTGTGAACCAGTGGTTTTACAGAAACTGCCCTTCATACCATAAACAACTCCTTTAGATTTCAGCCCAAGCTCCTCATACCCAGAGATTTCCCTGACAGCTCTAACAGAAAAGGAAACCCATAATTTCACATAATGGTGTGTCAATTTCACATATCATTGTGACACTGATAATAGAAATGGCATAATAACCATAATATACAAGCATGATTTTATTATTGTTACATCTTATACTAGGCATTAATATAGAAGGAGCCTAGGAAGATGGAATCCAGATTGTAAAATGCCTTGATTGGGTATGATATAAAACAAATACAGTGAATTTCTTAGTTCATCTGTGGTCCAGCAAAAGAATATGCTGGTGATCTCTTTGGATGAGGGTCCAAAGTGCTCTTGGGAAGGCCAGTGATTGATTAAATGAGAGCTACATTAGGATTAAAGCTTTAATACAAGCAGCTATCCAAGTTCCCTCCTATATCCTATCACAGTAAGAAATGGATAAGTAAGAATATTACCCTGAGAGGAGAGCAGTTTTGAGTACTCACCTTCATCTACATGTAAGAGTAGGGTCTGAGATAGAAAGAGACAATTTGAGTAAGGTATGTGGCACCTACGTTGTCTACCTGCCAAACACAAAGAAATCTATCCCAGGTTCCTAGAGAATGATGGTCTCTCATACTGAATTCAATGACTCACAAGTGGTCATGCGTATCAGCTTATCTGGGCAGGGCTAGTTTGTATCTGCTGTCCTACTGTGATCATTAATATCTCTTTTCTATCTTAAAAGTCCAGTTTGGATGATATTATGGACTGAATGTTTCTGTTCCCCCCAAAAGTCCTATGTTGAAATCTGGACCCCCAAAGTGATGGTATTAGAAGATGGGGCCTTTGGGAGGTGATGAGAGTAAAGCCCTATGAATGAGACTAGTGCCCTTATAAGAAAAGATGGGAGAGAGCTCCCTTCCTGTCTTTGCTCTCTGCCATCTGAGGACATAAGGAAAAGATGGCATCTGCAAACCAGAAAGGGGACCCTCACCAAAACCTGACCATGCTGGCACCAGGATCCCTGGCTTCCAGCTTCCAGAACTGTAAGAGATACACTTCTATTTTTTGATGTTCCCTCATCCCCAGTTCACAGTAGCTTGTTGGAGCAGTCCAAGCTGAATCAGACAGATGGTAAATGTTATGGTCATCTCACTGAGTAGGATCCCTAGAATCGTTTTTAAATTTTGGCCCAGCCGCTCCGCGGCACGGGGACCCTCCCAGACCGGGGCACGAACCCGTGTCCCCTGCATCGGCAGGCGGACTCCCAACCACTGCGCCACCAGGGAAGCCCCATGACACTTCTTTATTCCTGTGTTTCTTCATCCTGGTAACATTTGAAAAAAAAATTATTCAAATATGTCTACCTCTTACACTAAATTATAAATTTCTATTGAGGCTGAGAGTTCTCAATTCTTTAGCTTTGGATTTCCTTATAACTTAGGAACCATACAATTATGATGCAAACTAGGATACTTTAGTGAAGAAGAGGGGGTGATATTAATAATTACTCCAGGATAAGTCAAAAAACCAGCACTGTCCTAACTAAATTGATACGGTTACCCTACATATAAGCCCTTCCACAAACATATTCACATAGGAAACAGCTAATAAATTACTAACAAATTAAAAATTTACAGATCAATGCCTCACAAATCAAAAGTATCATTTCCAAATTCAGACTTGTGTTCCACTGACCTATTTCTAATTTTATATTCCCCATATACAAGACTGGCATAAAGAATTTACCTTCCAAAACAGATATATCAGTGCATCTTTGGCTTTCTTCCTCTCTTAATAACTATATCTCCAGGGCTGCCAAGCTTGTTTGACCCTCTGTCCTAAATACTCTTTTTTTTTTTTTTTTTGTCCTAAATACTCTTAAAATCTGCTTCCCTTTTATCTTCTTCACTGACACAGCTTGAGCCCAACTCCAGTTATGAATATCATGAAAGCTTTCGAAGGGATGTTCTTACTTCTGTCTTCTCTTTTTTCCTGCTTGTTCAAAAGTGCGCGCACACACACAGCATTCTTGTTTAATTAATTATAACGAATTAATTAAAATTAATAATTTAATTTAAGGTAATTAAATTAATTCAAATATGATCATTTGACATCCAAATTTTAAAAACCTTTGATATTCCCCCATTAACTGTATTATAAAACTCAATCCCAAAATCGTTACAGTTGCTGATCTGACCTCAATAGCAATTGAATCCCCAGTCTATTTCCTACTCCCTGTACACTACTGCAATTCCTCCTAATGTCTCATGCTTCCCCGAATAGTGATTTTTTAAAACCAACACAGTCTTTTCTATCTTCCTGGAATTGCTTCCCTGTCTTCTTCACTTGAAGAATTCCTAATTTTTATTCCAAATACAATTCATTTGGTGCCTACTCTGTGAAAACATTCTGCCCCCCTTAGGAAGAATGGGGAATCACTTCCTTAAAGATTCCAAAGCACTTTATCCCTATTTCTATGAGCAGGGTGATTGTTTTAAATACTTGTATCTGTATTGGAGTGTGAGGGTTTTTTTTATTAACCTCTGTATTTCCAGGTGCTTTTGGAAACGTCCTACAGGCATTGAAATCTGTGTGTGAAGAAAAAGTAAGAAAAGTAAAGCAAGAGTAGGTTAGTTCATGGTTTCTATAGATCTTTTCAAAATCCTGACACTCAGAACTTTTAATGTTGCTGCTGATGAACAATGGTGTTATTAACTTTTTTTAGCACTAGTATTATGGACAGTAACATGGGCAAACTCCATTCGTTGAACACCGATTGTGGTCCAAGCACTATGCTAGTACCTATTCGCTGAGTGCCTTCTGTGTGCCTATCACTATTGTAGGTGAGGGGATGATATCAACAATTATAATAATACCATTTACAGATAATTTACTATGTGCTAAGTATACTGTTCTAAATTAACTGCTTTATAATTAGTTGACTTTTTAGAGAAGAAAAATAGGTTAAACAAATTACCCAGAGTGATACAGCTACTAAGAAGTGAAACCAGGAATCAGTCCTGGGAAGTCTGAATCTAGTGTCTGTGTTCTTAACAACTCTGTTTTCCTGAAGCAGGTCTAACGAAGTCCCATTTCACATGAAGCTGTCATACACGTGAGGGAAAAAGAAATAGATGGTGTAAATAAATAAGTAAATAAGACAAGCATTACTGAAAATTTAATAATTCAGAGAGCAAAATGTTATTTGCACAGAATGACACAAGATGACACAACAGAGAGTAATGGGCAGTGAAGGCTGAGGCACATGGGCTACAGTGGAGTTGGGACCAAAAGTGGGGTGGGCTACTAACCCACTGGAGGAAAGGGCAAGCCGCGTGCCTCTGAGGCTTTTGTGACCATGACAGGCTTAAGGACCAGGGAGAAAGCCTGAGTGTCTCAAACACAGTGAGCAAGCTGGGGGGTCTCAGAAACAAGTCTGGAGTAGAGGCAAGAGAAAGGAGACTTGCCTTGGTGAGTGGTTTTTACTCCAAGTGCAATGGAAAGACAGTACTTGGTTTAAAGAAGGGTAACCGGATTAACATTTTTAAAGTGTTCTGGCCAGAGAGACCAGTTAAGACTCCTTGCAGAGGTCCAGGATTACAATGATGGTTTGAACGGGGGTTGTAGCAGTATGAATGGAGGTAATTATATGGATGATATTTAGAGCTTCACACGTTGTGTTCACCATAACTTCATGAGAAAGCATGATTTTGTCCATATTAGCTATGAGGGAACAGAGGCTCAGAGTGATTTAGCATTTTAACCAAGGAAACTCCGTAATCAATATCTGTTACACGAGCCGAGGAGGGGTTTGAACCCAGGTCATCTGTCTGTTTCCAAAGCCCATGCTTTGTCATTTCTGGGAAAGACAAGACTCTCCAGGGGTTTAGAAGACTCCAAGGCCGCTATGGCTGATGATAACACTGACAATGGAAACTTGGGGTTCAAAGCAGTGAGCAAAGAAGGCAGAAAATTTAGATACAGCTCAACAAATCCCTGATAGAAGAAGCACAGTTCGTATGGTGGTGATTGTAGGCGGGCTATAGTTGTAATGATTATTATGTGGCCAGGCCTGGTGTGGTGCTTCCTGAGCCTGGGAACTGGAATGACCTTAGCGATGGCAGACATGGGGCAGGGGGACCGTGGACAAGCTGGACAAGCACATGAAATCCAGACGTGGCAGAAACGGGAAAACGGGGTCTTAAACGAGAAAATCTCATGGACTATAGCCACAGTACTAAAAAAAGCTTTGGGGTCATTTTTAAAACATAGGATAATGAGTCCAGTCGTCAACAGGGAACTTAGTGTTGAGGTTCAGCTACTCAGTACCAATAACCAATATCCAGTAACCACAAATAACCACCAATAACCAGTACCTGCAGTAAAGTCTTGTAGGTACCATGGGAGGGGTATTCTTTTGGGTTTCTGATCCCAATTTCAACATGGGGCGGGGAGTTTCTCCTACAACCCCAAGTAATTTTCAAGCACCAGTTGGATGTCCTTCAATTCAGTGTGATTCTGACACAATCTACCTGGAGACTGCATAAGATTCTGCAGGTTGAGGGCTCAGTCTTGACTTTCCCCTACATACTTAAGGCGCCCATCGAAAGCCCAGGGTGTTGCCTATGCTTCCGACCAGCTGGCTATAAATCAGAGGTTCCTACAATTCCCTCCTTGGGTTTGATTAATCTGTCAGAGTAGCTCACAGAATTCAGAGAAATATTTTACTTACTAGATTATCAGCGTATTGTAAAGGATGTAATTCAGGAAAATCCAGGTGGAAGAGATGTGTAGAGCAAGGTTTGTGGGAAAGAGGGTAGAGGTTCTATGCCCTCTCGGAGTTCCTCATTCCCCCCAAATCTCCACATGTTCAACCAACCCAGAAACTCTCCAAACCCAGTCCTTTGGGGGTAATAAGGCTTATTATTGGGGGTAATAAGGTAATAAGGCTTCATTATATAAGCTTGACTGATTTAATCATTGGTCATTGGTAATCGATTTGATCGCCAGCCCTTCTCTCCTCCCTGAGGTCAGGGGGTGGTATTGAAAGTTCCAACCCTCTAAGCACATGGATGGTTCCCCTGGCAACCAATCCTCATCCTTAGGTGTGGTCCAAAAGTTATGTAATTAACATAACAGGAGATACCTTTATGGCTTTCTCCAGTTTGGAAATGTCCAGGGTTTTCAGAGCTCTGTGCGGGAAATGGGACCAAAGACCAAATGTATATTTCTTATTGTAAATCACAATATCACAGGTATGTAGAGGATAATGCAGGGGCACACAGGAAGAGGGATTAACCCAAATTTACGGGTTCAATAACAACAAAATCTAACGAAGTTATTAATTAATATTAAATGAGTGTTAACATGAAAGGATGGGGAATTTACATGCTCCAAAGTCCATGCCATTTCACATATACTGTCTCAGTTGCACTTCCCCAGAGGTGTGTCCCTTAATTATCCGTGTTCTATGGAAAAGAAGACTGAGACGTAGAGAAGTACCTCATCCAAGGTCACCCCTGGGGAGTTGAACTGCAGCCTACATGAACCTCACAGCCAGTACCTTTAACACTCTGCCAGCAACTCCCTGTGGCTGAAATCCAGAGTAGCAAGGGTTACCTCTGAAAAGGCAACACTGAAGGTCACGGCAAATGACATATAGTGGTGCTTTCAGGCACACTTAGAAGTTTTGCCTTCTGTTCACTGACAGACTTTGAGCTGGGAAATCACATAACATGTTTTGTTTTGTTTTTCCAGCTTTCTCTGAGATTGACTCAAGGCCTGAAATAACGTCTAGAGAAGACTACATGAGTAGTTTTGGTTTCAGAGTGTTGAGGAAGAGGTGAAGAAAGAGGTAAAGAATCAGGAACAGGCTTCCTTGATCTCTAATTGACAATGGATTTGAAGATAATCTGGTCAGTATTCAGTTTGGTAGAAGCCTCTATTCTTAATCTTAGGAGACATATTTTTCTCTCCTTGAGGCTTACTTTACTTACCTGAAAAATGAGTCTGATGCAATACATGATGACTCATTTCCCTTTAAATCACTAATTCCTTTATATAACAAAGGCAAAACATCAATAATTTAGAACCCAGTGATTTCATGAGTAGATAAGATACAGTATGCTTTACTTTAAAAATTCATGTTGCAACTATAATTAATAGTGTAAAGCATGTTTTCTGATAAAATATTCAATCTCCTCATCCCAGTGATCCAAATCTACCACTCTTATTATGTTTCACAATGGTAGAAACATTCATCTAGTTGCCCAATTCCAAGCCTTGCCAAATATCACCACATTTGATTAATGTTCAAACCATGAAGAGTCTATTTCCTCCATGCATATATCCCTGTATTAAAAGACTTATCATTTCTTACTTGAGTTACTATAATATCATCTCCATCTGGTCTCTGCCTCTCACCTGGATCTGCCCAATTATCCCTCCACACATTTTTCAAACTAATAGTTTCAAACAAATATCCAATAGCATCTCACCTCTGTTGAAAATCCTTCGATGACTCCCTATAGGTTTCTTGTAAAAAATATTCCCCCTTCCCGTCTTAATGTGGGAAGCCCTTCATAATTTTTGCTAAGAAAATGACTTACTCATCTCTGTATCTTCAGTCACTAGAACTGTGCTTGGCTCATAGTAGGTCCATAAAAATGTTCTGAATGAACGAGTTACTGAGTTTAAGCTCTCCTCATCAGTATAGAAGGTCCATGCATTACCTATGTTTTTCATTCAAATTCCCGCAATTCTAACAGATGTTCTCTCCAGCTACATTTTAATGAACAAGATAATTCTGTGCTGTGTATAGTTGCCTCATAGGAAAGCACTGTATTCATGAAGTCAATGATGCCCCAATAAATGACGCGTAGCGATATCATTGACTGAAGAAACAAATAATTTAGGTTTGGTTAGCTGTGAAATAAAAAAAAAAGGCTGTAATAGTTATGATAACCAAAGAATTTAACAAACATAATACAAGTCTTCCAACTATAATTACCATTCTACTGCTTTATCATATACAAAAATGCTCATCTAAACACCTGGAGTGTAAAAATATGACTCTTGGCTATGAAAACCACTGCCTGGAATTTCTTTCAGTTCTCTTATATTTCCATTTATTTTAAGTCATCAAGCCAATCCATGTCAACAGATTGAAAAGGATGCTATTTAATTTCGTGTGCAATCACAACATTTTTACCTATGCAAAGTAAGATAATAAGGATAATTGGGTCTTATGCCTGAAGGCTCAAAGCTATTCTCTGTGAGTGGCAGGAAGGACATTCTCCCATCCTTCATCTCTACCTGGATATACAGTGCAGCGTGGAAGGTTTGCAACATTTCAAGGAAGAAGGGAACTCCAACCTTATTCTGTAATAAAATGGGCATGTGGATATCAATGGGTCTTCTTAAAATGTTTCTGGCATATTTTGTAACTTTGTGTATAAGATATTCTCTCTACATTCTAATATAAGAAGAGGGGAGTTAGTTTCTGCTGTAAAACAAAGTGAATCAGCTATACATATACATACATCCCCATATGTCCTCCTTCTTGCTTCTCCCTCCCACCCTCCCTATCCCACCCCTCTAGGTGGACACAAAGCACCGAGCTGATCTCTCTGTGCTATGAGGCTGCTTCCCACTAGCTATCTGTTTTACATTTGGTAGTGTATATATGTCCATGCCACTCTCTCACTTCGTCCCAGCTTACCCTTCCCCCTCCCCATGTCCTCAAGTCCATTCTCTATGTCTGCGTCTTTATTCCTGTCCTGCCAAGCAATTATACTCCAATAAAGATGTTAAAAAGAAAAAAAAAAGAGGGGAGAACAAAATTAATGGACATTTCTCTCATAAGTACTGTATAAGTATTTTAATCCACACAATTTTATGTGGTGGCTACTTTTATTTCTATTACTCAGATGAAGAAACGATGCCCTAAGAGGTTATCTAAATTCTCTTATCTCCTTTTTTAAGAAGTTGCAAGAAGAGTAGGTACAATACTAACCTTTTCATGTAAAAGGGGATTTTGTTTTGTTTTGTCCCAGTGCTCAAATATATTTCTTATCAGGTGTAAGAAGGACTGGCTCAGACAGGACTGGAGTATTCCACATAGGCGTTTTGGGACATGAAGTTGGGATACCTCAAATTTGTGGTCTAAATTTTGTTAACATATATTTATTTAGGAATCATACAGCAGGTACTAGGCTAGATGGGCAAGGTAGATGGTTTCTTTAACCTCAAAAGGATAATACAGCATACCTTTGTGGTATAATACTTGCTAGGGTAGAGAGAAGATAGAGCACACATAGGACACTTAATGTAGACTGGGAAACATGAGTTACTAAAATGAAGTTAGAAGACACAATTTGAAGGGACATCGCAGAGGAAAGGTAAAGGTGAGGTGACAAGCCCCAAATAGATCACAGATTAAAGGTATTGATTCAGGTTGGGAGACAAGGTATAAAAATTGTGTGTGTTGGGTAAAGATTGTTGGGTGTGAATGAGAGGTAGGATACAGAGAAACAGAAAATGATAGGAATGTGTGTGGAACAACAAAACAGAGATTTCTTGGAGAAATACAAATTTAAGCTCCTGAAAAAGTTTTCTACCCCAGGCCAGTCCGGGCTCTTTACCTGTAGTTGTGCATAGATAATGAACCAGAGTAGGAGACACAACAAAGAGTACTGCTGGGGAAATACAAGGGTGAAAATTTCTGAAACTAGTGGAATAAAGAATTCATAGCTTTTAATTTATTTTTCTGGTCATAAATCAGTAATAGTACAACAATGGTTACTCCATTTATTGGACAGTTACTATGTACTAGTCTCTGTTCTCTACCAATATTTTTCTCATCTAATCCTCGCAAGCAAGTCTCTTCAGAGGATATTATTATTCCATTCTATAGATCAGGAAATGAGGCTTGAAACGTTTAGGGGAATTTCCCTAAAGTCATAATAGTAGGAGATGGAAGAGCCAGCATTAAAATATTTGTCTAATATTAATTTATTTAACAAATTTGTGTGTGTGTGAAGCCAACTGAACTTCACAAGCATATTCTCCTTTACTCCTCCCAACAAAACTCTGAGAAGTGATTAGTTGTCTCATCTTATAGATAAGGTAATTTTTGCTAAGAACTGTCAGAATCTTTGTCTAAGATTACAGAGATAGTAAGAACCAACATTTAATCTGAATTAATTCAAAGAATGCATGTTGAGTGACTATTATACGCCATACGTTAGGTGCTAAATCAAGAATGTTGAACAAAGTAGACATGGTATTTGCTGTTTTGGATCCAACAGACCAGTTTATAGACAGAAATAGTGAAAGGATCAATTTGTTCTAAGAGGCAAAATCAAAAATCAGTTCACAGAGAACCCTTAGCCAATTTAAGGATTCTGGATCTTATCCTTAAGTGCAATGGAAAGACATTGCCTTATTTTAAGCAGATGATTTATATTTTTAGAAGCCCCTACTGACTGTGGAGAGAGAAGAGGCTTTATAAGACCCTGTAGAAGGTTTTGAATGGGAACCAGGAAAGGAATTTTAATAGCTTGAATCTAGAGAGTGGGAGTGAACATGGATAGGAGTGGGGCCAATACTAGGAGCAGAATTTTTAGGACTTACTGGGCTTTAGATACATACAGGATAAAGGGGAATGAGGGCTCTATGGTGACTCTAAACCTTCCACTGACTTAATTTAAATAAACAAACAAAACTAGTACTCAGTCCAGGTAGACTAAGTGATTATTTCCTGATGAGACTGACTTTAAGTGAATAATTACCATCTGTGGACCCCATGACCTTAATTCAACTGAACACAACACACAGGAGCTGCTGTTCTCCATTGGTCACGGCCCAAAAGGCACCATGATCCCAGGAAAATGAACAAGTTGGAAATTTAGTCACTTGCAAGTTTCACAGCTCCACAGGAAGAGTGCTGATCTGATTTTCTGAGATGTCAATACGTTTCACTATGAAACAGTTGAGTTTTTAAGACGTCTTGATTAAGATAAGGTGCTGATATACCATAATGCAGATTGCAAGGATTTCTCGAAAGTCCCTAGGAGATAAGACAGTGTTTGCACGGGTGGTAATTTGGCAGAGTGCCAAGCCATACTGACAGCAAGGGTTCCATTAGCATTTCTTCTTGAAACCATATTTTCTGCCTTGACTATCTGGCAGTTTTAGATTGCCTCAGGCTGGTAATTGGCAACTGAGCTGTTAGACCAGATGGCATTTATTTATTTATTTATTTATTTTATAAAGGAAGGAGGAAAAAAGCATGATGCAAATTGCAAAGTCCATTTTTAGTTATAGAACAGAAAAAAATAAAGGAGAAAAGAAATTGATTTTAAGCAGTTCCAGATGTTACATGCTTTTTTATTTGCAAAGTCACATCTAAAAGGAAAGTGCCATTAAAAACAGAAAACAAAAAAAAAAAAAGAGAAAAGGAAGAAAATAAAAAAAGAATCTACAGAATAATGTGCAGCAGTTGGATTCATTTGTTAGAGTTTGTATTTACAGTGAATAAGGCCATATTTTTAAGGATAGAGAAAAAAATCATACAATTTACATATGAATAATTACTTTCATACTGTGTCTAGATGAGGAACAGAACAGCTTCAGCTGCCGAAAGTTCCAGTGTTGTGTGTGTCTTAATCACCAAAGCCCTCTCCAGCCCACCTTGCTTATTCCAGGAGTCCATCTGTGAGTTTCTATTGTGTTTTGCCTTCTTCATCTGTTTTCTTTTGTCCAAAACAAGACTTTAATTAGCATCCATTAATAGACTGCCAAGAGCATCTTCCATCAGCCTTTAATCTCACTTTAGACAGAGAAGAAACAAAGGGAAATAATAATTCCTGTGATAAATTGTGTCTTGTCCTGAAACTATATGCCAAGATTTCCCAAACCTTAAATTCTAATGTGTCAGGTCTCTTCACTGGGCCCCTGAAGTTTAGATTAGTGATATCCTAAGGAAATCAGCACAAATGATTGTAGTGAACAGGTTTCAGGCTGGTTTAAGTTGTAATTCTTGTCACATATGATCTGGGTTACGTGTCATCTTTGTTGGTTCCACGCCATCCAGAGACCTCATTTGGTTCTTTCTTGAAAGACAAATTACTAGGACAATTCTTAGTCTTCCTGGAGTGAACCCTCAGACATGGTGTTTCCAAAAAGCTACCACATGTTGCTAATGCTGATGGTCTGTCACAATCTGAGGAACAGGGCTCTAACCTACCATTAAAGGTCTGCCTGTATTAGGAATCGGTGTTCAAGGACATGCCAGCTATGCAACTCTGGAGAGGTTACTTTTCCTCTCCTGGTCTCAGTTCCTTGGTCAGCAAATGGATATATGCTCTTGTAGGGTTGAAACCACACAAATCAGGAGAAGAGACTCTGTATTCTTACTCTACTCTGCCATTTACAGTCTATGAGACTCTGAAGTACTTACCTAACATAGCTAAGCTAATGTTTCCTTATTTCTAAATGTGATCACTCTCCTGGGAAGTTATGAGAATTAAATTACACATTTAGGTAAATATGATATGCCTAATAGAGTGCCTGAAATTTAAGGGGCACAGATACTTCTGCCATCCTGTTTTCCTTCTCTTGGCAAATCAATTTTGTCCATGCTCATGATCAGGAAACAGCATAAGTGTAACTGCTTTATAGAAAATAGACTTGAAAACTAAACTTTTCACTATTAAATGCTTTCTATATGTTAGGCACCATTCTAGGCACAGGAAGTAGAAAAACGAACAAAACAGATGGGGTTCCACAGACACAGGAAAGAAAGACAAGACACATGGATGTACAGGTGACATAATTAAAACAAGATATCTGATCTTGCCCTTGTTTCCCCAAACCAAATTCTGCATCATAAAGTCTGGAAATCAGTATAAAACAGAAACAGATTCCTTAGATAAGAAAATAAAATGGAGGAACATAAGCTGGTAATTATAAGGTTTTCTTTGTTAACGTGGAACATGGTAGAACCCATGAATGCTACCACATGCTACCAGAGGAAAGGCTTCTCTGCTCTAGTGAGTGTCTGCTCTAGTGAGTGTTAATGTGGTGGAAATGACTCAGATACCTTCATCCCTCTGCCTCCCATAAGCTGATGCAAGAGCACTGACTTTATTATGCTGAGAGCTGAGAACCCAGCCCTCTTCAGCTCCTGCACTCAAACTCAACTCAAGGCTTTTTTTTTTTTTTTTGCAATTTGTAGCAGGAAGAATGAGGAGGAGTAATGTGTAGAGAAGACAATATGAAATGACAATCTAGCAGAAGAAGGAAACTGAGGCTCTGAATCTGCATAAGCTTTGGTTAGAACATTAAACCTCACACGAGGTATAGAATGGAGTTTCAGCTGATCTAATCTAGAGCTTAAAAGACAGGAAATGGAGATGATACATGGCTTAGACGCAGTAATTTGGTGCCTACTGTTCATGATGGCGATCTTGAGGTATCATGGAAAGGTGACAGAACGTGAAGATACTTTATTAAGAACACCCAGGACTGCTACATGTATTTCTGCAATACTTACATCACAAATGTTCAAAATGGGACCAAATAAAAAAAACTGTCTTCTCAAGCAATTGACTTTTAGTAGATAGGTAATACTGATTGATTCTTGATCATAATTACGGTCTTCTGAAAAGACTGGAGATAGCTATGACCACTAGTCCACATACAGAACAGTTTGGAGGAAGAAGTGAGAAATGTTTAGTTTAGTCTTTAGTACTGGCACTTAGTGTGTGGTGCTTGAAATCCCTGATAATCCCAATGCTGTGTATTGTATCAGGTTATTGTAAGACTGAACAGGAAAATGTTCTAGAAAGAGGCCTCCCAAACTCCCAAAATAAAATGAAACAAAATGTTTGGGGAACTGTTAGATTTATAGTAATTACATATTTCACTGGCAAACAAGATAACTACATGAAAGAAAAAATCCTGATGTAGAAATTAAACAGAAGAACTCTGTACACTACTAAATTTTTTGTCTGTTCTTAGGCCTTCAAAGAAAAGAAAACAATCTGGCTAATTAGAGAACACAAAGATGTGGCAAAAATAGCCAAGTCTAAAATTGGCCTCAGGTCATGTGGTCCTTGAAAGATAAAACTTGATCCAGATGATTGCGAATAAATGAAAATAAACTGTTTCGTGAAATAAATAAGAAAAATGGCAAATCCCATTTTCAGCTCTTTTTTAAAAATCACAGCATAGTCAAGGGGTGGCAAAAAAGAAAAGAATAGAAATTTAGATGTTACGGGGGTGGCAAAAAAGAAAAGAATAGAAATTTACATGTTAACTCAAAAACTGATTGAATAAAACTCCATCCTTGACGTTTTTGTTTAACTTAGTTTTAATCAAGGTTCTGATATTAACATGCTGTGTGATGTTGGAAAGAAATCACCTAAGTTTCCTGGAAACGTTTCCACTTAAAGAAAATGGATTTGAAGCTTTCTGTTAGAAATAATAATATATTATTCAACAGCAAAACTTCGGGTACCTTACAAATTGGTTGCACCTGTTTCTGCTTTCTTACATGAATGGTATTAATGCCAATTCACCCTTCCTAGTGAATTTAAGGAATTCACGCTGAGTGTGATTCTAGATGGGAATCTTGTGTTTAAGTGTCTCTCTCTTGGCCTTTTTGCTCAGACGCCACCTCCAGCCCTCAGCAGCCCTTCACCCTTCTAGTCGTCAAGCACTGACGAAACTTGGGGGAAGAGGGCCTTACGGAGGCCTTGGGGATGGGGTGTATTTTAAGTAAAATGCACAGGTTTTCACAAACGTGTTTACATAACACTACTTGGACCCTGCAGAGAACATATTTTTTCCTTCTCAGCAATGTTGGTCACAGTGGAGGTGGTAGTAACTGGGAGACTAAGCTCAAGAGAGAGGATGCGTGTTCCCACCACGTTACACACAGCCTGGAAAAACTCATTCTCCTTTGAATAAGGCCAACAGCCCCACAAGTAAGCAGGCAAAGTTGGTCTTCGAACGCTCTGCTTATTCATATGGTACAGTTTTGTTAACTTCTGGAGAAGTCCAAAGATTTTCTCTCCACTTTAGCTCTCTCAGATCAAGAAAAAATAAAGTGTGATTGATCTTAAAGTAATGCCCCATACCAATATTTGCATCTTTGAACAAGCCTGGAGAGGGTAGAGTTTACAAACAAAATGCCCCCCCCCAAAAAAAAAATTAAAGAAAGAAAAAAAAAAGAAAAGGAAAGTGATGAGGGTGATTTTTGCTGGACTGTTTTTAGAGGTGGGAACTTAACTCCAGAAAGACTGTAAGATAGAAATAGAATCCAATCAAATCCATTTAAATATCCATGAGAATGGTGGCCCTGTCAGAGGAGAAAGCAGTAAAAAAAAATTTCAGAACAGGATCAGACAATAAAGAGATAAGTTGTATCCTATTAAATGGTTTTAAAAGCACACACAAACTGGCTTAATAATTAGTTTAGATATAAGTTGAATCCATGGGATGTGGGCTATAAGACTCCATTTGAAGGACATGGCGTTAGAGATCCTTTTCACATTCCTCCATATATAAAGAGGATGAGGAAAAAAAAATCACCTCTACTACCTGAAGCTCCAAGTCTCAGGTCCCATGAAAACTGTTGCTTAATATGTAATCCCAATTGATTTGGTATACAGATAATCCCAAATTTGCTCAGTACAGAACCTTTTCTGTCCAGGCGCACAGATCTAACCACCTACATGATAACCCCCCATGATGTTTAACACAGCTCCCGAACTCAGCATGCCCCAAACATGGACTCTTGCCCTTTCCCTTCACTTACGGTCTTCTCCATCTCATCCTGCCAGTGGCTCAGGCCAAATATCTTTAGGTCATGCTTCACTTTCACCCCTAATTTATCAGCAGATCCTTTTGGTCTCCTTTCTAATATACTCAAAATCTGACCACTTCTCAACACCTCTGCTGTTTCTACACTGGTCAAAACCCCCGTTGCCATTCACCTGGCATGTTGCTGTACACAGTGTGCTAATCTGTCTCCCAGCTTTTGCCCTGGCATTCCTCACCCCCTACATACACAATCTCATCTCAGTACAGCAGCTAGAGTCATCCTGCTAAGTGCTGTATTACATCATGTCTTGTCATGACACTCCTACCCTCAAAGTTCTGCACTGAGATTTCTTCTCATTCAGAATAACTGTCCAGGAGGACCCCACACAGCCTGGACCCCTTCCTCTCCCTGACCTCAGCCTCTCCTTCTTTTCTCCTGCTGTCGCCTGCTCCAGCCATGCTGGCCTTTGGCTGTCCTCCTGCCTGCCAGTCACGTTCCCTTCTCAGTACCTCTGTATCTGCTCCTCCCCCTGCCTGGAATCCTCCTGCCTCAGATTCCACAAGGCAAACGTTTTAATATCCTCCAGGTGTTTTTCATGCCACCCTAGTAATTGTTATCTTTTCCAGGAGTCTTTTGTGCCACCCTAGTAACTCAGGAACTCCCTTTTCTTCATGGTAATCTCTCCTTCTGAAATATCATGTTAATTTAATTATTATTATTATTATTTTTGTTAGTTTCTCTGCCTTTGCACTCCCGTTGTATTTATGTTTCATGAGGTTGGGGATATTGATTTTTTTTTAGACCCAGCATCTTAGTGCCTGGCACATAGTAGGTACTGAAGGTTGTAGAATAAATTGATGTGTGAGTGAGTAGTTTAACTGCAGGGAACAACAGACTTAATTCTGAAAATGATGAAGTGAATTATAACTCATGGTGTTAATATTTTCATGTTAAGTTTGAAAATAATCTGAGCTTACTTGACATTTTAATCACTTATAACAGGAGAATTTGGCATACTAAAGTATAATTTGACAACGTAGAGTATCTAGCAAATTAAATTGATTCCAACTTAAAATGCGGAATTGAAAATCTGATTTTGCTTGTCATTCTAAGTTGAATAGTCTAAGAAAATTTTACTATATCTGCTAAAAGTATTAGAACATCTTACAATTTTGATTTATTAGATTTATAGAATTTGGTTAAGTGTTTGGGAAGCTTAGCTTAAAAAAGAATTGAAGTACTTAAAAATGAGCATATTAGGGCTTCCCTGGTGGCGCAGTGGTTAAGAAAACACCTGCCAATGCAGGGGATACGGGTTCGAGCCCTGGTCCAGAAAGACCCCACATGCCATGGAGCAATTAAGCCCGTGCACCACAACTACTGAGCCTGCACTCTAGAGCCTATGAGCCACAACTACTGAGCCCGCATGCCACAACTACTGAAGCCCGTGCTCCTAGAGCCCGTGCTCCGCAACAAGAGAAGCCACCGCAATAAGAAGCCTGTGCACCACAACAAAGAGTAGCCCCCACTCGCCACAACTAGAGAAAGCACACACGCAGCAACAAAGACCCAACACAGCCGAAAATAAAAAAAATTTTTAAATAAATGAACACATCAAATTTATAAAGTTTAAAACATGTAATGGACTTTAATTTAGTTGTAAAGGCTGACTTAAAATTTTTGTTAATATATTCTGTATTTATAAATAGAAAATAAAATGATTTGTAAATTAAATTTGTGAATTCAAAAGCACAAGAATCAGTTAACTTTGTTATATTAATGCTTTAAATATTAACTTTTAAAACCAAAGTAACCTTTCAGTTTTTTCTATTAATAAAATGTACTTTCAAATACATCAAAAACACATACTGATGGTGAAAATTCAGACATCAGTACAATGATATTTCATTTTTTGGAGAATTATGTTGCTGGAAGAGAATCATAAGTTTATTCTTAGGTCAAAAACAAGTTGTGAAAAAAAAATTGTGGTCCCATTTGTTTATTTTTGCTTTTGTTATTTTTGCCTGAGGAGACACATCCAAAAAAAAATATTGCTGAGACTGATGTCAAAGAGCATACTGCCTATGCTTTCTCCTAGGAGTTTTATGATTTCAAGTCTTAAGCTTAAGTTTTAATCCATTATGAGCTTATTTTTGTATATGATGTGAGAAATGGTCTACCTTTCATTTTTTAACATGTAGCTGTCCAGTTTTCCCAACACCACTTACTGAAGAGATTGTCTTTTTCCCATTGTATATTCTTGCCTCCTTTGTTGTAGATTAATTGACCATATGTGCATGGGTTTATTTCTGTGGTTTTTATTCTATTCCATTGCTTTATGTGTCTGTTTTTGCACCAGTACCATGCTCTTTTGATTACCATAGCTTTGTAGTACAGTTTGAAATCAAGTAGCATGATACCTCCAGCTTTCTTCTTTGTTTCTCAAGACTGCTTTGGCTATTTGGGGTCTTTTGTGGTTTGATAAAATTTTAGAATTATTTGTTCTAGTTCTGTGAAAAATTCCATGGATATTTTGGTAGGGATTGTATTGAATCTGTAGATTGCTTTGGATAGCATGGGCATTTTAACAATATTATTTCTTCCAATACTTGAACACAGAATGTCTTTCCATTTACTTTTTGCACAGCACAGGAAACCATCAACAAGACAAAAAGGCAACCTACAGAAGGGTAGGAGATATTTGAAAACAGTATGTCTGATAAGGGGTTAATATCCAAAATACATAAAGAACTCATATAACTCAATATATTAAAAAAGCAATCTGATTTAAAAATGAACAGAGGACCTGAACAGGCATTTTTCCAAAGAAGTTATACAGATGTCCAACAGCACATGAAAAGATGCTCAACATCACTAATTGTCAGGGAAATGTAAGTCAAAACCATAATAAGGTATCATCTCACAGATGTCAGAATTGCTATCATCAAAAAGACAAGAGAGAGGTGGAGTCAAGATGGCGGTGTGGGAAGACGTGGAGTTAGAGTCTCCCCACAACTAGGGTGCCTGCTAGCCGCTGGTGGGGGACTCTGATGCCCAAGGAGATGGGAGGAACCCCAAAGTGAACTGGTAGGATGTAGGGGGACTGAGGAGTGAGGAGAAGTGGCAGCAAGATAGGATCGGTGCCCCTGAGGCCAGGGAGATCAGGAGAGGCAGGTGGGAGGGGCCCTCCGGGAAGAGCAGGAGAGGAGCAGAGGGCAACTGACCCATCCACTTGGGCACAGGGAGCCTGCTGAGCTACCAGGCCACTCTGCTTCCTCCCAACGCCCCCTCCAGGCTGTGTGGGTCCTTGGGGGCATAAGAAAGACGCTGGGGAGATCAGGAGAGGCAGGTGGGAGGGTCCCTCCCAGACTGGAGGAGCAGGAGAGGAGAGGAGGGGAGGGTGTTTGCCTGATGTACTTGAGCCCAGGAAGCCTGCTAGGCTCCCAGGTGAGGTCCCCTGTCCTCTGAGACCAGGGGTGGAGGGCACGCCTGGACCTCTCCTGTTCCTTGAGCCTAAGCCCCACCCCCCAAAGCCCCCAGGGCCTTTTCCAGTCCTGTGGGTCCTGAGCATTGGCCCTGCCCACTGCCCAAACCCTTGCTTAGTCCCCGCCCTCCACAGCCAAGTCCTTTCCCCCCCACACACCTTCTTTTTCTTTTCCCTCCTCCTCTTTTTTACTTTTGTGGTACTGATGTACCTTCTGGTTGTTGATTCATCTATATTTTTATTTTTATATTCTTTCTAACATATCTGTTAGTTTCCTAATCTAATTTTATTTTTTACTTTGTTATTCTTCTTTTTTTTTTTATTGCAGTCCCATGCAGCTTGTGGGATCTTGGTTCACAAGCCAAGGGTTGGGCCAATGCTCCTGCAGTGGGAGCTCTGAGTCCAAACAACTGGACTAACAGAGAACCTCAGAGCCCAGGGAATATTCATCCAAGTGAGGTCTCACAGAGTTCCTCAACTCAGCACCAAGACCCAGCTCTACCCAATAGCCTACAAACTCCAGTGTTGGAAGCCTCAGGCCAAACAACCAGTAAAACAGGCAAACAATCCCATAAGGAAAAAAAAAAAAAAATGAGACAGCAAAAAAATATGTCACAGATGAAAGAGCAAGGTAAAAACCTACAAGACCAAATAAATGAAGAGGACATAGGCAATCTACCTGAAAAAGAGTTCAGAGTAATGATAATAAAGATGATCCAGAATCTCGGAAATAGAATGGAGGCACGGATTGAGAAAGTACAAGAAATGTTTAACAAAGATCTAGAAGAACAAACAAATATGAACAACACAATAACTGAAATGAAAAATACACTAAAAGGAATCAATAATAGAATAACTGAGGCAGAAGAACGAATAAGTGAACTGGAAGACAAAATGGTGGAAATAACTGCTGAGGAGCAAAATAAAGAAAAAAGAATGAAAAGAATTGAAGACAATCTCGTAGACCTCTGGGACGACGATAAACACAACAACATTAGAATTATGGGCGTCCCAGAAGAAGAAGAGAAAAAGAAAGGGTCTGAGAAAATATTTGTAGAGATTATAGTCAAAAACTTCCCTAACATGGGAAGGGAAATAGTCACCCAAGTCCAGAAAGCACAGAGAGTCCCATACAGGATAAACCCTAGGAAAACACATCAAGACACATATTAATCAAACTAACAAAATTAAATTCAAAGAAAAAAGATTAAAAGCAGCAAGGGAAAAACAAAAAATAACATATAAAGGAATCCCCAAAAGCTGATCAGCTGATTTTTCAGTGGAAACTCTGCAGGCCAGAAGGGAGTGGCAGGATATACTTAAAGTGATGAAAGAGAAAAACCTACAACCAAGATTACTCTACCCAGAAAGAATCTCATTCAGATTCAAAGGAGAAGTCAAAAGCTTTTCAGACAAGCAAAAGCTAAGAGAATTCAGCACCAACAAACCAGCTTTACAACAGATGCTGAAGAAACTTCTCTAGGCGAGAAACACAAGCCAAGAAAAAGACCCACAAAAAAAACCCAAAACAATTAAGAAAATGGTAATAGGAACATACATATCGATAATCACCTTGAATGTAAAGGGATTAAATGCCCCAACTAAAAGACAAAGACTGACTGAATGGATACAAAAACAAGACCCATATATACGCTGTCTACAAGAGGCCCACTTCAGACCTAGGGATATATACAGACTGAAAGTGAAGGGCTGGAAAAAGATATTCTATGCAAATGGAAATCAAAAGAAAGCTGGAGTAGCAATAGTCATATCAGATAAAATATACTTTAAAATAAAGACTTACAAGAGATAAGGAGGGACAGTGCATAGTGATCAAAGGATCAATCTAAGAAGAAGATATAACAATTAAAAATGTTTATGCACCCAAAATAGGAGCACCTTAATACATAAGGCAAATGCCAATAACCATGAAAGGAAAAATCAACAGTAACACAATAATAGTAGGGGACTTTTAACACCCCACTTACACCAGTGGACAGATCATCCAAACAGAAAATTAATAAGGAAACACAAGCTTTAAATGACACAATAGACCAGATATATGTAATTGATATTTATAGGACATTCCATCCAAAAACAGCAGATTACACTTTCTTCTCAAGTGCACATGGAACACTCTCCAGGACAGATCACCTCTTGGGTCACAAATCAAGCCTTGGTAAATTTAAGGAAATTGAAACCATATCAAGCATGTTTTCTGACCACAATACTATGAGACTGGAAATCAATTATAGGAGAAAAACTGTAAAAAACACAAATAAATGGAGGCTAAACAGTGTGCTATTAAATAACCAAGAGATCATTGAAGAAATCAAAGAAGAAATAAAAAAATACATAGAAACAAATGACAATGAAAACACGATGACCCAAAACCTACGGGACGCAGCAAAAGCAGTTCTGAGAGAGAAGTTTATAGCAATTCAATCTCACCTCAAGAAACAACTCAAATAAAAAATCTAACCCTACACTTAAAACACCTAGGGAAAGAAGAACAAACAAAACCCAAAGTCAGTAGAAGGAAAGAAATCATAAAGATCAGAGCAGAAATAAATGAAATGGAAATGAAGAGAACAACAGCAAAGCCAATAAAACTAAAAGCTGGTTCTTTGAGAAGATAAACAAAATTGATAAACCCTTAGCCACACTGATCAAGAAAAAAAGGGAGAGGATGCAAATCAATAAAATTAGACATGAAAAAGGAAAAATCACAACTGACACTGCAGAAACACAAAGGGTTATAAGAGACTGCTACAAACAACTATATGTCAATAAAGTGGACAACCACAAAGAAATGGACAAATTCTTGGAAAGGTACAATTTTCCAAGACTGAACCAGGAATTATTAGAAAATATAAACAGACCTATCACAAGTAATGAAATTGAAACTAAATTAAAAATCTTCCAACAAACAAAGGTCCAGGATCAGATGGCTTCACAGGCAAATTCTATCAAACATTTACAGAAGTGCTAACACCAATCCTTCTCAAACTCTTCCAAAAGATAGCAGAGGGAGAAACACTCCCCAATTCATTCTACGAAGCCACCATTCCCCAGATACCAAAACCAGAAAAAGATATCACAAAGAAAGAAAATTATAGACCAATAACACTGATGAACACAGATGCAAAAATCCTCAACAAAATATTAGCAAACAGAATCCAACAGCACATTAAAAGGAATATACAGCATGATCAACTGGGATTTATCCCAGGGATGCAAGGATTCTTTAATATATGCAAGTCAATCAATGTGATATACCACATTAACAAATAAACACATACGATCATCTCAATAGATGCAGAAAAAGCTTTTGACAAAATTCAACACCCATTTATGATAAAAACTCTCCAGAAAATGGACATAGAGAGAAACTACCTCAACGTAATAAAGGCCATATATGACAAACCCACAGCAAGCATCATACTTAATGGTGAAAAACTGAAAGCATTTCCACTAACATCAGGAACAAGACAAGGATGTCCACTCTTTCCACTCTTATTCAATATAGCTTTGGAAGTCCTGGCCACAGTGATCAGAGAAGAAAAAGAAATAAAAGGAATAGAAATTGGAAAAGAAGAAGTGAAACTGTCACTGTTTGCCGATGACATGATACTATACATAGAAAATCCTGAAGATGCCAACAGAAAACTACTAGAACTAATCAACGAATTTGGTAAGGTTGCAGGGTACAAAATTAATGCCCAGAAATCTCTGGCATTCCTATACACCAACAACAAAAAACCAGAAAAGGAAATTAAGGAAATACTCCCATTTACCACTGCAACAAAAAGAATAAAATACCTAGGAATAAACCTGCCTAAGGAGGTGGAAGACTTGTACTCAGAAAACTATGAAACACTGATGAAATAAGTCAAAGATGACATAAACAGATGGAGAAATATACTATGTTCTTGGATTGGAAGAATCAATGTTGTGAAAATGACTATACTACCCAAAGCAATCATCAGATTCAATGCAATCCTTATCAAACTACCAATGGCATTCTTCACAGAATTAGAACAAAAAATGTTACAATTTGTATGGAAACACAAAAGACCCCGAATAGCCAAAGCAATCTTGAGTAAGAAAAACGGAATTGGAGGAAAGAGGCTCCCTGACTTGAAACTATACCACAAAGCTACAGTAATCAAGACAGTATGGCACTGGCACAAAAACAGAAATACAGATCAAGACAGTATGGCACTGGCACAAAAACAGAAATACAGATCAATGGTAAAGGACAGAATGCCCAAAGATAAACTCACACACATGTCAACTTACCTTTGACAAAGAAGGCAAGAATATACGATGGAGAAAAGATAGCCTCTTTAGTAAGTGATGCTGGGAAAACTGGACAGCTACATGTAAAAGAATGAAGTTAGAACACTTCCTAACACCATACACAAAAATAAACTCAAAATGGATTAAAGACCTAAATGTAAGGCTAGACACTATAAAACTCTTAGAGAAAAACATAGGCAGAACACCCTTTGACATAAATCACAGCAAGATCTTTTTTTGACCCACCTCCTAGAGTAATGGAAATAAAATCAAAAATAAACAAACGGGACTTAATGAAACTTAAAAGCTTTTGCACAGTAAAGGAAACCACAAACAAGATGAGAAAACAAACCTCAGAATGGGAGAAAATATTTGCAAACAAGGCAAATGACAATGTTAATCTCCAAAATATACAAGCAGTTCATGCAACTCAATATCAAAAGAACAAACAACCCAATGCAAAAATGGGCAGAAGACCTAAATAGACATTTCTCCAAAGAAGATATGCAGATTGCCAACAAACACATGAAAGGATACTCAACAGCACTAATCATTAGAGAAATGCAAATCAAAACCACATGAGGTATCACCTCACACTAGTCAGAATGGCCATCATCAAAAAATCTACAAACAATAAATGCTGGAGAGGGTGTGGAGAAAAGGGAACCCTCTTGCACTGTTGGTGGGAATGTAAATTGACACAGTCACTATGGAGAACAGTATGGAGGTTCCTTATAAAACTAAAAATAGAACTACCGTATGACCCAGCAATCCCACTACTGGGCATATACCCTGAGAAAACCATAATTCAAAAGAGACATGTAGGGCTTCCCTAGTGGCGCAGTGGTTGAGAGTCCACCTGCCGATGCAGGGGACACGGGTTCGTGCCCCGGTCCGGGAGGATCCCACATGCCGTGGAGCAGCTGGGCCTGTGAGCCATGGCTGCTGAACCTGCGCATTCGGACCCTGCGCTCTGCAACGGGAGAGGCCAGAGCAGTGAGAGGCCCGCGTACCGCAAAAGGGAAGGAAAAAGAAAAAACAAAGAGAGAGAGACATGTACCACAGTGCTCACTGCAGCATTATTTACAATAGCCAGAACATGGAAGCAACCTGAGTGTCCATCGACAGATGAATGGATAAAGAAGATGTGGCACATATATACAATGGGATATTACTCAGCCATAAAAAGAAACGAAATTGAATTATTTGTAGTGAGGTGGATGGACCTAGAGTCTGTCATACAGAGTGAAGTAAGTCAGAAAGAGAAAAACAAATACCATACGCTAACACATATATATGGAATCTAAAAAAAGAAAAATGGTACTGATGAGCCTAGTTGCAGGGCAGGAATAAGAGGTAGACATAAAGAATGGATTTGAGGACATAGGGTGGGAGGGGGAAGCTGGGGCAAAGTGAGAATAGTATCGACATATATAAACTACCAAATTTAAAATAGTTGGCTGGTGGGAAGCAGCAGCATAGCACAGGGAGATTGGCTCAGTGATTTGCGATGACCTAGAGGGGTGGGATAGGGAGGAGGGGAGGGATAGGGAGGAGGGGAGGGAGGATCAAGAGGGAGGGGATATGGGGACATGTGTAGGCACATGGCTGATCTGCTTTGTTGTGCAAGAGAAACTAACACAATATTGTGAAGCAATTATACTCTGATAAAGATCTATTTAAAAAAAGACAAGAAATAACAAGTGTTGGCAAGGATGTAAAAAAAAAGGAAACCCTCATGTACTGTCGGTGGGAACATAAATTGTTACAGCCACCATGGAAAACAGTAAGGAGGTTCCTCAAAAAATTAAAAACAGAGCTACTATATAATCCAGCAATTCTACTCCTGGGTATTTCTCTAAAGAAAACAAAAATGTTAATTTAAAAGGTATATGCATCCCAATGTTCATAGCAGCATTGTTTACAATAGCCAAGACATGAAAGCAACCTAAGCATCCATCAACAGATGAATGGCTAAAGAAGATGTGGTCTATACATATATACACATACACAGTGGAATATCACTCAGCTGTAGAAAGAATGAAATCTTGACATTTGCAGCAACATGAATGGACTTGGAGGCGCCATGCCTAGTGAAGTCAGACAAATACTATATGTTTTCACTTACCTGTGGAGTCTAAAAAACAAAACCAATGAGCAATATAACAAAACAAAAATAGAGTCATAGATGCAGAGAATAAACTATTGGTTGCCAGAGGGGAGAGGTATTAAGGGAGGGGTGATATAGGTGAAGGGGATTAAGAGGTACAAACTACCAGTTATAAAATAAATAAGCCACAGGGATGTAATTTACAGCACAAGGAATACAGTAAATATTTTATAATAACTTTGTATGGTATGCAATATATAAAGATCTTGAATCACTATGCTCTTCACTTGAAATTAATATAACATTGTCAGTCAACTATACTTCAATTTTAAAAATTGTGCAAGAATACTAAGAATTATATATATATATATAAAATCATATACATAACCAGCTCTCCCCCCATTATCTTTATTCATTTTTTACTCTCAAGTTAAGATTTGCCAAGCGTTGTTGTTGAAACTGAATTAGCATCCCATGAGCAGTAGGAACTAGATTTGCTCAAATACACTGAAAAATACTGGGACTCCATAGAAAATACTTTCTTGAAGTTCTCATCCTTTATTAGAAATGTAATCGTAATTGATTTAAGAATGTCTCTTTCCTTTCTGATTGTATCAACGAGGAGAAGAAATATAAAGACGTTTAGTCCAGTGTCCACTCATCTCTTTAGGGAGAGATTCCAAAGCAAGGATCTTGCAAATTCAATTTGTTCTTATTTTGACCAGCTTACAAAGTAATGGGAAAATAATAATAGCGGCTAAAATTGATGTTCTTGGTACTCTTCTAAAAGCTTTGTGTCTATTATATCATTTAAGAATTCAGGGCAAAAGTCTGAGTTAATTCAGAGAATGTGCATGACTCTTGCAAGGTGTTTCAGAGACTTTAAGGGGTAGAAGCAGAAGAGTAGCTGGTGCGTTATTCATCAGGAAAGAATGAAACTGCATCCAGGAGGCATGTACAGCTGATTTCTTACCGTTTAAAAGGTTTCTTGTAATTTCAGGATGCAGTGTGCTTTCACATACGTTATTTCATGTTACCCTGACAAAATCCCAGTCAGTTAGGTGTAACATACAAGATTCTGCAGAAATAAGTGTAAAGTGTATAATAAGCTGTCCAAAGCTGATGAACTTGAAGTTGATTGCCTTCACTTTCTTATTTCCCGGCACAATCCCACTCACACATTCTGCTCCAGGCACGCTGGCTTTCTTGTTTTTCTTCATAAACGTCATGTTCTTTTCTGCCAGGGCTTCTGCACTGGCTTTTCCTTTCTTAGAATGCTTTTACCTCCAATCCAGCAAGGTTCCTTTTCAC
Organism: Phocoena phocoena; assembly: GCF_963924675.1. Lineage (NCBI taxonomy): Eukaryota > Metazoa > Chordata > Mammalia > Artiodactyla > Phocoenidae > Phocoena > Phocoena phocoena. The sequence goes on from NC_089235.1 coordinate 75,236,303, forward strand.
ACATCATTTGTATATTTTTCATCATCTCTTTATTTTCCTCCATAGTACTTGTTACATCTGATTGTATAGAATATTTGATATATTTCTTCATTTTCTGTTTCTTATATTTCTTCATTATTTCTTCATGTTCTTCATTCTTCATGAGGATAAGAACTTTGTATATTTTGTATATTGTATGCCCAGCACCAAAAGTAATTTATAATATTTTTAAAATGATGTGATTGAATGATGCAGCAGTAAGCAGAAAATTCCTGCCTTGGATCTGCATCCACTGACACTGGCCCCAGAGCTCTCCCCAGGGTATGCGCTACTGCCGGCTCCTCCCCTTCCTCCCATTAGAGCGTTGTTCCTGGGCCTCACCATGAAATAAAGAAATTGTCAGGGCTTCAGAGGATTTTTTTTTTCCACAACAGGCTTGTAAAATAAGAGCTCCTATTAATACAATTTAGCAGCTTTTACTACTCAAGTCCAGAGAGGCTAAGTGATTTGGCCAAGGTCATGCAGGGTTATCAGTGTAGGGCTGTTTCTGACCCAGGTCTGCTGATAGTCTCCACTGATGGATGGCTTGTGTCGAATCTCTGCTGTGTGCCTACTGCTCATGGGATGCTAATTCAGTTTAAACAACAATGCTTGGCAAGAATACTTCCCAGTGGTGCCACTGCAGCTCTTTAATCTATGCCATGATCACTGATCATTTTACCTTAATGATACTAGCACTCTTTGATAAGCAGTGACCATGGACGGAGCAGATAGCCAAGCCTGGAAAGATGGAAATTCCATAGAGGAAAAACAAGAGACACAGAAACAGTACTGACAGTCAGCCTTTTTACTTACAATAGCTTTTGTACAAGTTGCAAAACAATTTTTAGGACATGATCTTATTAGTTTCTCAGTTCCCCATACAAGCCAACAAGGAAGGTGGGATGGAGTGTCTGATATCCACCTTATAGATGATGAAACTGAGATTCAGAGAAGGGGTGGGGGAAGGATATAAGGTATATTAGTCAACACAGGCTGCCATACAAAATAACATAGATTGGGTGGTTTGAACCACCAGAATTTGTTTCTCACAGTTCTGGTGGTGGCAAATCTGAGATTGAGGTGCTGGGAGATTCATTTCCCTGGTGAAAGCTCTCTTCCTAGGTTGGAGATGGCCACCTTCTTGCTATTTCTGCACATGGCAGAAAGAGAGAGACCAAGCTCTCTGATGTCTGTTCTTCTTCGTCTAAGGGCACTAACCCCATCATGAGGGCCCCAGCCTCATCTGACTTGTTCTCTAGCTGGTTTCAAATTTGAGAGGGAAAGAAAGATACATGTTTGGGCCCCCAAGCCTCATCAGTCAGCAATAGGAGATTCAGTTGAATCTCCAGGCATGAAAGTGAAGAATTTCAGGATGTATTTGGAAAATAAGCCAGAGTGAAGAAAATTTTTCCTACAAGCAATGTACAGTTTACACAAAACACAATTCTCCCAAACTATATGTGTCATCACGTTACTATAATAATAATAGTAATGGCAATAATAACAATGAAAATAATACCATATTCTTTCAAATAACTTAATAATGAAATACTGGTATGTGAGATTTTGATAGGTGGTACTGGGAAGGTTACCAGACTATTGCATATATGTATGTGTTAGCCCAGTATTACAGCCTGAGATGGAACTGTTGCTGGCTTAGTAATATTGGTGGGGTCTATGAATAAATCTCAACAGTAGGATCTGGAGACACAAAATGGAGGAGAAAGAAAGGAAGCAGGAGCTGACAATAAAGTGTTATCTTTATTTTTTTAATTTGCTCCATCAACTGGTCATCGAATTTCTTTATCACTGTGCCTAATTTCTTTATCTACCATATTAGATATATTAGCGACTCCTAAATCTAGGCTTTCATTAACATTTGACCATAATACAGTCTCTTGTTGTTCATGCATGAGTTTGGAAGTACATTCCCCAATAATGGTCGCCTCATTATTATTAAAGTAGAGAAAATTTTAATGAACTCAAGAAACAAGTGGGAACATGACATAGTTTTGTTTATCACTATGGGAAAATAATTAGACCTTTTTAATAATAGAGCTGCTCTATTACTTTATGGTAAACATAATTTCAAACTTCTAGAGCTGTGCTGTCCAATCTGGTAGACACATATGGCCACTGAGCATTTGAAATGGGGCCAGTTTGAATGGAGATACACTGTAAATACAAAACTCACACCAGATTTCAAAAACTTTCTATGGTGAAATATTTAACTATTTAAAATATTTAATTTTAATGGCAACCTGAAGATAACTGGAGGTAGGCATTGTCACTGTTTCTCTGAGATCCCACGACATTGCACTTGTTTCTTTACTTGCTTTTTGTTTTTCTTCTTCTCACTGTAACTCTCCATGGACTTGTGAAAGGCAGTGGTAATGTCCTTTACCTTTATAGCCCAGGAAGTGGCAGATAGCCTGGAATATTATAGTGCTTCATAAGTTTTCTTGATTATATCTTGGGTGACAAAAAACCATGATTAATTCCTATAGATGTGCTAGGTACACAAAATAAGTCAGATTTTTTTTTACAAAAATTTGGAGTCATATATTATAAAATTCTAATGTTTAAAAGGACTTTAAAATCATTTCATTTCACAAATCAGGACATGAAACCTCACAGAAGTAGCAGGAGAAAGTGGAATCTTTATAGATTATTCCTATTGTTAGTCTGATTAATTATATATTTTTACTGTTGGGAAAATAATGTTTATAATAAACGAAGAGCTCATTTAACTTTGATAAAAGGCTGAGAGGATGGATTCAAAGTGGCATGCCTGATTTCAGATTTTGACTGTCACTATTACTGTATATGATAATGGACTTACATCTCTGAAATCATTTTACTCATCTGTGAAATGGGAATGATGATATTCAAATCACAAATACCTTATTGATCCAGCTTACACACCAAAAAAGATACGTTGAGAACACCTGGCTAGGATTACGTTTTTAACATATTATGGATCCTGTGCTCTCTTCCATCCTTTTGCCCTCATTCACTTCCTCCTGTGTCTCTCATTTCCTCCCTGATTCCTACTTGCCAGCTTTTTCCACACTAGAAAAAGTCATCATATGTGATACATCAAGATTACAAAAGAAAAACAAAATCTCTCAAAATCATGTCACATTTTGGTAAGTGACTTACTAAACAGATGCTGGGATTTAAGCCCAGAAAAATATTCCACTATATAAATGTAAAGAAAGAAAATTCAAATAAATTCTGCTTTGAAAAATGAAAAGGTGAATTTAAAACCCATTTAATCTTAGCAAAAAAAATTTTTTTAAGATGTTGGGTAGGAGTTTATTTATTTATTTATTTATTTTTGCTGTGTTGGGTCTTCGTTTCTGTGTGAGGGCTTTCACTAGTTGTGGCAAGCGGGGGCCACTCTTCATCGCGCTGTGCGGGCCTCTCGCTATCTCGGCCTCTCTTGTTGTGGAGCACAGGCTCCAGACGTGCAGGCTCAGTAGTTGTGGCTCACGGGCCTAGTTGCTCCGCGGCATGTGGGATCCTCCCATACCAGGGCTCGAACCCGTGTCCCCTGCATTAGCAGGCAGATTCTCAACCACTGCGCCACCAGGGAAGCCCAAAATTTATTTTAAAAATATTTAAATTCTTTCACAAAATAGTTGAAGATACACTGATTTCCAATTTTGATAAAAAGCAAAATTTTGAGAAAAGGTGTATAATAAAGAAGAAATGCCTGTTACTATTTCTGAACTCGATCAGCAAGGAATATCATCAAACTAGAGACAAAATAAAGTGTAGCTATGATTTGAGGGCATCCACTATCTTGTAGAGAGCTAAAGAAGGAGTTGTATGGGGGTGTGTGTGTGTGTGTGTGTGTGTTCACACGCATATATGCACATGCATGTGTACAGCATACCCATTCTTTCTCTCTTTTTTTCTGTTTTTGGCAGTGTCTAGTTATACTACACACTTCCTAAGTAACTTTAAATGACTCTGTAATTTCATTAACCCATTCTCTTAATTACTCTACTGAGGATTTTTCTGTCATCTGGCTATACTCATCTGACTATGATCTCATTTTTCAAGGACACATTGCTTAATCCGATTTCCGATGCAGGTAGTTTTGCAAGGTCCTCACAACTCCTTAATTAACCATATTTCCTTTATCTTTGCTTTTTCTCCCCACATCTTCTGCTCTTAAAGAGCCTGTCAAATAAGAAAAAGGAAGCTCTGAAGCTGCTGCCAAATATTGGTTCTGCAAACCAAGTGTCTTCTCAGAGATTCTCAGTCCTCTTTTCTCCTCTTATCCTTGGTCACATCCTTCAAATCGACCTTTCAAGTTTCTTCTCCTTTATGAAGGCTTTTTTTTTATCTTAATACTAAAAGCTATTTGTTGTATATATTTTTGAGAACTCAGGAAATTTATTATAGAAAATGTTAACCATACACAAACTAGAGAGAATTACTTACCATGTACTTCACCCAGATTCAATAGCTATCAACTAGTAACTAACCATGTTTTATATCTATTTTCACCTGTTTCCCATTTCATATTATTTATTTATTTATTTATTTCCATTTCATATTATTTTGAAGGGAACTGGAGATATATCATTTTATCCTTAAATATTTTAATAGGTATTTCTAAAAGATAAAATTTTTGTTTTTTTATTTTTTGTTTTGTTTTTATTGAGTTATGATTGACATATAAAAAAGCTGTACATATGAATGTATACTACTCAATGAGTTTGGGGATAAGTATATACCCATGAAACCACTGTCAACATCAAGAATATAAACAGGGCTTCCCTGGTGGCGCAGTGGTTGAGAGTCTGCCTGCCGATGCATGGGACACAGGTTCATGCCCCGGTCCGGGAAGATCCCACATGCCATGGAGCGGCTGGGCCCCCCCCCCAAAAAAAGAATATAAACATATACATCACTTAACAAAGCTGGTTAAGTGAGTGAGCACTGCGCTAAGGAAGGGAGAAGAAGGAGAAGTAGGAGAAGAAGAAAAAGAGGAAGAAGGAGAACGAGAAGAAGGAGAAGAAGAAAAAGGAGAATGAGAAGAAGAAGAAGAGGAAGAAGAGGAAGGAGAAGAAGAAAAAGAATCATCATCTCAGCAGAAAATATAAGTTTCTCTTAGAAAAGAAAAACTCAAAACAAGACAAATGTTTACCATATTGTTCTAAAAGAAAACCAGGAGATTAAGAAATGCATAGCACTTTTGGTGGCATAAGACCAGTTTTAATCTATTTTCTCAAGTTTGCTAAAATATCTGCATTTTCACTGGCTTCTTTTAAAAACTGCTAACATTAATTTGCCCATTAGCATCTGTTTTCTCTTTTTAGGACAAGCAGCAAAAAAGTAAAAGGAGCACAGAAAGCAAATACTAGTGTCTTCCTGACACTACCATTGTGTTGCCTGAAGTTCTGAGGAGTCAAGGAAATGTGACTGATACTGAGAATGGATCTATAGAAGGTATTCATTAATAGAGAGGAGTGAAATCAAAGGGTCATATGCTCAGTGTATACTTAACTTTATAGTAAACTGTCAAACATTTTTCCCGGGCAGTTGTGTTATTTTACTTAATGAAACCAGTGTATGGAAGTTGCAGTTGCTCTACATCTTCACCAGTACTGGTACTGCCAGGCTTTTTAGAATTTCAGCTATTACAGTAGATACATAGTGGTTTTTCATTGTGGTTTTAATTTGTATTTCCCTGATGACCAATAATGTTAAGCTTTTTTTTTTTTTAATGAGCAATGGTTATTGGCCATTAGTATGTTTTAGTGAAGTGTCTGTTTGAAAGTTTTGTCCACTTTTTAATTGGACTGTCTTAGAATTGAGTTGAAGGAGTTCTTTATTTCTGGATACAAATCCTTTATTAGATATGAGGACTGAGAATATATTCTTGCATTCTTCAGATTGCCTTTCATCCCCTGACCATGGCTTAAGAAGAGCTGAAGTTTTCAATTTTGATGAAATCCAATTCGTCCATTTTTATATGGCTTATGCTTTTATTGTTCTATCTAAGAAAATACTGCTTGCTACAAGATTCTGCAGGATTGCAGATTTCTCCCATGTTTGCAACTAGAAGTTTTACAATTGTATCATTCTTTAGGTATATGAACCATTTCAAGGTAATTTTTTCCATATGTTGTGAATTAAAAATTGAAGAAGTTATTTCTCCTGTGAATATACAGTTGCTGAATAAACAGTTATTTAAAAGACTGTTGTTACCCCAATTGAATTAACATGGCATTTTTTGTCAAAAATTAATTGATGTGTATGCGTTGGCCTGTTTCTGGAACTACTATTCTATTCCATTGATCCATATGCATCAGACATCAAACTGAAAACTACAAAACATTGCTAAAAGTAAATAAGTTCTAAGCACATGGAAAATATATCATGTTTTTGGACTAGAAGATTAAAATTGTTAAAATGTCAATTCTTCTCAACTTAATATAGGAACAGAGTCAATGCAACACCGATCAATATTATCAATATGCTTTGTAAAGGCTGACATGCTGATTTAAAAATTTATGTAGAAATGAAAAGAACTCAGACAACAAAATTGGTTTGAAAAAGAAGAAAAAGTTGGAGGACTCTATCTGGTTTGAAGACTTACAGCTAAGCTATGATAATAGTGTTGTATTGCCAATAATGCAATCTACTACAACGTGTACACTGTCACAGGGAAAAAGAACAAGAATTCAGCTCTCTCAAGTTATATGCTTCCAGTATTGCATGAATGGGTCTCAAAATGCCCTTATATTCCCAACGAATGTGAGAAAAAAGCCTTATCTGCCAAGGAGAATGAGGGGATGAGTTGCTATGGAGAGGTGGCTTACAGGAGTGAATTGAATCAATGGCAAAGATGGAAAACATTCTGACTGAACAGAGAGGTGAAAGGCAGTTACTCACTTTGCAGCATTTTCAGTACCAAAAAGAGTTGAGGTGGCCTGTGAATAGTATCCCAAATAGGTGTACATTGCCACCCCATTGGACCCCATTTTTCCACTTTCTGGAGATATAATGACACAATGTATTGTGGGAGGGAAGACCATCTTACTAATAATGCAACATAATTTGAGAGGTATTATATCAGTAAATGGCAGAGTTGGGATTTGAACCCTGGTCTTCTTGACACCAATGGTATTTTCATGCCTTTACATAATGATTTTCTTGGTACTCATCCGTAAAATAGGATACTATGCTACATATCCTATTTTCTGTATTATACTATTAACCTAATAACAATATCTGTTAAGGCATATATCTGTGAAGTCTTATTTGACTCATCCAAACATTACAGATGAGGAATCCCTTCATTGTTGTACAAGAGGGCACATACACACGGTCGTGTGATTATTTATACATCTGATACTTCCAATATGTTTTATTTACTTGCAAGGAATGATGGTGGTACAATTATTTCTGTATAATGAAGGGATAGAACAGTGCCTGGCACATGGTAGAAAATAAAGGATTGATATGTTGATAGAGTGATTAGATGACTCATAATGTCTTTTCCATTAAAACTATATGCTTGTGATCCTCCCTCAGTATTAAACCAGAATTGATGCTGACAGACAAGCTGTCCTCAGAAGTTTTTTGCATCTGACTCAAAATAAAACTATTACAAATTCTACTGGGGATGGAGGTTCTCATAAGACTGGAGTTCAATTTCACAGCCTCAACAGGCTAAAACAAGCTCTGGATGAAATTCCAGGGGCTTATCAGAAGTAACCTAGTTTCAGAGCCAGGCTTAACCAATATAAAATCTGAAGAAAAGGAAGAGAAAAAAATATATACATATATATATACCTGTAGAATGTATTCCAACCAGGCAATTTCTAAAATAATTGACATGGAATGAAACTGTGAATCGAGGTAGGCATCATTCAGAGAAGTGATGTGTAGTTGAAAAAGAAGGAGATTTGCTTCTGGCAGAACTGTGGTGATCCCAGAGGCTGGGGTCATGGTTGCAACGGAGTGGAGATGGGCCATATTTCTGCGACCCAGTGGAGCAACCAAGAACTAGTGTTCTGGGCTTCCCTGGTGGCGCAGTGGTTGAGAGTCCGCCTGCCGATGCAGGGGACGCGGGTTCGCGCCCCGGACCGGGAGGATCCCACATGCCGCGGAGCGGCTGGGCCCGTGAGCCATGGCCGCTGAGCCTGCGCGTCCGGAGCCTGTGCTCCGCAACGGGAGAGGCCACGACAGTGAGAGGCCCGCGTACCGCAAAAAATAAAAAAAAAAAAAAAAAAAAATTTAAAAAAAAAAAAAAAAAAAAAAAAAGAACTAGTGTTCTGGGAGATGACTGCTGCACAAATGCAACCTGGGAAACTAGGCAATAGGTAACAGTGATCTCTCAAGAGAATGAAAGAAACTACCTTGTCCTTTTTGTGACTGGTACTACATTTGGTTACTGAAGGAGGAGGAGAGCTGGTTAAATGAGCATTGAGTCAAGGAAGGGAATCCAAAGGCTGCTTTTCTCTATAACTGATAATGTGTTTGTTTCATGTTACCTTCCAAGGTATGGGCATAAAATATTTTTGTTTATTTATTTTTCAATTATATGTAAGCTCCATGAGAGCAGTGACTATGCCTTCTACCTGTACCAGGTAATACTAAGAGCTTGCCCTTGTGTAAAATCATGGAAACATGGACTTAAAGACAAAAGATGAATGGACTTGTAGGTACATGTGGTACCAACCTCATGAAATCACACAATCCCATTTTACAGGTAGGGAAAATGAGGACTAAAGAGTATAGTGAATAGTCTTCACATTGCACGGTTAGTGAGTGAAAAGGAAAGTGTAAGAACCCATTTTCTTCTCTATTTCTCTGCTCTCACTCCCTGCACGCCTACCTCTACCCCTCAGATCCCACTCACCCGCCCCATTATAGACAGAGGTAGGACAGTCATTATTGTGACAGCATACCTCAAGCAGAGTAGTGGACATATAACAAGCTCTCTCTCAATAAATGTTAAATATTATTGTTTTTAAAGTTTTAGGTGTTCTTTATTAGTATCAGAGCCATTTTAATACTCTTTGAAGGGTTTTTAGCAATGATGTGCTGATAAATCTGAACGATTTGTCATCTGTATTCATTTTCTAGGGCTGCCATAACAAAGTACCACAGACTGGATGAGTGAAAAAACAGAAATTAAATTTCTCACAGTTGCTAAGACTAGAATTCTGAGATCAAGATATCAGCAGGGCTGGCTTCTTCTGAGTCCTCACCCCTTGGCTTGCAGATGGATGTCTTCTTGCTGTGTTTTAACATGCTCTATATATGTCTATGTCCTAATCTCTTCTTATAAGGACACCAGTCCTATTAGATTAGGGTCCATGCTATAAAGCCCCTATCTCCAAATACAGTCACATTCTGGGTTAAGACTTCAACCTATAAATTTTGTGGGGACACAACTCAACCCATAACACTCTATTAAAAAGAGCTATGGTTTGTTGCATTTTCTGATTTCTGTGGAAGTAAATGCTACGTCTATGTCCAATTATAAGCTACCAACATGACGTAGTACAGAGAGATGTAAACATTTGATAATTGTGAGCCAGTGTAAGCTGTTTTAACAGTATATTTTTTCCAGTTCTATTCGTCAGCTAAGAAAGAAGAGAGAACTGGGGAAAAGAGAGAAATGGTAAACACACACAAATCTCTAGGAAATATAAACTACGTTTTAGTGAAAGAAAGCTTCTCAGTCATTTCATGAGGACAGAAGGAGTGAGATAACAAAGAGGCATGAGTAAGCCGTTGGAAATGATGGAGGTATGCTCATTATTTTTATCGTCCTAATGCTTTCAAGGATATATACATAGGTGAAAACCTTATCAAAATATATACCTTATACATGTGCAGTTTGTTGTTTGTAAATTATACCACCATAAGTCTGTTAAAAATATATTTATGGAAATATAAAGAAAAATAATCTGAATGTGGAGAGCTAGATAATTCAGATCCTTACATAATAAGAAAATTTTAAAAAAAGCTTATACCTTATTCTATAGAGGATATGGGCCTTTGAAAGTTTGTAAAGAAGGGAAGTGACATAGTCCTATTACTTTGCTAAAAAGACCACCAGACAGCAGTGTGCAGGCAGGGCTGGAGAAGGTTGAATCAAGGACCCACATATCAGTCTCACTTGTGCTGCTTGGTTATTTGGGCATTGTTACCCTGAGTTCCCAGAATGAAGGAAATGTAAAAAGCAATTCCAGGAGACCTGAGTTATGAATATGAACGCATGCTCCACAGGCTAGCTCTGTGTTGCATGTCTAATGGGCAGATCAAGTCTCCTTCAGGGGAAGAAGGGGCGCCAGCTGTAGGTGGAAGCCTGCACGTGTGTGGTGAGGAAGGCAGCTCTGCTCTAGCTCCCTGCCTGAGTAAGTGCCTTCTCTCGCTAAATACTGGGCCTGAGGATGCTCCGCCGCCTCCTGTTTCATAAACTGATGGACAGTCAACTTAACACTAACCAAGAAGACAACACTCATTCAATGTTGGAGAAACAGTCTTTGAAAATGTTTTAGTTCCAGATCAGTCAGGTGAACAATGATTATTATTTGCAAGAAATACACATTTTGAAAATCAAAATATGAAGAACGTTTCGTTTGCTAATCTTAGATCCTTCTAGTCTTCCCTAATGAAAAGTACATTTCATCCATGCACTAGTCCATGCGTGGGCTCGTAGTTTTGCACCTGCTTTAGTCTTTGCCAGAAATGCCTTTTTGCTCCTTAGCCCACATTTCTTCTATAAAATTTCACCTTGATTATCCTAAACAATAAGATGAACTTGTCTTTGTTTTCTACCATTAATAAGTTGTACATCTGTCTATTATTAAACTAGCAAATATTTATTGGGCATCTACTTCTTGCCTAACACTTTTCCAGCCACTAAAGGTAAGGCAATGAAAAAAGAGAGAAAAAATCCTGCCCTAATAGAGCTTAATACTCTCTTAAGGAGACTGAGAAAGTCAAAACGATAATAACTAGCTTATGTAGTATGTCAGATAGTGGTAAGATGGAAAATGGTATCTAAGCCAAATGTTAGACTCACATATTATGAAAGCTCTACCATTTCTACCTTTGTGAATTTGAACATTTCCCTTCTTTCTACCCTATTTTCCTCAGCAATAAACTGTAAATATTTAAATTTGTTGATAATAAAAACAGTGAAAATAGATAACATTTACTGAACCCTGATTTTGTACACAGACATATACAATCTTCAAAACAACACTGTGATATGCATTGCATTTTGTTCATCCCTTTGGAGGATAAGAAAATGCAGCTCAAAAAGGGTTAAGTATCCTTCCTAAGGGTGTGTAGCCAGCAAGCAGCAGAGCTGCAATTATGTCCACTTCATACACCATCCACGCAGTAACGGGGACCTCTACAGCATCCCTCTTCTACTTCCTTTCTTGAACTGTACATCCTTGCCTCTGACCAGCTTCTTAGGGTGCATTTGTTGCCTTCCAGCTATGTAAGTTCCTTGACTGCAGTGCCTTCTTCTAGGCCCCATGCTACATTAATATGATCATGTCATGTATATGAGAACTTAGCAGGACACAGGGAGACGCTCAGAAGAATATGAGTGAAGAGAAATAGTCCTAAGGTTATTCTATTAACCATACTGGGTAATCCATTATACATTTTTTTTTACAGACTATAACCATATTAAAGTATTTTCATATACTTGTTTCAGGGATATATTATTCTTAGAAAAAAAATGAAGCATGAAACCCAGTGAACAAAATTAAGAAAACATCTAATATTATTTTTATAGCAATAACTGAAATAGCTCAAGACGACAAAAACTTAAAAGTAAGCACCGTCATATAGTAGGTACATGCACACACATATTCCATGTTTGTGTACATGTGCGTGTTGGCATGAGAAGCAGAGACACTTCTGATCAACCTCATCTTCTAACCATTTGCCTTGGGAACAGCATCCATCCTCTCTGACCTGTGATATACATATTTGTCAAATCAGAGTCAGTAATGCCTATTTTCTAGGCTGGAACAGATTAAATGACAGCATATATGTGGAAAGCATTATTTTACATGCTCCCTTTCAGTAGGTACTTCATATGTGCTCTTTCTCATTTATGCCAAATGAGGACAGGGTCTAAAATATTTAGTTTTAATTTGAATGAGGTAGTTTACATATTATAGTCAATTGCATATTCTATCATGTGTTGGATCACAATGAGTTAATAAATCAAAATTCCTCTCTTTACTGACAAGATATTTCCACATTTCACCATCACATTCGTGCATGTTCCAAACCAGGCAAGCTGCCACCACTGCTGGTTAAAATCAGTAAGTACTGAAAGCAGATAGAGTAGAAAGCAGAAGATCAAGGCTGCTAGCATTAATGTGCAGTTACTATGTCCCAGGCATTTTCTGATAATTTTATATTAAACCTCCGCAAAGGTCTCATCAGACAGTTTGTCATTCACTGATGGTCGCAAAGCTGGTCAGTGGTAGAGCCCGCAGTACAGCTAGCTACTGGACACACACGTCTGCCACCCACCAGCCCTGAGACATCTGTGTTCCTCCTGCATGTACTCACTGATTCATTCATGCATTCCCCAGACAGGTTCCTATGTTTGAGATTCACATATAAATATAATATGACCTCCTCTCCCAACTAGGTCACAGCCTATTTGGAATAGAATACAATTTCCTCATCTGTAAAATGGGGAAAGTATACCCTGCCAATCTTACAAGGCTGCTGTGGGAGTTAAAGTTAAGTATTTGAAGGTCTTCCCGGTTTGCGAATTACCAAGTAGCAGGGAAGCATTACTGCTGCAGCCGAAATTCTTGGGCCAGACATTGAGATCTGTGCATTTGCCATGGGAGAAAAAAAAAAAAAAAAAGATGCACGCAGTATCTTTGCCAAAGCCCAAAGCAGCTCAGAGCTTTCAAAACAAAAGAAGGAAAGGACGGGTCCATCAATCATCCCTCCTCACCACAGGAAGATGTCACTCAGAATGCCAAGATTGCATAGATCTGTCAGCTTAGCCCATGTGTTTTTTAATTACTTTGCTAATTAGTAGGCAAACTAAAATTGGAGGTAACTCCAGTTTTCCCTTTTTTATATTTCCCACGATTCTTGCTTGCATTTTGATTGCACCCTGCAGCTGCCAGGTATCTCCTGCCAGGACTAGAGGTGCTCCAGGACTTGAGGACCAGGGCTGGGTTTGAGGACCCTGCAGGCTGGAAGCTAAAGAAAGTGGGACAGAGGCTGAGGGATGAATTACAAAAGCTGAACATGTAAAGATACAGTGAAGTAGAGAAAATGAGTACTATATGAATGTACACTGGCTTAGAGACCATTTATTAAGCACATACTATGCAGCACAACACTGTAATAGATACTACTAACACCTTTAATTCCCACAACAATGCTATGAGGAAGATTTTACTATAATGCCTCATTTTCTGAAGAGGAAGCAAGTGAGAGAAGTAGTTTACCTGACTTGCCTTAATATTTATAGTTATAAAATTATGAAATAGAGAGTCAATCTAGAGAATCTAGTTCCAAAGTTTATACCCTTAAATTCCTAATTATGCCATACAACAGTCAGGTGAGTTTGCTTGGTACTCACCTTGAAACAAGTCTCAAGGTCACATATCCTACAGCTTGGGCTGCTATAGCAAAATCCCAAAGATTGGGTAGCTTAATCAAAAGAAATTTATTTCTCTAACTTCTAGAGCCTGAGAAGTCTAAGATTAAGATTCTGGGAAGGTAGATTTCATTCTGAAGACTCTTCTCTTGCCTTATAGGTGGTTGCCATCTAGCTGTGTACTCACATGACCACTTTTTCATGTGTGTACAGGGAGATTTTTGAGGGTAAGTTCTTTGGTGTCTCTTATTGTAAGGGCACTAATCCCATTCTGAGGGCCCCACTCTAATGACTTCATCTTACCCTAATTATCTGCCAAAGGCCCCATCCCCAAATACCACCACATTGGGGGCTAGTTAGGTCTTTAACATATCAATATTGAGGGGACACACACATTCAGTCCATAATATTCTGCCCCTGGCACCCCAAAATTAATGCCCTTTTCACTTGAAAAATACATTAATTCCATCCCAACAGTCCCCAAAGTCTTAACATATTTCAACATCAACTCTCAAGTCTAAAGACCAAAGTCTAACTAAATACCATATAAATCAGATAGGGGTAAAAATTGAGGTATGATTCATCCTGAGTGGTGAGAGGGGACATCTTTGCCTTGTACCTGATCTCAGTGGGAAAGCATCACGCTTCTCACCACTAAGTATGGTGTTAGGTGTAGGTTTTATGTAGATAGTCTTTATCAAGTATAGCAAGTCCCCCTTTTACTCCTAGTTTACTGAGTTTTTATCATGCACAGGTGTTAGATTTTGTCAACTTCTTTTTCTGAATCTATTGATATGATCATATGATTTTTCTTCTTTAGCCTGTTGATGTGATGGATTTCGTTAATTGATTTTTAAATGCTGAACAACCCTTACATACATAGGATAAATCCCACTTGGTTGTGTATAATTTTTTTTATACATTGATGGATTCAATTTGCTGACATTTTATTGAGGATTTCTGCATCTATGTTCATGAAAGATATTGATCTGCAGTTTTCTTTTCTTATAATATCTTTGTCTTATTTTGGTATTAAGGTAAAGCTGGCCTTATTGAATGAGTTAGGAAGAATTCCCTCTGCTTCTATCTTCTGTAAGGGATTACAGAACATTAGTATAACTTCTTCATTAAACGTTTGTTAGAATTCACCAGTGAACCCATATGGGCCTGGTACTTCCTGTTTTGAAAGGTTATTAAATATTGCTTTGATTTCTTTAATGAATATAGACTTATTCAGATAGTCTACCTTTTCTTGTGTGAGTTTTGGCACAGTGTGTCTTTCAAGGAATTTGTCCATTTCGTCCAGGTTATCACATTTCAAACACAGAGCTGTTCATAACATTCCTTTATTGCCACTTTAATTCCCACGGGATATGTAGTGATATCCCCTCTTTCATTTCCGATACTAGCAATTTGCTCCCGCTCTCTTTTTTTCTTAGTCTAGCTATTCTTTTTTTATTTTTTTAAAATAAATTTACTTTATTTATTTATTTTTGGCCGCGTTGGGTCTTCATTGCTGCAGGTGGGCTTTCTATAGTTGTGGCGAGCGGGGGGCTAGTCTCCGTTGTGGTGCACAGGCTTCTCATTGCGGTGGCTTCTCTTGTTGCAGAGTACAGGCTCTAGATGCGTGGGCTTCAGTAGTTGCGGCATGTGGGGCTCCGTAGTTGTGGTGCACGGGCTTAGTTGCTCCGCGGCATGTGGGATCTTCCCGGACCAGGGCTCAAACCCATGTCCCCTGCATTGGCAGGCAGATTTTTAACTACTGTGCCACCAGGGAAGCCTAGTCTAGCTATTCTTGATTTTAGTGATCTTTCCAAAGAACAAGCTTATATTTGTACTGACTTTCTTTATTAATTTCCCGTTCTCCATTTCATTGATTTCTTCTCTAATTCTTATTTCTTCTTTTATTCTACTTGTTTTGAACTTTGTTCTTCTTCTTCTAGTGTCCTAAGGTGGAAACTTTGATTACTGATTTTAGATCTTTTAAAACATTTTTCTAATATAGGCATTCAGTGCTATACACTTCTCCTTAACCACTGCTTTCACCGAATCCCACAAATTTTGATAGTTTCATCTTCATTCACTTAAAAAATATTTTAAATTTCTCCTGAGATTTTTTTTCTTTGATGTGTGTGTTATTTAGACTTGTGCTGTTTAATCTCCACATATCTTGGGATTTTTCAGTTATCTTTCTGTTATTGACTTCTAGTTTAATTCCATTTTGGTCTAAGTGCAGTCATTATGTATTTGTAATAAAATGTATGGTTTGTATAGCTAATATTTATTTATAATTTCTGATTGTGTATTAATATGTGAATTTAGCCTTTAATTTTCATTTTATGCATTTTCCTCATTTGGTTTTGAATCAAATAATAATCATCTCATTAATTCATATGCCAAGTGTTCTTCTATTTTCTTGAACACTTTAACTCTTACTGCTAAGTATGGCATGTTGTGAACATTTATTGATGATATTATTTGGAGTTTATGGAAGGAAAGGTCTTTGACCATTAGTTTATTTAATACATATTCGTTTATGAGTTTTCTGTTTGTTTTTGACAAAATTTGGCATTTAACATCTATGAAGTTACATATTTCCTCTTGTTCTAAAATGTATTTGTGTATAATGGTCCATAATATTAATTTTTAGTCTCAGATGTATTTCCTTTTCTCAAATAATATTCCCAGACCAAAGATCTGTCTAACCTACTTTTATTTATTTTTTATTTATTTATTTATTTATTTATTTTGCGTTACGGGGGCCTCTTGCTGTTGTGGCCTCTCCCGTTGCGGAGCACAGGCTCCGGACGCACAGGTTCAGCGGCCATGGCTCACGGGCCCAGCCGCTCCGCGGCACGTGGGATCCTCCCGGACCGGGGCACGAACCCGTGTCCCCTGCATCGGCAGGCGGACTCTCAACCACTGCGCCACCAGGGAAGCCCCTAACCTACTTTTAAAGTGAGATCTTTTAATTTGATTTAGAAGTATTTGCTATTGTTTTGGTTGCTACGTTCTCTACTTCATTCATCATGCCTTTATCTTAATTACTTTTGTCTCTTTTCCTTTGGGTTCAGCTAGTTGATACTTTTCCAATATTTTGAATTTAACATGTAATTTATTGTATCCTTTTTTGTTTGCTTCCTGACAGACATATTTAAAACTATACATATCTCTGTAAGTACTGCTTTAGCGGTGTCTAATATAAGTGTTGGCAAGGAGGACAAAGAGAGCAAGAAGAGACTGAAGAAAGAGCCAGGCTACTCCAGACTGGCAGGTAGCAGGTTCAACAGGCAAGGGACTTACACACCACGCTTGTCTCGGGCCGCAAGATAGAGTCTCAAAAGTTTATAGAGAGGTCTTAATGTGGTTCTGTCATATACACCATCCAGATGGTCTCAACCACACACGCTCTCTCAAGGCTGTGTCCTTGGAACAGCTCCCACTGTAAAAACTGTGGGGAGAACACACATTCCAAGGACAGGGGAGGGAGTGTGGAGCCTCCAACTGCTCCAGTCCAGCTCTTGGGTCAACCTGTGGTCATGTCCTCTCTATGACCACACTGTATCCACAAACACTTCATACACGTAACTTTTCTGGCTGCAGAATATCCCATCGTTACTACTCTCTGGTATATACATTATTTCCAGCACATTACTATTATAAATGATATTGTGAAAAATATCTGTGTTTACAATTTTTTTAGGTGCTTAAGGTTGATCTGCTTCCAAGTCACATTTTGATCACTCTGGGCTTTTAAAACTATTTATTGAGTAAAAGGTATGAGTACTTTAAAGCTCTTTTGACACCCTGAATTAATTTTTGTAAAGCTATTATTACTATTTTAGTATCATCGGCAATGTGAGATATGGAGTTTTGCCACAATTATTAAGTTCTCTAGCTTAGAAGAATATATTTCTGAGAAAATGGGCCATTCTGTTGACCCTTGCTTGAATCTCTTAAGGCTTTAACTTTGGGTAAAACTTTAAAAACTTTTGATCCTCAGTCTTTTAATCTATTATTATAGGTAAGAAGTTAGCAATAGGTATCAAAATATTCTTTTCTGTTTTAATCTTATTGCTTTCAATGATCTATCATTACTTATGTATTCATAAAAAAAGGTGAGGTCATATTTTTCAAGTTGTAATTATTCACCTTATAAAAGTGTAACCCTGAAGTAGTTTGGCCACAAGTTTCCTCTATTGAATGTTCAAGAGAGTTTATGCTTATATTGGTTATATCTATTGATAATTAGCATGTTAGAAATTCTAAATTAAGAAATAATTAAATATGTATTTATTCGTTTTAATAAAACTTATTTATTTACTCATTCATTATTTAACTTATTCATTATTCATTTAAAACTAACTATATGGGGACTTCCCTGGTGGCACAGTGGTTAAGAATCTGCCTGGCAATGCAGGGGACATGGGTTTGATCCCTGGTCCAGGAAGATCCCACATGTCCCAGAGCAACTAAGCCCGTGCACCACAACTAACAAGCCTGTGCTCTAGAGCCTGCAAGCCACAACTACTGAGCCCGCATGCCATAACTACCGAAGCCTGTGTGCCCTAAAGCCAGTGCACCACAATTACTGAGCCTGCGTGCTGCAACTACTGAAGCCGGCGCACCTAGAGCCCGTGCTCTGCAACAAGAGAAGCCATGACAATGAGAAGCCTGCGCACCACAACAAAGAGTAGCCCCTGCTCGCTGCAACTAGAGAAAGCCCACGTGCAGCAATGAAGACCCAATGCAACCAAAAATTAAAAAATAAAAATAATAACTATAGGACTTCCCTGATGGCGCAGTGGTTAAGAATCCGCCTGCCAATGCAGGGGACATGAGTTCAAGCCCTGGTCTGGGAAGATCCCACATGCCACAGAGCAACTAAGCCTGTGCACTACAACTACTGAGCCTGCGCTCTAGAGCCCACGAGCCACAACTACTGAGCCTGTGCACCACAACTATTGAAGCCTGCGCACCTACAGCCCGTGCTCCGCAACAAAGGAAGCCACCGCAATGAGAAGCCCGTGCGCCATAACAAAGAGTAGCCCCTGCTCGCCGCAACTAGAGAAAGCCCGTGCACAGCAACGAAGACCCAACGCAGCCATAAATAAATAAATAAATAAAATTTATTTTAAAAAAACTATACTAATCACATTACAGGTTAACATGAATAGCATATTTTTATGGGTTTATATTTTCAAAATGTGCTTTACATGTTTATATTTTTCAAAAATAAAGTATTTAGAGAGAATAGTGGCATTAATTTTAGATATTTGAAAGAACTGTAATGCCTATATTAATAATAGATAGCTTAACTCACATATCAGCAGCTGCATTCAATCTGCTGTGAGCTTTTATTTTATTTAACTTTTTAAATATAATACAGAATATCTGGCCTTGTACAGATAAGTAGTTGGAAAAGCAAAGTGTACTTTAATAACTGTTTTAGATAGTTGTAGACAGTTTTAGTTGATCCTAAACCAAACTTGATTAGTGTTAAGTTTCTTAAAAATGAATTGCAATGTAGAATCTAAAATCCAGACCAAACTCTTTGTACCGTGTTACGTAAACATCCATTGGACTGTCTTGCACTTTGAGTGGGTATTTTACCTGTGTATGATTTTGTAACATCATGCCCTACTCATTTAAAAATATTAGTTCACTGATTTATGTAGGTTTTCTAACTGTTGGCATATTTAAAACATAAAAAAATAATTTGTTAATATTCCCAATATTTTCCTAAGCCATTAAGTGTTGAGAAACAACCAACCTCAGAGTGGGTGATACAGTTTTTCCAAAATTCTATTTTCATTCATAAACTCAAATATCATCTTTAGCAACACATGATATTAACTGTTTTATTCGAAGAGACACATTCACTTAGTTTATTCCTGAGGTAATACCTGCCACACACCGATGTCTGAAAACAGTCTGTCTCCAAGTAATTTTTTCAAGTGAAAAATAGTGTCAAGGAAAAAAGCACTTAGTTCAGCTTTCAATTTAAACACACACAATATTTTTTGAGGCAACCATTGTGCTTATGATTGCATCAGAAATGCTTTATATGTACTTTCCATTGTGCCACCCAGAATATTATAAATGTAAGTATCCAAGTCTCATAATTTGATAAAATTAGTATTTTTGTTGCTTTATCAAGGCATTTTAAAGTAAAACAGACTTTATTCTTCTTTCTTTGAGCATAAGCCAATAAAGAGACAAATGTTTACCATTATAGATGGTTCTGCTGCCCTGACCTGTACTAAGATGCCAACAGTTTCAGCCACCTCTTCTTTTGTATCATTAATGTAAGTGTTTCACAAAATGGAAACAGGCTAGTAATCTCCTAGTATTATTATGGAACTGGTGTAGGCTTCATCACTCCCCTGGAAGTGTCTTGGGGATCTTTGTGTCCAGAGGCACAATTTGAAAATTGCCGTCCTAGAATGGGATGATAATATCACTTATTCTTCTTCTGTTGAGATATGTGAACATCTTTGTGTAAGCCACTATTTATTAGGTATTTTTTAAACATGGTCAAAGTTAATCACTAGCTCATATAGAATTTGGTATAAAAAATAGAATGCTACTGCTATGAGAATCTAAAATGTGACATTTGGAAAGGTTTTATCAGCAGGCAGAAGAGTCTAGCCACTGCAGTCTGGAGAGCTTGTGACTGCTTTCAAGCAGTGTCAAATCATTCTGCCTAACTACTGTTTGCTTTATCTCTAGGCTCAGGCCATGCAATGGACCAAGTATGGGGTCTTAGGCAACATGGAGAAAACATTTAGAATGGTGATGTGTATAGTTTCTTGTTGATCCATTTAGCAAAGTCTGACAAGAGAAAATAAACATAATTTATCTTCCAAACCCGGACTCTTCCACAGTAACAGGGAGAACTATTGATAAATATGTCTGGACGAGGTGTGTAAGTCAGGATTACACCAAGTGAAGTGAAATATATGTTCAACTTGTACATGATGGAGATAAACTCATGTTATACCATGCCACTCCGCAGAATGAAAAGGAGGAAACATCACAGTGCTAAGGGATGCGCTGTGTGTGGCTTGCATTGTAAGCTCATTGAGAAACATGGTATTTGTAGCACTGCAAGGTTGGAAAAAATTGTTTTTGTATAGAAATTTTAAACAATCATAAGGGGTCACTGTAAAATGGCAACCAGAGCAGAACTTAAGAATGTGGCACATGGGCTTCCGTGGTGGCGCAGTGGTGGAGAGTCCGCCTGCCGATGCAGGGGACACGGGTTCGTGCCCCGGTCCGGGAGGATCCCACGTGCCGCGGAGCGGCTGGGCCCGTGAGCCATGGCCGCTGAACCTGTGCGTCCGGAGCCTGTGCTCCGCAACGGGAGAGGCCGCAGCAGTGAGGGGCCTGCGTACCGCAAAAAAAAGAATGTGGCACAGAATCCTTTTCAAAATCCCCACCAATTCTTCAAGTATTCCTCCTAGACTTTGGGAAGACCAGCACTGAGTCAGTGGATTTTCCGTCTAAGAGCACTGAGTCAGTGGATTTCCCGTCTAAGCTTATTGTTTCAAATGACCTTAAGCTACTAAAGAAAAGGGGGAATGGACCAGAGAGGGTCATGGTTAAGAGGCAAACACTATCGTGTTTGAAATCCATGATGTAATACCTTTGGCTGTGATTATTTGCACATAAAATTAACTATAGACAAACATTCTGGCTATCCACTAAGTATTTGAGGAATCAGTATTCTCAAATAGATGTCAAACTCAGGTCTATACAGCAGAAGCCTATACTAAAATGGTTCTTCTCCATAAGGTAATTAGCTGGCAAAGAGTCAGATGCAAACTTGATGGAGAAGTTCCCATGACATTCAGAGATCCTGGAGTTTGAATTTGATGTAGTAAGTTTGATGCAAGTCTGGGTTGTATTTTGGGTTGAGTAGAGGGTGCCATCATCTTTAACCCATTGCTATTTTATTTTTCTGTCACATGCATCCAAAATCAGCCCCCAACTTATGTAGCCTCCAAGTTGAATTAACTCTAAAATCTGGCAAACTTAACTCCGACCTGAGGCTGGGACCTGGGACCCTTAGCTGCAGTGCTGCAATGCTCGCACCTGGAGAAACATCTTCTCCAGCAAAAAAAAAATACAAAGAAACTGTAAGAGACTAAAAATAACTGTGCGCACACACAGTTGGGGCAAATTCTGGACAAAAAGATACAAAAAGACCAAAAAAAACCCCCAACTGCTGCTTCTGAAGAGCTGGGAGCAAAAACAGGTCGGGAGCAAAAGCAGGGTACCGCTCATGCGCCCTGCACTCAACACCACCTAAGGGGTGGGCGAAACAACTAAGCCACCCCTCCAGCCCAACCCGTGGACACAGCCCTTCCCTCACCCCATATAAAGAACCAGCTTGCCCCTCCTTGGAAGGGAGCGAGCAAGGGAACCTCTTACTTGTTCTCAATCCCCCCTGCTGCAGCAGGGGCCTCAATAAAGCCTTGCCTGAATTTGTTGTCTGGCCTCTAGTCAATTTCTATTGATTGGGGAAGGCCAAGAACCCTGGTCAGTATCAGATTCACCTGTATCTCTTTATACTCTGTTTCCTCCTAACTTAAGTTGGCTTATATGCTGAAATATACAGCCTGGGTACCAGAGCTCCCCAAACAATCAAATGGTTGTTCCTTTATTTTTGGAAAAAAAATGCTTAACCTGCCCCTGAAAATAACTGTCTCTTTTTTGATTAAATAAACCCTGTAATTTATGAGTACGTACGTCAAATTTTGTGAAAACTCTGACATTATCTTGGAAGGATCCCTAATTTAACACTATGTGGTTGAATAACTGAATGAAAGTTTGCACACTCAATGAACTGACTATATTTAGTTTTTCTTCAGATCTTAGCCTTTTAGAATTCTCTCTTCTCCTCTTTCCCTGTAGCTCCTCCTTTTCTCTCTTCTCATCCTCCCCTCCCCCTCTCCTCCTCCTCTGACTTCTACCTCTTTTCACTTCCCTTAGGATCCAGCTATGAGGATCTTAGGAAGAAAGGCAGAGAAGAGTTATCACCAATATAATATCTATTATTTAAAATATATCATAGATTTAATATTATGACTTTCTGAGTAATATCGTATGTAATTTTGCCCACTTAGACATGGCAAAAATATCCCACAGAGGTTCCATAATTTAGTCTAAGTCATACAAGTGGTGGCCGTAAAACTTGTGTAGTAATTATCTAGTGCTTTATTCATTCATTTATACATTCAACAAATATTTTCTCAATTACCCTTGGTGTTCAAGCCCTGTTCTAGGATCTAAAAATACGCTTGTCAACAAGACAAGTGATATCACTGTCCTGATCCTGATTAGGCATATATTTTTGAGATCAGTCAGATTGAAAAAAAACTAAACTAATACATAAAAGAGATTATTTAAATTGTGGAATGCTGCAAAGAAAATTAAGTAGAATAATTTGGTAGTGTGAAGTAGAGGATGCTGATAGAGAATGACAGTTTCAGACAGGATGTATATAAAGAAGGCTTCTATGAAAAAGTAATATTTAATCAGAGCTCTGAAAGCCAGAAGAGCTTGAGAAGATCTGGGGAAGAGCATTCTGGGCAGAGGGAACAGCAAATGCAAAGTCCCTGTGTAGTGAACAGAGGGGACTGTTTAGGTTGATGTCACAGGTGAGGGCAGGAAGCCAATCATATGGAGCCGATACCATTGTTAGGAGTTAAGGTTTCATTTTCTTTGTAAAAGGAAAAAAAAATGGGGAGTTTTTTAAAACAAGAAGTGAGAGACGTGGTGTGGTTAATACTTAACAGTCACCCCATTTGATATGTGAAGGATGTTGTAAGGAGAACACTATAAGCAGGAAAGTTAAAAAAAAAAACTTGAAGTGCTGCGGGTGAAAGAAATCAGAGATCTGGAGACTTACTTGATAAACATAGATCAATTAAAATTACATGAAGCTCCAGGGCTAAGACAAAAACACTTTTGAAGGATATACCACAAAGTAATAAATTACGAGGCTGTCTAGGAAGAAAGGAAACATTGAGAGCAGGAGTCACTGTACCATAAACTCTTTAAGCACTTGGAAATTTGAACCATGTGAACATATTATTTATACAAAAAAATAAAAATACGTATATGTCTTTTGAATAGAAAAAGGTAATTAAAATCAACTTCATGTACATCAACCTATTCTCTAAAGAAGTTACTTTGTGGGATGCCAAACAAAAATTCCATTTCATTGGAAGTCAAGTAAAGAATGTGTTTCTGATAAATAAATCATGGACTGAAGTACTGAGACGTGTTTGCTCATTTCAAATCTGTTATAGAAATGGAACCATACAGTATATAATATTTTCAGATTGGCTTTTTCACTCAATGTGATTCTTGGGAGATTTCTCCAGGTGTTGTGTGTATCAATAATCCATTCTTCTTTCATTGCTAAATAGTATTCCATGATATTGATGTACCCCAGTTTGTTTAATCATTTGCTCACTAAAGGACATCTGAGTCCTTTCCAGCTTGGAGCTTTTATGAACAAGGCTCGTATGAACATTTGTGTTCAGATTTTTGTGTGTGTGTGTGAACATGAGAATTTATTTATCTGGGATAAATGTCCAAAAGTACAACTCCTGGATTGTATGGCAGCTGCATGTTTAGTCTTTCAAGAAACTGCCGAATTGTGTTCCAGAGTGTCTGCAACATTTTGCATTCCCACCAGCAATGCACAAGCAATTCAGTTTTTCCACATCTTCACCAGCACTTAGCGTTGTAACCATATATTTATTTTAGGCTTTCTGATAGAAGGAAGGGTCGTGATAAATAATTGTGGTTTTATTTTGCCTTTGTTAATGATTAGTGGTATTGAAAGGGTCTTTATGCCCTTATTTGAAGTCTCTATATCCTTTCTGGAGAAATGGATGCTCATGTCCTGTGCTCATGTTTTAACTGGATTTTTTTTCTGTTGAGTTTTGAGAGTTCTTTGTAGGACTAGACACTACAAGACTGGACTAGACACTGCAACTATATTCTCCCAGTCTGCAGGCTGTCTTTTCATCTTCTAAACAGGATTTTCCACAATGCACACATTTTTAAAATTTTGATCAAGTTAAATTTGTCAGTTTTTCCTTTTATGAATTATAATTCTGGTATGGAGGCTAAGAGCATTTGTACTATTCTCCATACTGAAAATTTTCACCTCTGTGCTTTTCTAAAAACTTTACTTTCATATTAACTCTGTGATACATTTTGAATTCATTGTTGTACGGGTTTAATGTTAAGGTTGATGCTCAGTCTTGCCAGGCAAATGCAGAAGTCTAGGCTCTCCATTGGTAATTTGCAGGTGTGAGTACAGCAGGACACTGGTATTTCAGTGCTATCTGGCTGAAGTTGAGAGGTATTAGAAGGTTGCTCCTTCCTGGTCCTTCAGCTAGAAAAAATGTGTGTGTGTGTGTGTGTGTGTGTGTGTGTGTGTGTGTGTGTGTGTTTCTGGTTTGCCAGCCTCTTCAGCTCCAAGTCTGGGATATGTGAGGTCAAAAGCAAACTCTCCACTGTGTCATTCCTCAGGTCCTGCTATCCCTTAGCTGATATGCCTTCTTCTCTCCACCTTTCAGAGTTTTTAATGTTTGATTTATATATAATGTCCAAAGTTTTTAGTTGTATTTAGCAGGAGGAAAAGAGAACACTGCATCTCCTCCATCTTCCCAGAAGAAGTATTATCCACATATATTTATCACGTATTTTTGAAATAGTCTTTAAAAACTTCAAGGGAATACAACCTTTATTGTATTTAAAGGACATAATAAAATATACACCATTTAAAACTTGAAAAAATATTGTGGCCATGATTTGTCGTGCATATTGGAGAGTAAGACAATGCTTCTCTAATTTTCCATCACCTGATTGCACATCCTTAGGATAAGATGGGCAATGGCAGGCAAGACATAGCAGAAGAGTCCCATTAAAGGATACACAGGTTGTTTTAACTTCTCTGATGGAACATTTCCCTTTCTTTCCGCAGTCTACCTTCCCACAGCCCCACAACCTCTGAATATATTCTTTTGATGTGATTCTCCAGGGTTTCACTCAGTGTCAATGAAGGCAGATAACATCTTTTCATGTTTAGTTAAAAGAATGTTTTTCATCTTTCTTTTGTGTGTAACCCTGTTCTATGTGGTTCTAGATGGTTCAAAAGGAGATAATCATGCCTGCTCCAGAGAAAGAGAGAGATATACACAAATCTTAAGTGTAAAGGTAAATGCATTTTCCAAAACAAGACACCTAGGTAACCATCAAGAAATGGGATATACCTAGCAACTCGCAAATATCTCTAATGCCCCTCCCAGTCACTATCCCACCACTTTCCCCCAATAACTATCATCTTGACTTTTAACATCATGAATTAGTGTTGCCTGATATATATATATATATATATACATATGTATATATATACATACATATATACATATGAAATAATCATAAAGTTTGTACTATAGTTCTTTTATTACCAACAACATATTATTGGTCAGAGTCACTAATTTTGTCGAATGTAGCAGTATTTCATTTATTTACACTACTGTATTTTAACTCTTGTTATAACTGTCCCATTGTATAAACATTTAATATCCTAATATCCATTCCTTTGCTGACAGGCATTGTATTGGGTCCAATTTTTGTCTCTTCAGCTTTCATATTTATGTCTAAAATCCATTTGGAGTGACTTTAAAATATGAGATAGAAGCCAAATTATTTTTGCATATAAATATCAATTGATACAGTATCCTTATTTGAAAGAATATGTCTCCATTTGTGTACATTTTGCTTTTTAAAAATCTAATGCTGCATAAAAGTAGATCTGTTTCTGAACTCATTTTTCCCATTAATCTATGTGTCTATCCTAATACCATTAAGCAATGGTCTTAATGCAGCTCTGTAAGGCTGATATCTGGTAGTGAATGACAAATGACTCTATCATTCTTCAAAACTGTCTTCACTTTCTTGGCCCTTTGGTCTCCTAGCTCAGAGTTCAAATGAAACTGCATTGACTTGATAGATCAGATTAGGGAGAACTGAATCCTTAAAAATACCAAAGCCTTCTAATCATGGTTGTAACATATCCTTCCACTTTTTGTAGGTTTCCTTCATTAAATACAAAAATATTCCTCTTCATTTTCATCCTTTCTTTCTTCTGTACATCTTAGTTCTGATGTATTCTACTGACATATCTTTCAGTGTAATAATCTTCTCCTCATTAATGTGAATCTGTGTTAATACCATGCATTGAGTTCGTAATTTCAATTATTTTATTTTATCACCTAGAATTTCACTATAACTCTATTTTTATTGATTCTTATTTTCTGTTGACAGTGTCCATCAAATCATCTATTCTCACAAACATAATATTGCACTTCACTTTCTGTCCTGTACTTTTAATATATGGATCTCTTGAGTGTTTTTTCTGTCTACTTTTTTCATCTCAATTTTAGATTGTTTTATTTTTGTCTCTGATATGCATGCTAATTTTTAATTGAATGCCATGAGATACTTTAGAAATTATTTAAGGTTCTGGATGGTGTTATATTCCTGCCTTAAAACTTATTTTCCCTTCTTCCAAATAGTTAGGATAGGAACAGATCACCTCAAACCACTCTGAGATTAATATGACTTGAAACTGGGATTCAGTCTTTATTAGAGCTTGTTCATCTCCCTTTCACCCTTTCCTCCCATACGTAGCCCTTTGGGAGGCTACATGTTTATTAGGGACCCCCTTCCTGGTGGATCTTGTCATCCAACTTGTGTCCTCCCAGATCTGTTAGAATACTGAGTCATTTTAGCTTTTCAGCCTTTCCCCTAATTCTGTTCTGCTTTTCAACCTCTCAGCCATTGTTAAGGAATTAGTAAATTTCTTGTGTGGAAAACTGGCATACCTATTGGATTATCTTTCTATTTTTCCCTTACTTACAGAACTTTTTTCCCCTTCAAGTCCTCTAAGCTTGGTAGCTCTGTGGTGGCTTCAAACACATATGCTTCTTAAAAATTTTATCTAGTTTTTCAAATTGTTCTCCTTGGGAATATTAATCTGATACTATCTAGTTTTCCATAGCTAGAAGCAGAGGTCTTTTTCTCTTTTATTTTAACTCCTGTTATAACTGTCTCGCATTTACCTTCTGTCTTGGTGGAATTTTAAAACCCTGTGGTTGCAAATAGGAAATCTCTTCCTGTCTGTCACAAATTCTGGCATACAGGTGTCCAATAATCATAAAGGTTGCTATTTTTCATACGATTTAAAGCAAGTTCTGTAGTATGTCTATTCCTCTAGAAATAGATAAAGTGTCCTTCTATTAATATTTGGAATTGATGTGAGTCACAGCTGAAGTTTTTTAGAATTAGTAGTCATGCTTTATGGTTTGGTGCTATTTTATCAACCTTCTTAAAGAATTTTCATTAAAAATAGTCCCCCTTCCAATATAATTGAAAAGATTTTTCATTGTACTATAGTCTCCTACTTATTAAGAGGTAATAATTGTTTTCTATTGAGCAACTGTTTTTCTTAAAATGGAACTACAGAATTTCGTATTTCCCTCTTTGAAGGGACCACCAGTAAAATCAGAATGAAATTAGTTGCCAAACAATAGCAAGTTTATAGGAAACTCTGACTGTATTTGTGGACCAGACTACCTCTGGTTTTGTTTTTTCTACTATTATTTTTGTCCTACTTTCTTCAGTTATGTTTAAGATTTCTGTTGAAAAATATAGAAATCATTTTGTTTGCTTGTTAATTTTGTTTGTTTGGTTCGTTTTTGGTTTTTAGTTAGCTACTTTAAAACCTTTAAAAATGTTGATAGAGTAGTGTAAAAGTGATAAACTAAATAAAACGGAAATGTGTTTATTTCCCAAACCTCAATTGTAAATGCTCAAAAAATTAGATATTGCATTTTATATATTAAAACTAGGCAAGAAGAAAGCACTTTAAACAAAATACGTGCTGAATACGGAATTCTCTTTTACTTTTACATATGTTTTTCTGTAGAGTCACTCAGATTTTCACATATTAGGTGTTTGATGAATGATAAATGAATTAATTAATATTTCTTGAGTAATAATACATAAATTAATTGAGAGGGAAGTAAAATTAGACACACTTAACTCACTACTACTTTGGGACACAGAGACAAGAATGTATTTAATATACAGTAAATTAACATAATTTTCCTCGAACTGACATGAAATACTTAGTTTTTCGGTACTGATACATGTAGGAATCTGAAGGGCCAAAAGTGTTTGCTCTATTTTAAAACAGGCAGATTCTATTGGACCATTTCCTCCAGAACGCAACTTTGTTCAAGATGACTCTAAAAGCCCTCTTGTTCTCAGGTCATGCATTAGAGTGGAACAAACATATCTGTGCTCACACAGATCTGGATTTTAGTGCTTAAAAAATATTTCCGTGACTTTGAAAACTTATTTAACTTCTCTGAGCTTCAGTTCCTTCAATGTCAAATAAACTCCTAATTTTAATTCTTAGAAGCTAGATGTACCAGTGGGCAAAGAGTTTACAAGGGGAGGGCAAGAATGAGGAGGATATCATGATGTTTGATTTTTAATAATGTGCAGCTATCTGCAGTTGGTGAAAGACGTGGGCAGCAGAGCTGTGGCTGCATACACAAGGGAGGGGAATGTTGGACTCGCAGGTGGCCAAAGTGAAGAGTGACCCCGGTCAGAAACAGAGGAGAGGAAGTAGGAGTTTCTGAAGGTAGGAGAAGTCTTAGCGCACGTCCCTTCATTAACTGGCTGGCTGATGCAGAGAACCATGTAACCAGTCACTCCTGTCTTTTAATTAATTAATTAAATTTTACTCTTCTTGGATAGAATGCATAAATTTTATACTATTTGTTGATTTCAACAACTGTCTACACCCATGCATCACTGCCCAAAATACAACATATAATGAAAGTCCCTTCCTAACCCTTTCCAGTCATCAACCCTACCTCCTCAGTTAAATATTTCCTTATATCTAGCACCAGGTTGGTTTTGCATGCGCTTGAATGTCACATAAATGGAATCATACATTAATTTCTTGTTGTGCCTGGCTTCTTAAATTCAGCATAAGGCTTTATGATTCATGCATGTTATGCATATTTCAGTAGCTAATTCCTTTTTATTAGTGAGTAGTATTAATATGACACACACTTTATTCGTCTCTGTGTTGGGGGATATTTACCATTTTACTGGTTATTGGCTATTTTAAATGACACTGCTATGAATATTCTTACACAAGTCTTTTGTGGACATACATTTTCATCTATCTGGAGTAAATATTTTAAACTCTACCTCTGTCCATACAGAAAAATGAATTCAAAATGCATCATAACAAACTTCAAAGTCAGAACCAAAAAGTTTCTAGATAAAAACAGTAGAGAATATCTTTTACTAGCTTGGGGTTGGCAATATCATGTTAGGACATTAAAAGAAAAAAAAACTCTAGACATTAAAATATATAAATTTGCTATCATTAAAATAAAACTTTCAGTATGGTGCATAATCATTTATAAAAATATTGAATCACTGTGCTAGAGAGCTGAAACTAATATAATATTATAAGCCAACTATACTTCAATTTAAAAAAATAAATAAAACTTCTGATTTTCAAAAATTACTGCTAAGAAAATTAATAGGATGACACAAACTGAAGAACTATATGTGTGTGTATGTATATGTGTGTGTGAAGTACTCCTATAATTTGGCCATAAAAAAGTAATGAAAATGGGCAGAAGTTTGAATAAACACTACACAGAGAAGATAAATGAATGGCCAATGAGTACATGAAAAGGTGCTAAACATCACTGAGTCATCAGGGAAATGCCAATTGATACTACAATAAAATGCCTTTTGCCATACACTGGAAGAGCTAAAATTTAAAAAGATATCAATACTAAACATCCTCACACTGGTGAGGATGTGGAACTGACAGAAATATGTACAAACACCTTTTGGGAGAATGCTTGGCTGATTCCTAAAAAGTTAACAATACATCTATGACCCAGTCATTCTCAAACACTTTTAAAAAATAATAACTAACATTAATTGAATATTTGCTAACTGTGAGACAACGATCAAATTATATTTTGTGTGTATTACTCCATTTTATCTTCCCAATAATATTTTCAGAAAAGACTAATTGTATTCCCATTTTGTAGCTGTTTAATGACTTGGGTGATTCAAATGCTTGGCTAAGATCATTGTGACTAAGACATTAAAATATTTATAGTTTTCCTGGGAAGATAAAAACACCCAGGATTTAGTCAAATTCTGGGGTTTGGGACCCCAGTTATGAATCTCTTTTACTAAAACAAGCTGTTTGACCTCTCAAAATCTCACTGTCACACCTGGGAAGTGGGCAGAGCCGTGACTTTATGGTTGGTTAGCAAGAGTAAACGGGACAGCACACTTGAAGGGATAAGCAGCGAACTTCTACGTAGAATTAAAACGTGTATTTCTTTCCTTTTCCCCTTCTCCTTAAACATATTCTAGTGCTTGGATATTTTCATTCTGAGATATCAGACTCAAGTACCTGCAGTTTTGAGAAAATGTGAATTTTCAATATACTGCTGCAAAACTAGTACCCAGTTTTCTTCAGAAGTGCTAGCTTGAGAAAATGCAGGGTCTTATTCATATGCGGGGGCTCTACGGTTCACTGAACCTTTGAATTTATGTTCCAGGTTCTGTGCTCTCTGATGTGCCACCAGATTATAGAAGGCAGTGCAGCCTGCAAGAAAGGCCTTATCTGCCTTGTTACAATGATAAAGGGAATTTCAGCCACAAATCTTTCTGTGGTGAGAAAGAAAAACCTCCTGGCTAAACGAAATCTTTACTGAGGTGCAACCATCAAGGACCTCCTACACGTTATTGATATTGTCTGTTCTTCTAGTAATAAGTCTATGAAATGATGAGCTCATTTTCTTGCCCAGTGTCGAGCAGAACTCGCTTCCTGATAGTTAGACCTCCATGATCCCCTCTTACAGCTCTAATGCAGGGGCCTACTGACCACCAAAGGCACTGTCAGAATCTGTTGGTTTCAGAAGGGACTGGGGCATCCATCTGAGCTGACAGCATGGGCTGAAACAGAGGAAGGAGGAAGTAAATACCATGCATTTACCCCTCACTCTATTCTTATCACTACACTAAGCACTTGCAGTCCTTTCTAATTGAAACACCATTATACACCTATGGATTGGCATTAGTGTGTCTATTTATAATAGGGAAGATCAAATCTGACTCCATATTGGATCTCTTTCTTTTCCTTTAACCTTTGTATTCTATTGCTTTTGTTACAAGTTAAGAATATTGCCTATAGCCTGAAATATACAGGACAGCTCACTCTCAAGGCTCTGACCTTTAAAGGTATGACAATTTTCCATTCACAAAGAGATAAAAAGTTGCAGAAGGAGAATAACACTTGTCTTGTTGGCAGATTACAGGAACATTGTGACCTGACCTATGTGGACAGCTGTGAGAACAAAGGATTCCAACACCAGGAAGTCTGCAACAATCAACCACACCCCCTCCCCTTTTAGTATAAAAGAAGCCAGAATTCTAACTCTGGTGAGATGATCCTTTGGGACACTAGTCCACCATCTTCTCAGTCTGCTGGCTTTTCGAATAAAGTTGCTATTCCTTGCCCCAACAAC
The DNA here is from genome assembly GCF_963924675.1 of Phocoena phocoena. Classification (NCBI taxonomy): domain Eukaryota; kingdom Metazoa; phylum Chordata; class Mammalia; order Artiodactyla; family Phocoenidae; genus Phocoena; species Phocoena phocoena. The sequence goes on from NC_089235.1 coordinate 75,268,643, forward strand.
TCGTCTCTTAATTTACTGGCCTGTTGAGCGGCAAGAAGTACAAGCTTGGACTCAGTAACATATTTTAAAGATAAGGATATTGCCCAGGTTCACGCAGCTAGTAACTGATAAACCAGGATTTTAACCTTATGTCTTATTGCAAAGCATTTATAATTTGGCCACGAAACAAATTAGTCTGGTGACAATGATTTGGTGGTGTTGGTGTTGAAAGGCTGATGGCAATGCTATGATGACAGTGATTACTGTGGTGGTGAGATGAAGTGCATGAGCAGTACTTCCCGAGTAGAATTACAATTTAGGACAGAATAGTTATTGTATATTCAGTGAATAAACAGTTCTAAGCACCTGCAAACTATGGATACTAAGTTAACTAACCCACTTTTCCTATCTTCAACTAGTTTATGGTCCTCTTATGGAGAGAACAAACATACTTAGGCAACTAAATACTTTTAAAAGTGTTAGTGTTGGGCTTCCCTGGTGGTGCAGTGGTTAAGAATCCGTCTGCCAATGCAGGGGACACGGGTTCAAGTCCTGGTACAGGAAGATCCCACATGCCACAGAGCAACTAAGCCCGTGCACCACAACTACTGAGCCTGTGCTCTAGAGCCCATGAACCACAACTACTGAGCCCGCATGCCACAACTACTGAAGCCCACATGCCTAGAGCCTGTGCTCCGCAACAGGAGAAGCCACCGCAATAAGAAGCCCACGCACCGCAATCAAGAGTCCCTGCTCGCCGCAACTAGAGAAAACCCACGGCAGCAACGAAGACCCAACACGGCCCCAAAAAAGTATTAGTGTTCAGTGCTATATAAGTAATTCAATCCAATGAATAAATATTTTGTCTGACTTTCCTGGCCCGTGCATGATGCTGGGTGCTTAGAAAGCAGAAAAGAGGTGCTTGTGACACAGTGGGAAAAAAAGAGTGGAGGGAAGGGCAATGTGCTGGAAAAGGGAGAGCAACCAACCATGTGAGCAGCACAGCCCCAGGGAGAGTTCATACGGGAGGCTGCAGAGGGAAAGGACTTTATTTGCCAGAAAAAAACAGCATGAAAACATGTAAAAGCACCCCAGATCAAAGAAATGACAGGTAAAAAGATAAGGAAACATGAAATAGCGTGACATGTTTCAGTAATGTCTAAAAAACTCAGTGTGCTGGCCCCAGGCATAAGGGAAAAGGAGAGAAAGTTAAGTCTTGAAAGCTAACCACGGTCCCTGCCACAAGGGCCTCTTCTGCCATGTTCCTGAGGTTGAACTTAAGGGACCATTGTCAGGTCATTGCAGGATTTTAAGAACAAGGTAGATATGGGAAGATTCATTATGTCACTTGCCAAGAACATGCCTGCTATTATGCTTCTTCCAAATACTGCCATGGGAGAACTCCTAGCTAGGGGAGAGACCAAACTATTGATGTCAGTATATCCCATGTCTAATAGGCCTGGCAGAAAATATGCACAGTCACTCATTTAGTCATTCAAAAAACAAATTATATACATACATGTGTATATATATTATATATTATATATATATATATATATATATATAAATATACATAAATGTATATAATTATGTGTTTACTATGTAGTAAATTAGTATGTGTTTAACTTTTTGGAGTTATGTTCCAAATCAGGGAGACAAATGCAAGCACAAAATAGTTTACCTCTTTTAAATGCCCAGACATTATCCTCATGGATAGGCCTTGTTTTATATTGTCTCTTCATTTGGAATTTAAAAAATATAACCCAGTGTGTGAAACATTTGAAAACGTAGATTTTGATGTGAAACATGCCTCATTTGAATCCTAGGCCCAAAATGACTCAACTAAATCACGACCTAGAGCTTTAACTCAACCTCTCTAAACCTAAGTTTCCTCATTTTCAAAACACAGATTAAAATGGTACATAATTGTGAGGATGTAGAAAATAATGTACTTAAAGCATTGAGCCCATACAGGATAAATCCAAGGAGAAACATGTCAAGACACATATTAATCAAACTATCAAAAATTAAATACAAAGAAAAAATATTAAAAGCAGCAACAGAAAAACAACAAATAACATACAAAGGAATCCCCATAAGGTTAACAGCTGATCTTTCAGCAGAAAATCTGCAAGGCAGAAGGGAGTAGCAGGACATATTTAAAGTGATGAAAGGGAAAAACCTGCAGCCATGATTACTCTACCCAGCAAGGATCTCATTCAGATTCGACAGAGAAAGAAAAACCTTTACAGACAAGCAAAAACTAAGAGAATTCAGCACCACCAAACCAGCTTTACAACAAATGCTAAAGGAACTTCTCTAGGCAGGAAATACAAGAGAAGGAAAAGACCTACAATAACAAACCCAAAACAATTAAGAAAATGGTAATAGGAACATACATTTTGATAATTACCTTAAATGTAAATGGATTAAATGCTCCAACCAAAAAGACATACACTGGGTGAATGGATTAGAAAACAAGACCCATATATATGCTGTCTATAAGAGACCGACTTCAGACCTAGGGACACACACAGACTGAAAGTGAGGGGATGGAAAAAGATATTCCATGCAAATGGAAATCAAAAGAAAGCTGGGGGCTTCCCTGGTGGTGCAGTGGTTGACACTCCGCCTGCCGATGCAGGGGACACGGGTTCGTGCCCCGGTCCGGGAAGATCCCACATGCCGTAGAGCGGCTGGGCCCGTGAGCCATGGCCACTGAGCCTGCGCGTCCGGAGTCTGTGCTCCTCAATGGGTGAGGCCAAAACAGTGAGAGGCCCGCATACAGTAAAAAAAAACAAAGCTGGAGTAGCAATTCTCATATCAGACAAAATAGACTTTAAAATAAAGACTACAACAAGAGACAAACAAGGACACTACATAATGATCAAGGGACAAGAAGAAGATATAACAATTGTAAATATTTATGCACCCAACATAAGAGCACCTCAATACATAAGGCAAATGCTAACAGCCATAAAAGGGGAAATTTACAGTAACACAATCATAGTAGGGGACTTTAACACCCCACTTTCACCAATGGACAGATCATCCAAAATGAAAATAAATAAGGAAACACAAGCTTTAAATGATACATTAAACAAGATGGACTTAATTGATATTTATAGGACATTCAATCCAAAAGCAACAGAAAACACTTTCTTCTTAAGTGCTCATGGAACATTCTCCAGGATAGATCATATCTTGGGTCAGAAATCAAGCCTCAGTAAATTTAAGAAAATTGAAATCATATCAAGTATCTTTTCCGACCACAACGCTATGAGACTAATTTGCAATTACAGGAAAAAAAATCGGTAAAAAATACAAACACATGGAGGCTAAACAATACACTACTTAATAACCAAGAGATCACTGAAGAAATCAAAGAGGAAATCAAAAAAATTCCTAGAAGCAAATGACAATGAAAAAATGATGATCCAAAACCTATGGGATGCAGCAAAAGCAGTTCTAAGAGGGAAGTTTACAGCAATAAAATCCTACCTCAAGAAACAAGAAACATCTCAAATAAACAACCTAACCTTAAACCTAAAGCAACTAGAGAAAGGAGAACAAAAAACCCCCAAAGTTAGCATAGGAAAGAAATCATAAAGATCAGATCAGAAATAAATGAAAAATGAAGGAAATAATAGTAAAGATCAAAAAAACGAAAAGCTGGTTCTTTGAGAAGATAAACAAAATTGATAAACCATTAGCCAGACTCATCAAGAAAAAGAGGGAGAAGACTCAAATCAACAGAATTAGAAATGAAAAAGGAGGAGTAACAACTGACACTGTAGAAATACAAAGGATCATGAGAGATTACTACAAGCAACTATATGCCAATAAAATGGACAACCTGAAAGAAATGGACAAATTCTTAGAAAAGCACAACCTTCTAAGACTGAACCAGGAAGAAACAGAAAATATAAACAGACTAATCACAAGCACTGAAACTGAGACTGTGATTAAAAATCTTCCAACAAACAAAAGCCCAGGACCAGGTGGCTTCACAGGAGAATTCTATCAAACATTTAGAGAAGAGGTAACACCTACCCTTCTCAAACTCTTCCAAAAGATAGCAGAGGGAGGAACACTCCCCAACTCATTCTACAAGGCCACCATCACTCTGATTCCAAAACCAGACAAAGATGTCACAAAGAAAGAAAACTAGAGGCTAATATCACTGATTAACACAGATGCAAAAATCCTCAACAAACTACTAGCAAACAGAATCCACAGCACATTAAAAGGATCATACACTATGATCAAGTGGGATTTATCCCAGGAATGCAAAGATTCTTCAATATGTGCAAATCAATCAATGCGATACACCATATTAACAAATTAATGAATAAAAACCATAAGATCATCTTAATAGATGCAGAAAAAGCTTTTGGCAAAACTCAACACCCATTTATGATAACCCCCCGCCCAGAAAGTAGGCATAGAGGGAACTTACCTCAACATAATAAATGCCATACATGACAAACCCACAGCCAACATAGCTCTCAATGGTGAAAAACTGAAAGCATTTCCAGTAAGATCAGAAACAAGACAAGGTTGCCTGCTCTCACCACTATTATTCAACATAGTTTTGGAAGTTTTAGCCACAGCAATCAAAGAAAAAGAAATAAAAGGAATCCAAATCGGAAAAGCAGCAGTAAAGCTGTCACTGTTTGCAGATGACATGATGCTATACATAGAGAATCCTAAAGATGCTACCAGAAAGCTACTAGAGCTAATCAATGAATTTGGTAAAGTTGTAGGATACAAAATTAATGTGCAGAAATCTCTTGCATTCCTATACACTAATGATGAAAAATCTGAAAGAGAAATTAAGGAAACACTCCCATTTACCACTGCAACAAAAAGAATACAATACCTAGGAATAAACCTACCTAAGGAGACAAAAGACCTGTATGTAGAAAACTATAAGACACTGATGTAAGAAACTAAAGACGATACAAACAGATGGAGAGATATACCATGTTCTTGGATTGAAAGAATCAACACTGGGAAAATGACTCTGCTACCCAAAGCAATCTACAGATTCATTGCAATCCCTATCAAACTACCAATGGCATTTTTCACAGAACTAGAGCAAAAAATTTCACAATTTGTATGGAGACATAAAAGAACCCAAAGAGCCAAAGCAACCTTGAGGAAGAAAAATGGAACTGGAGGAATCAGGCTCCTGGACTTCAGACTACACTACAAAGCTACAGTAATCAAGGCAGTATGGTACTGGCATAAAACCAGAAATATAGATCAATGGAACGGGATAGAAAGCCCAGAGATAAACCCACGCACGTATGGTCACCTTATTTTTGATAAAGGAGGCAAGAATATACAATGGAGAAAAGACAGCCTCTTCAATAAGTGGTGCTGGGAAAACTAGACAAGTACATGTAAAAGAATGAAATTAGAACACTCCCTAACACCATATACAAAAATAAACTCAAAATGGATTAAAGTCCTAAATGTAAGGCCAGACACTATAAAATTCTTAGAGGAAAACATAGGCAGAACACTCTATGACATAAATCACAGCAAGGTCCTTTTTAATCCACCTCTAGAGAAATGGAAATAAAAACAAAAATAAACAAATGGGACCTAATGAAACTTAAAAGCTTTTGCACAGCAAAGGAAACCATAAAGAAGACCAAAAGACAACCCTCAGAATGGGAGAAAATATTTGCAAGTGAAGCAACTGACAAAGGATTAATCTCCAAAATATACAAGCAGCTCATGCAGCTCAATATCAAAAAAACAAACAACCCAATCCAAAAATGGGCAGACGACCTAAATAGACATTTCTCCAATGAAGAAATACAGACTGCCAACAAACACATGAAAGAATGCTCAACATCATTAATCATTAGAGAAATGCCAATCAAAACTACAATGAGATATCATCTCACACCAGTCAGAATGGCCATCATCAAAAAATCTAGAAACAATAAATGCTGGAGAGGGTGTGGAGAAAAGGGAACACTCCTGCACTGCTTGTGGGAATGTGAATTGGTACAGCCACTATGGAGAACAGTATGGAGGTTCCTTAAGAAACTAAAAATAGAACTATGATATGACCCAACAATCCCACTACTGGGCATATACCCTGAGAAAACCATAATTCAAAAAGAGTCATGTACCAAAATGTTCATTGCAGCTCTATTTACAATAGCCACGACACGGAAGCAATCTATGTGTCCACTGACAGATGAATGGATTAAGAAGATATGGCACATATATACAATGGAATATTACTAAGCCATAAAAAGAAACGAAATTGAGTTATTTGTAGTGAGATGGATGGACCTAGAGACTGTCATACAGAGTGAAGTAAGTCAGAAAGACAAAAATAGATACCATATGCTAACACATATATATGGAATCTAAAGAAAAAAAATGGTTCTGAGGAACCTAGTGGCAGGACAGGAATAAAGAAGCAGACGTAGAGAAAGGACTTGACGACACGGGCAGTGGGAAGGGTAAGCTGGGATGAATTGAGAGAGTGCACGGACTTATATACACTACCAAATGTAAAATAGATAGCTAGTGGGAAGCAGCCACATAGCACAGGGAGATCAGCTCGGTGCTTTGTGACCACCTAGAGGGGTGGGATAGGGATGGTGGGAGGGAGACGCAAGAGGGAGGAGATATGCGGATATATGTATATGTACAGCTGATTCACTTTGTTATAAAGCAGAAACTAACACCATTGTAAAGCAATTATACTCCAATAAAGATGTTAAAAAAATAAAAATAAAGCATTGAGTACCTATCAGGCACATAGTAAATAATCATAATGTTAGCCATTATCATTACTTGCTTGCTAGCTAGACTACTGACACCTTATTCTAATTGTTCTTATCCCTAGTATATTTCCCTACATTTTAAATCTGTAGCTTGCTTGCAATTATCCTTCCAAAATATCTGCAATAATGGTATTTCCTGCTCTCAAAACTTCAGTGGTTGTCCTTTACCTATAGATCAAACACAATCCAAACCTCAATCTTTTTCATTGTTATGCATTTTACGCTGTGTTTTAAAATGAACAAATATTGTTACATAAATCCATGCCAAGTTTCCGGAACCCACCATTCTGTTTAAGTTGTTCTTTCTGCTTACAAGTTTCCCCATTTTGTATCTGCTTCTTGAAATCCTGTTCTAGTATTTTTCATGTCCTCCCGTCTCCAACTAAATGCACCTCTCTTCTCCTAAATTACCATAGCATTGTATACATTTATGCTCCCCCAATGATATTTGCTATGTATATATTCTTGGATTATTGCTTTCCTGAGTTTGTTATTTGAATTAACAATGATTATGCATATGATTTGTGAATATCTACAATAGGCCACACTTCTTGCAAAGTTTATAACCTACAATATCTCTAACTTTCACACACCTCCCTGAGATAAGTATTATGGGATCCATTTACTTAAGTTGACCATGAGGTTCAGGGATTTTAGGTAACATGCTAAGATCACACAGTAAGGGAAAAAAGCAGTTTTCAAGCCCATGCCTTACTTTAAAGCTCATTCCATTCTACCAACTTGTTTTAAATGTACCTTCTTCGGCTAGATTATAGATTCTCTGAAATCAGGAGAAGTATTTTATTCCACTCTGCGTATCCTCTAAGCCCTAGCCTTGAGTCTATTTTTCGACATGGAGCTAGCTACTGTGCCACGCATTTGTACATGTTATTTCAAACACTGCTGTCAACAACTCTCTAAGACAGATATTATTATCATTGCTAGCTGAACTCACATATGGAGACTGAGACAAAGATGGTTACAGTGACTGGGTAACCTGTTGTAGATGACACAGAAAGTAAGTGGCAAAGGCTGGATTTGAAGAAAAACAGGAAACTTAGTGAGAACCCGGTGTGTGCTGGGCACTAGCTTAGGCAGGTAGATGCTGAGAAGCCATCCTAGACCCTGACGGCAAAGCTCTTGGATCTAGGAACACAGGACGTGTGTGAGGAGAGCCATGAAAGATGATTTTAAAGACTAAAAGAAGCGCTTCAGCTCCAACCAGCAAATCCCGTCTTAGTGAGGGCTGCATCAGATTAGGCCCATACATTTTGACAGTTCCACTCAATTTTATCCACTTTTCTCTTGAAGTTTGAAATGTATAAGATTCCATAGGGGATGTTATGAAAAATGTCTATTTTTACATTTAATTTGCACTTATCAAGCTGAGAATTTTTAGGAGACCCAACTTTGCCTCACGGAAAATCCTCTTTAAGTCGTTTTAGGCCTTTTATTCTTAGGAACCATCTGGTAAGAAACCTGGGTTCTTAGTTGGAAACTTTTCATTTATCCTGTTTCTTTTATTTATGTCATCTTTCTTCCTTTTCTTCCTTTCTGTTCTATGACTCCAGATAAACTTACTTCCTTTCCTCACTTCCTTCATCTATCTAGCAATGACTTTCCCCTCTTTACTGGCAGATATGAATATATTTATGAATACTACCAGAGAATTAATTAGTGTTAGAAGGATGCTCTACTAAGAAAAACTATGGACTTTGGAGACAAACAGACTGCGATTCAAATGTCAACTCCACCACTTTATAGAAATTTAGCCTTAAGTAAACTCTATAACATGCTCTGACATAACCTATTAACCTATAGAACGGGAATACTAGAATTTATGTTTAGAGTAGTATCTTATAAAGAGTGAAGATATCAATATAGTGACGAACTATGGTGTCAGGTACAAGGGACAATCAGTAAATGAAAGATGTTCTTATCTTTATTATTTAATTGCTATCACCATGCTATTTATAGAATTCATGGAACTGCTAGATGGTACCATGTATTTCTGGACAAGGAATACAATTCAAAGCTACTGTTATTGGTGCTCTGAGTGCCATGTAGGGAAGATGCCTTCATACACAAATATATGTCTTGCTGGCCTGTAGTGTTTGTCTCTCAATGTTCTTCCAGGATAATGGACCAGGAATTAAGGGAATCAATCTTTCTGTCTCTTAGACTACATACAATAGCTGCCCAAGGATGTCTCTTGCTTTTTTTTTTTTTTGCGGTACACGGGCCTCTCACTGTTGTGGCCTTTCCCGTTGCGGAGCACAGGCTCCGGACGCGCAGGCTCAGCGGCCATGGCTCACGGGTCCAACCACTACGCGGCATGTGGGATCTTCCCGGACTGGGGCACGAACCTGTGTCCCCTGCATCAGCAGGCGGACTCTCAACCGCTGTGCCACCAGGGAAGCCCTGTCTCTTGCTTTATAATTTATCAGGTAGCACTTATCAGATGACCACAGAATAATTCACTTTCTGAATAGCTCCTTGCTTACATCCTCTAGTCTAAATATAATGTGAGGTATTTTATTTAATTTAAAAAGGTACAGTAACTTTAATTAATCTGCTTTCTTGTTTGTAGGTATTTGGAAAGTAGACTAATTGGATGCCAGCACTTTGCTGAGCTCCTGCCGAGCTCCTGCCGAGCTCCTACTCCTTCCCTTGGCCTCCTGGAAGCCACTTTTCCTTCTACAGGACCTGTCAATGTCTCTCCACCATGTAATGGAAAGCTGGATTTAGTTCCTTCTTATGTCTTGCAAATTCTTCCCCTCAGACTTTGGAGGATGTCCAATAGAGTCTTCCTCTGTTTAAACTTTTCCTGATTTCATGGCAACAAACCTATTTCTCTCTGCCAGTGACACAGAGGCACATTTCCTCCTAAAAATATAAAGGAAAACATAATTTTCTACCATTAAAATTATTTTCTAGTAGAAACAATTAATTTACCCTAATAAGTTTCCTTGCAGTCTGCATAGAAGATCCATATCCTTCCTATTAAACTGACTGACCTTATTGCTCACAAAATTAGAACCCTGACTAATGGCATGTTCCTTCCTGCTCTCAGTCATCTGGTATTAATGGTGCTGTGTCCAAACAGTTTGTTTTTAAATCTCACATAACTTATCAGCCCCTGATAGCAGCAGTGACAGTTTCAGCTTATCCTGCTACATCTACATAATTCAATAAGGCAACATTTATTAAACATTCACTATGTGCCAAACCCTGTGCTTTCAGGAGAAATAAAGCACTGTGTCAAACAACTAAACACCTCAAGTACTGCGAGGACACCACATGCCATGGTCCCTGGAGTTTTTAAAAGGAAAAAAAAAGTATACTAAAGGTTTTAATAAAGAAGCATTCTATTCATCTAAGGAAGGTCATAAAAGCTTCACAGTTAGTTGGTGCAGTCAAGTCTCAAAGACTAAGGAATTTTCTAGGTGGGAAAGGGAGTCAGGTAGAATAGTAGAACAGACTTAGCAATGATAATCAAATACATAAAGACAAAGAGGGAGGAAATATTATCATATATTCCAGAAGTGCTACGGATTACAATAACCAAAGGACAGGGCTGGGGGAAGAGATGGGAATGCACAAGTTAGGCCAGGGCCAGATATGAGGATCTATTAGGTCAAATTTTGGACTTTAGATCTTATTCTGTTGATACACCCATCAAAGTACCTCAAGCTTGGGACTGACACGGTTAGATTTGCTTTTAGAAAACCTCACTTATCCACATAATACAGGACAAAGTAGAGGAAGAGAGACCACGTGGAAGATTCCATGATAGCTCAGGCTGGAAATGTAAGAGCCTAACTCAGGGAGGTGATGAACATTCACAAATAACGATAGATACTTTGGAAGCAGATACATGGGTTTCAATTATCGCTCACCTCATTAAAAACGTGTGCCTTAGCTGGACCTCATCTTGTCTCCAAGCCTCATCTATAAAGTGTGGATAGTGGTATTACTCACCTAAGAAAAATGTTGAGACCCAAGTGATGTAATTCATTCATCACAGTGTCTGGTTCACTGTAAATGTTCAATAAAATTGTTATTTGTGTTAACATTATTGCTATTGAGATATCTGCATTGATAATAGGAAACAAGAGACATTTACTAGATCTACTCAAGATGTACAAGTGAGAAAGAGAGAGAGATTTGAACAACACCAGGCTTCATTGGTAAGATAACAACATTAACAGCTATTGCTTATGGACAACCATTGATCTGACCACTTCATATATAACTGCTTGTTTAGTTTTCACAACTCTAAGACAGGAAATATTACTGTCATCATTTTACAGATGAGGAAATGAAGGCACAGAAAGATAAACTAACCTGTCCAGGAATGTACAGTGAGAAAGTGGCATTGCTTGAAACAAATCCAAGCAATCTGTTTCTGGAATCCTTATATTTTACTGTCTGTCTGAGAGCTTGCTGGGGATTCTTGGAGGTAACCGTTCGTTACAGACAGCAATTGTTCACGTATGGCCAATTAAAGTTTGTCAGTGAGGAAGATTGTACTTGCCTTACTGTGTCCATGGGAAGCTGACGACTATTAGTCTCCGAGCATGGCGAGCCTAATCTATAAGTAGTATAGACTGTATTTCTGTCATGTTCCCTTGCAATTACTGCATATGGGTGATGGGATGAGTGAGGCTGGATGGGAGCCTGGAGGCATCGGTCCCCTTCATATCAGCTCTCTGCCCCATCAGTTTCATATACAGCACTCAAAACCCAGAGCAACTATGACATACTCAGCTCTATATCTCCTAGGTTTTATCACTATTTTCTAGCACATGGTAAGATGACTCATTCCTACATGCTCAACTGAACAAAAGTGAATTGAAAAACACTGAAGAAAGAAAAGCATATCAATTACTTAAAGGAAAAAGACAAATATTTCATTAGATGCCTTGATCAATAAAAAGCCAGTGATTTCCTAGCCCAAATGTCATTCCATCCTTTTTTATTAGGTAGATATCCCATAGAGGAATTCTTTATACCAATTTGTGAACATAGCAAAGGCCATTTCATATAATCCTCATTAAAACTCATTGAAAAATATTTTATTACCCTACTAATCACAGAAAATCAGAGACCAGTGCAACTCAGAAATCTAGATGGGCTTTCCAAAAGTATAACAACAACAACAATAACGTCACTATTTATTGAGACTCTAGCGTACACCAAGTATTACCACATTTCCCTTAAACGCAAACAATTCTGTCTGTACATATTGTTATCTGTTACCTGGGCTTTCCCTGACATTATATTCTAAGGAGGGTTCTGCCTGGTAAGACTGATTCTTGGACTTCTGAGAGGGAAAGTCAGGAGGAATGCTAGAGTGCCAGAAGGCAAAAAGAGGCATGAGGATGTCACACTTTTGAGGTGAGAGCAGTAGGTATTAAAAAAAAGGTTTTAAGAAATCTTGAGGGGACACTGGATTCCCTTCATGGAGTTTGAAACATACACACACGCACACACACACATATATGTATGTGTATGTGTATATGTGTGTGTATATATAGTAAAGGAACTGAAGAACCCAGGTTATTGAGAATTTACCTTTGTTTGCACAGGTTATGTTTTATCCACCAGAATACCTCCCTGGGAGGAACCACATGGTGACGGCTAAGCATTCCCCTTTAGTCACCTCTGTTCTTCACAGCGACCATGCATGGAAGGCAGATATCTGTGCCACATTTTATATTGGAGGGCACTGAGGTTCAGAGAGATCAAAAATTTTCACCTGAGGCCATATTGGTAACCACTCATGGTCCCGGTCAGAACCCAGATCTCCTCTTTCCAATGTCCAGCCTCTGTCTGCTGGAGACTCACTCTCCGGTCTGTTCTTTTAATGACCTAAGGCATCTCTGTGTCCATGCCCACAGGAGCTTCAAATAAAACCAGAAATAGCTTGAGCTACTATGCACAAATTCTCACTTTCTCCTACCTCTTTTGAACTTGATCCTACACTGGCTTCACGTAGTCCCTAACATATTTAGATTTATAACCCAGTAAGCTCTCATTTGGTTATCATTTGGGCTCAGTAAGCTGCTTTCACACAGGCTTTGACAAGAGAAGGATGAGTAACCCCACTGCTCTGCCCTGCGGAAGACCCTGGCATACCACCCAGTCTTCAGAGCTTTCTCCTCCAGGGAGCAGGGAGAGATATCCAATCTCTTAAGTATTCATTTTATGTATGAAATACTTTTGTATTTTACCATGACATGTTAATTTAGTACTGCAAGTCCCCTGTCTCTCTCACTTCATTGAAATAGTCACTATCATCAGTCTCTTGTAGTACGACACTATTCATTTTGTAATCTGCTTTCACATACATTAGTTGTTCTAAGAGCCACCAACATCTTATGAGACATAGGGTCAAAGCAAATTTGGAAAATGAAGGGAAAAAAGCTAATCATAAGCAGCTACCCTAACACAACAGTGATGGTAACGAGGAATCCCTAATTTTTTTTATTCATGTGCATTTATTCTATCGACTTATTTTTATTTAACATTATGTAATGGACTTTCTTCTTGGTACTATATAAAACTTAAATTTAATTATGATTCTAGTTTTAATAAAAGCTATAATTTCCCAACCAACTATATTCACTGCACTAGGTGCTTTACACACACTATCAATTCATTCTTAATAAATACTATTAAACAGGTAATGTTTTATAAATCAGAAAATTAAGCTTCAGAGAGACTGAATAACTTGTTCAAGATAACTTGATAATTTTGTGCTGTTAAAAAAAATTCTTCTCAATGTTAATTTTCATATGCACTTCATTTTTGCTACTACATGTAACACTGAAATAATCTTTATATAGTGTGTTCTTTCTTTTTTCTTCCTTTGTATTAATTCTTTAGGTTCATTTCCAAAAATCAATACTACCAGATCAATATATATATACTTTTTAAGTCTACTGACATAGGCTGAAGAATAAAATGCTCCAAAGTAAGCAGCAATAATTTACACTTACAGCAGCCATTCATTTCATGGAACCATTTGCTAGATTAGTTTGAAACATGCTACCCATTGTTTTTCTAATTTTCATTCCTTTGAGCACATTTTTTTTATGTGCAACTGAGAAGTTACATTTTCTCTTGTCTGCATTAATCCTTTGCCACTTGCCTACTTATAGACAATTTGTAATTATATTTACAGTCTAAGAGTTGTGCATGCACGTGTGTGTGTGCATACATGAGAGAGAAAGGTCTGACAATCCCCTTCAGAGGATGCATCTACTGCTCAGCATCCATCCCCCCATCTCCTGGCCACAGCACCTGATTTGCCTTTAGGAACCGTGATCCTTCCACACTAGGTCCATGTGGTGTGGATGCCACCAGTATCCTCCTAGCAACAGTAATGGGGTAAGACCCGTGAACCATAGTCAAGATTGGGGCGATGGAAGACGTGCCCAGATATTTTGATGGAACTATTGGGAATTAAGTTCTCTGTAACACCTAAACCAGTAAACACAGTCTCAAAGTTCACGGTACCATGTTTTCTTCAAGGAAAGCTTTCCTGGGAATAAAGTCATCACTGAGGAGAGTAAAATAAAAACAGAGAAAGAGACAGCATTGGAAATCCCTGATTCTTCTAAGACTGAAACGAAGCCTAAATGTGATCCTTTTGGCCATGTGAGACTCTAATTTATGTCAGTTGAGTTGGAATCTGTCACTTGCTATCAAACACTACATCTATCTGTCAGCTTCCTGTGCATAGCCTCCACTGGTTCTGATAGTACCACTTGTCTAAACCAGGCTTCTCAATGGGTCCCACCTACTTCCAGACGCTCTTTCTATTTCCTTTGTCAAGGGTCTACACGTTGGTTATAAAGCCTGTCCTGAGCGTTCTCAGAAAAGAGTTCCCAGATGATGATAATCCCCATCCCTGCTGATGTCTTAAATTTCTTGCTTCATGTTGCCCTCCCTGGCACTCCACTTTTTTTGATCTGAGTCCTATGACTCTGCCTAGAAATTCTCCCAGATGATGCCTGAATGTCAGTCTTCCAAGTTCTTTAAATCCACTTGCTGTGTATTACTGACCACCTTCCCCAGAGCCATGGCTGTAACCCAACTGCAGTCATGTCCTAAGTGTGGAATTCCACATCAATCGTCAGGACAGCATTTCACCTGTCACCATTAGCTTTAAACTCCCAAGTAGGCAGAAAGTACTCAAAAATATTTTTTTGACTGAATGATTGCATGGATTAATTTTAGTCATATTCTGTCATATTTCAACCATCCTAAAGAGGAAAACATCTTTTTATTTTATGTTTTACATTTGACACATTTACATTTGACACGTTCGACATTTGACACATGTGAATGTTATTAACATGTATTCTTCACCGCCTATGTTCATGGCTTGCATAGCTAAAGCTATTGCTGAACTTTAAACTTCCTAATAAACAAGATTCATATTATAAGGTCACAAGTGATCATGACAACCAGAAAATTGCAAACAAATAAATGATTCCATCCAATTATGGTCACAAGCAGGTGGAAAGCAAACAACTAAGAAACTGAAGTAAATATATTCTCCCTCAGGGCCATCCTTTAGACTGAACAGATGCTGGTTCTGGAGTAGAAACGTCTTTCTGACCAGGTCCTTCTGGGAATTAAACACGGTCTAGAATTAACCTAATATTGTCTCAGCCTTAATCACATTGCCCTCTCTTGATGTCATTCTCTGATTCTTTTAGGGAAGCTTAGATGTACTCAGGCACATGTAATTCCTTCTTAACCCTTTTATCTGCAGACTTTCATATCTCAAATTTTGTTAATTGACAGCAGGATTTTTTTTTACAAAATCAGGGGAAAATTTTTTATTTCCCTATTTCCTTCATTAACATTTCTGGTAAGCACCTTAAAAAAAAGACACTTTTCTGTCCATCCCCATCTCCCCTTCTCTCTTCCCTCCTGCTCAACTGCCAAGCTCTTTCCCCTCTGTATACTTGGCTCCAGACATAAGAGATTAACTTCTTGGTTGATCTTCTGGGGCCAAGTATTTCCTAATCATTTTCTTTCCAAATAGTTTGATTCGTATCTTAAAATGGTGGTGTCACAAGAATATATGATTTTAATCTAAAAACCTTCAAAGTCAAGCTCAATTTTTATGATTAATTTACTTACTAATCTCTAAATATCTCTTCATCTGGGAAAAAGGTTTTACAACAATACTTAAACTATACAACAATGTCATTTCCGTCCTTCACACTGAACACGAGCGCTGAGCAGCCAGAGGCCCTGTTGTCTTCTCTGCGTATCCGCTGCTCAAGATGTGCTTGCTCAGTCGTGACCAGTAAGACACACATTTGTTACTGCCGTTTCGTAAATAGAGGTGTTGCCGTGAATGATATGAGGACAGCAAGTCATTGAACAGGGCTTATGTAATTTCCCCTACTCTTTAATAGCACTGAGAATAGTTTACACATAAAATCTACATAATCCCTTTTATTTCCTTTATTGAAAAAAGGCTGTGCTCTTTTCAGCCTGCCTCAGTTCAAGGATACACACACTTACACGTATGTACACCTTCCCTGTAAGTATAATTATAGATTATAGACTAATTAGAGTGTTATTTATGCCTGAAGATTATATACTAATTATATGTGAAGTTATTATGGGAAACCTGGCAAAGGCAATGTGAGCAACTGCTATAAAATTGTAAGTGGATGCTGTTGCATTTTATGATTATTTGTATCATATGAAATAGCAAGTTGCCAAATATCAAACCAGAAGGGTGTTGTGAATCTGTTATCCATGTCCTTTTAATAATGTTGAGCCTCGGCAATGCCAAAAGCACTGCTTGCTTTGGTTTCAAGGACGGCAGCCTTGGACACAGAGCTGAATTTAGAATTTGTGCCTATGATAGAGCAAGTACAAACCGCCATGATATGTGTTACAGATGCTTATTTTGGAGTTTGGAGATAAATGGTGAACATGGAGCTAAGGGGTAATCATGAGTTACTGGGTAAAACCGTTAGTTTTCTAATTATTGTCATTATCATCATCATACAAGCAAATACATACACAATAAATAATAAAAGAGTAGAAGCAGTTTGTGCTTGTTCTGTGCCAAGCACTGTTACAACACTTTTACACGTTACCTCACCACATCCTCCCATCAGTTCTGTAAGGGTCATCTTATGAGGCACAGTATTTTTGTTTTAGAGATGAGGGACCAAGAGACAGAGAGACTTTGAATCTTAGTCATACAATTATTAGGACAAAGACCAAGGACGCCAGTTGATCGTTGTTCTCCCTCAATGTCTTTCGCCTTGGCCTTAAACGTATGCACAACAACGCACGTCTTTGTTTCCTTTCCTCCAGTCTCTGGAAGGGGAACTACTTCATCTGCCCAAATCCTGAACACCTCCATGGTCTGCTCCTTTGAGCCCTGCTCCCTTTTTCTTTCCTTTATATTCAACTGCCCTCCTCCTCTGCTGACATTCTCTTGGCTTACAAACATAAGATTTTACTCACTTTGAAAAACATCCTTTCATAACTGCCTCTCCATAAATCGACTAGCCTACCTCATTCCTATTCAACATCAACATTATACAAAAGGGGCCCCGTTCACTTTCTCCACTTTACCTGCTACTCACACATTAGTTTATGAGGCCATGGAAGCCCCCCACCCCGTAACATCTAATATCTCCATGGACAAATAACTAGTGGCTCCGTGTATCGTCCTCTGGCTCACTGTGTTTTAATGCAATCGTCTACGGCACACACACCTCTGTTTTTGAAAGGATCCATTCTCTTTTCCTATGGGTCGTATATGTCTCCTGATCTCCCTTCATTCCCTGAGCTACTGTGATTTGCCCTGCTAGATGTTACATTTTTTCACCATTTTATTCTCAGCCTCTAACATACTTTCTGGCAGATAGTAAGTGCCTGATAATAGTTGAATGAATGGAGAGTAGAGTGAAAATGCATTCCGAAGGTGAAAATTCGCTTTTATTTTCATTTTTCATGCTCTGAAATGATACTTGTTTACTGACTTTTGTCTTTTCTGTCTCTTGACAATAGAATGCATCCTCCATGAGGAGAGAAACTTGTGTGACGCATTCAATACTTTCAGCCTAGACATACAGCATAACCTGCCAGGCAGTGGGTGCTTAATAAATATGTGTTCGACTAATACATGAACGCATATATGTACCTTGCTGAAAGTGAACACCAACCAAAACCAACAAAAAGCAGTGTATAAAAATGAGGAAGCCGTTAAGGAACAGTGGGAAGAACAAAGAGACAGAGGAAGAAAGAGGACAAAGCGGTATACTCTGGCGAGGAGCTACATTTGTCTGACTATATGTGTTAGTCTGCAGATGTGTGTTTGTAATGTAGAACCACTCGTGTTAGACCGTGTGTAAGACGATCATGTGTCAGACTGTATCTGGGTGTTTGTATCTGTGTTAAGGTATAAAAATTAATGCTAGTTAGTTTCTGCTATCAAGGTACAGGGAATGGAAGTACTATGCTTTCGCATCTACCATGGGCAAGTAACAATAGAAGGGGACAAGCATAAATGTCTGCTTGCATTTCACATTGGTATTTTAAGTTTGTAATCATGTGGAGGAATCAAACCTTTAAACACGTTTTGTTTCTTATGGGGGCTGATAGAAATAGCTCAGTAAGTCACAGTTTCATAAACTTTCAGTGCTTGATGCGGTCTTAGGGGTCATCCACAGAGTTTTAACAACTAAAGGAGCTGGTAAAATCGATGTGGATCATTATCAGCAGTAGCTGCTCCAGCCTATTCAATTCCTGTTACATGAAGATGATGATGGAAGAGAGAAAAAGAAGCTTCCACTGTTCCATTTGATGCAATGGACCGTAATGGAGCAGTGCTAGAACATCCAGGTCTTTGCTACTACCATAAATACATGTCAGTGATGATGCCTCTTAGATTCTAAGAAAGACAGTAAAAGGGCAGGAGGTAAGTCAGCCAGGAAGGATAGGTTTGCTCAGATATCTTTTTAACCTTGTTTGGCAACAGGCATTTAAATGTTAATAGCCCC
This sequence comes from Phocoena phocoena, assembly GCF_963924675.1. Classification (NCBI taxonomy): domain Eukaryota; kingdom Metazoa; phylum Chordata; class Mammalia; order Artiodactyla; family Phocoenidae; genus Phocoena; species Phocoena phocoena. The sequence continues at coordinate 75,287,496 of NC_089235.1, forward strand.
TCATGTGGACCACCCTCCTGTGCAGACCCTCCTGCCAGACTGTCACCTGGATTAGAACATGAGTGGACACAGAGCTTAGTAGTCATAACCTTGAGCTTTGGCATAAGTTCCTGGATTCAAATATTGGCTCTGCTACTTACTAGCTGTGTGACCAGTGACAAACTACCCAGATTCTCTCTGACCTACTTTCCTGGGGATAAAAAGCATTTGTAATTCACAGGGCTGTTGCAAGGATACACTAGCACTATGTTTTTGGAGAAACAGATGAGATAAATGCGTAGAACACACTGCTTGGTACATAGTAAAATACTTCAGTATTTTTTAAATTATTTATACAATTGTTTACATCCATTACATTATTTGATACTTATAATTTATGTTGGAGAGCATCATTTTTTTTTTCATTGTGTGGATGAGAAAACTGTGGTTCAAGGGACTGAATTGCTTCCTAATAGCTATTCAGGGTCCATGCTATCTCTTTGCTTTTAAACAGTTGGACTAAACTTGAACAATGGTCCAATATCCAAGATCCACACAAGCCCAGTGTTCTTAATGCTTCCCTTCTCACAGAGGCATCTCCCTCTGAGGCTTTTCCCCTCTATTTGGATACCTCCCTTTTGGGAAGTGCTCAGTGCTTCAGATTCTGCTGACTTCGGCTTAGATTCTCTGCTTCAAACCTGTCTGTGTCTCCCTAAACTGGCTCTTCAGGTTTGACACTCTAGACAGTCTTTGTGATCACTATGCTTAACTCTCCTCAGAAAGGGAACTTCCATCACCCTTTGCTCCATGCCCTTAAGCTCCTCCCCAGCTCCACAACAATTCCTGGCTGAACGCTACCGCCAGGACGTCAACCTAAGTCTAGAACACAGGTTTCTTGGGGAGAAAGCCTGGGTTCCAAAGTGGATCAGACTCTTCTCACCCCATGTTGCTTGGTCATGGTCTACATCTTAAGCTGTTTTGCTTTGTCTTCTACCGCTCACCTGTCCTCAGGTACCCCAATCCATGAACTCATTTCTGGTCTTCTGTGCAACAACTGAACTGCAGACATGATGCTTCATTTTGTCCCTATTCTCCTCAAATATGACTCTCATTTCCACCTGGGTTCTGTGTGTCTCCAGCCACAAGAAAAATATCTTATTCCATCCAGTGCAGACCCACCTGCTACAGATTTCAACCTCAGAGTTAGTAAATCGTGTGCTAAGGTTTGAGCCTTTTTATTTTTCCATTCCATCCTTTTGCAATTCCTTATTGACCATCCCAGCACACACTGTGGAACACGCAGACCTACTAAAGCAGGCTGGTGGCTCAGACAGTAAACGTAAGAGCAATGCCAGCACACGATCAGCTGATAATTACATCATTTCAAGAGCAAGGATACTTTCAAAAATGGAGACAGATTCATATTCTCCCCCCACCCATTTGAATCTATATTAAAGTCAAGGTTTTGGCTTTTTTTTTTTTTTTTCCCAGTCTGACCTTCTCGTTTGGGAGGAGAGTAGCCAGATGGTACCAGATGGGGATGTAACAGTGTTACACAAAACATGGCCTCTGGGGATGTCTCCACAAGCACCACACATCATGAGGGTGCCACTGCACTTCTTCCAAAGTGTCCACCACATTCTCCAACTCAGCGTGGCATCTGACAGGGATTAGTGGTGACACCTTAGAGGAGAGGGATGTGTGAAGGATGTTTGCTCATCCCTTATTTATTTTTCTCCCTTCACTAGTTAAATCTAAGGGACACTTCTACGCAGAACCTGCCATTATTTTGCCTTGACTACTGTGTGACCTTCCTTTTGGGGAGCCGTCTCAGAGGAAGGATTCTGGAATGACATCAGAGTTTGCTGGTCTTTCACCTTCTCCTGCTTCATTACCCAATACTGTGGAATTTATCTTTGGTTATATTTTTCTAACTCATAAAGCCTTCCATATCAATCCAAGGAGACAACTTGGGGGTGACAGAGGAGCTGGCATGATTCACCGTGAGAAACACTCTTAGAAGCATCCTCCATTCGCTGTTCCCATATCAACCATGACCCTTCAGAGAAGACTCACTCAGAACAGAGAGGAAGCAATCAGATGTCCCCTAAATACATTCAGAATTTGTTTGTTTCTTGATGATGGTGGTGAAAGAAGGATAGGTTTGAAACTACCACAGTTCCATTACCTGTCCAGGACAAGAGTAAAGACCTTCTAGTCCAAGAAGCAAACTTAAGGCAAGGCTGCTCTTGCTTTAAGCACCCTGCTGCACTCCCACCTCCTCCCAGAATCTCCAAGAAAAGCACATGCAGCAAAGCAGGAATGAGAGAGACAGAGAGGCAGAGATTCAACAGTTCTGATATACTTAGTTTGTTATTTCAATATATGCTAGCATGTGTTATTCAAGGGGAAACCATTTGCAAAGGTGGCCCACTCCTCCTCATCTCTACCCTGGAATGCAAACCTGTAAGAAAGTGTAGAGGATAATCATTTTGTTCTACTTTCCTTAGTTGTGTGGTTTCAGGTCCAAAGCAGTTAAATGATTTGTCTAAAGCCACTCAGAGAATTAGCACAAAGAAACAGTGTTATATCATAAAAGAAAAGGAAAGCTTTGATGCTAGAACAACAAAGTATCTGATCCTGTTCTTGCATTTAATGAGAGTGATCATAAGCAAGTTCTGTAAACCTTTCTAAGCCTCAACTCATTCTGTTTTTAAAGAGGAGATGAAAATATCTACCTCACTGTGTAATCTTTAGAGTTAAAAAAGAAAGGGAATTAAGATCATAAAATATACACAGTTACTATAGCAATGCCTGGCACACAGTAGTTCTGCTGTAATTTCATCCTTACATGCCCAGTCAATGATGATTTACAGCATGCTTACACGATCTCTGTAATCTAGCTGCAGTGTACCAGCTCTGGATGGTTGTGTTATGCCCAATTCAATGCCAGGTACAGTGAAAGAATCACTCCTTCCCTGACAGGGGTGTAGAGGTCTCCTTTCATTCTTGTAAATGTTCTTAGCATTTGGAGGGGGCAAGCTGCACGGGGGCTTTCTCAGAAAGTGCCTGGAGGGGGTCTAGGAAAGCACTGTGGCATCACTTGGACCTCACTCCCATTGCTGAAGTGACTGGTCTGTGGCTGGTGAGGACACCTGCATTATCAGTAGCATGGATTTCTCTGTCCTTAGAAAATGAGGTCATCTAGCACATACCTGGGCTCAGGCGAGCATGAAGCTCTCAGCCCTTAAAGACATGACTCTAATCCATCATAGCCCCAAGCTGATGTGATGCTTCTCACAGGGGCCCTCCTGCAAACCCACCACAAAGCACCTACCAGCTGACACTCACATCTTTCTGGCACAGATCCAGCTCTGAGACTCCCAGCATCCCCTTTCCCTCCATGCCCCTCCTCCCCTGCCTCTTAAACTTTAAAACCAAACCCCTTTATCCCTCCTTTAAAAACCCTTTTTTCTTCTTGTCTCCCATAATAGCCTTGGGTGTCTGCTCAGGAAGAACTTTAATTATTTGCAAAACTGGAGCCCAAATCATTTCAAACACAAATGCTGGTCTCCTCCCCTATTTTTCAAGGTCAAAGAGGATTTTTCTTCAGACATATAAGGGTCAGGTATCCATTCCCAGAAGGCAAGGATGTTTTATCTAATCCAGAAAAGATTCAAATGTCCCTGAGAAAGGGCAAAGAAAAAGTTGAGTTTTTATGTTAAAAGAAGTTTGAAAGTACGCTTTCCATTGAAAGTCTGAATTGAATTGCAAAAGCAATTGAAATTGATAAACACTTGCGGAATTAAGATGATGTGAAACAAAAGAGATAACTGTGCTACAGGAGAGTGACTCTTTGTGTAATTTTGAGCATCACAAAGGCACAGCATCGACTTCTCAACCCTTCCCTCATATTTTTCCTGTCTAGTTATTAATCAACTTTAAAATAATAAAAGTAATTTCAAATTCAGCATTTCCTCACCAAAGAATAGCCCGTAGAAGGCATTTCCTGACCATCGTCACTTCTAAGTCTCACTGGTACACAGATCTTTCACTGAGAGTCTCAGAACTAGTAAGCATCCCTACACTTGACAAAGGTACAGGAAGATACAGAGGAGGGAAAAAAAATCACTGAAATTAATACCCAATGGACCTGGTTTTAAAATCTGACTTGACTACATGTTGACTTTTGACCTTCTAGAGTTAATATAGTCTCTTTCTGCCTCAGTTTACTCACTTGTAAATTGGGGAATATAATTACTACCTTGCTGGTTTTGTTGTGAAGATCAAATCCAAAACGACTCATAAAGTGCTATTGGACACACATGCACACACACACACTTATACGGCCATTGTGAAACTGGCCAAGAATAGTGCCATGCCAAACATAAACTATGTCACTATTCATTTCCTTTAATTGTAAGTTGCTCTGTGACCACGTCAACTTATTAATTGTATCCCATTTTTCATTTGTTGAGAGTTTATTGACATTTGTTCTCATTTTACTGTTATTCTTGAATTTAATTACCTGACATGTATTTTCCAAGCATCAAATCAACTTCTATTTTCTGAATCCTTTTAATCTACCCCATTTCTGGTCTTAGTCCACGACGGACTAAGTTCCAGTGCCCAGGCACAGCATTTAATAGCATGCACTTTAGATTAATGCAAGTTTAATTCCATTTCTACCACTTATTGGTGTAAATTCAGGCATGATAACTTCTCTAAACCTCAGTTTCTAAATATTTAAAATCTGGCTAATGATATCTACCATCTGTTCACTGAAAATTAAATAAATTAACATACATGTATGTGTGCGTGACATATAAAAGTAGAGTACTTTAAAACAATTTTTTTTGCGGTACGCGGGCCTCTCACTGTTGTGGCCTCTCCCGTTGCGGAGCACAGGCTCCGGACGCGCAGGCTCAGCGGCCATGGCTCATGGGCCCAGCCGCTCCGCGGCATGTGGGATCTTCCCGGACCGGGGCACGAACCCGCGTCCCCTGCATCGGCAGGCGGACTCCCAACCACTGCGCCACCAGGGAAGTCCCCAAAAGTAGAGTACTTTAAATCTAAAGCATCTTATTGTTTACAGGTACATAAAATATACAGTACAAGATACTAAAAAAAGTCACTAAAGTTGACCACTATTAATATACTAATTATAAATGTGCTTTGTTTAATTGTTTTTTTCAGTAACCCCAAATCACAGCTCAGCAAGGGGTTATGCTACATGAAATAAGAACATGTGTCCTTCCATCCCTCAAAACATTTCTAAGCCATAGTTTTTCCCTCCCATAAAGAAATTCACCATATGCACATTCATGTCTGGAAGATCAGCAAAGGAAAAACTGTCTATGCTTTCAAAGCCATCCAATTCCCCAGCCTGATCCAGAAACATAAGTGAAAGGACAGTGACAAATCTTTTGAGATAATAGCAGCAGGCAGGATCATGGAGGTGAAGAATCTGTGATCTGATGTAAACTGCTCGTCCATGTGAGGTGACTGAACTCTTTAAGGGTGCCATTTAGTTCATGGGCAAAGATAATTTACTGAACACTACCCCGTGCCCAAGGCTGCAGAATTTGTTCCATTCTGCTTAGCAGACTGCTCTGAAGTACTTGTTTATTCTTCCCTGTTCATCCAAGGCAGGATCTAGCTCATTAATAAGAAATGACAAATGATTCATTCACACTACATATTGTACAACTCTAATAAGGACCACTCCATATTTCCAGAGCACAAGTTTTTGGTTTTTGGCTGGGTTTTCAGATGGGACCAGTGCCTTGCTGGCAGTGTGGGAAGGTCAATCTTTGCAAGTCCTCAGACTCAGATTTGCTCCTGGCTTAGCCACTCTTTCTCAGTGTGACCTCAAGACGTCTTCCTGACCTCAGGAAATGGAAGACACGTTACACAACACACAACATGCACTGTCAGCACGGAGTCAAATAAACAAAATAAGGTACACTACAGGGTTAGAGTGTTGAGACTGGATGAGACCCCGTGAGGGGCTTACAGTGAGTCCCAGTGAGAACTCCTAAGGCTTTGGTAATATCATATTTCTAGACTTCAGTGATATTATGTTAGCTCTCAAGCTATAAAAATTTATTAAGCTGTCTTTTACTTTATGTGAACTTTCAAAAATTTGTAGTATTCTTAATAAGGAAGAGGTTCAAATTAATTTTAAAAAGCAGTCATTTTCAGAGTGCTAAACATTGCTCATCTCTATAAGTCTTGAATAAATATTTAAAATGCAAAGAGCACAGGGTAAAGATCAGTGACCCTTGGACTGACAAAAGAAATGTTTACCTCTATGAGTTCTGCTATATAGTCTGCTTATATTGCCCTCTCTATTTATGTATGCATCCATGTCACTCCTTACCTCCAAAGTCAGGAATTAAGAAGTCACTTGCTTGGCATCTCCTGTGTTGGGAAAAGGCCTGCCTATTACCCAATGTTCAATTATTAGTGGAAGTGAGGATGAGGCCCTAGAACTTAGAGCAAGGACCTATTCACCACATCCCCCAATATTGACAACCTCAGTGCATATGTTTTCCTTGAGATTATCAGAACTAAACTCTTTAAATTCTTGTTGACTCTTTCCATGAGCCACTAAAATAAATTAAGGAAACCCAGGTCATCTCTCATCTCTCAGTCTAATCTTCGTATTTTTCTGAGAGTAGTGAGGCCAACCTTGGCACTCCCTATCTCTCTTCTCTGATTATTTTTCTTTATAGCATATGTCATCATATGATGCAGTATATATTTTACTAATTTGTTTATCTTGTACCACTAGAATGCAAGCTTTGTGAGATCAGGGACTTATTTTTTTTTATTTCTTTGGTATGTACATAGCATATAATAGACACTTAATAAATACGTGTTGAATGAATGAAACACAAACAAATAGAAAGCTGTTGTAGCTATAATGACACCAGGGAAAACAGAATGCAAGGCAAAAATCATTACTAGATCTCAAGAGGATCAATAAATAATTTAAGAAAAAACCGAATACATGAAACATATAAATGTGTGAATTTGTATGTGTGCAATGATATAATTTCAAATGGTATAAAATGAAACTTGACATAAATACAAGAAGACTCTGACAAGTCCAAAATCACAGGGAAAGTTTTAATGTTCTTCTCTCACTAATAGATCAAGCAGACAAAAATAATAATATGGAAGATTAAAACAACAAAATTAATAGGATTGTTATAAGTAGGGTTGCCAGACTGAGCAAGAGAAGAAAAAATAGAATGCCTCCTTAAATTTGAATTTGGATAAACAATGAATATTTTGGAACATAAAAATATGTGCACCTAAAATTCAAATTTAACGTGGCGTCCTGTATTTTACCTGGAAACCCTATACCTAATGATCACATATAAAACATCTAGCAATTGCATAATACACATTCTTTTTAAGCACATAAAGTTTATTAGCAAAAACTGACCACATATTAGCCATTTAGGTAGTCTCAAAAATGTGAAGTAATTGGTAACTTATAGAATACATTTTCTGAGCATATGTAATTTTGGTAAAAATCCATAACACATGAAATAAGCTTAAAAGTATATGCATGAATAACCTAGTCATCAAAGAATCAATTATGAAATAAAATAAAAAATATTGGGAATCCAACTATAACATATCACATCAAAAAACTTCTGAGTTGGAGCTAAAGCAGTATTTTTAAGAAAATATACAGTTTAGTATTTATATTAGAGAAGGTAGTTTTAAATTAATGATCTATGCATCTAGTCTAAGGAATTTATGTAAAGAACAGTAGAACAAACACAACACAGCTAGGTAGAATGAAATAATGAAGGTAAAACCCAAAATTAATAAAATATAAATCAAACAAAAAAATTGAGAGAATGTACTAATTCAAAAGTTGTTTCTTTTAAAAGATAAAATGAACGATGCATATTAGAATTTTAAAAGGAGATAGAAGTGCTGATACTGCCAACATGATATATTTAATAAGAGGATGTTACAAAAAGTATGCCAAAATTTGGAAAACTTACATAAAATTGACAACTATTTAGAGCATATCTCAATAAAACTGATTCAAGAAGAAAAATGACATGTGAGTAGTCTCATAATATTAAAAATATAGACTACTTTCAGAAACCTGACCTGAGGGAGGCTTTGCTGTCTTTGCTCCAAGTATGCTGTGGTTATTTGCATCCCTACCAACTAGGGATGAGAAAGATGATGGAGGAGAGATCAAGGAGGATTTATAAGGCCAGGCCTGATAGCGGTATGGGTCGTTTCTTCTTACATTCTGATAGCTAAAACCCAAGCACCCGGCCATATGTAACTGAAAGGGAGCGGGGCAAAGTGGAGTTTAGCTGTGTGTCCAGGATGAAGTTTGAATTTTAATTTACAGGCAGAAGTTTCTCCAATTCACATACTAACAGAAAAAAAGCATATGATTAACTCAATAGATACAGTAAAAGCATCTGATAAAATTCAAAAAGCACTGATTGAAAATAAAACAAACAAAAATAAGGCAAAATAAAATTCTGGCTATTTTAGGAATAGAATGCAATTTCATTAATCTGATGAAAAATATCTATAAAAATAAATATAAACATTACATTTAATGGTAAAGTATTGAACACATTCCCTATAAGATTAGAAAATAGGCATGGATGTACGTCATACCCACATGTGTTTATTACTGCATTGGATATCACATCAATTTTTATCCAGAAATAGAAGCAAATACAATGAATATGGAATAAAAAGAGAAGCAAATCTCTTGTTCCTAAATAATGGTATGATTTCTTAAAACAATATAAGCCACAGATATATATAATGAGAATCAATACAGAAATTGTCTACTTACTGGATAAAAATAGTAATATACAAAAAATTAATCATGTCTTCTCACTAGCAAAAATATTTTAATATTTAATTTTAAATGGTACTTTTATATAATATTAAAATATACAGAATTTTGGAATAAATGTAACCAAAAGTTTGCATAGTTATCAAGAAAATTATTTAAAAAAATATTAAGTAAAAGGAAATAATGTAGAGAGAAATGACAGTATTCCTGGATTGGAAATTTTAATATCATAACTAATCTTTCCCAAATCAAGTCATAATTTCAAAAATGTTGCACACAATTTCTGACAGAATATTTTTGGAAATTGACACGATGACTACAAAATTTTAATAGAAATGCAAAGAGTCAAGGATAATAAAGACATTTTCGTAGAAGATGAATATGAGGACTTGCCTTACTGGATAATAAATATTACTATAAATGTGGACTAATTAAGACATTAAGTCTAGAACATAAAATAGAGGTAAAGATCCATAGGGAAAAATAAAAGCAGGGGTAGAGACCCCTGATGATTTGTAAGCTTCATTATGGAATATCTGGCACATCAGACTAGTGGGAGTAGGAATACCTGTGTAAGTGGCTCTGAGAAAGTTCATTTTCCATATTAAAATAAAGTAAAATCAGAGCCCTACTTCTCATGATGCAAAGTTATTAATTCTGGGTGGATTAACTATCTAAAGGTGAGAGCGAAATTATGCAATTTGTAGAAAGTAATCCAGAAACTTTTTTTACCTCAGGCTAGAAAGAAACTTTTAAATCAAAACTAAGAATATTCTAAAAGGAAAGGAAAATATTAGTAATCCCCATGACAATAAATCAAATATACTTGCTCATCAAAAAACATCAAAAGAGAAAACACAGGCAAACTGTGAGAGGATAGTTTTGTAAAATATAAATCTGAAAATATATGTACCTAAAATTTATAACGAGTGACTTCTATTCCATTAGAAAAAATCAACCAAGTAGATAAACACCTTCAACAGGCCTTTGACATAGGAAGTGTACCAATGTACATAGGAAAGCTACCAAATGTGTAAAAAAGATGGTCAACCTCATTGGTGTTCAAGGAAATGAATGATGAAAGACACTGAAATACCATGTCACAGATCCCAGATTGGTGAAGTTAAAAAGCACAGAGTCAGACAGTATTATGTCTTGTCAAGGGTGGAACATCCTAAGCCCTACTGGTGAGAGTGTAAATTGATACAAGAACTTTTGGAAGCAGTTTGCCCTTGTCTGGGTGTCAGAGTTCTGCCTACCAGGTGGGTGAGTTGGCCTAAGACAAAGGCATACATGCAGGAAGATAGAGTGAGCATTGAGCAGAGTCTGGCAGGTGTCTCCCATTGATTCTGCAGAAAAACCAGGGGGCAGGAAATGAGAGATGCATGACGCATCTTTAAGATGTAGTGTTGCCAAAACAAAACTGGTCAACTTTCAAGAGATGGTTTATCAGAGGCATTTTCCAAGTTACAGGAGAGACCAAGAGTTCGTGCAGAATTACACAAGGTGTCCAATGTACCTGTGACCCTACCACTCCCCTCCTAAGAAGCCACAGAGAAACTTGCATAAATGCTCCAGGAGCCAAGTACAAGAAACTTTAAGCTGTAATTTTCTCAGTAGTGCAAGGTGATGGATAAATAGTGGCCTATAAAGCAATAAAAAAAGGATGAATACAGGCACACTAAAAGCATGGATGATGATTAGCAGTATAAGGTTAAGCAAACAAAGAACGTTGTAAAATAACACACGGAGTATGCTGTCATTTATGAAAAGTTTAAAAACATTAAAAACCAAAGACGGGGGCTTCCCTGGTGGCGCAGTGGTTGAGAGTCCGCCTGCCGATGCAGGGGACACGGGTTCATGCCCCGGTCCGGGAAGATCCCACATGCCGCGGAGCGGCTAGGCCCGTGAGCCATGGCCGCTGAACCTGCGCGTCCGGAGCCTGTGCTCCGCAACGGGAGAGGCCACAACAGTAAGAGGCCCGCGTACCGCAAAAAAAAAAAAAAACCAAAGACGGTATTGCTTATGAATACAAAGCAAAGATACGATAAACACAAATCTCAGGACAGTGGTTAGTTCTGAGGAGGAAAAGATGACTGAATTTTAGAGAGGCTACAACAGAACCTTAAAGTTGACGGTTATATTGTTTTTAAACTGAATGGCTTGTTTTATAATAATTTTCCAAATCTTAGATGCATTTGGCACATTTCCTTTTTATCTCTCTGGTAATTAATAAAAATATAATTAACAGCAAAAGTAGTAGGAAAAATTACAGAATTTGCACTTATGCTTATTTGTTATTGTCCTGTTTATCTGTTTTATTTGACCTACTATGGATCTGACTTCATTTATTTATATAAACTCTTCTTTAACTTATTTTTAAGACTTTATACCACTGCAATGTATTACTTTTTCTTTTTGATTTTAGGGTTTATGGAATATTTTAAGTAGACCAACCAGTCTTTGGTTACAAAATGTGGTCCAGGGGATGAACTTGACAATTAACATGCTTGTTTAGGCCACACAGTGTTTAAAAATTGAATGGGGTGCCATCAGGATGGACATCCACCCTAGTTAGCCAGGTGCCCACACATACCCTATTGTCTCGCTCCAGTTGGCATCCCTCAACTACTTTACTCTACTGGCTGCTACGGACTTGTGTGGTTGTGACTCTAAACAAACATGAGAGTTGGGAGGCAGCAGCTCAGTGCTGTAGAAAGCTAAGACCCCTTGCTTCGAAGTCAAATGAGGGGCTTCAACTAAGTGTGCCCCACACCTGCATGACTCGGGGCACATACCGTGCCCAGTTTTTAATGTCCTTACCTACTTCTCATCTACACCTTCTGAAAGCATGATTCTAAGAGCTAAGTATGCTTTATACTTCCTCTTGAGGTCAGCGACATCCGGCATGGGAGTTTGAAGGCAAGAGGCGTACCACACAAGCTGAGGCAGCAGGAATGGGGTCAGAGACTCAAGACTCAGAGAATATGAGTAAGGCTGCCTCTCTGGAATTGGCAACGAGGCACGAGTTTATGTGGTTTAGGTGTGCGCATCTTTCAGGGAAGGCAGAGCCACCTGCAAACACATTATAGAATTCATAATGGAAACTGAGGTAAGGTTTGCTAGAGAGCAGATTGTTGCATATTAGTCACATCTGGACAATATCCTCTGAGGAAATCACATATTGGCCTGATACTTGTCACTGAAGAGGGGAACTGACAGCTACTTCTAACTCCTCATTACCGTGGCTCAAATGGTTCCATTAAAGAGGAGGGAGAAAACACAGTACCGTTATTCAGTGCATGCTAGGCAGCCACGACCTGGGAACCTGCTCTATCAGGAATGAACAGGATTCAGTTCCTGCCCTCAGAGAGCCCACAATGAAATGAGATGGGCATGTGCTTACTCAAAACCGTACTTATGTGAGGGAAGTACTAATAGAGATTGGTAAAATATTGCATCACGATCGCAGAGAACTCAATCATTTTGGTCTGGAAGCTGATTCAAATTCTTCATGGAACCTGTCAGTGGAGAGAAGAGAGGACAGAGGCATTTCGAAGGCTATGTAAGAGCAAACAGTTGAAGGACACGTTGAGATTGACAGAGTAGAGAAGGAGGGAGACTCCTCCTGTCTAAAGAAAGAGGAGGAGCAAATATGGAATAAGGAATGTAGATGGTAAGTTTGCGAACCAGAAGGATTTAAGCAAAAATTAGAGTGTGGATGGGTGATGTAAGAGGAAGGAAGGGGATATTCCATTTGAAAAATGCACGGAGGAAAACACACTGGGACATTTTAACACGATATATGTTGGTTTTCCTATGTCTTTTTGTGAAAGGTTAAAAATTCATTTACCACCTTTAAATATTATATTTAGTAAGAACTAAATTCGACTGAGAATGTCAAACCTATTTTTTAGCTTTAACTTAAAAATTAACACTTTGCGTATGCCAAAGCACAATGCCTACACGTTTAAAACATTTCAACTTTGAAACCATTGTGATCAGATCCTAAAGCATGGATTGTAGCACCATGATTGTTGGTAAACTAAATAAACTACAAAGGCCAGTTTTATAAAGGACCAGCAAAACAGTTTAAAAGATGTCATTTATCCATCTTGTACTTTGCAAGCATCCATAACGACCCATCAATAAGTTTCCTTTTTGCTGGTGATAGATATGCAACACTGAGTTCAAATTACTACATATATTTTAATATTCTTATTCTTTCCTATTCTCTGACTCACTCATGTCTTCCTTTTACCCCACATTGGGCAAACAACCAGATCCCAGAGCTGAATTTAAATTCTGGATCCCTGGAAAACAAGGAAGATGGCTGATCTCCTCCACAGATACACCAGGAATACATCTACACGTGTAACAACTCCTACAGAACACCTACTGAATGCAGGCAGAAGACCTCAGACCTCCCAAAAGGTGCACGAGGATAGGGGATTAAGAGCGCTGCTTAAAGGAGCTCCAGAGACGGGCGCGAGCCGCGGATAACAGCGCGGACCCCAGAGATGGGCATGAGACACTAAGGCTGCTACTGCCGCCACCAAGGTGCCTGTGTGCGAACACAGGTCACTATCCACACCTCCCTTCTGGGGAGCCTGTGCAGCCTGCCACCGCCAAGGTCCCGGGATCCAGGGACAACTTCCCCGGGAGAACGCACGGCGTGCCTCAAGCTCGTGCAACGTCCCGCTGGCCTCTGCCGCCGCAGCCTCGCCCCGCATCCGTACCCCTCCCTCCCCCCCGGCCTGAGTGACCCAGAGCCCCCGAAGCAGCTGCTCCTTTAACCCCGTCCTGAGTGAAGAACAGATGACCTCCGGCGACCTACAGGCAGAGGCGGGGCCAAATCCAAAGCTGAGCCCCTGGGAGCTGTGAGAACAAAGAAGAGAAAGGGAAATCTTTCCCAGCAGCCTCAGAAGCAGCGGATTAAATCTCCACAATCAACTTGATGTACCTGCATCTGTGGAATACCTGAATAGACAACGAATCATCCCAAATTGAGGAGGTGGACTTTGAGCGCAAGATTTATTATTTTTTCCCCTTTTCCTCTTTTTGTGAGTGTGTATGTGTAGCTTCTGTGTGAGATTTTGCCAGTATAGCTTGGCTTTCACCATTTGTCCTAGGGTTCAACCTGTCCGTTTTTCTTTTTTTACTTAAAAAAATTTTTTTTCTTAATAATTTTTTATTTTAATAACTTTATTTTATCTTACTTTATTTTATTTTATCCTCTTTCTTTCTTTCTACTTTTTCTCCCTTTTATTCTGAGCCGTGTGGATGAAAGGCTCTTGGTGCTGCAGCCAGGAGTCAGTGCTGTGCCTCTGAGGTGGGAGAGCCAACTTCAGGACACTGGTCCACAAGAGACCTCCCAGCTCCACATAATATCAAATGGCAAAAATCTCCCAGAGAGCTCCATCTCAACACCAGCACCCAGCTTCACTCAACGACCAGCAAGCTACAGTGCTGGACACCCTATGCCAAACAACTAGCAATACAGTAACACAACCCCACCCATCAGCAGAGAGGCTGCCTAAAATCATAATAAGTCCACAGACACCCCAAAGCACACCACCAGACATGGACTTGCCCACCAGAAAGACAATATCCAGCCTCATCCACCAGAACACAGGCACTAGTCCCCTCCACCAGGAAGCCTACACAACCCACTGAACCAACTTTAGCCCACCAGAAAGACAATATCCAGCCTCATCCACCAGAACACAGGCACTAGTCCCCTCCACCAGGAAGCCTACACAACCCACTGAACCAACTTTAGCCACTGAGGACAGACACCAAAAACAACGGGAACTATGAACCTGCAGCCTGCAAAAAGGAGACCCCCAAACACAGTAAGATAAGCAAAATGAGAAGATAGAAAAACACACAGCAGATGAAGGAGCAAGATAAAAACCCACCAGACCTAACAAATGAAGAGGAAATAGGCAGTCTACTTGAAAAAGAATTCAGAATAATGATAGTAAAGATGACCCAAAATCTTGGAAATAGAATAGAGAAAATGCAAGAAATATTTAACAAGGACATAGAAGAACTAAAGATGACACAAGCAACGATGAACAACACAATAAATAAAATAAAAAATACTCTAGATGGGAACAATAGCAGAATAACAGGCAGAAGAATGGATAAGTGACCTGGAAGATAAAATAGGGGAAATAATTACTGCAGAGCAGAATAAAGAATGAAAAGAACTGAGGACAGTCTCAGAGACCTCTGGGACAACATTAAACGCACCAACATTCAAATTATACGGGTTCCAGAAGAAAAAGAGAAAAATAAAGGGACTGAGAAAATATTTGAAGAGATTATAGTTGAAAACTTCCCTAATATGGGAAAGGAAATAGTTAATCAAGTCCAGGAAGCACAGAGAGTCCCATACAGCATAAATCCAAGGAGAAACACGCCAAGACACATATTAATCAAACTGTCAAAAATTAAATACAAAGAAAACATATTAAAAGCAGCAAGGGAAAAACAACAAATAACACACAAGGGAATCCCCATAAGGTTAACAGCTGATCTTTCAGCAGAAACTCTGCAAGCCAGAAGGGAGTGGCAGGACACATTTAAAGTGATGAAGGAGAAAAACCTACAACCAAGACTACTCTACCCAGCAAGGATCTCACTCAGATTTGATGGAGAAATTAAAACCTTTACAGACAAGCAAAAGCTGAGAGAGTTCAGTACCACCAAACTAGCTTTACAACAAATGCTAAAGGAACTTCTCTAGGCAAGAAACACAAGAGAAGGAAAAGACCTACAATAACGAACCAAAAACAATTAAGAAAATGGGAATAGGAACATACATATCGATAACTACCTTAAATGTAAATGGGTTAAATGCTCCCACCAAAAAACACAGACTGGCTGAATGGATACAAAAACAAAACCCACATATATGCTGTCTACAACAGACCCACTTCAGACCTAGAGACACATACAGACTGAAAGTAAGGGGATGGAAAAAGATATTCCATGCAAATGGAAACCAAAAGAAAGCTGGAGTAGCAATTCTCATATCAGACAAAATAGACTTTAAAATAAAGACTATTAGAAGAGACAAAGAAGGACACTACATAATGATCAAGGGATCGGTCCAGGAAGAAGATATAACAATTGTAAATATTTATACACCCAACATAGGAGCACCTCAATACATAAGGCAAATACTAAGAGCCATAAAATGGGAAATCGACAACACATTCATCGTAGGGGACTTTAACACCCCACTTTCACCAATGGACAGATCATCCAAAATGAAAATAAATAAGGAAACACAGGCTTTAAATGATACATTAAACAAGATGGACTTAATTGGTATTTATAGGACATTCCATCCAAAAACAACAGAATACACATTTTTCTGAAGTGCTTATGGAACATTCTCCAGGATAGATCATATCTTGGGTCACAAATCAAGCCTTGGTAAATTTAAGAAAATTGAAATCATATCAAGTATCTTTTCCGACCACAACGCTATGAGACTAGATACCAATTACAGGAAAAGATCTGTAAAAAATAAAAACACATGGAGACTAAACAATACACTATTTAATAACGAAGTGATCACTGAAGAAATCAAAGAGGAAATAAAAAAATACCTAGAAACAAATGACAATGGAGACACGATGACCCAAAACCTATGGGATGAGGTAAAAGCAGTTCTAAGAGGGAAGTTTATAGCAATACAATCCTACCTCGAATAAACAACCTAACCTTGCACCAAAAGCAATTAGAGAAAGAAAAACAAAAAAAACACAATGTTAGCAGAAGGAAAGAAATCATAAAGATCATATCAGAAATAAATGAAAAAGAAATGAAGGAAACAATAGCAAAGATCAATAAAACTAAAAGCTGGTTCTTTGAGAAGATAAACAAAATTGATAAACCATTAGCCAGACTCATCAAGAAAAAAAGGAAGAAGACTCAAATCAATAGAATTATAAATGAAAAAGGAGAAGTAACAACTGGCACTGCAGAAATACAAAAGATCATGAGAGATTACTATAAGCAACTCTATGCCAATAAAATGGACATCCTGGAAGAAATGGACAACTGCTTAGACATGCACAACCTGCCAAGACTGAATCAGGAAGAAACAGAAAATATGAACAGACCAATCACAGGCACTGAAATTGAAACTGTGATTAAAAATCTTCCAACAAACGAAAACCCAGGACCAGGTAGCTTCACAGACAAATTCTATCAAACATTTAGAGAAGAGCTAATACCTATCCTTCTCGAACTCCTCCAAAATACAGCAGAGGGAGGAACACTCCCAAACTCATTCTATGAGGCCACCATTACCCTGATACCAAAACCAGACAAGGATGTCACAAAGAAAGAAAACGACAGGCCAATATCACTGATGAACATAGATGCAAAAATCCTCAACAAAATACTAGCAAACAGAACCCAACAGCACATTAAAAGGATCATACACCATGATCAAGAGGGTTTATTCCAGGAATGCAAGGATTCTTCAATATACGCAAATCAATGAGCATGATACACCATATTAACAAATTGAAGGAGAAAAACCATATAATCATCTCAAAGGATGGAGAGAAAGCTTTTGACAAAATTCAACACCTATTTATGATAAAAACCCTCCAGAAAGTAGGCATAGAGGGAACTTTCCTCAACATAATAAAGGCCATATATGACAAACCCAAAGCCAACATCGTCCTCAATGGTGAAAAACTGAAAGCATTTCCACTAAGATCAGGAACAAGACAAGGTTGCCCACTCTCACCACTCTTATTCAACATAGTTTTGGAAGTTTTAGCCACAGCAATCAGAGAAGAAAAGGAAGTAAAAGGAGTCCAAATCAGAAAAGAAGTAAAGCTGTCACTGTTTGCAGATGACATGATACTATACATAGAGAATCCTAAAGATGCTACCAGAAAACTACTAGAGTTAATCAATGAATTTGGTAAAGTAGCAGGATACAAAATTAATGCACAGAAATCTCTTGCATTCCTATACACTAATGATGAAAAATCTGAAAGCGAAATCAAGAAAACACTCCCATTTACCATTGCAACAAAAAGAATAAAATATCTAGGAATAAACCTACCGAAGGAGACAAAAGACCTGTATGCAGAAAATTATAAGACACTGATGAAAGAAATTAAAGATGATACAAATAGATGGAGAGATATACCATGTTCTTGGATTGGAAGTATCAACATTGTGAAAATGACTACACTACCCAAAGCAATCTACAGATTCAATGCAATCCCTATCAAACTACCACTGGCATTTTTCACAGAACTAGAACAAAAATTTTCACAATTTGTATGACAACACAAAAGACCCCAAACAGCCAAAGTAATCTTGAGAATGAAAAACGGTGCTGGAGGAATCAGGCTCCCTGACTTCAGACTATACTACAAAGCTACAGTAATCAAGACAGTATGGTACTGGCACAAAACCAGAAATATAGATCAGTGGAAGAGGATAGAAAGGCCAGAGATAAACCCACGCACATATGGTCACCTTATCTTTGATAAAGGAGGCAGGAATGTACAGTGGAGAAAGGACAGCCTCTTCAATAAGTGGTGCTGGGAAAACTGGACAGGTACATGTAAAAGTATGAGATTAGAACACTCCCTAACACCACACACAAAAATAAGCTCAAAATGGATTAAAGACCTAAATGTAAGGCCAGAAACTATCAAACTCTTAGAGGAGAGCATATGCAGAACACTCTATGACATAAATCACAGCAACATCCTTTTTGATTCACCTCCTAGGGAAATGGAAATAAAAACAAAAATAATCAAATGGGACCTAATGAAAGTTCAAAGCTTTTGCACAGCAAAGGAAACCATAAAGAAGACCAAAAGACAACCCTCAGAATGGGAGAAAATATTTGCAAATGAAGCAACTGACAAAGGATTAATCTCCAAAATTTAAAAGCAGCTCGTGCAGCTCAATATCAAAACAACAAACAACCCAATCCAAAAATGGGCAGAAGACCTAAATAGACATTTCTCCAAAGATATACAGATTGCCAACAAACACATGAAAAAATGCTCAACATCACTAATCATTAGAGAAATGTAAATCAAAACTACAATGAGATATCATCTCCCACCAGTCAGAATGGCCATCATCAAAAAGTCTAGAAACCACAAATGCTGGAAAGGGTGTGAAGAAAAGGGAGCACTCTTGCACTGCTGGTGGGAATGTGAATTGGTACAGCCACTATGGAGAACAGTATGGAGGTTCCTTAAAAAACTACAAATAGAACTGCCATATGACCCAGCAATCCCACTACTGGGCATATGCCCTGAGAAAACCATAATTCAAAAAGAGTCAGGTACCAAAATGTTCATTGCAGCTCTATTTACAATAGCCTGGAGATGGAAACAACCTAAGTGTCCATCATTGGATGAATGGATAATGAAGATGTGGCACATATACACATATATACAATGGAATATTACTCAGCCATAAAAAGCAACGAAATTGAGTTATTTGTAGTGAGGTGGATTGACGTAGAGTCTGTCATACAGAGTAAAGTAAGTCAGAAAGAGAAAGACAAAGACAAATACCGTATGCTAACACATATATATATGGAATCTAAAAAAAAAAAATGTCATGAAGAACCTAGGGGTAAGACGGGAATAAAGACACAGACCTACTAGAGAATGGACTTGAGGATATGGGGAGGGGGAAGGGTAAGCTGGGACAAAGTGAGAGAGTGGTATGGACATATATACACTACCAAATGTAAAATAGATAGCTAGTGGGAAGCAGCTGCATAGCACAGGGAGATCAGCTCCGTCCTTTGTGACCACCTAGAGGGGTGAGATAGGGAGGGTGGGAGGGAGGGAAGAGATGTGGGAACATATGTATATGTATAACTGATTCACTTTGTTATAAAGCAGAAACTAACACACCATTGTAAAGCAGTTATAGTCCAATAAGGATGTAAAAAAAAAAAAAAAATTCTGGATCCCCTGCATAGTAGCTGTGTAGCTAGGAGAGATCACCTAATTTCATTGAGACTCAGTGTTCACGTCTATACCATGGTAATGACCTGACTCATATGGTTTTCAAGGCTGTATAAGAGATCAAGATATAGGAAACATCAGAGAAAAGTGTCTTTTACTGTTATAAAAATAAATATGAGAGTAGGTTACAGATCATTATCAGTGTCATACTCGGACCCTTTCCCTCTTACTTGGCTTTTGTTTCTCACACCCTAATAAATAAATCTCACTACAGAGTTAACAGTTATTCGTGCCTAGTGGAATACCTTTCCTTCATGTGTGGATTTTAGCAGCTGTATCCTGAGTCCCCTCACAGCCACCCTCAGACACAAATGGACTAGGTATTGTAATGAATAATTTTAAGGGAGAGGCAGTGTCATATTTTGGTTCAGAGCAAGTATTATGGAATCTGGCATCTTGGGTTCAAATCCCAGCTTTTTCACTATTAACTGCATAACCTTGGAAAAGATCTTTAACACCTCCTTGCATCAGACACCTCACTAATAAAATGAAGTTAATATTATTACTTATTTCATGGAGATTCTACGGATTTTAAAATAACTAATACATGTAAAGTGATTAGAACAGTGCCTGACAATTAATACACACTTAGTAAATATTAGCTATTCATTTTCTCTAATGATTAAGCCATTATTTTGTCAAGGCCACTGCTGAGAAATTCAGATTCAGTAATTCTGGGTGACATGCAGTAATCTGCATTACAAACAAATTCTTTTTTTCTGGTGATTCTGTTGCAGGTGCCACTTAGCTTGCATTTGGACAAGTAAGTGTTAGTCATCATCAGTTAGCGGAGCCTAATGGAGGGACTCTGTCCTGGCTCCACATGAATGTCATTCACTTCTTGCATTTACTGCATGCCAACTATATGCCAGATACCATGTCAGGCTCCGGGGTAAGTCTGTTCTTGAATTCGTCTTTGTGTGCATGTGTACTTCTTCTCAGGTGCAACTCAGTAGCTTGTCCTGAGGTTTCCGGGGCTGAAGTTGTTGCTTCTTTGACTCAGAATCCTTACTCTCAATGTTAACTGAAGATCTTGTACAAAGAACATCTTTTATTGCTTTCTGTTGATGTTTTTCTTTCCTCCAATTTGTTCTGCAAAGTGCTAGCTAC
Source organism: Phocoena phocoena (assembly GCF_963924675.1). Lineage (NCBI taxonomy): Eukaryota > Metazoa > Chordata > Mammalia > Artiodactyla > Phocoenidae > Phocoena > Phocoena phocoena. The sequence continues at coordinate 75,308,493 of NC_089235.1, forward strand.
CTGCTTTCAAGTCCAGAAACACCTTCCGATTGACTCTACACATCTCTCTTTAATCTGAGCTTTTGCTCCACCCTGCCCTTATTCTCTTGAATCACTGGATTATTTTCTAGATGACATTCTGCACATTATGGCAATATGAGAGGTATTTTAAAGCTCTCTTGATCAGAAAAGTAATTTCCTGCTTGGAGTACAAACTCAGATTCCCTGCTGTGTGGCATCCTGACACCTTCCTGCTGAACTCCATTAGAAAGATCCTGGAGAGTCAGGTCAGTGTAATTGATGTTTATCATTCCATGATTACAGCTTTGTGGGCTAAAAATAATAAGCTGTCTTAGGGAGGGTTCTCCCAGAAGCAGGTCCTCAAAAAAGGATTTCAGTGGAAGTGGTTATTAGGTGGAAGGACTTAGAATGTTCTGGTAGGGAAGTGGGGAGTGAGATAGAGAAGAGATGTAAGTTAATACACAATGTATTAGTGGGCAGGCTACTGCTTTGGAAAACAGAAGCTCAATCCCTCTGCCAACCTCTGGGAGTCAGCATGGATGTTCTTTAGCACTTTTCCCACTAAAGGGAAAGGAGGCTGGAGTAGTCACACAGCAACTCCCCATTCATGACAACTTGGAGCTACTCCTGCAGGGGTCACCTTTAAAATCATAGTGACTTTAGACACTGTCTAAGCATGAAAGATGTCTGGCAGAGAGTTGCGGGTACTTGCAGTACGAAGCCGCAGTTGTGCACGGGAACACTGAACATTGAGATACGACTGGAAACAGTGTCTGTTACACGAGCACATAGAATTGGGTTGTGTGCTTCTCAAGGTACCTTATTTAAATATATTTATTGAGTAATCGTATTTATAAATTCATATGTATATTCATATGTATACTGATTCCAGCCCCATTCTTTGCCAGGTACTCAGATCCATACAGAGCGAATGAGATGTGGTGTTGCCATAAAGGACATTAGAGCTTGATGGCATTCAGAACACACCTCAAAATACAGCACCTTGGCATACCGAATATTTTAAGCTGAAGTAGTCTGAGGAAACATCAGAAGCATTCTGCCTTTCACTCTGACCTTCCCCCCTCCCTACTCCCCTGAAGCAGGTCATAAACCCCTCCTTTGAGAGGTGTCCTCCCTATAGCTAGAGAAAATGAGCATCCTTACCTCCAAAGACAAAGGGACACTGAGAAGAATCCACACAAACAGGACTTGCTAAGTTTCTCTTGGTTTAATACCCTTGACTCATATTCTTTGACTTGTCATATTTCTCCACCACTGTCTAGTTTTCATCAAATGTAGCATAAAAATATTCAAGTTTAACTATTTTTTTGAGGGGGGTCTTCATTTCCTTATGAAGGCTCCTGTATCAGGTAAAATTTGTATTAAATAAATCTGTGTGCTTTTTGTCCTGTTCATCTGTCTTTGTCAGTTTAATTTTCAACTGAGCCAGGGACCCTAAGAGGATCAAGGCAAACTCTCTCCTAGTCTACAAACTGAACAGGGAGGATCATAATGCAAAACTATAAGAATCGACAGACTTTAAATGCTGGGACACACACATACCTACATACACACACACACACACACACACACACCAGCAACATAGTCTTCTGGTCTAATGAGATGATCTATGAATAAATGGTATTAAGTCTAAACAGTGATTTGCCAGACAAAGGAGCAGAAAGGTGGAAAAGAACATGGCAGGCTGAGGAAATGATTGTCACAAAACTACAGAGGGGTGAAACGTTCTGCTGAGTGTCTGGAGAAGAAGGAAAAGTTTAATGTGATAAGAATCTACGAAGCAGTGTTTGTAGCAAGTAATAACACTAGCTTAAGTGGAGTTGGTAGCATGGGGGAAGGAATGTCAACTGACGTGGACAGAAATTTGTGTTAAGGCCACTTTTGTTAGGGTGGCTCTGTCCCAAGCAAAAGTGTTTGCCACCTACTGGCTCTGTACAGAGGTTAAGAATTGATTGCGGTGATAACAGGACTGTAGGCATAGGTCCCAGCTCACCACATTGTATACATTAATTATGTGCAGTTTTTCGTATAGCAATTACACCTCAATAAAGCTGCGGGAAAAAGACACTGGGTGAGTAATTGAGGACACTCGAACATGGAATGGGTACTAACTAATATGGAATTATCGTTCATTTTCTTAGGTGTGATAACAGTATTGTGGGTATATAGGAAAATTTCCTTATTCCTAGGAGATATATGTTGAGTTATTTAGGAGTGAAATGCCATGATGTCTGCAGTGTACTTTCAGAATAGTTCAGTAAAATAAATTTTATTTTAAAAAACTGATGATTTTAAGTAAAAAGACATTTAAAAAAACCTCTTTGGCTGTAGGTGAAAATTCAATTGGAAAGGAGAGAGACTGAAGCAGGGCAGTTAGATAGGAAGCTGCTGAAACAGCCCGGGGAAAGGCCCAACTAGTTCGTTGATAACAGGGAGGAACGAAATGGTTCCCAAGATAGAGCTTAAGTAGAATTAACAGATTTCACCTGAATATTGCATATGAGGGGTTGGGTTCACTGACCGTGTTTTCAGTTTTCTGATCAACCATTGTGTCATTTCTCTACAAAGTCTGGCTTTTTTCTCCCACCCTCTCTCCTCATATTCTTTCTAGTATAACTTCGTAACAGGGTGTGGCATGTACAGAAACTGAGCCTTTAAATATGAGCTCCTGGAGAAATAACACCTTCTCATTCTAGGCAGAGTGAGTTCCAACTGCAGAAGAACAGAATGGGAAGTTGGGGTAGCCGGTGGGATTGTGCCTCCGCTTTTAAAAATAAATCTTCAGTCTTTCTCTTTCCCCATTTATGTCTCTGCTTCTCCATCTCTAAGTAGGTTCTAGCAGCCTCAAAGGGGTGTTGGAATAATGAATGTATTTTCTTGAGGATGGCTTTGAATTCTCAGATGAAAGGTGCCACGTCACCAAAAATTATAATTCAAACCAAAGCACTCAACCTTTCATCCTTACATGCCTTTGAGGTTTAGAGCCCTTGTGTGGATTCTAAATAAAGTTAGAAAATGCACCTAGAATGCCAAAAAGTTTCCAAAAGCAAAACATGGAGGAAAGATTTTCAGCCTTGCTTAAAAACAATGTTTAAAAAAAGAATATTTCCTAAAATCCCCATATACTCAACTCTTAGATCTTTAGTTTCCTATTAGAGGAAAAACATGAAGATAGAAATGCCTACTTCTTTAAAAACCATAGTTTGGTTTACAGAACGGATTTGTTTAAATTATATATTTCTATACAAAAAATAAGATGATAACTATGACTAGATTAAAATCTATAATTATATTAAGATCTCCACTTTGTGAATAAGAGTATCCTTATACAACTCCATTCTCGATAGAGAAATAGAGGTTCCTGAGACATCAACTAAGCTACAGAAGGCATTATTAAAAATTTAAAAGCTCATAGTTACTACAGAATGAGAGACCTGCATTGGAATCCTAGTTTAACCACTTCATAGCTGTGGGAAAAGAGAGAACTGATTTTCTCTTGCAGATTCAGGTTTCTAATTTCTAAAGTGGGAAAAATTTCTACTAATAGCTGTGAGGAGACGGCTAGATTCTGAACCTGATGTACTACTTCTAAAAGTTCTTTAGAGAGTTTATGCAGAGAAACAAAACTTCGGGAAAAAAATCATACTTTTCACCACTATAAAATTTGGCCTCATGTGGGACCCTAAAATAACTACTGATGGAAAGTTTTTTTAAATGACCACAAAATATCAGAATTCTATCCAAAGCAATCTCATGAAGAAAAGAGGCAGATAATCAAAAAAGACACACCGTGTTAATAGTTATCATTTGTAAGTCTGGGACCCCCGACTCCCTTGAGAGCTCTAATAATGGGAACTCACTCTGTCATCCTCAGCTTGCTGAGAATGACTGACCTGGAACAAACTGCAGTCTTCCTCTGCAGGCTTCTTAACAACCTGGTTCAGACAGTGTGAATTTTTCACTCCAGTGAAAGGAAGGACATACACACATGCATCAGAAAACAGAAGTTCAGGAAAGACAGAAAGTTGCTTGCCTTCTGAGATCTTATCAGGGCAGGACAGCTGCCCTGTGGCCTGGACCGGGGGGTGGGGGGGGGGGGGGGGTGGGGGGGGAGTCATCTGTATGGGAGTTCAAAGCAAAAACGTCTGAACTCTTCTGTGATGGACTCATTCTCTGACCCTTATCACTCTGACTGCTACAAAAAGAAGAGAGGGGGAAGACCTTTCTACTGTGTGCTATGACATGTATTCCTTTTCAACATTCCACCTCTACAAAAAGTGGCCCGGTATGTCTTTTTGAACTTGAGATGGAGGTTTGATATTCTGGTCACCTCTTGTGCAATGTTAAAGAAGGGGTAAAATTTGGGCACTTCTTATCCACTCTGTCTCTTCTGCCAAGTGGCCAAAGGCCTTGAGCACGCTAAACAAATAAGTTAGTACAAATGTTGGAATTCTCCCAAGTTCAAAACCTAATTTGTCCTAAAAGTCTTGTCATTCATATGATTAAAGAAAAAAAAGGAGGCAGATCAAATCTTAGAAGTACAACAAGGTAAAGAGAAAACTTATTTCCTCTTTAATCTTAGAGAGAGACTCCTTAAGGTAGACACTTGATGTAACTAAATATTTTATTCAAAAATTTTCCTTTTTTTACCATCCTCTGCCCTGCATGCTCATAGGCCAATTTTATGACACCAGATACATGGATGGACATTAAGTGTTACAAACAAATATGACAAGGTGACACAAGAGAAGAAAATTGAACGATATTCATCTAAAGTGACATTTACACCCCCTAATAAGTAGACAAATATTGTACTGATCTTAATCTTGACCTGTAACAGTAGTCCTCCCCCTTCTCTGTGTGAGTGGATGGTAGGATCATAAACATAGAGGGAAAATCTTGTCATTCAGGCTAAACTAAGAGAAATGTGGGATACTAAATAAATAAGGAAACCTTAGGCAAGCTGTTTCACGTCATGGGATGGACTTTGTGAGGCCAACTTGTCTAAGACTGGGAACTGTATTTCCCTGATTCTCCTTCTCTGTAGATGTAATAGAAGTCTAGCTAAGAATCAGCCAAGAGAGGAATGTACTCATGTTTTTAGAAGAAAGGAATGAAGCAGACATCATTAGTCTCCAAGGTTGGAAAGATCAGACACAGGGACTGAAAAACACAGATGTGCCCGATGGCTCCCAGTTGACTGTTGCTTTTATCTACTCCATGTCCAGCTTATCTTCCCAACAGCTGCACCTGCTGAAACTAACAGTCCCAGGGCAACCATTGGGCACTTAGCTTAAGGCTCACAGAGGCAGTGAGTCCTCTTCTTGTATCACCAATGATAATTTCACTATGCACTTTTGGAAATTTCATTCTGGGAAGAAGTTCATAAGATTGTTTAAAATGTAGATGACTCTAGAAAGGTTAAGGACAAAAATGATTCCAATTCTCCATGATCTCTTCCAGAAAACAGAAGCAGTAGGAATACTTCCTAGCTTATTCCATGAAGCCAGGATTACTCTAATATTAGAACTAGATAAATACAAGAAATACAAGAAATGAAAATTATAGACCAATGTCACTCATGAACATAGATTAAAAATCCTCAACAAACAACAGGAAATTGAATTCAACAATGTATGAAAATAATTATGTACTATGACTAGTGGGGATTTGTTCTAGGTATGCAAGAATAGTTCAATATTTAGAAGCCAATTAATGAAACCCATCATATCAACAAGTAAAATCATATGATGATACCAATAAATACAGAAAGAGCATTTGACATAATCTAACCCCTAGACATGATAAAAATTCTCAGCAAGCTAGAAATAGATGTTTCCACAATTTGATAAGAAACATATACAAAAAACCCAATAGCTAACTATTAGAAGAGGTCATTGAGAGGATGTGACCACTGGCTGATCTGAGAGCTGGAGCCCAGCAATTGCAGGCTCCTCACTCTCTCCCCTTCCTCAGAACACACACTCTGCCCACCGTGGGAGCCATTTTTAAGGACACAGTCTTGAAAGAGCAATTAGTTTTTGGGATAATCTGGATGGCATATGAGGCTGAACCCCATTAAGGCCTCTATATAAACTTTTAAGATTCTGGTGGGTGGGTGCAGAGATCTACTCATCTTATAGTGACACAGGACAAGCCTGGTAAGTAAATTCCCTTGCTTTTTAACCTGCCACATAACAATCTGGAGTGGACTGCCTCTTTCGCTGGTCTCTCCTTGCCCTCCGTGGACAGGGGTCAGTTGGATAAACCAATGTAACATCATTCTCAATGGTGAGAAACTAGATGCTCTTCCCCTAAAACTGGGATCAAGGCAAGGATGTCCCTTCTCACCACTTCTATTTAACATCATTAAGGAAGTCCTGGCTAGTGCAATCAGACAGTAGAAGGAAACAAAAGGTACACAAATTGAGAAGGAAGAAATAAAACTGTCTTTTTTCACAGATGATATGATTGCCTATGTAGAAAATCCCAGAGTCGAGGAGATTGGTTCAAGATGGCGAAGTAGAAGGATGTGCGCTCACTCCCTCTTGCAAAAACATCAGAATCACAACTAACTGCTGAACAATCATTGACAGGAAGACACTGGAACTCACCAAAAAGGACACCCCACATCCAAAGACAAAGGAGAAGCCACAATGAGACTGTAGGAGGGGCGCAATCACAATAAAATCAAATCCCATAACTGCTGGGTGGGTGACTCACAGACTGGAGAACGCTTATACCACAGAAGTCCACCCACCGGAGTGAAGGTTCTGAGCCCCATGTCAGGCTTCCCAATCTGGGGGTCAGGCAATGGGAGTAGGAATTCCTAGAGAATCAGACTTTGAAGGCTAGCGAGATTTGACTGCAGCACTTCGACAGGACTGGGGGAAACAGAGACTCCACTCTTGGAGGGCACACACAAAGTAGTGTGTGCATAGGGACCCAGGGGAAGGAGCAGTGACCCCACAGGAGACTGAACCAGACCTACCTGCTAGTGTTGGAGGGTCTCCTGCAGAGGCAGGGGGAGGCTGTGTCTCACCGTGAGGACAAGGACAGTGGCAGCAGAAGTTCTGGGAAGTACTCTTTGGCGTGAGCCCTCCAAGGGTCCACCATTAGCCTCAGCAAAGACCCCGGGTAGGCTCCAGTGTTGGGTTGCCTCAGGCCAAACAACCAACAGGGAGGGAACCCAGCCCCACCCAATCCACCCATCAGCAGACAAGTGGATTAAAGTTTTACTGAACTCTGCCCACCAACGCGACAGCCAGCTCTACTCACCATCAGTCCCCGCCTTCAGTAAACTTGCACAAGCCTCTTAGATAGCCTCATCCACCAGAGGGCAGACAGCAGAAGCAAGAAAAACTACAATTCTGCAGCCTGTGGAACAAAAACCACATTCACAGAAAGATAGACAAGATGAAAAGGCAAAGGGCTATGTACCAGATGAAGGAACAAGATAAAACCCCAGAAAAACAACTAAATGAAGTGGAGATAGGCAACCTTACAGAAAAAGAATTCAGAACGACAGTGAAGATGATCTAGGACCTTGGAAAAAAAATGGAGGCAAAGATTGAGAAGATGCAAGAAATGTTTAAAAGAAATCTAGAAGAATTAAAGAACAAACAAACAGAGATGAACAACACAATAACTGAAATGAAAAATACACTAGAAGGAATCAATAGCAGAACAACTGAGGCAGAAGAACGGATAAGTGACCTGGAAGACAGAATGGTGGAATTCACTGCTGTGGAACAGAATAAAGATAAAAGGATGAAAAGAAGTGAAGACAGCCTAAGAGACCCCTGGGACAAAATTAAATGCAACAACATTCATATTATACGGTCCCAGAAGGAGAAGAGAGAGAGAAAGGACCCGAGAAAATATTTGAAGAGATTATAGTTGAAAACTTCCCTAACGTGGGAAAGGAAATAGCCATGCAAGTCCAGGAAGTGCAGAGAGTCCCATACAGGATAAACCCAAGGAGAAACATGCTGAGACACAGAGTAATCAAATTGGCAAAAATTAAAAACAAAGAAAAATTACTGAAAGCAGCAAAGGGAAAATGACAAATTACATACAAGGGAACTCCCATAGGTTAACAGCTGATTTCTCAGCAGAAACTCTACAAGCCAGAAGGGAGTGGCATGATATACTTAAAGTGATGAAAGGGAAGACCCTACAGCCAAGATTACTTTACCTGGCCAGGATCACATTCAGATTCGATGGAGAAATCAAAAGTTTTACAGACAAGCAAAGGCTAACAGAATTCAGCACCACCAAACTAGCTCTACGAAAAATGCTAAGGAACTTCTCTAAGTGGGAAACACAAGAGAAGAAAAGGACGTACAAAAACAAAACCAAAACAATTAAGAAAATGGTCATAGGAACATACATATTGATAATTACCTTAAACGTGAACGGATTAAATGCTCCAACCAAAAGACACAGGCTTGCTGAATGAATACAAAAACAAGACCCCATCTATATGCTGTCTACAAGAGAGCCACTTCAGACCTAGGGACACATTCAGACTGAAAGTGAAGGGATGGAAAAAGATATTCCATGCATATGGAAAACAAAAGAAAGCTGGATAGCAATACTCATATCAGATAAAATAGACTTTAAAATAAAAAATGTTACAAGAGACAAGGAAGGACACTACATAATGATCAAAAGATCAATCCAAGTAGAAGATATAACAATTATAAATATATATGCACCCAACATAGGAGCACCTCAATACATAAGGAAACCGCTAACAGCTCTAAAAGAGGAACTCGACAGTAACACAGTAAGAGTGGGGGACTTTAACACCTCAGTTACACCAATGGACAGATCATCCAAACAGAAAATTAATAAGGAAACACAAGCTTTAAGTGACACAAAAGACCAGATATATTAAATTGGTATTTATAAGACATTCCATCCAAAAACAGCAGATCACACTTTCTTCTCAAGTGTGCATGGAACATTCTCCAGGATATATCACATCTCAAGTCACAAATCAAGCCTCAGTAAATTTAAGAAAATTGAGATCATATCAAGCACCTTTTCTGACCACAAGGCTATGAGATTAGAAATGAATTACAGGGGAAAAAACATAAAAAACACAAACATGGAGGCTAAACAATACATTACTAAATAACCAAGAGATCACTGAAGAAATCAAAGAGGAAATCAAAAAATACCTAGAGACAAATGATAATGAAAACATGACAATCCAAAACCTATGGGATGCAGCAAAAGCAGTTCTAAGAGGGAAATTTATAGCTATACCAGCCTACCTCAAGAACCAAGAAAAATCTCAAATAAACAATCTAACCTTACACCTAAAGGAAATAGAGAAAGAAGAAGAAACAAAACCCACAGTTAGCAGAAGGAAAGAAATCATAAAGTTTAGAGCAGAAATAAATGAAATAGAAAAAAAGAAAACAATAGCAAAGATCAACAAAACTAAAAGCTGGTTCTTTGAGAAGATAAACAAAATTGATAAACTATTAGCCAGACTCATCAAGAAAAAGAGGGAAAGGACTCAAATAAATAAAATTAGAAATGAAAAAGAAGAAGTTACAACAGACACCACAGAAATACAAAACATCCTAAGAGACTACTAAAAGCAACTCTATGAAAATAAAATGGACAAACTGGAAGAACTGGACAAATACTTAGAAAGGTATAACCTTACAAAACTGAACCAGGAAGAAATAGAAAATATGAACAGACCAATCACAAGTAATGAATTTGAAACTGTGACTAAAAATCTTCTGACAAACAAAAGTCCAGGCCCAGATGGTTTCACAGGTGAATTTTATCAAACATTTAGAGAAGAGCTAACACCCATCCTTCTCAAACTCTTCCAAAAAATTGCAGAGGAAGGAACACTCCCAAACTCATTCTATGAGGCCACCATCACCGTGATACCAAAACCAGGCAAAGATTCTACAAAAAGAGAAAATTACAGACCAATATCACTGATGAATATAGATACAAAAATCCTCAACAAAATACTAGCAAACAGAATCCAACAACACGTTAAAATGATCATACACCATGATCAAGTGGGATTTATCCCAGGGATGCAAGGATTCTTCAATGTACGCAAATCAATCAATGTGATACACCATATTAACAAATTGAAGAAGAAAAACTATATGATCATCTCAAAAGATGCAAAAAAATCTTTTGACAAAATTCAACACCTATTTATGATCAAAACTATCCAGAAAGTGGGCATAGAGAGAACCTACCTCAACATAATAAAGGCCATATATGACAAACCCACAGCAAACATCATTCTCAGTGATGAAAAACTGAAAGCATTTCCTCTAAGATCAGGAACAAGACAAGGATCTCCACTGTTATTCAACATAGTTTTGGAAGTCCTAGCCATGGCAATCAGAGAAGAAAAAGAAATAAAAGGAATACAAACTGGAAAAGAAGAAGTAAAACTGTCACTGTTTGCAGATGACATGATACTATACATAGAAAATCCTAAAGATGCCACCAGAAAACTACTAGGGCTAATCAATGAATTCAGTAAAGTTGCAGGATACAAAATTAATGCACAGAAATCTCTTGCATTCCTATACACTAATGATGAAAAATCTGAAAGTGAAATTAAGGAAACACTCCCATTTACCACTGCAACAAGGAGAATAAAATACCTAGGAATAAACCTACCTAGGGAGACAAAAGACCTGTATACAGAAAACTATAAGACACTTTTGAAAGAAATTAAAGATGATACCAACAGATGGAGAGATATACCATGTTCTTGGATTGGAAGAATCAACATTGTGAAAATGACTATATGACACAAAGCAATCTACAGATTCATTGCACTCCCTATCAAACTACCAATGGCATTTTTCACAGAACTAGAATAAAAAATTTCACAATTTGTATAGAGACACAAAAGACCCCGAGTAGCCAAAGCAATCTTGAGAAAGAAAAACGTAGCTGAGGAAATCAGGCTCCTGGACTTCAGACTATACTACAAAGCTACAGTAATCAAGACAATATGGTACTGGGACAAAAACAGACATATAGATCAATGGAACAGGATAGAAAGCCCAGAGATAAACCCACACACCTATGGTCAACTAATCTATGACAAAGGAGGCAAGGATATACAATGGAGAAAAGACAGTCTCTTCAATAAGTGGTGCTGGGAAAACTGGACAGCTACATGTAAAAGAATAAAATTAGAACTCTCCCTAACACCATACACAAAAATAAACTCAAAATGGATTAGAGACCTAAATGTAAGATCAGACACCATAAAACTCTTAGAGGGAAACATAGGAAGAACAGTCTTTGACATAAATCATAGCAAGATCTTTTTTGATCCACCTCCTAGAGTAATGGAAATAAAAACAAAAATAAACAAATGGGACCTAATAAAACTTCAAAGCTTTTGCAAAGAAGGGAAACTACAAACAAGACAAAAAGACAACCCTCAGAATGGGAAAAAATATTTCCAAACGAATCAACGGACAAAGGATTAATCTCCAAAATATATAAACAGCTCATGCAGCTCAATATTTAAAGAAACAAACAATCCAATCCTAAAACGGGCAGAAGAGCTAAACAGACATTTCTCCAAAGAGGACATACAGATGGCCAAGAAGCACATGAAAAGCTGCTCAACGTCACTAATTAATAGAGAAATGCAAATGAAAACTACAATGAGGCATCACCTCACACCAGTTAGAATGGGCATCATAAGAAAATCTACAAACAACAAATGCTTGGAGAGGGTGTGGAGAAAATGGAACCCTCTTGCACTGTTGGTGGGAATGTAAGTTGTACAGCCACTATGGAGAACAGTATGGAGGTTCCTTAAAAAACTAAAAATAGAATTACCATATGACCCAGCAATCCTACTACTGGGCATATACCCAGAGAAAACCATAATTCAAAAAGACACATGTACCCCAATGTTCATGGCAGCACTATTTACAATAGCCAGGTGATGGAAGCAACCTAAATGCCTTTTGACAGATGAATGGATAAAGAAGATGTGGTACATATATACAATGGAATATTAGCCATAAAAAGGAACGAAATTGGGTCATTTGTAGATACGTGGATGGATCTAGAGACTGCCATATAGAGTGAAGTAAGTCAGAAAGAGAAAACCAAATATCGCATATTAACGCATATATGTGGAACCTAGAATAATGGTACAGATGAACAGGTGTGCAGGGCAGAAATTGAGATAAAGATGTAGAGAACAAGCGTATGGACACCAAGGGGGGAAAGCAGCAGTGGCGTGGGTGGGGTGGGGGTGGGATGAATTGGGAGATTGGGATTGACATGTATACACTGATGTGTGTAAAATAGATGACTAATAAGAACATGCTGTATAAAAAAATAAATAAAATTCAGAGAAAAAAAAGCCCAAGTATTGCCCAACCAGTTATATTAATTGATAGTGATAGTACTCCTAATTTGATACCATAGAAACCATGTTGTGAAATCATATATTTTTCTCAGTTTTAAGGAAAAAGAAAAAGAAAATCCCAGAGTCAATAACAAAAACAACAACAAAAGTCCTGGAATTAATAAGTATATATAGCAAGATTATAGGATTCAAGGTTAATATAAGAAAACTAGATTCCATTCTCACATATTACCAATGAATGATTAGTAAGTGAAGTTTTTTAAAAATACCGTTTATAATGCACAAAAAAAAAATGAAAAAAAAAAGGTAAAAGTTCTTAGGTAAAACCAGGGCCCAGGAATATCAGGGCACCTGAATGCTCATGTCCTCTCCTGCTGAGAGCAGGGTTGGTTCCACCATCAGTTATGGCAATGGTTAGATCCAAGTTTCATGAAACAGATGCAAGGTGGCAGGTTCTTAGAGGCTATAGTGAATAAAACGATGGGGACTTCCCTTTGAGAGAAAGAAGGAAGAGTTTTAAAAGAGAAAGTCTTGGAGCTCCCATGTCTTGGTCATAGGGTTGGCTTTACTGAAAAGTACATAGAGATTTAGATGAGACTTGGAAAAATCATCTTGTGGGACTGAGGAGAGATGAGAAGTGGAGTAAATAAACGCACATTTTATCTCTGCTCAGCCAACAAGCGGCTGAGTGACTTTAATAATATTCTAATATACATATTTATCATGGTCGATTGCCATTCTCCTGGTGACAGACATCTGAGTTATTTTGTGTTTGGGCTATTATGAATAAAGTTACTAAAAGCAAAAAAATAAAAATAAAATGAATTTTAAAAAGATCAGAGTAGACTATGGATTATAATTCTTCTTTCACTCCTACCAGTGAGCTCATATCCCAGTTATAACTTTACATAATGGTGATTCATAACCAAGTCAGGATCTCATTATAGCTTGGAAACCTGATCATTTTCCATTAACTTATCCAGTATATAAAAAAACAGAATTTCTCCTTTGCATTTTCTTCAACTTATTTTCCCAAGAGAAACTGAGTTACCTCATGACAGTATACCTAAATATGAGGAAATCTATTTTCTGGTGAAGTGCAATGGCCATAGCAGTAGATCTGATTTCTTAATTCCTAATTTATGCAATTTGATAAGTTCAATACTGTCTGATAGTCAACAGACCATCAGTGTGTTCTACTACAGTACATCTCCTTAAGCATTTTTCTTGACTTCTACTTGCCCTCTAGAAATATCCCTTCTAAATGCATAGTTGAATCTTTTCTGAGAGTTTTTTAATCTAATGCCATTGTTTTATTTGCATATTTCTGAAAACTCTAATTATAGATCATTTTCTTCAAACTGTTCATCTAAAAACTAAAAATTGTAGCCTAATGGAAATTGGACTTAGTGTTTTCATATTGCTTTTCATCTTAGGGACACGGCGTTCTTATTAAATGCCATTCCTATTGTCCTCAGCATACTGTCGATCTTATTGAGTGTTAATTTATTCTTCTCATTTTCCAAAGCACTAAAGAGATACATAAAATCCTGTGGATTTAGGCCACTTGCCTGGACAAAATAGGTTTATTCTTTATTATAGTACTTCTTGACATAGGCCAATAAGAATGTCCTCTTGATGCCTTCTTGTTTTTATTTGAGTCCACAACATATAAGAGGTTAAAGAAGTTGTGTGGCCTTTATATGACATTTGTAGTCAGTTCAGATAACTGTACAGTTGGATGTTAGAAAATATTTACTCTGAGCCTCAATAACAAAAAGTTTGAAAGTTTATTACAATATCTAAGAAATATTATAAGACTACCTCATGCTTTTTAATGATGCAGATAAAGGATTGGTGAGGCTGAAATAAAGTTATTTTTATAAGCTGTCAGCTTTAGAAGTTAATAAAATGTGTTTTCCAGAGTATGAATTCAATTTGGATTTTAAAATGTATTTTAAATGTATAAGTATATCTGTTTCCAAGATTTGTTGTAATTAATACAAAGCCATAAACCTTCAGGGAGATCACATTACCGACTGTAGGAGTCTGGTCAAAGACCTTATCCTTTCTGAGCCTATGACTACTAAATGTAAATTAGCATATGAATTAAAATGAATTGTCTTTTTATGCATCTAGAATATATGTATTTATCTGTCTGACCTATCATTTGCATATATATTTATCTAATCATCTACCATCTTTCAGTTATTTATCTATATAATCTCTATATACATATGTTATATCTGGGATATAGTTGGGGTTCTCAATAAATGTAGCTATTCTTCATCTAACCTAGGGGTGGTTGATTTGGAGGTAGGGCAGAGTAATAACATAAAAAAAAACAGACTTACAGTCAGAGAAGTCCTGGAGTACCCAAAATATTAGCAAGGAAAACCTTTAAAAGTTACTTCTCTGCTCAGTTACTCCTTCACCCTTATTTCCCCACTTAACTGCTGATTTTCTATCACATCTCATGGCTAAAACGACATCCTCTGAGAAGTTTTCTCTTACCAACCCATTGGACTCAAGTGCCCCTTCCACTGTATTATATTGATTTGTTCTTACTTCTTTGTTCGTTCTTATCAGTCTGTGCTCATACCACAGTATGATGAAATCATCTGTTCTCTATGCTAGTACTAAACCACCTAAACAATATCTACCTCTCTTATTCATTTATATGTTCATTTTATATGTAATTCAAGTAATATTTCTTTACAATAACTTGCTTTCAGATAGTTTTCTTAGTGTTCAGAATAGAAAATAAATCAGACAAGGATATTGCCCTTATGTAGTTATAGTACATTAGAAAGATCCAATCACATAATCACATAGTGATGTTTGAGCTGAGTCTTGAAAGACAAGTAGGTGTTTGCTTATCTGAGAGAGAAGATAAATGGTCCTCATAGAAAGAGCAGCAGGAGCAAAAACATCAAGGGATAAAACACCCGGCCACTCTTTTCTGCATCTTTGGAATCATTTACAATGCCTACAGTATTGGTGGTAATCAAAATTTTTAATGAATAAATGAAGGCAAGAATGATTTCTGTAAAAATACTTAGCAGAGTGCCAAGATTTTATAAAACCTCCATAAATTAAATAAATTCCACATATCAATTAGAACTAATTTGAGAGTGAAGAAACAGGAGAAATTTTAATTGAGGCATTAAAAATACCAGCTGGTGAGTTTATAGATGACCCTAAACACTGTTGTAAGGATTAGCAACTGCACATTTCATTCATTTCCATCTTTTGAGAGGCATAAATTCTTTTTGCCTTATTGTCTCCCAATAATGGAGTTTCCACTCATGAATTAACAGAACAGGTGAAGAAATACTAATACAAGGATAAGGGGGATTTTAAATTCTGTGGTCTCCAAGAACTTCTCAGCAGTCGACCTCCATAGACTATCTTGTTATTTTTCTCAAGCCCATGTCTTGCCTTTCAATTATTACTCAGGTTGATGTCTTCTGATCTCATGCTCTATCACACCCCAAACACAACCTCTCCCAAACTCCTCTCATGGCCCTCTTCTTCCACTCTTTATTTCCTATCCTCCAAATTCATATGTGACTTCTCTACTCACAATATAATTAACTAGAGATGGAGCCTTTGTACACTGGGGTTCCTGGGAGTGGAGCCTTCACAGTCTAGTCCTAGGCAGTCTCGGCCTCACTGGTTTGGGGTCCCAATCTGTCCCTCTCTCACCTCATTCTTGCAGTTGCAATCACTTTTCTTTATCTCATTTGTTTATCTTAAAGCCCTAACCTTGCTACTGGCATAACATGTAATTTCTACTAATTAATATCCTTGGTAATAGAGATTATTCTTGAAATAGTGCCTAAGAATGTGAGCACTTGTTTTTGAATCCTGCTTACTCCACGTAGTGAGGGAGCACAGGTAAATTTCTTATCTATAGAATGGAGACAGAGTATAATCTACTTTATTGGATAGTTAGGAGGACAAAATGCAATATTACATGTAGAGCTATTCCAGGAGACCCACTTAAAACGCCTCATTATCAGCTTAAAGCCTCCCTAACACCTACCACATAGTTAATTACTTTCTTTCCTCTCTTATGGGAAAAAAATAAATATGAATAAAACCATTTGTGACTTTTAATTATTTTTCTTAAAGATATAACAAGATCTTTGTATTTTTTTCTCAGAAAGATACCATTTCAAAAATTGTTACTAATAGCTCTGAGAATTGTTTTGGAATTCAGGGTTTTTTTCCAGCTGTGGGAGGGAAAAGGTAGGAGGGTAATATTTAAACTGGGAATGGTTCATATCCTACACTAATCTTTTTGGGATTGTTATATTTGGGATGCAGTTTGATATGTTGAATTGCCTGCACCTATGATTCTGGCAGGGGCTAGGGAAACAAAAATGTGTCCCCAAACCTTTAAACCAGGTTTGTCTTGCTTTCAGTCTTTTATCAAGGCAACTGTCCCACGCCCCCTGCCCAAACTATTAAATGGTAGTACATTCTGGTATAAGTTACAGAAATATGTTTTACAATAATGAAAATGATAATGGTGATGATGATGATAAACATTAATATAGAATTTGTTTTCATTTTAAAGTATTAGCTTATCCATCTAATGTCTTAATAATATGGATATTTTGAAGTATGTATAAAACCCAAATACCTTGACCCACATGAATCCTTTCTATACCTAGACCTATTACCCTCTTATTGGTAGAGCCTGGTAGAGGTCCCTGAAACTCCATTTGTGGGTTGGGGCACCCAAAGAAGATACCAATTTATAACAAAATTTTATTTCTTCGGCCACTAGACATCCCCCTAAATTAGTTCCAGCCTGAGTGTCTTAACTATAAATCCAGCTGACAAAATGTAATTATAACCACATGGATTGAATTTATGTTTAAAATATGAGCATATGACTCCTCAAGGACCTGCAGGCAAGTTAAAAAAATACTCCACCTTTTCTCTACTGTTAGCTGCATTACATCCATCTGGATTGGAATATGCTGTAAAATTGAACCCTTCCTCTTTAGCTAAGTGTTCTCTTCTTTCCTCCATCTCTGCTCTTACTTTCTCTTTTAAATTTGGCCCAGAGAAGGTAGGAAGCAGCATTAAAGGTTGCTAGTATTTTCCCAGTTCATGGAGTCAGGGCTGTGTTCTCCAGGAGCTTTGGGTATGGCTGCTCCATTCTAGGGGATACCATATACATAGACCATGATCTACCATGGACTCATACAAGGTGTGGCTCTGGATTGTTCCTTGGGCCAAGAGTTCCTCTCCCTATTTTAACTTTTTTGTTGTTGTTGTTGAGGGACTCTACTTTGAACTTTACTCCTAGGAACAGAAAGTTCATAATTAGATTAACCTAACACTTCTATATGAACAAGGATTGAATTGGACCCAACAGATAACCAATAAGAATCAATTATTTATTTAATCATTCACACAATCACCCAAACATTTATTGAGGTTTGCAGTGCTTGATATAGAAACCAGAAAGGGAAAAAAACAGACATAAAGTCTGCCTTCACAGAGCCTGTAGTTTACTGGTAGAGTCTGATGTTAATCAGACGTACAAAACTTTGTAATAAAAAAATGTACTATAAATTTTTGAAAAAATCAAAAGTGGACAGTGCATATCAGAAATCAGATCTGGTCTGTAGGCATCATGGAGGGCCTTCCAGAAGAATTTAAGAGTTGAATTGAGATATGAAGATGAGTAGGAGTTGATAAATTCAGAGGGAGAGACAGAGGGAATTGCATGGCCAGCTTGTAAAAACTGAGGCAAGTCGGCCTGACAACACACAGTGAGCAAGGAGGAATGCATATGCAGATGAGGCTTGAAAAGTCCACATTACTCAAAAGGCCAAGCTAAGGATTGTGGCCATTGTGATAAGGAGCAGTGGGGAGCCCTTCAAAGGTTTTAAGGAAATAAATGTCACAACTATGTTTGCATTTTTAAAAAATCACTCTGCCTCTGTTGAGAATCAATTGAGAATTAAGAGTGGATCCTGGAAAAGTTAGGAAACTATTGCAGTATTTAACAAAAGAGACGTAGACAGGAAGGTAATGGTCATGATCTAGCATGGATTCTAGATTTCTCTGGGTTTTAAGGAGAAATTCCTGAGATCTCTCCCACCCCACCCCCATCTCCATCTCCATATCTTTTCCTTTCTTGCCCATCACACATCTCTTATAAGTTATCTTCCAAACTCACATCGACTCCCTTTCTTCATAGAATATAATCTCAACACTGCTCATATATTTGGATAACTACTAGCTATACTTGTAATATAATATTGCTGGTCAGTTTCTGGAGGTGGATACCTCTTCTCAAGTTGAACCTTAAAGATTATATTTCTTAAATATTTGGACTTCTAATTCAGAGGCATGAAATCTTGAAGTTTGCTGAAATTGAAGTTTTGGGACTTTACAGTCAATATCTTTTTTTATGATACTCTGATTGTTTTCTCAAAAGAAGTTTTACAAAATATATAAAGATAAATGAACTGTATTTTTGAAATATTGAAAATGGGATTTCTTTCTCATGACAACAGTACTTCAGTTGTCACACTAAAGATTTACTGTTATTTCTATTTTGTGAAGAACAGAAAAATTGCTCATGTGGGCATCTGGTTGTTCAAATGTGTTTAATATCATTGTTGGTCACTGAGTTGACCTATGTATGTTTTGTTGTTTTGTTCCATTTTGGTTGATTTTATTTTGGACTGTGATATTAAAATACTGCATAATATATAAAAGCATCCAGTGACATATAAATTTAAACATTTGAAAGAGTTTTATATTGATAAAGTGGAAATCAATATTACTGAAAATAAAATTTGGAATATTTTGAGTGTCACAATATAATTTTAAGGTATGATTATCATTCTTCATAAAATAATTGATGCCCAGGCATCCTATAAATCTTTTGTGTACATAATTATCTCTGTAACATTGGCCTTAAATATACCCCACCAAACTGAAATAATTTCAGACGTTTTATATTCCAGTTCAATATTTATATCCTTAAGCCTTATGAATTTCACAATTATTTGTTTTCTCACAGTATGTTTATACCCATAAACATTATAGCAAAGTTAGCGATTTTATTGTTATCTACATTGTAATTACCAAGATCATATGGTACAATAATCTTGGTAAAATTAACCATGGTAAAAATAACAATGATAAAATTAACTAAAGGGAAGATTTTGTGATCTGAAATTCTAAGTATCCTAATAGTCACAATGGGGTTGTCTGTGTGTGTTTGTGTGTGTGTGTGTGTGTGTGCGCGCGTGTAAAATATTCAAGATAATTCATTTTCAATTCTGAAGCTTCTGCTAAGCTCAGTTAATTGTATTTTGTCATAACAGGGGAGTAATTTCCTTTTTTTTTTTTTGTAGCAGTAGCATCTCTTTTGGACAAAATCTTATTTGAATCAGTGTTAAAATGGATAAAGGTGGCTTTACTTTGGCTTGAGCAGGATGGGTGTCCCTAAGCCTGTTCTCTTGATGCTTATCTCATTGAAACTTTGTGTAACCAGTAGGTTTCTGAAGATCTTTTTGGAAGAAACCATTTTATAGACAACAATAGGGCAAGAAAAAGCTTCTACAATGGAAACCTGAGACTTAACTGCATAACTTATTAATCAATCGTGAACGAGTCATAATCTGAAACAATATTTTCACTTGTAAAATGGAGATGATGATAAGTAATTCAATAAAATGAATGTCAGAATGGTGATTGGCAAGCAGTTGGCGCTCAGCAAGTCACTTGCCCACAAATTTGTCTCCAGATGCTTGTAATCATGCATCACAAACTGGCTCCTGCAGTGCGAATACGTAGATGAGCACGCAGTGCATCTATGATGGAGCGCAAATGGGATCAATTCCTTTGGAAAGGATAAGAAGGAAGTGGATGGAGCAAAGGGAAAAGTTGAGTTTCTATGAGGTTCCAACAAAGACACTGTCTAACCGTAGGAAGAGCTCGGGAACAAAATGGCTCAGCAAACGTCCCATATCGAGCCAAAAAGGCTGGGCATCTTATACTCATGCCACTCATCCAACGACACAGGACACTCCAGGTAGGGTGTGACCACCTCCCTGGGACTTTTAAATCCTCCTTCTACTGTCTGCCCTGGCAATTCAGATATTTAAATTTCATATAACATGAAAGCACTTGTTTTTCAAGTGCTTCTAGGAACCAGCCTAGTATCAAGTTTGAACCATTTCCTAGGGTCTTTGCCAGAGTATTAAAGCTTCTATCTTGGAAGAATGCTCCAAAATTAAAAACAAACAAACAAAAAACTCTCCATTATCCAATACTGCTTCCTAGTCCCCTATAATAACCACCCTCAGAGTCCATATGCCTTCTGTGCATACACCTCCTAGCTGCTGTCAATTCATGCTGGCTAAGTCTTACAGCTCCTTGGGGATATAGTCCCTTTCTTCTAGTAACAGAACCAATATACTCCTGGCTGGATTATTCAGTGGTTTAAGACTAGGTAGAGACTTAGTATCCTGCAAGAAAAGTGGGGGCAGCTCCTGGATAGAGGGTTGTATTGAAGGACAGAAACATCTTAATTATCTTTAAAAAACAGTAGGGTACTCACTCTTAATAGGACACGGTGGACCACTTCAGACGACTCATACACTTCAGGTGAATCTGGGAATTCAAGATCCTAAGGTCATAGAATCCATATGTCCCCATCTCAAATGTTAAGTTTCATTCTTTCTCAATCAGGGTCCTTAGCTTGTGCCTTGGTTGGTAATAAAACATCCTTTGGCACTTGGTTATCTGATAATTAAGAGCCAGTACTTGTCTTCGGCTTTCTCTAAACTTCCAATGCAGAAGAGCTTATTTTCATGGTACAAAGGAGACCCTGTGGCTTTCACTCATGGCTTTCAGCCTCTCCCTCGCTTTTTTATTTTTCCTCTGGATCATTCATGAAGTCTCCAAACAGCCATCCAGGTCTGCTTTCCTTGCTACTATTTCTCCCCAAATTCTCCAATGGCTGAAACACTGTATCAAGGAGTGCATATGCTCCCACAGATATAATAATATCCCAATTCATGACCAGTGAGAGTCTGAGCAACTGGGCCACCACAGTACCCAGGGACAGAACGTGCTCCCCCTAACACCCCTGATGGAGTCCTCACTGCCAGCCAAGCGATGAGGGATGCATCTACAACACCCCATCTTCCTGCCTGCGGTCTAGACTCCTAGCACCGACGTTCCCTGCCTTTATTCTCTGAGGCAGAGTTAATCATGCAGCGCATTTACCAGGTGGTGACTATTTTGTTTTCTTAAACTTTAAAGACAACATTTTTAGTCTTCTTTTCAAAGCAATCGAATTTGAAAACGACTCGAGGCGAAGAGCAGGAAGAACATGAAACCTTCTAGCAGACCGCGCCGGACAAACAGGAGGGAGGCTGAGCAGGTCGGCGACTCCACGTCAGATCTGCTCCATCTTGGAAAGGAGGTGGTCACAGATGCGGGTCAGTTCGTTCCTCGTTTTCTTCCGTCTTTTGTTCAACGTTCTCCTCCGGTGAGTGGATGCCCCTCTGCTCTTCCTCAGGCTCACGTGGAAGTCAAGGCCTTCCGGAGGCCTGGCTCTGGGCCTGGACCACCTGTTCTCGGCCAGTTCGAGTTTCTCTTTTGCGCGGGCCTCTCAAGGCCCTCACACCGACCCCGACCCGCCTCCAGCGCCTCCCGCAGCGCCTCGGCCGGCTCTTGAGACGCAGGGTCTCCTTTTGCATCGCGTGCACGTCGTTCGGGCCGCCTTGCAGCTCGTCCACGATGGCCCGGGCCCAGGACACGCGGAGTAGGCCGGCCCCGGGGCCTCCCGCCCGCCCGTCCGCTGTGAGCTCCCGGGGAACCGGCGCCGCCGCGTCGTCTCGGGCGGCCTCCTTCGGGCTGAGGGGCGCGTACGCCCACGCGCAGTCCCCGGAGCTGGTTAAGCCTCCGCTGCAGGGCCGTTTCCTAAACCCGGAAGTCCCAGGCCGCCCGCCCCGCCCCCGCGGCCCCACGCCGGAAGCTCCATCAGCCCCGTTGGCGCCGGCCTCGGCCTTCCGGGCCGCGGGAGGCGTAGCGCCGGGACGCCGCCTAGAGCGTCTCCGTGGAAGGGGAGGCGCCGCCGCTCCGGGGTGAGTCCTGCGCGGCCCGCTCGCCGCCCAGCAAGCGTCAGCGTTCGGTCATCCGCCTCCTCGGGCCGCTCTCCGCCCAGGTTGGTACCCTCGGCTGCGCGGCGTCGGGGAAGGGAAACCCTGGTCTGGCGGGGTGGGCGCCCATCCCAGCCCCGGCTGTGCCTTCGAGGACCTGGGGCCGGGGCCTCAGCCTCCCGAGGGTCGCGCCACGGGGCGCTGTTGTCGGGACCAGAAGCGTCCTGGGCCGGCCGGGGGGGTCCCCGCGGCTCCTCAGAGCGGGAACCAGGCTTGGTTCCAGGGCCGCGCTCCCGGCAGGGTGGGTCTTTTCTAGAAGGAATGAGAATTAACGTAGTCCTTCAAGGCTTGCTCAAGTCGGCCAGACTTTGGCCTGGAGATGCCACTTGGTTTTCAAGTCGTCCAGGGGTCTGGGGAGAGCTTGAGCCACCCAGGCCGGTCAGAGGCGGGTCTCATGTCCTCTGGGGAGGAGGGGGGGCGTTGGCATTGGCCAGTGCTCATTTCTGGAGAATTCCATTACTCGTTTTGGTGTCCACCTGTAGAAGGAAGAGGAAGGAAGCGGTTTGGGCAGGGCGAGAAGTTGAGCTATGACGTAAGCCTGAGAACAGCTTCAGCCCGCTCCGCGGGCAGGGCTGGAGCGAAACTGGCTCAGCACAGTTGTCTAGAATGAGCCTGAAATGTCCAAGTATTTAGACCCCATCGCAGTGAGCCATTAGGTGTGAGTTGCCGCAGAGAGGTGAGCATGCCTGTGGTGTTTATCTGCAGCTAAAACAATCTCTTCAAGCAGCTGATAGATGCAGACTGTTGCTGTGACAAGTTCTTCCCTGAAGGGGTACCTGATAGGCACATAACTGCCTGCTGCATCGTGGCTCTGGGATAACTAAACTCGTCCATGGACAGTATACAGACCCAAATTCTGAAATTTCTTATGAGACTGTAACAGGCAAATGAAGTTACGCTTGGTAACAACCACTCCCCAAATCAAAACTTTAGAACAGCAAAGTTTTAGTTTTCACTAATGTAACTTATGCATCATGGGTCACAGGGGATCTTTACTTAATATACTTACTTAGGATGGTGGCTAACAGAACAACCACCATCTTGAATGTTGTTGACTACCAGAGGGAAAAGAGAGCTCTGGAAGTTCTCAAACCAGAAATCACATACTCTGGCCAGGAATCCTCAAATGTCACTTCTGTTCGCCAATATTAGTCAGAAAACAATCCCAGTATGTGTTCAGAAGAGAAGAACTAGCCGCCTAATGACTGCCACAGAAACCTCCCTCTAAGTATGCCTCTCATCAGATCTCTAAGTATGCCTCTCACCTCATTACTTCTAACTTCATTAAAGGCTGCTTCCAAACTCCAGTCATCTTGGTATTTGCTGAATTTTTCATTCTCTCTCATTCCAATATGTATTTGCTTGTGCTCTTCCTCTGCTTTTGCCAAGAAATGGTATTTGAATTGGTAAAAGAAAAGATTATATTTTCATAAACCAGACTTCTTTCTTTTCATTGGTGCTCTCATTTTAACTTTGGGATGAGTAATCATGTGTCAAGATATGATCTCAGTCAGAAAAACTATGTATCTTCTTTCATCCTAAAGCACCATTTTTCCTCTAGAGTATTTCTTACATCCTATATGGCCTGTCTCAGCTTGGGTTTGTGGTTTTTTTTTTTTTTTAATCCCTAGAGCACCCTTTAATCATTCCAGCGTTTAGCTTGAAGCAATTATTTTTATTCATTAATTAGGCAATTATTAAATACTAAGCAAATAGGAGAAGTCTTAGAATGTTTCATGTGTTTTAATTTACTTTTGTTTTATTTGAGGTTTTAAAGATGAGATTTATCTTATAATTACCTTTTCTGCTAATTCAGTGAGAAATAGAGAAGATCATCTGTTGCATAGAGAAAACATTATTAGAAGCCAAGATTTTCTCAGTCCTCCAGACTTAATTAATCCTGCCTGATAATATCACCTGACTTCAATTTCCTCATCTGTAAAATAAGAAGGTTTCACTAGAAAATCTCTAAGGAATAGCTCACAATTAAAATTCAGGAACCAGTTCTCTGAGGCCAGAAATTCCTATATAGAACAATAATTCACTTTCTAAATAATGTCATTGTTGGCTTCCAATCCTCTGAAGACTTAAAAAAAAAAAATCACTGTTCTGTTCTCTGGTGTGTAAAGTTTGTGGGGATAGGAGACACATGTGGTATTTAAGTTACAGATTACAAAATAAGCAATATGCTCCAATACTTGGGAATAAATAATCTTTTTAATTACCATAGGGTAAACACTTACAAGAATGATCCAGATCCTGACATTAGATACTCTCCTGGGATGAGGGGCATGGGAAACTGGGTCTCAAACAGATACAGCCACTAGGATAAATTGCAGTGGTTATGGACAGCAGGTCCACTCTGACATCTAAAACTGACACCACCACAAATGAACAGTCCGAGTAGCATTTTCAACACCTTGATTATCGTGGCTTCTCTACATATAGTTTTAGTAGATAGACGTGTTACTCCATAAATGTCTGTTATTCACTGAAGAAATAATAGGGATATCTGATCAGATAGCACTGCTAAGAATGGGTGTTGAATTTTAATACAGATTTCTTGTGTTTGTGTTGAGAGTATCAAATAATTTTTCTCCTTATTTTTATTAATGTGGAGAATTACCTTGATTCCCTATGGTAACCAAACTTAATTACTGGGATAAATGCAGTTTGTGTTTTATTACATATATTGCTTCTGTGTCCCTGAACTCAGCATGATGATGTTTTATTAAAGAGTATGTCATCTGTAGTCATAAAAAAGATTGGCCTGTAAGTTTCCACATCGTAGCGTCCTTGTCGTATTTTGGTATCAACGTTATGTTGCATCATAAAATGATTTCAGTCTGTTCCACTTTTCTCAAAGAGTTTATGTAAGATTGGATTTCTTTCTTTTTTAAATGTTTAGAAACATTTATTCCTGACAGCATTCAGGACAGGAGTGATTTTGTTTGGGGAAGAGTAGTCAAGATTCACTATTGTTAATAGACTTCAGACTAGATATTCTGTTAGTTCCTGTGTCAATTTTAAGTTCTTTTGTATAGGAGTTTGTATTTTTATTTAAACTTCAACTTATTGCCATGAAATTATTATTAAACAATATTACTACATTTCTTACGTGTAGGATCTGTATTGATGTATCATTTTGCATTCTGGATATTGATACTGTTTTTCTTTTACTTAGTCTTGCCGGGGTACAGCCAAATTATTAGATTTTTCAATGAACAAATTTTGAGTTTGTTGACTATTTGTATGTTTTCAGGTCTGGGATTTGGGCAGCTGATCTTTACTTTTTATTAGAGTAACTTCCTTTGTCCTCTTGCTGTTCTGTTCTTTAAAAAAAATTATTAGTATATATAATAAGCAGTACCCTCATTGTCTGTCTGTTTTGCCTCTATTTTGTTCCTAAGGATGCCATATGTCATTAATCATCTCCACAGTGCTCAGCAGACCAAGCCTACTTGGCTGCCACTCTGGCCTCTCCTGGACTTCTGGTTAACTACTTCCACCTGGCCTCTGTTGCTTCATGGTACCATCATCCTCGTTCTTATCAATGAACCCAGCTCTGTGACTCCCCCTCCCACCATTAGCTCTGGCCTGCAGGGCAAGGCTACCACTGCAATTCTCAGGGACTCTAGGGCTTCTCTCACCGGCACCTTCTGGATGAGTCTTCTGGGTTTCCCCACCGTGCTGGGGGCAGGGGGAGGTCATTTGATGTCATCACATAACATACACTTGAAAATGCTGAATTTTCTCAGCCATTAATCCCTTCCTGAACCATCTGCTGTAGAAATTGGGGGATTTCAACTTCACTCACCTTGGGCTATCACTTTCCCAGGCCTCAAGGGACGATAGTTTCTACTAAGCCCTGGAATCCTCGTCAGTGTATTAAGTGAGATATCCTAAGGGAGTGTCCCCAAGTCAGTGAACCCTCCCTTCTCCATCCTGATGTCTTGGCCCTTGTCAAACATTGCAAGGGACCCCAAAGGCTCTGCTGCTGGAGGCTATCAGCTTCCAGCACCCTCGCCGTTGAATGACTAGTTCTCTCTTGAAGGGCTGTCCAAGCTGCATAGTTCCATGAGTGAGCCTCGGTTTCTCCAGTGTTATGAAGTGAGCTATTGCCTGGTCTTCAGGCAGTTTGGCAGGAAAAACACGATAACTGAAGTGTAGAAAGATAGGTAATGTGTAATCACACACAGTTGACCCTTGAACAATGTGGTAAGAATTAGGCGCGCCCACTCTCTGCGCAGTGGAAAATCCCAGTATAATTTATAGTCGGCCCTCTGTGTATGTGGTTCTTTCCTATTGGTTCTGCATCCACAGATGCAACTAACTGCAGATCATGTAGTGCTATAGTATTGAAAAAAATCTGCCTGTAAGTGGACCTGCGCCATTTAAACTGGTACTGTTCAGGGGTCAACTGTAATTGGAATCAGGATGGGGACTGAGGAATTTGATGCCAAACAGCCAGGGTACCCAAGTGGATAGTTGAGGAGGATGGGGATGTTAAGGGCTGGTGTTTCCTGATGACCTGGCAGGAAATAAACACCAGCACCAGGTAAGTAGGTAACCAGGGCAGATCTGGGCTTCCCAGGAGGCCTGAGGTAGGAGCAGGACTTCAGCCATGGGGACAGCTCCACATGTACATTGAAACTGGTGGACAGGTCAGTATGCAGGGTAAAAAGTAGCCCTCATCTCTAGAACTGTGAAATGTCTGCAGAACAGAGGGAAAAGCCCAACATAGTGATATGAAGTGGTGCAAACTTTGAGGGTGAAGGGGAATAAGAAATCTAGTCCTGAAAACTGTAGTAAATGGTAGTGCATCTGTTTCTTTTACTCCCTTTACCTAAGTTAACTCCTTTTTGAGAGAATTTTCTCCCAGCCAAGGCCAAACATGCTTGTACCACTTCTCAAAAGAACATTATCTGCATGAGACATATCCAAGTGAGTTCCTTCCTCCTTTCTCTTTCCCCCTTCTTCTTCCTTCCTTTCTTGCTTACTTCCTTTCTGTCCTTCTTCCTTTGTTTTTCTTTTTTTTCTTCCTTTTTCCTTCCCATAGGTTCCTGGTGCATCAGTTTCCATTGCTACTGAAATATTTTCATTAAAAAAATCAGTTTTTAAAATATTAAAAAATTAATTTTTATATAGGTCGAAGAGAAAGAGGGGGAGAAAAGAGAGAGCTAATAATTTTGCCTGCCTTTTTTGACAGAGAGTTTTTGGACAGTGAATTGACAGAGACTGGTTTTCTCTAGGGTTCAAAAAAGCAATGTTTTTTTTTCTTCACTGAAAGTGGTTGTAATTATTATTTACAATCTGAAGAAAGTAAAATGACTTCTTCATGTCTGACAGTTTGTCTTCCTTGCTTTTCCTCCAATGTTCTTTCTGCCAGTATTCTCTTTTCAGCTTTTCTTAACATCCTGTACTCATACAATCTCTCTGAAAGATATCTCAAAGCTTTTCAGCATCATCCTTTTACAGATGAGGAAAGCTAGAGGCCGTAAAATGACTTTCCCATAGCTTTGGAGCTGGTGGAAACAAAATCTGCTTACTATCGGCTTAACCCACAGCTTGGGTTGTCTGTCATGTTTTTGTACTGTTTTATGTTCTGATCTACTTATTTCCTCCAGCTGGTAATTAGAGCCAAGACTCTCAGATCCATGTAAATTTAGTCTTACTTTTTCTGAATCTATTTTTCTTTCATTATTACATATTTTTTCTTTTCTTTCTTTCCCCTTCCCTCTTTCTTAATCCATTGCCATTTCATTTTATTTCACTTGCTCTTTTTTCACCCCTCTTCTTTTTCCTCTCTCCTTTCTTCCTTTTATCCTTTCTCCTAATTTGTTGCCTTTCTGATCACAGCAACATGCTGCATCTATACACAGAGCCGTTTCCTTAATGAGCTCAGAGCAATGAACATGCATTACCTTATTACTAATCCCTCCTATCATTTCTGTAAGGCCCATTCATTACCTCTCATTTACAAATGGGAACAAGAGACAGATGCAGGAAGATTAATCGAGCTACTCAGGGATAAACAGTGAATCAGTGCCAGAGCCATAAACAAAACCCTGCTCTCATCGACTTCCCCTATATCAACTCTGTTCATGTTTCTCCTTTTCTTTCTAAATCTTGCCTCATTAAGTAGTGTTAACTCATCCCTGAAGTACTTTGAGGCAGACTGCCACAATCGGCTGTGTTCTGCACCACTGGGACAAGCATGATGCTTTAGTTCTGTCTCTGATATTGTTTGTGGGAACTTGGTCTTGTCTCGCAGTGTTTGGGTACCATTTTCCCCATGTGTATAATGGGAAATAAGGGATTTTAATAGGATA
Source organism: Phocoena phocoena (assembly GCF_963924675.1). NCBI lineage: Eukaryota > Metazoa > Chordata > Mammalia > Artiodactyla > Phocoenidae > Phocoena > Phocoena phocoena. The sequence continues at coordinate 75,337,463 of NC_089235.1, forward strand.
GTGTTTCCCAAATTTGGTACATCAGATGGTTTTATCAGTGCAGGAGTTGATTTTAGGTGGTGCTGAGACAGAGCATTAAATAAATCATGACGGCATCATCATCATTCATTTCTTTTAAATTCTCCTGATGACTTCAAGGAGAAAGGTTTATTACGTTATACTATTATGGCACTTGCTAATTACATATTTAAGAAAGAGAGGTTCAGCACTTCTGGTAGCCACAGTATCTTGCTATAATTTAAAAGAAATCATTTATTTTTATAATTATCTTGTATTAATGGTGAGTAAAACAAATTATTTCATTTAAGATGGTGAAACAAAGCTTTTTAAAATATTTTTTACCGAGGTATTATTGACATACAACATTATATTACTATCAAGTGTACATCATGATGCTTTGATATTTGTATGCATTGTGAAATGATCCCCACAATAAGTCTAGCTAACACCCATCACCATGCATAGTTACAAACTTTTTTTCTGGTGATGGGAACGTTTAAGATCTACTCTCTTCACAACTTTCAGATATGCAGTACAGTATTGTTAAGTATAGTCGCCATGCAAAGCTCTTTTTAAATATAGATTTCTATAAATTTGCAAAACCACCAGTGAAAAGGAAACCAGAAAGGAAGTAATCATATGGGTGGTATATAGATATGGAAAAATATCTTGTAGGTAAAATTGATATGGATGAATTTTGGGAAGGACAAAACTATGGAACACTTTTCCATTTCTACAACATTTATGTGAATTAAGAGTGGCAGCTTGGATTACTGTTCTCAGTCCTTTCATCCTTTGTGCTGCCTTGTGGCCTCATAGTGCCTCCATGTGGGATGTATGTTCTCTCATTGATTTTGGGCTTATCCAAGTGACTTGCTTTTACTAATGGAATGTTCACCAGTGTTTGGCTTGGGATCCCTGCATGTTGGCCTTCCTACCATGAGAAGAACGTGAGGTACATTTCTGATGTTCCCAGAGTGATGAAGCTCTGTGTTGCTGATGTGACCCTGAATCAAAGCCTGGACGTTAGCCTAGTAGGCCCAGCCCAGAAAAGACCAGCCCAGAGCAGCTGAACCACTAACACATGGATTGGTCTAGGACATTTCCTCAGATAAAAGGAGCTTCGGGGAAAAGAAGAAAACAAGCGAAAAGTAAAACAAACAAGAAAAATACGTTGCTGCTCTTTTTATCTCTGCCCTTTTCCCCGGGAGGCAGGCAGCTCCTGATGCTGCTTGTCTATTTAGCAGGCTGTAGGCCTAGCCAGAAGGTTAGTTTGCTTAACATCCCTCCGCAAGACACTGTCTTCTCAGCGCTGCCCTGATGCTTTCCTGTCAAACCCTGAATGACCCTCCTAGGTCCCTTAGCTTTCATTTAGAGAACTGTGGCCATTTATCTGCAAGTAACCATTTGCCCTGGAGTTCTATGCTCTCGCACCTTTCCAAAGGTAACAGGTTGGGGCATTTTGTTGTCACGTAGGAGGTTGTCGCTGTTTGCCATACTTCGAAAATTTCCTTTGTGTTTCTGTTGACTTTGGTTATAGTAAGAAAAATCGTTTTTAATTGTAGATGTTTAGGTACTTCAGGGGCACTTCACTGAGAGTTTTGTCTTGGATATTCTTGAAAGTTTGTATTTTTATAATTTTTTTTTTTTACCTCCGATGTTTCTTTGCAGTGGCTTAATGTTTGAAATTATTTTGTGGCTTTTTTTGGTAAATATTGAAATGTAGCAGTAATGTCTTTTGAATATTCCCAAGCCCGTGAGTCCTTGAAAATATTTTTTATATATACAGTAACTTTATTATTTTTTTTCCTTGTTTTTTTTCTTTTTTCTTTTTTTTTTTTTTTTGCGGTACGCGGGTCTCTCACTGCTGTGGCCTCTCCCGCTGCGGAGCCCAGGCTCCGGACGCGCAGGCCCAGTGGCCATGGCTCACGGGCCCAGCCGCTCCACGGCACGTGGGATCCTCCCAGTCCGGGGCACGAACCGGCGTCCCCCGCATCGGCAGGCGGACTCTCAACCACTGCACCACCAGGGAAGCCCCTATACAGTAACTTTATATGTAAATACGTAAGTGGTGCAAGTTTAAAGGATGTTGATGTTCTATGTGTTTTTTCCCTGATATGTTGCCCAATTGTTGTTCACAGTTCTGAAGAATTCGAATAAAAGTGTAAATATATATTTAAAAAAAAAATAAAAGAAGCCCCAAGGGAGGCCAGTTGGGTGAGATATATGTCTAGCAGAAGTAATTGGAACCCAGCTGGCCCCCAGCCAATTTGGGAACATGGCCCTAAACCCTGGGAACCTGGCAGCCTCCAGAGCCAACATGTTTCCCTCCCCAGTGTGTCTGCTGACAGGATCTCATTCATTACAAACAGTGCATTAGATTCAAGAGGTCACCTCTTCATCCCTGTTCTCTGCCTTACAGGTTTTGTGACTGCAGTTGAGTTGCTTAAACATTTTAGGGCTTGGTATCTTAATATGAAAAGGTAGATAATTCCTGTCAAAAAATGTTGATTGAACAAGCCAAGAGCTGTAAAGCAATTAGCAATGTGCGTGACTCATGGTCAGCACCCAATAAGCGATATTCATAATAATGATTTATTTAACCTCATCTTCTACAGCCCTGAAATTGCACCCTAATTTCAAATCATATGAGTGGCTCTTCTAACACACTAGGCCAGGACATAAGTTTAGTATATTTATAATTACAATTTAGATTATTTTTGATATGTTTTTCAATTTTCTTACATCTATTCATCTTAACAAATTCTCCTTTGATTTAAATTATTTTCACTAAGGTTCCTGAACTTTCTGCATGTATGATCATATCAAATGCAAATGAAGATACATTTGTCCCTTCTTTTATATTTATATTACAAATTTTGTTTTCTTATCTCATGGTATTAGTTAGACCTTCCAAGACAATGTTGAATAAAGTGGTGATGGTGCACATTTTCTTGATTTTTTCACAGTAATCAAAGGCTTTAACATTTCACTATTTAATCCTATTTACTGTTTAATTTTTTTTGTTTTTTACCAGTTTTGACTTTATTTCATCACACTTAGATACACTTACCTTCTTATTACTTACATAATTTATAAGACTTTTAAACTGAAGGTATGCATTAATATTTATATATGTTTTCCTTTGTTATGTTGAATAATTCTTTTATTATTATACTGCTGGATATGATTTGATAATCCATTATTAATTTTTTACATCTAAGTTCATAAATAAAATTGGTCTGTGGGCTTACTCTTACTTTTCTCATTCAACAAGTATTTATTGAGTACATATTAAATTTTAGATATTTTGCTTAATATTGGGAATTCAGAGGAAACAAAACATACATTTTTCTTTGCCATCATGGAGCTTACAGTTTAATACACAGGATTCAAATGTGATAAGTGCTAAAATTATAGTGCACTCTTGAGGATATTAGTGCTGGAAGTAGATAACCAAGTCTAGGCAACTAATCGAAGCTTCCACAAAAGTTTTACTGAACCTAAGACTTGAAGAACACTTTGGTGAGAATGAGATAAAAGAAGAATGGAGGGAAGAAGGTTGGGGCAGCTGAACACATTCCAGTCAATTTGTTTAAGGAAAGACAAGCACAAAAAGTGACAAGCCAAAGTAACCAGAGCTGGCCACTCTTAAAGGCGCACAGCAGATCACAGTGGTGAAGAACAATGCTGCAAAACAGGCTGGAGGTTTAGGCACAGATGTGATTCTACTGAAAAACCTGACTACGTTATCAATTTTAACTTCATTCAAAAGTTTAACCTTGAATTAAGGCTTAGTTAATTCAAAAGACACTAATTTTGAGCAAAATAATTGAGTAGGCAGTCAAATATAAGGTCTGGCTCCCAGAATAGAGGTATGCTCTGAAGGTACAGCTTTGTGATAGAATGGCTCTAGGTGATGATTTCTACCATCTGATGGGATGACTTTAGGGCACAGTGTAAAATTTAGTTGCCTTATCAGCATCTCAAAATATGTAAGTCTAAAACAAGGAATTCACCAACTTTGTCTCAAATATGCTTCTCCCCAGTTCAGCTGTCAACCAGTGACATCATCATTTAACGGTTCACCCACACTACTTCAACATCTCAGTTATCCAACCAGTGTCCAAGTTCTGGCTTTTCCTGGCAAATTCCCTTCATGCGTAATTTCTTATCCCTTCGCTTGTTACTCTAGTTGATTCTATCATCACTTCTTCCCTACACTTTTTCAATAGCGAAATACCTCGTCTCCCAACTGCCAATCTTCATTCCCTCAAATCTAACCTCTGTATTTCAAAACTGCAAAGTTTAATACAGTATGTCATTGAAAAAGCACAAAAACGATTATTGATTTAAAATATTTAAATATCATATATGTAAGATAAGAAAATTTAACCAAGATTCTTCATTTGACATAAAATATCGGCGAAAATAATATCATGCAGGATTGTTGTAAAATTAGATAATCTTAATTCATCCTTAATCCTTAACCCTAGCATTTATGTAATCCTCAATAAAGGGTGGCTATTTTATTCCCATGCCTTTCCATTTTCTTTCAAGTATTATTTTTTTCTGACAAAACTGGAATCATCCAAGGATTCTTGAACTAACAAAAAGGACTGCTGTGGTTCATTATTACTAAGGAGCCAGTGTGTGGCTCCATGGCACATGACTTCATTTACATGTTACCTTTACTATGGCCCCTTCCCTGCCATCATAGTGCTGAGATTCCATATGGAGAAATATCTCAACATGTACTTCCTAGATCTGTCTGAGCAATTTGTTTCCTGTAAGCTGTCTTCCTGACTTTTTTAAGAATAAAGGACAAGGCAATCTTAACATGACACATTAAGTAGCTTAACACTCTCTACTGTGCTTATTTTGAAGTGTTTTGTTGTAATTGGCATACATACCTGCAACCTGAACAATCTAGCTGGGGCTGCTGGGAAGCTAACTGGCTACTAAATTAGTTCACCAGGTTTCTGCTAAGGTGTGCCAATAATGAGGTCATTATAGTTAAATGGCAAATGCCAGTGAGAATTAAATCTTTTCTAGCCATTGTTTTTTTTTTTTTTTTTTTTGCTTGAATAATCCACTAAGAATACTAGAGAAAGTAAAGAAATTTAGGGGAAAAAAATCTCTGCCTTATTTTAAGAGCCACGATAATCTTCCCAGAATAGATATATATTGGAGCTAAGTGTCCATGTAACTATCATCTAAGACAAAAGCAAAATGTCCTTCCATTATTATTAGAGAATTTCGTGGATAGCCTCTGTAAGGAGATGTGATTATGGCTGTCTCACCCCACATAAAGGTATCGCAACACTAAGATTACTCCTCTGACCAGTGCTATATAAGATTATGTAATTCTTTTATGACATTTATCACTTCAGCTGCCATTTAGCACCAAATTGATTAATTTACTCCTCTAGGCTGTGGTGGTGGAAGAATACAATCACACATCCCACAGCCTTTTGAGAAGTAGTGCTGATATGGTCCATCTGCAAAGAAAGATGCTGTTTTAAAACAAGGTGGTGGATATCTAGAAGGAGTATTACAACGAAACATTTAAGATCAACTAACTCTTCCCCCCATTATCAACCCAACCACAAGGGTTACAGAAAACACAATCCTACATGTATGTGGGAGGGGAGAGCTTATACAATCCTTTGTTTTCTCTTTTATGGATGTAACTTCATCCTAATTGATGTTCCTCAAAATTCAACCCTTGAGTCCTTTTATCTGTCAGCTACACTAAAAGAAAGACCGTGATAATGATAGTTACAACCTTATTTATCATCGTCATTATAAAAGTAAGATGATTATAAAAATGTATTGTTAAATAATTTATTCTTTCTATTATTATTATTTTGTAAAGCAGGACTGTTGTTTTACCCACCTTAGAATCACCAATGTCTAGAACAATAATTGGAAAAAAATAGATGTTAAAAATATTTGTTAACATTTAACTATAATTATTTCTCTCTTAAGATAAATAGTTACTGAAATAAACTGTCTGTGCTAGCAACCGCCTGGTTCCAACTTCTTTGCAATCATGCATCTTTAAAAATTCCCTTTTATTCTGACAGGGAGTAATGGCCATTTCTTTCTCACATTCTCATTTATACTAAAAATGTATTAGAAAATTAATTTCATAAAAGAGAGAAAATGATTAAGCTCCAACAAATGTCTAGCACACCTGGGAAAATGTGAATTATTGAAAATGGAGTCTGCACTGAATCTTGAAAACCTGGAACAAACTGCTTGTTACTGTGGTCTGTTTCATTGAATTGCAGTGACTAAAAAGGAGAGTGGCTTAATGCAAAGGCTTTTCCATTGAGAGAAAATTCTCTCTCTCTCTCTCACACACACACTCACACTCACACACACACACTCAAACACACATGAGGTCTTGCCTGAAGCACAGAATTATCGCTTTCATTTACTGTGTTAGAATTGCAGTCTGTGAGGTAAATTGTGTGTACTCTAATTTGGGCAGCATTCTTTCATGGAAGTGAGGTTCTTAGACATAGTAGAACACACTGAATATTTAAGTTATATATTCAATTTTAAAATGTTGAAGAGAGAGGTATTTGGAACAACTTTGAGAAGACCATGTACAACACTAGCTAAGCAAAAGGATAACAGTGTAGCCTGTGCAAAGCTTATGAGGCTTCCCTGCCACACCTCATTCTCAAGAATGTGACGAATTCCCAGGGACATCAAACCCACTATTGTGCTATCTTTCCACAGGTCTTCACACCGTCCTGGGCTCTCTCCTTATAAAACCAGTTAAGACCATCATCGTAACCTCTCCCTTGCAATCACTAACAAGTACTCAGTCCTCTGTCCCTGGAAAAACAGAAATATTACATCGATCCTGTGTTGTACTTTTCCCCACATGCTCAACTTGGTTAAAGGAAAGAGTTGCAACTGTGGTTTAATGGTATCTCATTTAATTTCAGTTTACAAGTTTCCCATGGGCCCTGAGCACTGTCCTATCACTTTACATTTACCCAGGCTATTTTCTGCTTAAGGCGATAACTTCCAAGTGTCCTTCCCTTCCACCCACTCAGTTGATGACCATGATTTATTTGTACTTCTCTTCATAAACTAAAAATAAGAAATACTCCACCAAAGTTATGAATGTACCTCCTTCTTAAACCACATGTACCAGAAGATAAATTGGCTGAAATGTCTCCCACCTTACGCAAAATAAAACAAGTAAAACATAATGTTTCATTCATCTCAACCTTTGCTTCTTTACTCTCCTTTACAGTAAAACTCAGAAGAGTTTTCTGTTCAACCTGGCTCCCCTCTTTATATTTCATTCCCTTTAAACTCACTCAAGCCAGGTGCTGTAGCCGTCACTCCAGGAAAATCATTTTTGTTGAACTAGACAACAAACACCGCGGTGCTTCATCTATGGTCAGTTTTGGGTGCACATTTTACTAGAATCTCATTCTGTGTTTAGAAAATGGAACTTCCTTATATTGACCTGAGTTTTGCCTGTTGTTGCTTTAAGCCTTATATGTTGGCCTGAATCATTCTTCTTTTACATGGCAGCCCTTTGGAGGCTACAAAGCTAAGTCACAGAGCATGTTTGGGAAATCTGCTAATTAAAATTCTATGCCTAGTGGTCTTATTCTCCCATTAAACGAATGTTTTCATTCAGTTGAGCACTCCTCGTACATGTGGGCCATGGCTTCTGGAAAGGGGCCCTTGATTGCCTTAAGGCAAGACAAACAACACTTTCTTTAATAGTAGATTATTGGCTCAGCAAGGAAGGTTAGCGCAGGATTAAATAAAAGTTATCCAGAGTTAATCTGCTGCATGGGTCAGAGCTGAGCTCCTTCACAGCCTAAATGTATGCATTTTTAATAACCCTATGCTGTATTTTCTATATTTATGAAATGGGAAGTTATAGGCATGTCTTTACGTATTTATAGAGAAGAATAAATTAAATCTTATTAGTTAAGTGTTTAGAATAGTGCCTGACACATAGTAAGTGCTCATTAAAATGTAGCCATCGTTATTGTTGTTATTAGGGGTTGATTTGTGAGCTACATGGTCAACTCAAAGTAAATATTAGAACTCTCGCTTCCAGTGCTATAACAAAAGCACGCTTTCTTTTGCTGGCTCTGAACATAGTCTCATTTGCTGCTGGCGTTTCATTGCTAGGAGAACCAGCATTAGGATGAAAATAATCCTAAGGAGAGAAAGAGACAAGACTCTTAATTATATTCAATGAGATGCTGAATTAGATGTCTTGACTCCCATACAACCTCTGTAGACATAGTGGCATGATCTAGTAAACCACCATGATTACAGTGATTGACACACTTATACTATTATAATGCCATTAAGGACAAATAGTAAACAAATTGCTTGGCTAAGACTTTGAGATTTTGATTCCACCTCTTCTTACAATGCATTCATTGTTAATTTCATTATACAATATCTGGTCCCATAATTGTAGTTACAAAGAGCAGAGAAAGCCTTTCATGCCAGTACAAGCAAAAATCCTGAGAGTCATTCTATGTCCAGAGATGTAGAACATATTCTCAAGAAGATGAAAGGCATAAAGTTGAGAAGGTTGGGCATAATGTAGTTTGACACAAGGGGCAAGGGCTCACCCTTCTCCAGAAGTGAGCCATTATGTAAGTTTTAAATGACCATTGTAGGTGATTTCCTATTGTGTTATTCTACTAAATTTGTGGGAGGTGTGTGTTGTGCCTGTATTTCTAGAGGTATTTGGCAGATTTGTTGATACCTTCTGAAATTGGTGTTTTTTGCTTTTCTTTTCTTCTTATGTCAGGCATATTTATGCAGCATATCTTTATAAACAATACCTTAATAAACCCCAGCTGAGATTTTACAAACTATGGTAATATTAAAAAAAACAGATAATAAATATAAAGTATATACTTACATCCCCAAAGAGATGTGTGGCCCATTCACAGTTCCATAGACATTTCTCCTTTTCGACATGGGATTTCCTTGTCTGCTGAAGATATGTATCAGAAAATAACTATGTCTAAATTGTTAACAGTGGATACTGTAATGTGAACTGCTCCTATGATGATACAAGCAAATGGAAATGTTTTTCATGCTAATATAATCATTTTCATCACAGATACTATTTATTGATTGTTCTATACCAGGTTTACTGTAATAGGCACTGCACCCTTGATGTCTCATTTAAGTCTTGCCTTAGCAGTATGATATACTTATGATTTATCTCATCTACTCTTAATAGAAGAGAAAGCTGAGATTCAGAGAGGGTTAAATAATTTGTGCAAAGTCATAAAGTGCAAAGTAAGTGTGATAGATTAAATTTTTGGCCCTCTTCCTTTTAAGAGTTGAGGTATATGTTTTCTTCCCTTGAATCTGAGTGGGCTCTGTGTATGTTTTGAATAATGAAATACAGAGGAAGTGATGCTGCTGGTGTCAGTGCCGAGGTATTTTGGAGACTGGTGGCTTTCATTTCCTGCCTCTTGGAATACTCACTCTTGGATAACTTGCTGTTGGGGACAACAGCACTACATTAAGTCTACCTATCCTGAGGCCATCCTGTTGTGAGAAAGTCAAGCCATGAGAAGAAGTCCTGGAGGATAAAAGAGCAGGAGGAAAGAGAGCTTGGACAGGATCATCAAGGTACTAGATGTGAGACTGGTTGCCCTATGTGATCCCATATCCTAACTGATCCTTTGTGAATCAGGTAATCAGCTTGGCGGATCTCTTTTTGAATACCTGAACTACAACATCATGAGGAAAATTAGTTTCTTTTAAGCCACTAAGTTTTGAGATTTTTTTTAATGGTGTAGCATTAGACACTGGGAACATGATTTGGTCTCTGGAATCAGAATGCTACCTTAAACAGGTGGTATTGGCTTTGGGTCTGGTTAGTACACTGAATCTGAGCTGGGCTTGAGGACACTCTTGGTGAAGGCTTGAAGGGCAGCAAGAAAAGTATCACTGGATGGAGGAGAAAAGATGAACTGTGTTTCGTGGTGGTGGAAGGTTCAGCAAAATTGTCACCTGTGGTCTGTGTGTGTGTGTGTGTGTGTGTGTGTGCATGCGTGCCTGCGTGTGTGTGTATAATATATACATACTTGTACATATATATGTATGCGTATATTTATGTATTAAGGAACTGGTGGATCTGAGTAAAGATTTTTTTTAGGCAGAATGTTGAAAGTGCTAACTGGTTCCTTTTAGATGTGTGTGAAAAGGTGTGGGTAGAGCTAGACCAGTTAAAGAAGAACCTATTTGAGTTTTTAACATAATTTATGGGGAATATAAATGACTCATGATTTATCTGGTTTGAAACATAAAACTGTTTCTCATCAGCCACATTTCTAACTAGCAAATGGTGTCAAAGTAAAACATAGCCCAAGGGACAAGATCAAATTCAGAGTAGTGCCACTCATTTGACATGTGGTCTCATGGTAAAATTCAAATCAAGGATATATTGTAAAATCAGCTGATGAGACCTCAGAAAGATGTAAGGAGTTACTTCAAAGACCCTCTTAATTAAACAAATGGATCTCTAAGTGTCATATAGACCTACTTATATGACCTGTAGACCCATTCATTCAAACAGTAGGGCCCCTACGAATCTTGAGTTTTGTCTCACTGTAGCTTTACAGGTTTTTCAAAGTTTCAAAATATAAATATGGGTGTGGCTAATAAAGTGGAATATGATTTGATATTCTGGAGTCCCATAAAGCTTTTAAGGAAATTATACCAGCTTGGATTGAAAGAGAGAGAGAGATGGGGAAAAAATTAATTAAAATAACCCTTTAGATCACTAATTATGGGCAATAATCTGGCAGAGAAAACTACTTAGCTACAAATACTAATTTTTATAGGGAAAAAGTTGTCTCAGAGGGAGCAGCCCAGAGCTGAAAAAGGTACAGGAATCAGTTTCAGGGAATCATTTCCTAATTAAAAAGCTAGAAACATGTGCCCACCTGGATTCAGAATTACTATAGGTCATTGACAATTGCATGGCTTCTATTTCCTCTTATTTGAAGAGAACTATCTATTACAGTTTCCATATGCCTGGCTCACCACTGAATATTTTGTGTATGTTGAGGGGATGGGGAGTTGCAGATCATAGGTCTCTTTAATGCACAAGTTTTAAGCTTAAGAGGAACCAGAGTCCAGGTGCTCCCTCCACATCTGGATCTAATTTAGATAATGAGATCTTGGACCTCCAGCTTGAGCCTGAAGTAGTAATGGGATGAGACCTTTGAGTGTCTTGGGAGGTTGTGAGTGTGTTTTGTTTGGGAAAGAAGTGCAACCATTCTGTGGCCAGAGGGTCGACAGGCAAATTAAGAGTAGTCACTGTGTCAGTTTGCTGGGGCTGCCACAACAAAGTACCACAAACTGGGTGGCTTAAAAAATAGATTTGTATTGTCTCACAATGCTGAAAGCTAGAAGTCCAAGATCAAGGTGTTGGCAGGATTTATTCCTTCTGTGCGCTCTGAGAAAGAATCTGTTCTCCAAGCTTCTGGTGATTTGCTGGCAATCTTTGGCATTCCTCGGCTTGGAGACACATTCCCCCCAATCTCTACCTTCATGTTTATGTAGCGTATTGAATGATATTGGCACCATACATATCATATAACAGAAAATAAAAACTTACAGCCAGAGACTTAGAGAGCTAAATTGGAGAAAGTAAAATGATCACAAGCAAAGTACAGGAAAAAGATTCTGAGGCTGCTTATGATGGAAGGGATGTATCTTAAGACACTCCAGGTATGGTGTTGAGGTGTTTGGAAAATTGTCTTGAGATCATGGAAGCTTGTTAAATTAACATATAATTAAGACACTGCTGTAGAGTGGGGGAAGAGAGTGATAGTCTTTTAATTTTTGCTTTAGGCTGGAAGATTTATTAAAATTACTATGCCGTAGGACCTAAGACAAAAACCAAAGTCTCTTTGCTAATCTCCAACAACAATTTCATTAAATCAACATTCACGTATAGTTTTTAGGGTCAGATTAATTACACTAGAAGAGGCAAGATAAGTATTTAACATTAGGGACATTCTGCCCCTATATTCTAACCACAGGCATATAATGGCATAACTATTTCATCATAGATGTCAATTTAACGTATCTCTCTGCCTCTGCCTCGATCTCTACTGCTGACCTTTTTCATCCCTCTAATTCTTTCCCTTTCATTTTTTTCTTTGGCACCAAATTGTTTTGGGTTAAAAAATAATACAATCTAAGTAAATGTAATAATACTTTATGTTCACATGTGTGAAAAATTAACAGGATTAGAGTATGGAGATCTATGTCTGAGTTATCGCCAACCTTTACTATGTGCACAGCTGTGACTGGTCTCTTAGCACCTGTTAACTTCAGATACTCATCTATAAAAGGGGGTAATAATATCTACCAGGCTTAACTCACAAAATGCTGCACAGAATAAATAAGAATTGGTAACAAAAACTTTCTTGTGATTTGTAGGACAAATATATTTATTTTTGCATTTTATATGTTTTCATCTTGCAATGCAAAAGAATAAATGTATTACAAAGTAAATTAACAGTATAAGCAATATTCTGTGTGAATTTTATTATTACTTTTAAAGTACAAATTATTAGCCCATGAGAATAATTAATTTTAAATAAAACCTTATTTATTTATTTTTATGTTGATTTTAATTAAAAAAATTTTTTTTGAATTTTAGAATTTTATTTTTTGTTCAGCAGTTTCTTACTAGTTATCCATTTTATACATATTAGTGTGTATATGTCAATCCCAATCTCCTTTGAACTTCTTATTGATAAATTATAGTAGATCTCTGTGTACTTGGTAATACTTTAACTTTGAATGAATTTTCTTCTTGAATAAAATAAAACCATATTCATGCATCCTATAATTTCTATATATTAATAATTCTATCTGGCATCTTTTCAGTTTCCTGAGCTAAGTGAAATAATGCATGGAAAGCACTCAAAGCAGTGCTCTGTGAATGCTGGATGTTATCATTACACACTAATATTTTTTATGGGACAAAAAATAATATTTTGGCAGTATTTAACAGTTATATGACTGTGCTAATATAGCAAGAGTAGTAGTGAATTGATATAATGAAACCTTTAATAATTAAAAAATTGATCTTACACACCTATGATAGGTAGAATAATGACCATCTTCTTCACCAAAGATGTCCATGTCCTAATCACTGGGACCCAAGGTGAGGAATATTATTCCTTACATGGCAAAAAGGACTTAGAAGATGTGCTAGCAATAAGGATGTTGAGTTGGGAATATTATTCCAGATTGTCAGAATGGGCCTGATGTTATCACAAAGGTCCTTATAAGGAGGAGGAAAGAGAGTTGAAATGAGAGAAGATGTGTTGATGGAAGCAGAGGTCCAAGATGTGAAGAAGTATGTTGCTGGTTTGAAGATGTTTGAAGATGGAAGGGGCCGTGAGCCTTCCAAGGAATGCAGACAGCCTCTAGAAGCTGAAAAAGGTCAAAGACTAGATTTTCCCCGGAGCCTCCCAAAAGAATGCAGCTCTGCCCACACCTTGATTTTAGCTGAGTGTGACCCGTTTTGGACATCCGACCTCTGGAAATCTAAGATAATCAATTTGTGTTGCTCTAAGCCACTTAGTTTGTTGTTGTTTCTTACAGCAGCATGAGGAAACTAATGCAGGACCTTTACGAATTACTGAATTCCTGCCGTGTGCCAGACACCGTTAATACAACTAATTTCTGTTCTTATGAAGATCATTTGGCTTATAAAGCTTTTTATTTACTTTTGGTGATATTTCAGAGAGAAATCATAATTTGAGGTATATTTTGGATGAATTCTCTCTGAATATTCTGAACACTTTGACCATTTAAAATGTATTTTACATAAGTTATGTATTATAGATCAGCAGTGAAATGTAATCACTAACATTTAATTTGTACCCATGATTTCAGTTTAATCAATTGAAAAATGCCATAATATAACTCTTGGATTTATTGCTAATATTATAAGGCTAGAGTAAAACTGAGCAATAAATTTCCTAAAAGAAGGCATTCTCGACAAGGCACTAAATTTTGATAAACATGTTGCAAATTAGAATGTAGTTATATGTTAAATAACTAATTTTACAACCAAAATGAGTTACTAATGCCTACATTTTTCATTAAACTGGTGGTCAGGTATGTCTGTACATTGATTCTAAAACAGAAAATTGATGTCTTCATGTTTAATAAAACACTTGATCGTTTTTGTCTCAGGCACTGGCTGCAAAGAAATACTAATGATTTAGAAAAACCTGCCGAAAGCTTCTCAGATTCAGGATGAACTAGATTTGTCATTAATAACTGAAATTTGTACAGTGGTTTATAATGAACTTTAACATGCATTATGTAAGTTGACCCTCTATGATCTTTTTCTACAAAAGGGGAAATTTAGCTTTAGGTAATCATAAGATTTTCCTCAAGCCATAGAGCTTGTTGATGGCAAAGCCATGATTTGAAGAGAGTTATTTTCATTAGAGAGTAACCCAACCATCCATCCTTAAAATTGCAACATTTCTCTAACTGCAGTCATTCACGTCACCTTCAGAATTTTTTACTTTGCCTGCATGCCACTTAATTATGATTTTAAAAAATAAATCCATTAATTCTGTTTTTGAATTGGCTTGACTGGCTACAGTGTTCCTAGGGCTTCATTAGCACCTCCATCATAACATCATCTAGCTTTTTTCTATAGTATTTAATTGTCAATCTCCCTACAGATCTGAAGTACCTGCAGACAAGAACCTTGCCTACCTTACTCAACCCTGTTATTTCTATCACCTGTCACGTAGTCTCTGCTTACTATATATATTGACTTTTTTAGGGAAGTTTCAGATTCACAACAGAATTGCTAGGAAGTTATGGAGACTCGCTGTATGCCGCCTGCTCCCACATATGCACAACCTACCTCAATATCAGCATCCCCCTCCAAAGTGTTACGTTCATTATAATTGATGAGCCTAAGTCAATACATCAGACTTACCCAAAGTGTGTAGTTTACTTAGGATTCACTCTTGACGTCGTACTTTTTATGGTTTTGGATAAATACATCATGACATGCATTGACCGTTATAATATCATACAGAGTAGTTACACTGCCCTAAAAATTCTCTGTGCTCTACCTACTTACACCCTCCCCTCCATCCGTGGCACCACTAATCTTTTTATTTTCTCCGTAATTTTGCCATTTTCAGAATGTCATATAGTTGGACTCATACAATATGTAAACTTTTTAGATCAGCTTCTTTGACTTAGTAATATGCATTTAAGTTTCTCCCATATCTTTTCATGGCTTGAAGTTAATTCTGTTGAGTTAAATGTTTTTTAAAAGAAATATGTGGGTGTATATGGTGGGTTGATATCTATAATAAATAATTTTAAATATAGATACAAAACAGTATTGGGCTTCCCTGGTGGCGCAGTGGTTGAGAGTCCGCCTGCCGATGCAGGGGGCGCGGGTTCGTGCCCCGGTCCGGGAAGATTCCACATGCCGTGGAGCGGCTGGGCCCGTGAGCCATGGCCGCTGAGCCTGCGCGTCCAGAGCCTGTGCTCCGCAACGGGAAAGGCCACAGCAGTGAGAGGCCCGCATAAAAAAAAAAAAAAAAAACAGTATTAATGTTATATACTTTGCTTGAAGACTTGCTCTTTTGTTGTTTGTCTGTTTGCAGGGGGTTTCTTTCTTTTCGAACAGGAAAATTATAGTGTTTAAGAGAGATCAGCACTAAACTGAGACCTTAATTAAAACCGTGTGAATTATACTGTTTAATGGCAAGTTTCTTAACTCCTAAATTTATTTTGTGAACTACAAAAAGCCATTTGTAGTAATGGTATTTATCCCACATTTTGGGAAATACTGTAATTCACAATACAGCCTCTCATCGTCTGATGCTTACTTATTCCGGGATTAATATGTGGCATAAACTTGAGGAAAACAAAAGGGAATTGTCTGTTACAGTCCATTCATACATTTTTTTCATTCATGCAGTGAATATTTTTTTCAGAATATTCAAGGGGATGTTACAGATTCTCTGTTACAGAGGTTGGCAAATTATGGTCCATGGGCCAAATCAGGCCTGCCATCTATTTTTGTAAATAAAGTTTTATAGGGACTTACTCGTTCCCATCCATTTACATACTGTCTATGATTACTTTCAATTCGCTACAATGGCAAATTGAGTAGTTGCAACAGATACCATATGGCCTACAGTCCTAAAATATCATTCCCTGGTCCTTAACACAAAATGTTTGCCGACCCCTGCTATAAAAGATGCCAAAAATAATGGCATTCTTCCATGTTCTAGACAGGCATGCGAATAATTGTATATACATGTAAACAGACATTCAGAAGTGAAATTGTAGAGGCGTATGACAAAGATTACGGGAAGATTAATGTCAATTTAAGACATAGGGAAATGTTCTGATGAAAGAAGTTGTATTTAGCTGGATCTTGAAATGTGTGAAGAGTTGCAGTATGTGTGGAAGGGAGGGGACGTGAACCCTAATTGGAAGACAGGCTCTCTCCAGAGTGATTTTTATCAGCAAGTGACCAAGAAACAACAGTGGGTTAGTAGATAACAATTTACATTTTGTATGTAATGAGAAACTGGAGAGAAACAAATTCTGATTTTATTTTTTGGCTGCAGTTCAATGATGTCAGTAGCCTTGTAGTTATCCTGACTTAGGAGAATTTCATGTTTTGCCTCAGGCATAGCAAGCCAGGAATAAGAGAGGAAGGAATGACACCAGGAAATACACTGAAAAGGAAATCCAAGTTTCAGTCTAATTTGGAGTCCTCTTTTTCTTCTAAGAAACAAGAAAGCAATATCGATAATAGTGGTTAATAGATAAAGTCCCCTGACCTGCCATATTCATATTCATATTCATATTCCTGGGCTTTCAGATACATTTCATGGGAGAACAGAATGTCAAATGGATAAACAAAGAAGAGGAAGAAAAGCTCTGATATTACCAAAACACAAATTTCTGGGTGGTGGTCTGCAAAGTGGAAGAGCTGCATTTCTTCCTCAGTAAACTTTGTGTGGTGTTCTCCTTAAATAATCATTTCTCAACTTTATATTAAATTGGTTAGAACTTGTCAAGAACATACTTAAGTATGATCTGTTGCCTTAATAACGCGATGATGATAATTGAGAAAAAACACAAGAGACAGAAAGAGTTCTTGCTCAATTGAATGGAGCCCAGAGGCTTATATAACCTTAATGCACTTTGAGGAGAAATTTGACTGTGATTAAGACCGGCTTCAGAGATGGATTTTGGCATATTTTGGCTGAGGGTTAAAAATGCTTTATCTTGTTCAATTTCATTCCCGACTTGTCAAATCTAGGCTGGGTGGAAACTTCTTTACTTAGAGCATACTATTTTCAGTCCATTCCTGTACTTTTTCAGAATTAATTTTGTTTTAAAATTAATTGAGACAACCACGCCTTCAGGCTGCCTCTGCATTGGAAGTCAAGATTTCTAGAAAAGCATTCTCCACAGTTCTGTTCTTCTTATTTGTTTTCCATGAATCTAATAACAAATGCTTACTGAGCATTACCCATGAGCTGGACGTTGTTCCCTGTACTGAATACCCAGAGATCGGTAATACAGAATTTCTGTCCGTAAGGAATTGTCTTCTAGTAAATGTGTGGATGTGGAGAAAGGGGAGAAGTAAGAGCAAATAAAATTATTCTCTTCTGGGTTACTGATGTCTTACTTTTAGTTAAGTATAGTTTAAATATTCGATCATCATCTAATTTGTGATACTAATAAGTGATTGTTGTTACCTACTAGTTCTTTTTTGAACCTCTCTCTTTCCATGTCTGTTTGTCTCTCTGGGGGGAAGGATTACTCCCTTTTCTTCTGGATGTCCTCCTGCCTCTCTGGGCACTGTTTCTCCGAATCTTCCAAGGTTCTGCTCTTTTGCCTCTAATACTGGTAATTCTAAATTCTATTTATGTCTCTCTCTTCTCATTAAATTCAGAGAACTTTTTCATTCGTATATGTCAATCTACATTAGAATTATAATTGATCTCAAAGCTCTGTCTCTAGTCAAAATCCTAGCCTCATGTCTACCATGTTTATTAATGTCTCTACTTGGACATTCCTAGGACACTTAAAACTCAGCATAGTGAACTCATAAATGTCCCTCCTTCTCTCAACTTAACATTCTTAATAAATTGCATTTCGAACTTCCCTTTCCCCCCTCAGTTCCTTACATTCAATCAATAAATCTTAGTGATTCTACCTCCTGAATAGCCTGCAGCTCTGTCTTCTCTGTCCATCCCCCTGCCCCTCCCCCATGGCCACCACATTGTACTATCACAGTGCCCTCAAATTGTCCTCCCTTCTTCCTGCCTGGCCTCCTCTAATTCATTTCCCTACCACAGCCAGAGTTATTTTTAAGGACAAAATGGGTCATGTCCCATCTTTGATTAGCATACTTAAATGACTTCCAGTTGTCTCAGGAAAAAAAATCTAATCTACATAATTGGACCAGAAGATCTGGCCTCTTTGTACATCTCCTAGTGCCCACATTCCTTCATACCTCAGCAAGGCTGGCAGGTACTCAGTGCCTTTAGCAGGACCATTCATCCTCTTGCCTCCTGTTGACTTACTCTTTTACCAAAGGTGGAAAGTTGACAATTGCAGGGTGGAGGCTTATCTGGCCCACATTTGCTCTGCTAAGCTGCTACTTCCTTAGCTATAACTCATTCTGAGAGAGTAACTCAGGATCCTCTTGTTGACATCCACTTCTTGATGTCTTCACTGCCCATCAAAGCAGGGGGGACCGTGTATTTAGGTTTCCCGGGGACAGTCCTGTTTACTCCTATTTTTCTGGCATAACAAAGCATCTCCTGTTCTCTTAAAAGTGTCTCCATTTTAATAATAAATTTTATGATCATTTTAGTCACAAACTGTAACATTTATTGTGATTGTATTTTTCATTCAGGATTGTGTTTCTTATTAAAACTTAAGCTTCAGGATAGGAGGGATGCTCACTTATTCTCTTTTGTCCTCCAAAACTAGAAAGGTGCAGATATATAGTAGTTACTCATTTATTTATACATAGGACAAGGCCACTCCACTGTATCACCTCCAAGGAAGATGATTCCCATCACAACTATGGGAATGGTACCTCTTACGGTGTAGTTCTCAGCCTGCACAGCTAGGTGCAATTAGCCAGTCTTAAAATCACCATGAAGAACATTCCTGATCTACCCTACCCAGTCAGGTGCTTGGCTGGCCACAGTGTTCCTAGGGCTCCTATGAACACCCCTATGGGACCATCATCCAGCTTCATTTCTGTTGTATTTAATTATGTCTCCCTTCAGATCTTAAGTACCTGCAGGCAAGAACCTTGACTACCTTGCTTGCTCTGTTGTTCTGACTGTTGCCTACCACACAGTGTGTGCTTAATAAACATATATTTTTATTAAGAAATTTTTTTAATTTAAAAAATTTTTTAAATTTTATAAATAAATTTTAGGTTCACAACATAATTGAGGGGAAGGTACACAGATTTTCCATACAACTCCTGCACCCATACATGCATAGTCTCTCCTATTATCTATATCCCCCAACAGAGTATAACACATTTTGTTATAACTGATGAACATTAACACGTCACAATCACCCCAAGTCCATAGTTTAATATTAGGGTTCACTCTTGGCATTGTACTTTCTATGTGTTTGGACAAATGAATAATGGCATGTATCAGTTAGTATGGTAGTATACAGAGTGGTTTCAGTACCATAAAAATACCCTGTGTTCTGACTGTTCATCGCTCCTGTACCTGCAGCAGACTGTCTGCAATATGATGTGAATAATGATGCCATAGAAAAATAATATTGTGATTGGAAATGAGTTTAGTTATCAGCTGGAGAAGTAGGTTTTTGCCACTTTGAAGTCATGGGTCCAGTTGAGAATATGATATGAGTTATGGACCCTTTTATTTTAAAGAAAGCATATAAAGACCAAATGTAAATATGTTTGGGATTTGTCATAACTTTCTGGACCCCTTTGCTGGCTCACGGCCACCATTTTACTGAGAATGAAATCGCTTATTGTCTGGTTACTGTTACATTGTTTTTGATCCTGGCTTCAGTTCTCTGGGTGAACCACTTTACTCTTATTTTTTTTCCCCTTTTTAAAAAGAATGGACTTACAGAAGATGCAGAGGACTCTGACAAAAAATACTAAGTGATGAATCAACAGTGTAAGCTTTTTGTCCTAGAAATAATGTGTTGCTTTAAAAAAGTGTCACATCCAGGATTATTTCTTGCAGAATCTTAAAAGTCGTGTCCTTCTTGCGTGGGACACAGCATGCATGATTGACAGCAAGGACAACCCGTGGTTAGGTTTCTCTTGAATTGCAAGAAACGGGGCAGTTTCACTCAGACACACCTTTTCCCAAAATGCTATCCTGATTGCAAACCAAGAAAGGTCTTAGACGTTTATTGAACGGGACCCCACCAGAGACTTGTTTCCTCGTGTTTGTGGAACATTCTGAGGCCTCAGGGAAGATGAGGAATCAGGTAGGCCATCTTTGGGATCAGAGATATCCTTCTCAGTACTGTGGTCAGACAGAGTAGCAGCTGGGACCTAGAGATGCTGCAAGCTTCTCCTCAGAAGCAGGGACAGCATAACCGGGAGCCTGGCAGGGCAGGATGAAAATGAATGCGGATCTATCACAGGTCAGCAGCAGCACTTGCCTGTTTGTCTTGCCCCTCCCCAAGAGCTCATGTCAGGGATCTGGGTAGGATTCTTTGGAATAAGACAGAGTGACTTAGAATTCTGACTCTACTCCTTGTGAGTTATGTGACTTTGCATGTGTTATTTTTCCTCTTTGAGCATCACTTCCCTTTTGTGTAAAAGGAGCATAAATTGTAAGGACTTGGAAGATCAGAAATACTGCATTAATAAAGGGAACATAGTAGATGCTCAGTAAGCGATAGCTATTTACACTAAACGTATCTCATAATGGAGAGTAAATTGAGGTAGAAATCTGTGCATCTGTCTTATTTTGAACCAGCTCAAAAGCCATCTCTCTGAACCATTCCCAAAGCCCCATCTTCTTGCAAGCAGTGAGTCCTTCCCGTCTCTTTGCTTTCATACTACTTTGCACACACTTATATCTGTTGAGCAAAACTCTATTAAGTCCTAACTGTGTTAGGTCTGAGGCATAAAAAATAGACCCTGCTCCTGAGTAGCTGGGAGTCAAGAGAAAGAGCTCAATGATTATGTAATTACAGAAGTGCATATTCACACAGCCCATCAAGACCTGCATCATTACCTTTATTTAGAGATGAGGGCCCTGAGGCTCCATATGGTTAAGTAATTTGCCAAAGGACATGCTGGTCATAAACTGGTGGATCACAATCCATGAGCTTTCCACAGTAGTGGTATGTTCTGTCTGCTGAATTCTGATTCATCTGAATCCTCCAAGATGTGTATCTTCTTCCCACACTTTCCTCTCTTTTATTACTTACCATGGTTTATACTTACTGCATACCTTCTATGTTCTAAGCTCTTTTCTAAATGCTCTTCATATTGTATCAGTTTTCTATTGCTGCTATCACCAAATTACCACAGAACTTGGGCTTAAAACAATACAGATTTATTATCTTATGCTCTGGAGGTTAGAAATCAAAAATGTGTCTTACTGGTATCAGGAGGGTTGCATTCCTTCTGGATGCTCCAGGAGAGAATTCATTCCCTTTTCCATCTTGAAAAGCTGCCTGTGTTCTGTTCCTCATGGCCCCATTGTCCATCTTCAAGGCTATGAGAGTAGCATCTTCCTGCTTCTCTTTTTGACTTCTGCTTTCATCATCACACATCCTTCTCTGACTCTGAAATTACTTCCTCCCTCCTAACGACCCTTGTGACCACTTTTGGCACACTCAAATTATGCAGGATACCTTCCTGTCTTAAAATGCTTAACTGAATCACATTTGCGAAGTTCCTTTTGGTACATAAAGTAACATATGCACTGGTTCCAGAGATTAAGATGTGAACATCTTTTGGGGGAGCCATCATTCTGTTCAACACCCATGTGTTTTACCTCATCTAGTCCTCACACCAGCCCTGTTAGGCAGGTATGTTTGTTTTCTCCATCGCTCATATCAGGGGACTGAGATTTAGAGATATCAGTAAATGTTCTGAGGTCAGCAAGACATTAATCTGCAGGAGCAAGATCCAGCCCAGTTACTCTGATCCTGAAGCGTGGGCTCTTAACCATTACACCTAATTCTTTGCAGTTAGTGTCCCATATGCTTGTCTTTTTCACGGAACTCCAAGCTTCTTGAGGAGAGGGACTGTGCCTTATGCCGTTGCTCTATGGTAAAGATACATTTCTTAATCAGTGGACAATGGAGGTTAAAAAAAAAATGAGAAGCAACAAGAGGAGGGAAACAATAAACAAAACAAAAACAAACAAAATTCTATGACTTTAGTTTGTTTCAGAAAAGGGTGATGAGCCAGAAACTTGCCCAGAAATAAGACCAGATGGAAATCGTCTAATGACTGCCTCAGCAACTTTCCACATACATTTTAGCTTAACGTGGTCAAATGAACCAAAAAGACATGGATCGATAATACTTTGAGTCTCAGAAGCAACCATAGAAAAACTTTTTAGGAAAAATCTTTGGGCCCTATGCTCAACCAAGGGAGATAGATGCACAAACAGCTCTGCCATCTGCCTGTAGAAGGAACACGTCACTCAGCCCATCGCCCTTGAGTGCTGCAGTCTGCAGTCCCCCACACCCAATTTCTCACTTATCACAGTCTTCCACATCATTTATAGAACTTCCCCTCAGCAGCACACACATCTTCCTATGTTCTTGGATGTGAAAAATCTCCCTTAATAGGTGTTTTTGACACCTTTCCTGTTGCCTGTGCAGTGTCACGATCAGAAGGTATGTTGCCCATTGGTCCCTGACCTGACCTAGAAGAGTGACTTTCATTTATCTGCACCATCCCTTTATTTTATCTAAACAAGATCTGACAGGAAACCTCAATGGGTAAAATATTTAGATTCTTTTGTTGAAATGGGGAAAGGAAGCCTGAAATCTGCTATATTCTCTTTGACTCCTGCTACAGTGACTACCCTCTCCCTTCAAACATATCTCACCATGTCTCTTTCCTCGAGAGCTCGTCATGAATCTTGCCTTTCCAAGGAGTAGAATTTGAGAACCATTGGCAGGAATCCAACAGCAAAATCTGATTTAACCAGTTTGTTATTGATTTACTTAAGAATCTTTAGCAGCAAAAACTTGGGTGGCTAGTTCTGTAACAAAACCCAGTACAAGTTTCAGACATTCTACATCCTGGCTGCGCCTTTCTGCAATTCCAGCACCCTCTGATCTCTGCTTGTTCTGAGTGTTTTCCCTGCTCTCAGGCACATAATGCCCTGCGTGGTTTCAAGGGCTAAATACAGTTAAGTACATAAGAGGCAGTTCCACTGTTTTCGGAATTGGGGCCTGGTACACCACACGTGGAAGTTCTACTCTCTGTTCCCTGGCCACTTGCTGCTGTAAACAGCGTCATCAAATTGGGGACTGGCTTATTTGATGGTTCTTATAGTCAAGAACATGTCAGTGAGTGACATGTATGGCTCTGATTCAGTGGAGGTCATACTGAATGGCAGCCTGTGTCTACAGATGAGTTCAACAATGTTCTTTCAGGTTTGAGCAGCTGGGAGAGTATGAGGCACTTGATTCTTCTCCACCACTCCAGGCTGCTTACCTGGGTCACACTGAGAAACTCTGGAAGGCTCTGTCTTCTCCAGGACGTTCATCAGGTAGGAGGGCTAAGAGGTTGAAATTTTTTAATTGATTGATTGATGTGAAATTTTAGATGGAACGAATGTTGAGAATTATTATGTGATGTTTTCTGCACTGACAAATTTTGGTCAAATAACACATCGTTGTTGCAGGAATATTTTGCACTGCAGTGGAGAACAGCTGTCAGCATGGTCTCTGGCCATGAAATACTCAGGAAACAAAGGGGAAGATGGTAAAATGATTTTAATTCAGGCAGTTGCCATCTTACCATATAATAGAGCCTATGAAGAAATTCCTAAAAATATAACATAGGCTGATTTTCAGTGTTTTGTTTCATCCTACATACACTGGTCTGCTAGACAATAGGCATTATAGAGATCAAAAGTTGAAAAAAAAAATCCTTAAAAAGATTACAGTTTCATAAAGGAGATAAGGTATAAACCCAAGTAGTGGAAATCCAATAAAATGTAGAGTCACCATTTAGGGAATCATTCTGTAAACACAGAAACCAAATCTCACTATAGTTGAATGCTTTGTCCAAGATATTACAGATCATTTGTGCATTAATGGTGTTGTCAGAGGCTAAATTTCAACTGTCAAAGGTACGTTTTTTCTGTTGCTCAACTACAGTATATTAGCCGGAGAGCTTTTGGTGGCAAGTATCAGAGAGTCAAGTTGAACAAATAGAACGTGAAATGGGCAAAAACATTAGCTTGTGCAAATGAAACAGAAGTCACAAATAGCTTCAGGTATGGCTTAATCCATGTGTTCAAAGGATGGAATTTGGAGATTTTATCTTCATACTTAGGCAAGATCTTTCCAAATCAGTGGCACGTGAGGCTACAGGAGCTTCTAGGAATAATATCCTTCTTACAATAGAAATTCAGAGGAGCAGAAAAAGAGTGGTTTATTTTCATGGTGTCATCAAAATTTCTAGGAATGCTTGTGATTGGCCCAGCTAAGGCTATGCGGCCAGAAAAAAATCATATTCTGACGAATTTAGATTACGTGTCCAGCCCTGTGATGGGGTTGAGAAGCTAATCAGTTGAAAGTCTTAGAGGGGGAGGGGAAGAACTGGTGCGATTCCCCGAAGCAAAAAGACCTGAGAAGACTATTACAAGCCCCTGGTTTTAAAAACAAACAAAGAAACAAACATCAACCACAATGGAACAAGAAGTACCTTGCAGATGAATGTTAGCCTGAAAGGAACATGAGGCCATTTACATCAACTCTCTTACTTACTAGAAGCTGCTGATGACCAGAGAGGTAAATGGGCTTCTGCAGACTCTCAGCTCTGGCTAGTGGCTGAATATGCACCACAGTTTAGGTCTTCAGAATTGTTTCATTACACCTTGCCATTTCTCTAGGCATGATTGCTATTATTTGCCTAAGGGATATCATGGGCTGTCTGACACCTAAGGAACTCTCATGGTTCGCAAGAAGAACCTGTCTTTGCTTCCTTAGTGTACTTACGTGCTTGCGCACACCAGCTGTCCAAGCTGAAAAGAGAATAAAACTGCACAATCCCTCTTCAATTTAAGCCATTTCATATTGTTATCATAAAGTAGCCCCATTTCTGCCACTGCTGGGGACCGAAACTAAATTATGTGTATGCATGTGTCTTTAGTCACTGGAATCACAAAAGAAAATGATCTGCTGCCCTTTGAGAAATTCTTCCAGTGAGGAGCAATTATCTTTCTTGTTTGTCTAATTTTGCTTTAGAGAAAGTGATGGCTCTTACAAACTATTAGAACAAGTGGGAAGTTTCTCATCCTGGAGTGAGACTGTGAACATGAATTCATTTCACACCTGCATTTATCAGGACCACCCTTTGCATGTATTCTCTGGTTATCCTCCCCTACTGGTCAAAAGGGCTATCTTTTCTCCATACATTGCTTCTCAGTGTACTGTTTCTGCCTGTGATTGGCAACACTCAAACCCCAGTGCTTCAAACCCTAACCCTGATAGTAATAACATCTCACACATGTGTTGCATTTAGCACTTGACATATATTAGCTCATTTAATCTTCCCAGCAATCATATGAAGTAGGTTCTATTATTATGTCCTGTGTTATATAGATGTGAAAATTGAAACACATATAATTGAATAACTTGTCCAAAATCACACAGCTAGTAAGTGACAGAGCTAAGATTTAAACCCAGGCAGCAATGTTAGTGTCTGTACCTCCTATGATATACTGTTTTAAATGGCTATAAAGATCGCATCTAAGAAATGTAGTTGGGAGCAAGAATCTGTTGCATTTGGACAGCATTTCTCATTGAACAAAGTTTTCATTACCTATTGCCTGTCTGGGAAGAGATTACTTGGAGAAGGAGAACAGTAAAGTGGTTTAATATCCTGACTCTACACGGATGGACCGAGAGATGATCCTACTAAGTGAAGAAAGTCAGAAAGAGAAAGACAAATACCGTATGATATCACTTGAATGTGAATCTAAAATATGACACAAATGAACTTGTCTATGAAACAGAAACAGGCTCACAGACATAGAGAACAGGCTTATGGTTGCCAAAGGGGAGGGGGAGTAGAGAAGAGATGGACTGAGAGTTTGGGATTAGCAGATGCAAACTATTACATATAGAATGGATAGGGACTTCTCTGGTGGTCCAGTGGTTAAGACTCTGTGCTTCTACTGCAGGGGCATGGGTTTGGTCCCTGGTTGTGGCACTAAGATCCCACGTTCCACGCAGCATGGCCAAAAAAAAAAAAAAATAGAATGGGTAAACAACAAGGTCCTACTGTATAGCATAAGGAACTATACACAATATCCTGTGATAAACCACAATGGAGAAGAATATGAAAAAGAGTGTGTACATATGTATAACTGAATCGCTTTGCTGTACAGCAGAAATTAACACATTATAAATCAACTATTCTTCAATAAAATAAATTTTTAAAAATTTGTAAAAAATTAAAAAAAATTATAACTCAAAAAAAAAAAAGAACCCTGACTCTAGAGTCAGACATATCTGTTTTAGAATCCCACTCTTACAATTTCTCAGAGAGGTCTGGAGCATGTGAGCCTCCACTTATGAAAAATGCAAATATCCTAATTATAGTAATATTTCTAGTATATATGTCCCTCGTTAGATTGTCTGAATGCAGTTTTCCTTCCCTTGTGGTAAAATTTCTCATTGAGTAGCATATTGTTGGGAAATAAACTTCTACCCCCCGATTCCCTAGCAATCACAGTCTGGACAAAGTCTAGAGCTAGCCAATTCAGTTATGATGCTATATCTGATACTTATTACAACATTGCAAGATAGATATTAATGCCCCCATTGTACTGATGAGTAAAATAAAGCCTAGAGAATCTAAGTGATACCTGTATTCCAAGCTTAGACTTTGCTAAATGGAATTATAGGACTCATATCCATATCTGCCTGCCTCCACTGGCTGGGCTTTTCATCATTTCATGTTTCCTTAGTTGCCTTATTGAAGTTACATGTGGGACATTTACGGTATTAACTTACTTTCAACTCTGAGCCTAAAGTGGAGGGGGCATCCCTAGAAAGGGTTAGATGCCTGATCCCAATTCATGTTATAGATATCTATTTAGAATAAATATTGCAACTAATATAATTATAATTTTGGTGATCTTGTAATTACTTGTTTACATATCTTTACTACCACTAAAATGTAAATTTTTAGGGCCATGGCTGTTTCTTATTCATTTCCTTATCACCAGCAAACAACAACATGCACAGCCTGGAATACATATTTATTGAATTCACTAATCATTACTCATCCTATCTAACAAAAAATATTATTTTAAAGAGGGAAAGCACCTTTAAACTGAGGTAAAGTACCAGATAGCCAGATGTTATCAAAAGTATAGAGACAAGTTGCTAGAACTTGTTCATCTTGCATAACTGAAACAATACCCATGTGTTGTCATGAGGATCAGGCACAGCATCTTTTTAATTTTTTTTCCACTTGTTTTTTTTTTTTAATTTTTTTTAACATCTTTATTGGGGTATAATTGCTTTACAATGGTGTGTTAGTTTCTGCTTTATAACAAAGTGAATCAGTTATACATATGTTCCCATATCTCTTCCCTCTTGCTTCTCCCTCCCTCCCACCCTCCCTATCCCACCCCTCTAGGTGGTCACAAAGCACCGAGCTGATCTCCCTGTGCTATGCGGCTGCTTCCCACTAGCCATCTGTTTTACATTTGGTAGTGTATATATGTCCATGCCACTCTCTCACTTTGTCACAGCTTACCCTTCCCCCTCCCCATATCCTCAAGTCCATTCTCTAGTAGGTATGAGACACAGCATCTTAAGGCACTTAATAAAGTGGCACAAACTGGATATTCAGTAAAGACTGACATCAAAAAGTATGAAGAACCATATATCTGGCTTGTTAGAGAGATGGAAGTTAAGAAAATTGATCTATGTCATCTCATTTTTTTCATATTTCTTTTTAACTTGTGGATCTTAAAGATTGATGTAAAGGGTGTCACTGCCTCATACTAGGCAATTCAACATAAATAAAACATTTTTAGACTTAGAATTTAAGGTGCTTGATTAACAACAGGCATTTGGTTCCCCTTTTAGGACCCCTATAAAATTGTAGTAAAACTCAATTTTAAAAAAGTAGTATCTTATAAGGCCCAAGGTAATATGGGAGGAGATAGTAACACACAAATAATTGCAGCAAGTTTCAAAAAGGTAAAGTTAGAGAGGAAGTTATAACAGAGACTTCATAGGGGTATTCTCTTAAAATATGAAGCAGTTCCCCTGAGAGCACTCCAGAGGAAAACCAAACACCCTGGGCTATGAGCTGGTTTTGAAACATGTGGTAGAAAAGTGGGGTGGGGAGTAGTGGCTATCAGTTGTGATTCTCTATACAGATTACTTAAACCCCCAGTTTCCCAGACCTACTCTTCACAGCCAGCACACAGCTTAGCAATTTCACCTGCATCCTCAAGAATTACATTGGAGATACTTTTCTTGAAAAGTTGAAATGATCCAGTGAAAATATCCTAAGGTGCTGATATTTGGAGATTCACAAAGAAAGAGGCTCTAGCAGTCTGACCAACCTTAATTTAAGCTACAAAGAGAAAAGACCTGCCCTGTCTTGTAGTGTCCCAGGATCAAGTGTTCCATCCTTACCAGAGTCCAGTAACACACCAAGCACCATTTCTAAAAGGGCGTAACATTTTCTTGTTGTTGATGGAATGGGCTTCCTTCAGAATCCCAGGAACCTGCACTTGGATTTGTCCACTGAGGTTTAACATAAACTCCATACTACATCTCTTCTCACTGCTGACAGCTTCACCACCAGGGTCAACCACGTTCTATTCATTAGAAGAGAGTCTCTAAGTCTCTATTTCATCAGGATCAGTAAAGACAACATGCAGTACTCAGCTGTGTACTGCAAAGTGTTCTGTGTGTGTCAGAATTAAATATGCCTGTCAAACAACTCCAGGGGAGGGAAGTAGGCTTCACCTTTTGCAGGTAGGATTGTTAAAGAACCGTGGACACAGCTTAAAACCATCACACACACTAGAGTGTAAAACCTAAAGTGATGCTTCAGATATCTGGACTTGTGGTCTAGGTATCTCTACCACAAAGAAGAGCATCACCAGGAGATACTGTGTGGATTTACCTTGGTTTTAGTGTGCTGTGAAAAACAAATAATAGAATCAATTGAAAAGTGCCTGTCAAGCGTTCAAAGAAAACCTTTCATTTACCCTAATGGCTTGTATACCAGAAAGAAATCTGTTGCTGTTCTCTCTGTAACGTTGTGCTTACAGGTCCTAGATTTACTACTCCAGATTCTGTCAGTGTAATTTAAGGGAAACTAAAATAATATGAAGAGAGATACAAACTCTTAAACCTTAAGTGTCCTTCAGTAACTGATGTACTGTCTTAAGCAAGTTATCTTAAAATGTACACCAAAGATAGTAGTATGTATAAAAATGGATTGAAAAGTCTCATTTTAAATTGTTCAATACAAAACTCTAGCAAAAATAAATATTTTAAAATTTAGTTTTTAAGTGAAAGACTTCTCAGAGGTTTTAGTATTTTAATTACACTTTGAATTTTCGTGGACACAATATAGATTCCATATTTTACAAATGTATTTGACTCTGGAACATTATTTTTGTAGAAAATTTATTTTAAAAGTTTGAGGAATTCTGGTTTGAGTATGAGACTATCCTGAATTTGAAAACAGTTTACAAGCTGGCGTATCAGTCTTACTTTGCATGAATGCCTTTTCGCTGGCTTGCCCTGTGCAGATACTAATGGCGCTCACAACAGTGGTTGCTGAACTCTGCTTTTCACTTATTCCAAATATGGGCTGGTCTCTGGAGATATTTTAATGTGCAACCATAACTGATACTTTTTAAATAAATGGCTCATGAATTTAACTTTTTCAAGATATCCCATGATCTGGTTGTAAAATAGCCTAACTTTTAATAATTCAATGTTCTATAACTGAGCAAGACAGAATACAAGGAGTAGAAAGAAAACTGGAATTGGAGTTAGAAGACAAAAGTTAGAGACCCCTCTCTGCTCTTATTAGTTTATGATTGTTTCATTTAACTTTCTTAGTCTAATTTTTCTTTTCTGGAAAACAGCCTCATTAATCTCCACTCTGCCTATCTCATCAGAATCAAGGGAGATAATGCACAAAAACTGTGAACTGTCAAGTGTTCGGTATGTGTTCAAAGTTAACAGATGCCTGTTGGGACTATGTATTGAACAGTTCTTTGCACTTAGGCAGCATGATTAATAGAATAAGATGTGAAACACAGCTCATAAGTGGATACAGAACCTCACTTCCCATGTGGACCAGACACCCGTGGTGAAAAATTTCTTTAGCAATGTCTCTGGCTTAAAGTATTGAAAGATGTGTTGGTGGATTTTGTGGAATAAGCCAAGAATTAAATTCCTTCCACTGGGGCTGAAGGCAAGAAAGAATGTGATATCAGGCTCCCCTTTTGTTTCGCTCAAGGGATAATGGGTATCTCTATAGAGAACAGTGAAGAAATCACATGCCATTCAATAACTGCCAATTCTGTCCAGATGCCTCTCTTTCAGAAATGTCAGCTAGGAAGACTGTATATTCTGACTTTTTTTTTCAGAAGACATCTGAAACAGGGCTTAGATTTCTGGGAGAAAAAAATACCTGGCAAGGTATAGATATAGGGGACTTCCCTGGTGGCACAGTGGTTATGAATCTGCCTGCCAGTGCAGGGGACATGGGTTTGATCCCTGGTCCGGGAAGATCCCACATTCCGATGAGCAGCTAAGCCTGTGTGCCACAACTACTAACCCTGTACTCTAGAGCCCACGAGCCACAACTAGTGAGCCCATGCACTGCAACTACTGAAGCCTGCATGCTCTAGGGCCCGCGTGCCACAACTGCTGAGCTCATGTGCTGCAAGTACTGAAGTCCGCGCACCTAGAGCCCGTGTTCCGTAACAAGAGAACCCACCACAATGAGAAGCCTGTGCACCACAATGAAGAGTAGCCCCCGCTCGCTGCAACTAGAGAAAGCCCGCGCACAGCAACAAAGACCCAACACAGCCAGAGTAAATAAATAATAAAAACCTTTCTTTGGTTTAATAAAAGAAAATTATAAAAAAAAGATACAGGTAGAGATGTAGATATAGAAAAAAATCTGACATAAATGAAGAAATTGAGGATTCCCATCAGGTAAAAAATATATGTACTGTATATGTAATAATATGATCTATACGTAGAGAAACGTACGTTTGAATCTCAAATCTACCACTTATAAGTACTATGACCTTGGATAAATTATTTTAACTTTTTGAATATCAGTTTTCTTAGGTGTAAAATTGGTTAAAATTATATTACCACTCACAGCATTGTTGAGAATACTAAGTAAGATAATACACATAAACTACCTGGCACCACATCTAAATTATAGGAAACCTGAAGCCACAGTTAGCAATTAGTAGTAGTCAGAGTATCTGTGGTATTGTGTGCACTGCTGATTAAAACATAGCATTTGCTTTCA
This sequence comes from Phocoena phocoena, assembly GCF_963924675.1. Classification (NCBI taxonomy): domain Eukaryota; kingdom Metazoa; phylum Chordata; class Mammalia; order Artiodactyla; family Phocoenidae; genus Phocoena; species Phocoena phocoena. Next base: position 75,369,306 of record NC_089235.1, read on the forward strand.
AGGAAGAGAAAGACGTCAGCCAGTGTCTCTGTATGAATTAGTCTCATTTCCAATATGATATCTTGCAGAGAGTGGGAAATATGGATTAAGACAGACCTGGGTGACCTTGGGAAATATTTGTTTGCATTCACTCTACAAAAGCTTATTGAGTCAAGCACTATGGTAGCCACAGGGGCTACTACGACATATAAAATGTGATACATGACCTACCAGGGGCTCACAATCTAGGGAAGGAAATAGATGAATATCCACAGCAGGATAAGAGTAGAGGATCATATAATTTATCATCCTAACCATGTACTTTTGAGTATGTAAGTGGGGCATTATAAAAAACTCTACCAGGACAAAAACCATATGGCAAGTTGGTCCTCGACAAACCAAAACTTAGTATAAACCTAGGCAGATGGTAGGAGATCTCTACAAGTACCATGGGAACTCAGACAATGAAGGGATCAACTCAGTGTGGACGGTGACTCTGAAAAAGTTTATACTGCTTTTAAGAGTTCACTAGGCAGAAAAGAGGATGGGAGCCAGCATGTGGAATGGCACAAAGATGTGATAGTGCATAGCATGTGTCAGCATCCACAAGTAGTGTCAAGTGACTGCAGCATAGTATAAATGAAGGAAAGTGCCAAGACATTATCAGAAGGTACTTAGCAAAAAAATACCTTCAAGAACTAAAGTGAGCATTGCTAACAACACAAAATCAGTAAAGGCAGGGAGATGCTCTCCGTGACCCTTGAAATAAGTCTTTTAGATGACTGACTACACTTCCCAACATCATCTCTGTATGTTGGCTTGAGAGCTCAGTACTCACTGCTGCAGGATATTGAAGAAAACATGAGGTTGACATTTGTATCCCATGGCATTTTGCAGATTCTGAAAGAGCCCACGGGCTCACATTGCGTTCTCTTCCCAGTAGTAATGCAGTTGCATGAGACAGCTGGACTCCCCATCACACTCACGTTTTCACATAGTTGAGGTGACATGCACAGGCTTTACCTCATGTTGCTTCTTCACAATAGTAAAGGTATTGATGTCTCCTCTGAGAACTGAGAATGAAACTTCTGTCAGCAGTGTGCAGGGATCCAGATAAGAGAACTGGAGAGGGAAGTTTATTAAAGAAAAACAAAAGAACAACTAAGAAACAGAAAAGGATAGAAAAATCAACTTCTAAAGAACTTCTGCTTCTCTCTTCTCTGTAGGGGCTTCCCTAACCCTTGGTAAGATTCAAAAGCAGATTGATTCAGTCTTTCCATCTATAGAATCTCCATGTAGACCCAAGGTTGAGAACCAGATTCACAGCTTACCTGAAGGGAGAGATGATAATATTATTTAACATATTGGAAACTTAGCATCCTCACATGTAAATGAGGGCTAATTACGTGCATGTTATGGACTTGATTTGTAAATTATCTGAAATAGCATATATAAAGCAGTTAGCTGAATATGTGGTGTGCATCATATATGCTTAAGGCCTTTGTTTGATCTTCTTCCCCCTGCTGTGCCCCACAGTTGGTGGCTTATGCCTGGCCATCCACCTTTGGGAACGCAGTGCCCTCATGGTTCTTCATGAATATCTCTTGATCAAAACCTGCTTTCTTATCCCTTATAAGACCAAAGTGAAGATGATTAAATGCTGCATAGAGAAGCAACGTTGTATAATAGAAATTCACCCTGACCTATTCAGAAGTTCTGGGTTTAGGTCTTGGATCTGCTGCTGAGTAATTGGGGGCCATAGGCAAGTCGTGCCATCTTTCTGATTCTCAGATCCCTCATCTATTAAATGAAGCTAGTAAATTCGAACAGTATTCCCCAGGAGGTTTGTCGGGGACTGCTGCATGGGTTTTTCTCTGTATTTGGTGAAGATATCAATAGTTGTATGGTTTTTTAAAATATATAACAGAATTTTATTTTAAAAATACTTCTGGAGAATATTAGATTAAAGAAGACATCTCTGTTTCCTCTTTGGAAATCCCTTTGGCATTGCTTTATGAGCCATAAAGAAAAAGAGAGTCTCTTAGTCTCTTAGACTTGTTCTCCTCATTGGGATCTATCAATAAATGACTTTCAGAGGATTCAAGAATCCAAGGTTGTCAGTGGAGAGAAAATCATCTCTTGGTTTGGGGTAGCTACGTACCAGAGAATGAATCATGCCCCTTGAGGCACATCTTCTGTTGGGGAGTCTCCCTCTTTTGATCCAGATCCTTCTCTGCTGGCCTCCATGGGGTACTGTGTGGTAGGGCAGTGTTCTTCCTAAAGATTCTGACCATAAGGGTGTATCATTATTTTTAATTGCTTGATAATGTATGACCAAAAGATAAAGTTCTGAAGTAAGAAATTGTCAGCGGAGATAGAGAAAAGGAGATTTTTAAGTTTTAAAGAGTAGGACAAGCTAAACAAGGTAATACGCGTGGCTTCCAGCTGCCCATGATAAAAAGCTACATAGAGGTAGTGCCAAAAAAAAAAAAAAGAGAAAGAAATGTTGAGTCCAGTTTTTGATCACATTGCTCAATTTTTATAAATCACATGCAGGAATGTTGGGACCCTGATAGTCCCATCATAATACATTTCCGCAGATATGATAGACAAATCACTTGGTTATGCCTTCCTCATGTAAACCAGCATCTTCAAGATAGGGTCTCTTTCACTGGGGCCTCATGTTGATAACTCCCAGGGCATTTGCTATCAATCTGTTACTAAGAAATTGCCCCACGACAGAGCCAAATCCTCTCACTTCATTCCTCCGTTCATGCCTTCTCTTTAGTCCCTAAATTTTGGGCTGTTTTGGACAATTCCATTTTGGGATAGAAAAGGAGAGGTGAAAACTTTAGGGACAGCTATAAATTTGAGACAGTTCCAAAAGTGAGAGTTATAGCATGTACTGGAAGGTTTACCCTGGGGTATTGATGACGAACAGACACCAGAAGAAAAGTGGGCTGTACATCAAAGCTACCAAGTGTAAGATTGGCAGAAAATGCCCACATGATGTGTCACAGATACAGTGATCCCATGTCCCCTGCATTAGACTCTTCTGGTTCCAGTGAAACAAGAGATGTTGACAAGGTCTTTTCAAATGAGGGCCTCTAGATCACACGGTGTATGCAGCTAGACTTTGATGTTGTACACCCTTTATCTCCATGGCATGATAAGAAGTTCCCTGTCCACTACCATAAAACAGCATGGTGGAGGAGACCTGTAGAAAGGACGGTATCTTTCTGTAAGTACATAACAGATAAGTGCCCTCGTGGTTCTCTCTGATGTGTGTGAGGAGCTGTCTGGTTCCATTGTCACATTCTAGCTTAGGTGTTGGGCTGCAATCCAGTGCTTCTCAGAGCTGGTTTTCCAGTCCACCACTTCACCTACAGGGCAAACAGAAGGGAAGGAGACCAAAATATATTGAGAGTCTATGGTAAACAAGGTACTGCTCAATACCTAAGCCTTGTACTTACCTTCCAAGAGAGTTACCTAAGTTGGTAGAATAGAGAAGTTTTAATAAGAGGTTCAAGGATTCATGTCTCCTTTCAGTGGATGCTTCAGTTTAGAGGCACTGTGTCACAGTGGTCAAGAACACAGATGTCGCAGCCAGATAGCCTACCTTTGTGTGCTGTGCAATCTTAAACAGTTTACTAATTCTCTGTGTAATTCAGTTTTCTCATCTGTGAAATGGGGTGATGATATTAGCATATCTAATAGAACTGTTATGTGGTTTAAATGAGTACATGTATGTAAAGTGCTTAGGACAGTGCCTAACAAGTAGCAAACACAAAACATTTTGCTAGTATTACCTGTTAACTCTATTTAAAAGATAGAGAAGATGAGTCTCAAAGACGAGGTGTAACTAGCCTGAGATCATAGTCTTTGCAGTAATTTCAGAGCTGGGTCTGACAGGCTCCTGGCCACTACCAAATTGAAAAGAAGAAAAATAGAAAAACAAACAAAAACAAAACCAGCCGCTCTCATTCTCCCCAGTAGCTAAATTGTGGCTTGAAACCATGCCACAGTATAACACTGAAGCTCATAAGCACACATCCAATTTAAACTTATTAGCACAATTAGTTGTCTATTACTTCAATAGGAAGTGAATATTAAATCCATAATTAATGAGAGAGAACACTATTTATAATCCAGAGACATCTATGGTACCCAAAGTTAGAGGAACATCTGGCTGCCTTCAGGGATGAAAGCATCCCCAAAGTCATTACAAATGCGGTGTCTTCATGGACAGCCAATGACCTCAATAGGAAAGACTAATGGACACTAAAGTTCATGACACATTAATGGCCGGTCCCTGCCTTCATGGGCTACCCTGTCTTTTACAGATTCAACCCATCATGTTTTCTGTAAAAAAGATCCCAAAGACCAAGAGATATTGGAATTAAAAATATGAATAGTATCAAAGCTAACCTTTACTGAACAACTTTGTATTTTATAGGTATTATAACATTTATTTCATGTAACAACCTACTGTGGATAATATTTTTAATTATTCCAATTTTACAATAAGGAAAATTAGAATTAGAAGTTGAAATAGGGACTTCCCTGGTGGCGCAATGGTTAACAATCCGCCTGCCTATGCAGGGGACACGGGTTTGATCTGTGGGCCGGGAAGATCCCACATGCTGCGGAGCAACTAAGCCCGTGTTCCACAACTACTGAGCCTGCGCTCTAGAGCCCACGAGCCACAACTACTGAGCCCCTATGCCACAACTACTGAAGCCTGTGCACCTAGAGCCCGTGCTCCGCAACAAGCCACCGCAATGAGAAGCCCGCGTACCACAGTGAAGAGTAGCCCCCGCTCACCGCAACTAGAGAAAGCCCACACGCAGCAACGAAGACCCAACACAGCCAAAGATAAAAAATAAATAAATTTATTTTAAAAAAGAGAAAGAAAGTTGAAATAACTGTCCTGTGGCCAATCATAGTGACAGCTGGCAGTAAAACCCATGGATAAGTGGCAATAAAAAGCATCCCTTAACCACTCCTCTGTACTGCTTCTGAGAACTAGACTTGTAGACTTCACAGTGTGTTGATGGCCAGTTTGAATTTACATGTGAATGAAGCCAGAATGAAGCTGCTGAGGCTCAAAATAGAGGAATGACTTATTCATTACTTAATCAATTAGACAAATATTTACTGAGTGACAAATATACATCAGATACTATTCCAGGTGATGGAAGTAAAAGCAATGAATAAGACAGAACCTTGCTGTCATGGAGCTGGCTTTAGCTGGAGGGAGACAGACAATAAGCAAATACATGAAAAAGATCATTTGATACATTCTATGAAAGTAAATTTGATGTTGTGTTATATAGTTAATGCCTGATGACCTTGGATTGGGTACCCAGAGAAGGTGACATTTAAGTTTAGAGAACTGAATAGCAAGAAGGAGCCAGAAGAGTTGGAGGAGGATAATTACAGGGAAAGGAAAGAGCTAGTACACAGGAGTTGACAAAGAGTGGAAGGCCAAGAACTCAGGTTCTGTGTCTAAATCAAAAAACCCTGCACGTTGGCAGTAGGAAGACAATTACCATAGGGAAGGGGAGGGCAACGAGACCTCCTGTTCTGAGTCTACAAATTTAACTCAACCTGATGAAAATTGAGAAACACCTTATATTAAATATAAGAAGTGTACTTCTGTCTATTACATATAGATCTATATTTTTAATGGGTGTTTTTTAAAAACAGGCTTATCCTGTTCTTATTTTAATACTCTGTGTGTGTGTGTGTGTGTGTGTGTGTTGTGGTTCCTGAATAGTGAAGAGTGCTTATTCCTTTGTCGTTCCTAATTATCTCGAGCACAGTAAGCCACATCTAGACGTAACAGAGAGGACTGCTCTTCACCCAGAAACCCCAGTTAGTTGGATGAGGTAACTGGGATGTACTTTGGGCCATCTCCTTTAAGGGAGGATGAACAGAGTTCTGTTTAGGAAGAAAGATGCAAATGAATGTTTGGTGAACAGAAGTCTACATTGTTAACAGAGATTGACAGCTTTGGACAAAAACCCATTTATTCTTCTGGGCACACAACTAGACTACCTAGTCCTGCTTCCCCTGCATTCAGAAGTGGCTTCATGGCTAAAGTCTAGCTGTGAAAGTTGAACAGTAGCAGTGATGGCACCTATTTCTAAAATCCTCACGCATGTTCCTCCATGCCCTTATCTGCAGCAGCTGGCTTTAATGGAGACAAGTCCAAGGCTGACCTCAAAAGCCATCTGATGAAGAGGGCAGTGCCCCGTTAGCCTGCAGTCAGGGGCACCCCTGCCCTGCTGAACTGTTTTTCACCTTCATGGTATTTTTTTTTTTTTTTTTTTGCGGTACACGGGCCTCTCACTGCTGTGGCCTCTCCCGTTGCGGAGCACAGGCTCCGGACGCGCAGGCTCAGCAGCCATGGCTCACGGGCCCAGCCGCTTCGCAGCATGTGGGATTCCCCCGGACCGGGGCACGAACCCGTGTCCCCTGCATCGGCAGGCAGACTCTCAACCACTGCGCCACCAGGGAAGCACCGTGGTATTTTTATATGAGCAAAAATAAACTTCTGTTCTGTTGGGGTTTTTTTCCATTATACATTTTCGTATATATTTTACACACAAGAGAATGTGTGTGAGGTTATTTATGACATGTTAGCTTACTAACTAATGACTAAGAAAGAGATGAAAAAAATTGAGAATTTCTCTTCTTTGACTAGCCCAGGAAGTAGAAATAAATAATAGTGAAAGTTGAAGTAGGTAGAGGACAGCAGGGTGTTCCCCAGTATTAAAGCGGTGTGTATTCCGAGAGAGTAGAGCCTGACCCTCTCAGAGGTTACTCCAGAGAAGCTTCAGAGAAGATGGTTGGAGAGAGTTTGAAGGAATATTGGTCTTTCCCACGTGACAATGCAGCAAGTATGGGAATCTAGGTAAATGGAACAATATTTACAAAAGTATGTAACATCACAATGCGTGGTTTGTCAGATATGCATGAAATTTCTAATTCCAGAAATACAAGTGGAGGCAAGGTGGAATGCAAGAAAAGCCTATTGAAGAAGGTTAGGGTGTGATTATCACAGGATTCCTTATGAAGCAAGTAATTAAAACCAGCCCTGCATACATTTCAAAAGCTGTGCATGGTTTTCGAGCAATAGAAAGGCATGGTCATTCTGAGATAGAAATCTGGCAACTCATAGTTCCAGTAGATGTGGACATATTTATGGATCTCTGTCATTAGGAGTCTTCTTCCTCATGAATAGGCATGCATAGACCTAACATAAATATATAGTAAAGAGACAAAACATAAAGAGAAATGTAAAATATTTTATCATTTTTTAGCCATCACTGAGCTATGGAACTTTGGTAAAGTCACCACACCACCTTAAGCCTCAGATTTCTTACAGTGGAAGGGGTTTTTGCCTACACAAGGGGTACGTGTCCTCTTCTCTTTGTTCCTCGACTCCCAGCTCAGTGCGTCATCTAGCTCAGGGTCACAAGGGGAGTGTATTGAATGAGTGAGTGATGAAAAAATAAATGAATCCATGCATCTGCTGAAGCTCAAACCCTAAAAGAATCTCAATTTAATACCCACACACAAAACGGAAAATCTTCCTTGAAATTGCCAGTGACTAGGATGACGCGCCTGATGATTAAGGACAAAGGCAGATAAAATAGGAAAAGTAATTTAGGATATGATAATACACAATAAATATAACCATATTTAAAGCAATTTGGGGCAGGAATAATCTTGCTGGGATTCAATTGAGCTGTACCAAGCTGCCGCCAGCATTATGAAAGTGCATATTTACATCTTTTCATTAAATAAACCCTGTCTATGCCAACTCTGCCACTCCCCATGTCATAAGTGAGGTCCTGAAGAGGATGAGGGAAAACAGGATGGGGTGGAAAGCATCAGTCCTGAGGTGGAGCACAGCATGTGTTTGGATAAAACCCTCACATTCTTGCTCTGCCTCTTTGCTAAAATGATGTCTCTCTTTCTCTTTGCTCTCACTTGTAAGAGCCTCTTCTCTGGGATTGGCTATTAACTGTCTTCCCATTACACTTTTATACACAGTTTGCTCTTCCTGTCTGAAAGTTAAATTTTTCTTTATAAATTTAAAATATATAAATAAAAACCTAGGAGAGTCTGATTCAGTAACTGAATTTTGTAAATCTCCATTTCTGACTTTGAGTCACCTCCAAGATTAAGAACTACTGGTTTAGCTGGGTGTCTGGCACACATGTGAACACAAGACCTCTCTTTGTTTAAAAATATGTATTTATTTATTTGGTTGCACTTGGTCTTAGTTGCAGCAGGCAGGCTCGTGGGTTCCTTAGTTGTGGCTTGCCCGCTCCTTAGTTGTGACACGTGGGCTCTTTAGTTGTGGCATGCGAACTCTTAGTTGCGGCATGCATGTGGGATCTAGCTCCCGGACCAGGGATCAAACCCGGGCCCCATGCATTGGGAGCATGGAGTCTTATCCACTGTACCACCAGGGAAGTCCCTGAACACAAAACCTTCTGAATGCATATAGGCATACATGTATGAATGGATGTGTCAGTAATTTGGGTAGAAGCTGTGACTGTCATCGTGTATATGATACTGTCCTAATCTGGCCACAAGTTCTTGCTACTCGTACATTATGCTCCAGTCACACCATACAGCCAGCTGCTCCAGAAACACACCGTGGGAATCTACACAGAGAAGGTGCATCTGTAGGATGGAAACAGATAGCATCAGCAGTTTTAAAGGAGTTGATTACAAGATCTTCCTCATTTCCTCTTTCTTAATATTGATCTGCCTAGTAAAGGGCCTTTGTAGGAGACTTGCCTTCCCCACTGCCCCTTTCACAATTGTCCTTCTTGCACTTTGCATAAGAGCCTGTCCCTCACCTACCCAGAAACTTAACATAATACATTATCTTGGCGTGTAGACACCTCCAGAGCATATTGGATCAATTGAGATAGAGTCCTTGAACAAAGACTTTGTTGTCAACTTGGTCCTTTAGCTTACTGGCTGGATGATTTTAACACATTCGATGTGTTTCTTTTTTTTATCTTAAGCTTTATTGATATATAATTGACATATAATGTTGTGTTAAGTTTATGGTGAACAAAGTGTAGATTTAAGATGCTGATACATTGCAAGATGCTTTCCACTGTAGCATTAGCTAACACCTCCATCACCTCAGATAACTACCATTTCTTTTTTGTGGTGAGAATATTTAAGATCCACTTTCTCAGTAACTTTCAAGGATTTAATACAGTACTGTTAACTGTAATCACCATGCTGTACATTAGACTCAAACCTCATTCGTCTTATAACTGAGAGTTTATGCCCTTTGACCAACACCTCCCCATTTCCCCCATCCCCCAGGCCCTGGTAACCACCATTCTATTATCTGCTTTTTTTTGTTTTGTTTTGTTTTGAGTTTGGCCTTTTTAAATTCCATATATAGGTGATACATCATGCAATCATGCAGTACTTGATTACTTTCTCTGTCTAACTTATCTCACTTAGCATACTGTACTCAAGGTCCATCCCTGATGTTATAGATGACAGCATGTCCTTCTTTCTCACAGATGAAAAATATTTCATTGTGTGTGTATATATCTATAGAAGGGATATGCATCTGTATGTATATATACACACAATGAGATATATATATAAATACACACACACACACACACACACACACACACACATCTACTTTATCCATTTATCCGTTGATGGGCACTTAGGTTGTTTCTATATCTTGGCTATTGTGAATAACGCTACAGTGAATGTGGGAGTACATTTATCTCATCAATAGCCTGTTAATTCTCATAATGATAATGATAAGTACAATCAATAATTTTTAAAAAATGTGTTAGCATTAGAGATATCACAGAGATTTTTATTTTTGCAAAAATTATTGCAAAGAACTATGGGTATTCATTGATGAAATACTTTAAACATAAAATATTCATGACAATGAAATTCTGAGATAGAATTTGAATAGAAATGTACATTTTAGGAGAAAAATGAATATTATACTATTCTAGACTATTAAAAGGAACTTATTTACTGGTTGCTCTAAATGAATTTTGATGGGTTTCAAATTATATTGGTATTTAGCTTTCAACTCATTTCTAAAATAAAATAACAATTGAATTTAAAATTGCCAATATTTAGTGTATCCTTTGCAAGTACTTTAACCCCAAATAAAAGTTTTATAATATAATCTAAAAATGTGAGGGTGTACATATCTTATTTTAGCATATATGCGATCAACAAAAAAAGAAAGTAAAGAAGATAGACTTCACTATTCTGCTTTTTCACCTGCTTCTTGCTTTGCCTTCTTAAATTTAAAGCTTTCTCACTTATTGTACACTTGCTCCCCCAGACCTATGCTGCTCCACAGAAGATACCAGCCACATATGACTGTCTAATGTAGATTAACTACATAAAATTAAAAATCAGTTGCCCTATTGTAGTAGCCGCATTCCAAGCAATCAGTAGCTGCATGTGGCTAGAGACTGTGGTATCAGCAGCACAGCAGATATAAAACATTTTCATCACCGCAGAAAGTTCTACCAGGCATGCTGCTCTAGAGAGAATTTGTATTGCAGACTTTGCTTACCAGAATAGAACTTTGTCTAGGATTGATGGGCTCATTTCCCTTTTTTCCAATGTCTGGCTCATATTAGACCCTCACTAAATGCTTTTTAAATTAAAATAACATTACTGGAAGGTAATTAGTGACTCCCCCGACACATTTACTAACAAATCCCAATCATATAAATTTCATAAAATCTTGGCAATGATAAGGACCTCGGAAGTGATTTAAATATGACTTTTAAAAATAGATATTTGTATCATAAAATCTCAAAGATAAATTGTTCACTTATAATTCCTTTATTCTACTTTGAGGTAAAAAAAGAACATGCTATATTGCATATTTTCTATGTTCCAAGTGATGAACAAAACACTTTTCAAGTGTGATCTCACCTAATACATATAACATTTCTTAAGGAGAATATGCTTGAGACGTAAGGGATATCAGAAAGGTTGAGCACTTTGCCCAAAATCACAGAGACAGGATTTAAACTCAGGTCTACGTAATAGCAGAAGCTATATTTCTAACTTCATGTGAAAAATGCCACCTAGAGAAGAAATGACAACTTGCACAAGTCATTCAGAGAATTAGTGACCAGAATAGAAATCCAAGCTGTGCCTGATTTCCAGATGGGCTCCCCACACTTCCATCTCTCCCTTCAGTAAGGGGAGGTACGTACGTAGGCTGGTTAAGAATAGGCTTTGTAGCCAGGATGCCTGGTTTCAGATCTAGACTCTGCCACCTACTAATCCTTGCAACCTTTGTCCTTTCTTCCGTGAGGACTGGGATACTGATAATGATCGATATTGTGTCAATTCATACACTTTATACAGTACACCAACATTAATCAGTTTTCCGCAGTATTACTTGTATGTGTATGCAGGTGCTGAACGCTGTACAGTTTTACCACATGTGTGATTTGTGTATCTATGCACAGAGTTAAGATATTGAACAGTATGTTCAATATAAGTATGTTTTATTTTGCCCTTTTATACACCATTCTGTAACTTCTTCTTCCATCTTTTTCATGTGTACTTTCATGGAAACTTTTAAAAATTATTTTTATATTCAGTTTTTTCTTTTTTTTTTTTTTCCTTTTATGGATTGTACTTTTGGTGTCAAGTCAAACAACCCATTGCTTAACTATAGAAATCCTGAAGATTTCTCTTTTTTTTTTCTAGAAAAGTTTAATTTTATGTTTTACATTTAAATTTTTGAGGTCACTTTTGTATAAAGCATGACGTTTAAGATGAAGTCCATTTATCCCCTCTATGGATGTCCAACTGCTCCAGCATCATTCTTTGAAAATGCTATTCTTCTTCCATTGAACTGTTTTTGCTCCTCTGTCAAAAATCAGTTCAGCATATTTATATGATTCTATTTCCGTGTCCTCTATTTTGTTCCATGATCTATGTGTTCATGTCCCCACCAATTCTACACTGTTTTTATAATAGTAGCTACACAGTGAGTCTCAGTACGCTATAGAGTGACACCTCCCACTTTATTCTTCTTTGCCGAGTTTGTTTTGGGTATTCTAGGCCCGTACCTTTTCATATACATTTCATAACAATTTTGTCTATTTCTATAAAAAAAAAATCCTACTGGGATTTTTGTTAGGAATTGCATTTAACCTGAAGATAAATTTGGTGAGAATAGATATGTTTTTTATGTTGAATCTTCCAAACCAGGAGCATAGTATTTCTCTCTGTTTATTTAGATCTTCATTATTTAGATCTTTCATTAGCATTTTATAATATTCAACAAATGTACATCTATATATTTCATTTTCTCTGGATTAATTGTAAATCATACTGTGTTGAATTTTAGTTTCTTCATGTTTGTTGGAATTTAGAATTGTGATTAAAATTTGTGTACTGGGGCTTCCCTGGTGGCGCAGTGGTTGAGAGTCCGCCTGCCAATGCAGGGGACACAGGTTCGTACCCCGGTCCGGGAAGATCCCACATGCCACGGAGCGGCTGGGCCTGTGAGCCATGGCCGCTGAGCCTGCGCGTGCGGAGCCTGTGCTCCGCAACGGGAGAGGCCACAACAGTGCGGGGCCCGTGTACCGCAAAAAAAAAAAAAAAAAAAAAAATTTGTGTACTGATCTTGTATCCTGTGGTTTGCTGAATGTGCTTATTAGTTATAGAAGTTTTTATAAATTCCTTAAGATTTTCCTTGTACATGTCACCTGAAAATAGGACCATTTTATTTCTTCCTTTCCCACATTTATACCTTTTATTTCTTTTTTTCTGGCTAGATCTTCAGTGCTATACTGAATAAGATTGGTGAGAGTGGACCTCCTTGCCGGGTTCTTGATCTTAGGGGGAAAGCATTTCAGTCTTACCTCATTAAATTTGATGTTAGTTGGAAGTTTTTTGTAGATAATATTTAGTCAAGTTGAGGTAATTCCCTACTATTCCTGACTTGTTGAGAGTTTATACCATGAATAAGTGTTGGATTTTGTTAAATGCACCATTAATGGGTGTTGGATTTCGTCACATGCTTTCTCTACCTAAGGTGATAGTCTAATTTTGTGGGTTGTGGTTTCAGTGATTTTCAGACCCTTATAATGCTATTTTGACCTTTTAAAAAGAATATGGTGCCTCCAGGCATTCAATTAGTTCCTGGTGGTTCTGCCTTTAGAGAAAAATTTCCCAAGCTGAACTTCCAGGTGTCTCTCATTGGGGGAGGGGAATCTCAGGTCCAGAGTGACAAAGAGACTTCCCAGAATGGGCTGCTTGGTGTTGCTCTGTCTCTCTTGCCAGTTCCAACTGCTCAACTTGGTATCTTTTGTTTTGGGGAAGGGGAGTCCTTTTGCAAGTTTTCTGTGGACACTATTTTATATTTTAAGTTAAGTCTTTCCAGAAGATGATTATCTGAAGGGTAAATAGAACTCTGCTCTTCAGAACCAAGTAATTCCAACATATCCGTACATCAGTGGTGTGGGTGAAACAAAGATGGGCATTATTTAGACCATTTAGTGAAGTTAAAATTGTATAGGCTCTTTTCTGACTATTTGGTTAATGTTGGCTATTGAAACAGAAGTCGATTTTGGTTCAGTTGATCTAGCCAAGATCCAAGTCTAAAAAGTCATAAGATAAACTATGAATCATTTTTGTTTTTTTTTTTTAATCTTGTAAATGTAGATAGGTAAAATCAAATTTTTCTGAAAAGCAGAAGAACTGAAAAATAATAAGATGTTTCTTTGGTTATACACTTTTAGTTTTGGTGTTTTGTATTTTATATAGAATAATTATTGCAAGACTTATGACAAATGAAGGCAGATATGACTTAGTCAAATAATTTATGTGTTAGCAAATAAATAAAGTTTTCAAAAAAAGAAATTTGAAAATTTGTTTTACTTTCTCCGGTATTTCTTGCCTCCTATCCTGACAGAGAAATGATGTAACTTACCGAAACATATTTTAGAAAACAGTATATTCTAGAGTAATTGTTCTCATATTTGACTCTATATAAAATTAAACCTGAAGATATTTCTGTTAAAAACAATCCACTGTAAACACTGCATAATATAATCTTCTTTGTAAGATTCATAATGAATATCAGCGTAAGTGAGACTCTGAGAAGTCCTCCAAAAATAACTTTAGCTTTGTATACAATATTATATTTCCAAAATATATTTCATCATTAAACATGTGTTTGTTTTTTAAGTGTAAGATCTACTAATAAGTAAAGGAGATAGGAAATAGAATAATTGGGAAGAAAAACAAAAACAAACAAATAAGCAAAAACCTTGCAAAAGAATGGGAAATCCTGCTTTATGCAGTTTTCTGTTTACAGATGTCTTAACATTGCCCTAAGTTTGACAGAACTTTAGTTAGGCTTCTTCCTGACTCAAGGCACTGACTTCCCTTTTCCTAAGAATTTTCTTTAAAATACTTGCAACTGTAAATTCTTTCTCTGCCCCCTTTAGATATAGGTAAATCTTTTCAAAAGCCTCTTGCCAGTTTTACAAAGCAGGCATATCTTTCTCAAGAACCTGGGAGCTGTCCTTTGGAAATGTAATCATCAAAGAAGATATTATCCCTATCCTGTCGAACTTTGGTGGGTGCCAGTTAGCAAACACAGATGGTCTAATCACAGATGAAAATATCTGCAAAATAAGGAGGTAACCCAATGTGTTCAACACATCCCAGTGATTAAGCTCCCTACTAAATTTCTCCAGTGCTTTATCTGGTAGTTCTCTCCAGCCTTTAAAAACCCTTCTGCCCTTTGTCGCAGCAGATTGGAGTGTAGACTTAGTTCTAGTCGCTCTCCCCTATTGCAGTAGCCTTGAATGAAATCTTCCTTGACTGTTTAACTTTGTCCAGTGCAATTTTTGCTGTGGCACTGTTGATTCATTTTTCTCCAGTCCTATTCTGGACTGACTTGTTTATCTTATTCTCATAAGAAGTTAACAAATCAGTATTAAGTAGTTAGATCCTAGAAGTCAAATTAGGTTGGGAAAACAAAAGTAGATAGAGAAATAATAAAGAATTAGGCAAAGCGTTTATGAGGAAACTGAGGTAGCAGCAGCCATAGAAACAAGCTGTAAATAATTTTTAAAGAACGGAAGCCAAGACAGAAATGAATTAGAGCAGAAACCAGTAAGAAGGGTCTGTATGCTTATGATTCAAGAAAATAATCTCTCCATTTAGGAAATAGAAATTTTTAAAAGAAAATCTTAAAAATTGGCTTACCTTTGATACAGGTACTTTCTCTAATACTTCTCCCCCCTTTATCTCATAAACTGTTGAATAATGGGGGTAACTATGTTATAGCAATCATGTAGGACATGAGAGTGTTGGGATTTCTTGAAAGTATAGGATCAAGGGAGACAGGCAACTTATGAAAATTCTTGAATAGACAGAATAATATTACTGTCTCACATAGAAGCATTATTGTTTGTTGTGCTATACAGCATCACTGATATGCTATTTTCTATTCATTCCTTTTTTGTTGTTACTAGGCAATAATTTCTGCAAAAAGAATTGAATTTCAAGCTAAGTCAATGTTTTTTATATGCAGTGCAAAAAGTTAATATTATGTCCTTATTCCTACAATTAATTCAGCTCTGGTTCTATAAAAATATGTAAAGTTCTATTAATGTTGGCCATTTTTGCTTTCTTTTCTGTGTTAAATTTCAAGGGAACCTTAATATTGAGACTTTAAATGATCCTAATATATTATCTCTATATGTTGCATATATATATACATACACACACACACACACACACACACACACACACACACGTACACACGTAAGGTTAGAAGATTAGAAGGAGGGCAGAATTCTCACAGGAAACATGATTTTAGAAAATGATTCCTGAAATAGAAACTGTCTCTCTCTCTATGCCCAGCTTTGAGAGCCAATATGATGCTGGAGAAAAGATGGAATCATGGGGCGTCTATGATTGAGAAAGTGTTACTGCTGGAAGTGGAAGTATGACCAAAAATAAATCCTGAAGGGCCTTGGGGATGTCATGGTTGAGAACACCTAAGATGTACCATTATTTTCTTCTTCCTTTTCTATTTACCTATCTTGTTCCATCGTTAGTCTTTCTTAATTTATTTTATATAAATTAATCTGTCTAATGAAAATTCATTCATTCAGTATAAATGGAGTGCCTAGTATAAACTTAATAGCTTACTTGTAATTGAGGATTAAGTAAAATAAGCCACAAGATCTGCTTTTCAAAGAATTTCATTCACTTGGGGAAATCTGATAAAAGAATCAAACCATGGGGTATTTACCATTATCCCTTACAGAATCTGAGGCCCTGGGAGCTAAAGTAACTTGTCCAAACTGACAACAAAAAGTAGCAGACTTCTGACTTTAACCTAGGTCTTCTTACTTAAAATGTAGACACCAGGCCCCATTTGAGGATTCTGATGTTTGCTTTGTGCGTTTGAGGTTCTGGAATACACTTATATTTTGTACTTATTTATACCAAAGTTTGGCAACTATTTTAGTTTGGAAATGGTTTGAGAAAACTTACGTTTAAAATGCAAATTAAGAATTTAAATGAACTTAAGCTGTACTGAGATTTAGAGTGTAATGACTGTTGCTAATAAATTACATTCAATTAATAAATGGCTTGAGAGGTTACTGGGGAGGAACAAAAACTGAAGATTTGTCTGATACATATTAATTACCTATATAATATTTGCACCATGGGAAATGTTATGTGTAAACGAATAGCAGCACCAGTTATTCAGGATGGTGGCCCCCAAGTGAAAGAGTTGTATGAAGACGGGTTGTTAAAGATCGACGATGGTCAGCCGAGAGCTAGAGGTAGGGTGCACCACACTTCTCGTCAGGAGCGGTGATGGCAGCAAAGTGCTGCTCAGTTCCAACACTGCTCTGTGCTTTATGCAGGTTTTCTTCAAAGAGAATGACAAAGGAAGAACTTCTCCTGCCTCCTTAGCTTCTTTAGTCTACGTTTTACCAATATTCAAGGACCATATCGCTTCGAATATTCTCCAGGATACTTTCCTAAGTATGAAAGCTGACAGGAATCTCTCCTTTCATAGAAGAATTCCTGGGTATATACTCAGAATCAAAATTTAATATTCATTCATTCTTTGTTAATAAATTCACTTATTCGTTAAATATTGTTAAACATGCGTACTCTACGCCAGAAGAGTTAGACTATTAAAGAAAGCAAGGAACTGCATTCCCAATAAAAAAGAGGCCACGAACAAACACATGAGAACATTGGGTGTATGCACTGTGGGCTGCAAGAGCCGAGCAGTAGGATGGGTCCACTCTTCATGGGAAACCCAGCTTCAGAGAAAACATAATTTTTCTTAAAGAACCAGAACGTTTATCTCAGGCAATTATTAATGTTTATTATACAGAAATTCAAAGTAAGATAAATTGGAAATATCCAGAAGGCTTCATGGTGGATGAATAGGTTACTTGTATTAGTGACATTTAGCCTTGGTTCTGAGTAGTAGAACATTCAACGTAAGAGTGACTTAAATGGTGTAGAGGTTTACTCCTTGTTCCGTTACATAAGCAGTCCAGTATAGAAGACATGAGCAGTCTATTACAGTTACTCCATAGTTATCAGGAACTCGAGATCCTTCCGTATTACTGATTCATTATCCTCTATTCACAGCTTTCAACTCCCAAATAGCCCAAATGGCTATCCCATCCTAACCATCAAATCTGGATTCAACCAGCATAAATACAAAAAGCAGGAAAAAGCACAGACAGTACATTTATTTATTTACTATCTCTGTATCTGTGGGGTTCCAGTTCCAAGCAATGTGTTAAGCCCTCATAATATTAGAATAGGAAAACTGACTCTAAATAAACTGACTTTATGTGGTAGGAAGTGGTTAGGTTTTATGTACATTCGTATCTAGATATATAAACACAGAAGGAGATATCAAAAATGAATCATGATTTCTACTTTATATAGCCAACCGTGTGAATAGCAGAGCTTTTAGAAAACCAGACTTAGTGGAAATGATCATGCCTTTTATTTTGTCCATGCTGGTTTGAGGTGCCTTTCAAACATCTAAGAGAAAATTTTAGGTGATCAGGAGCTAAGAGGAGCAATGAAGGCTAAAGATAGAAATGCAAATGCCATCGACATAAAGAAAGAATTGAATCATGCTGATTTATGACATAGCTTAGGGTGAACCTATAATGTAAGGAGAAGAGAAGAGGGCCTACTTATGGACTTGACTGCCCACTCCCACTGCATGGCACAAAGCTGTCCCATGTATACCTTCTTATTCAGCTGTTACCATGAAACATATCTCAGTAGAGCAAAAGGACAGAGTTATGTATCTAAGCATGCTGGCTCTGACTCCTTGGCATCTGGTGACTGGTGTATATTAGGTACTTCGTTAGTCATTGTTGCTTAGCTTATTAACCTGGCTCACTTCAGCACATATTACGGTTGGGTTATTATAGGTGCAGAACTTTGTTATACCGGATAGCAAATCACAGTACCTGACCGTAAGAACTCATAATCCAGAGTGGGGAATTCCCCAAAATACATTCAGAGAAGAATCCCAGAACACTCTGAAGCTGGATGAAACAGGTATATATGCGAAGTTGCTTATTTTTTTGGAATGAACCTCTATAAATCTCAACAGATAGGCAAAGGTATTTGTGACTCACCATAAGTTGAGACTGACTGACTTAGCTGTGAGAACAGAATACGTTGAGAGCAGATAGAGGCACCTGGAGAAACTTTAAACCTGAGATCAGGAAAAGGCCACATGCAAGAGTTGGCACCTGCCTAACCAGGAGGAAGTCAGACAAGGAGGAGGAAAATGGCAGCTAAAGCAAAGGCATTGATACAGCACCGTGTCTGTGGTGAGCTACAAGCACTTCCTTTTAACCAGGCTGTAAGTAGAAATGAAAAGGTGGAGAGCTTATCCAGAGATGAGAGGACAGATGATGGAGGACCTTGTGTGTTATGTTAAGTATATATAATATATATATATATATAAAGGATTATAAATAAACCAGTAATGTAGTCCTACATAGCATTAAGAATGGAGGATTGAATGAGGTGAAGATGGATTAGGGTTAGTTGGGATACAGTAATAAAGCAGAGATTCTGACACTATCACCACCCATGGAGAGATTCTCTGGGTCAAAGGTGCCCATTCAGTGCCCTTCCGAGCAAGTATGAAGGCAATCACTGAACCACCTGCACACACTGCTCTCTCTGGTTTAAGCTTTCAGATCTTAGAACATTTAGTCAGACTGTGGGAATTTATTGAATGAATGGAGTTTGTGTGGGAGACTCTTATTCAGACACACGTATTTAAATGCCACCAGCAACTTAATCTTCTTACCAAAAACAAAGTGACTCAAGGCCAGAAATTGTTTTCTCCAACCTTCCCCTCCTGTCGCTTGTCATGTGATTGCAACATATATTTCTAAAATGACGAATTTCTTCCTAAGTGAAAGCAAACCAAGAATAATGCTCAAGGAAAGCTGTCCTCTGAATATTACAGACCGAAGGATCAAATTGTCCTTTTTCCCTGCAAATGAAGTCCTGTTGGAGCAGCAGAGCATCACTCCAGAAATCATTCTGTGCTCGTGCACAAACTTACCGCAGTTCCAAATATGATGCCACGGGTGTGTTCAGTAGAGCACTAATGAAGTGGTACAGCTGGTTGAGCTTACTGCCTACTTGAACAGTGAACTTCTTCCATTGGAGTACTTACGCTGTGCTGCATCTTTGCTTAGTTTTATTTTTTTAGGAATTATTTAATACTTTTTTATAATTATGAAATATACATATACATAACATCAAATTTAGCATCTTCATCCTTTTAAGTGTCCAGTTCAGTGGCATTGAATTCATATTGTGGTGCAACCGTCACCACCGTTCACCTCCAAAACTCTTTCCATCTTATGTGCTTAGCTTTTAAACAAAATTCTTTCCCACTAGACTCTGAATTGAAGGCAGGAATGAGGACAGTAGTCAAAATAATAAAGTAATTTTAAATGATGACAGTTAATATTTATTTATGACACAATATATGTCACACAATTTGAATTCATTACCTTATTCAGATTGTTCACAGCAACCGTTTGAGGTTGATATAATTATCTTTATATTCAAATGAGGAAACTGAAGTTTGAAGAATTTGTATGCCTGAATCTCAGTCTCATGGGTAGTAAGATATAAGCGTAAGATTTGAATCAAAGTCATTTGTCTCCAGATCAGCTCATACAAAACTATTTTCCCTGCTCAGAATCAGTATGTGTTTCAGTATCAATAATAACCCCCTGCAAAGGGACAAGACAGCTATTATTGTTTATACTTGACAAATTAAGAAAGATGCTAAGTAGCTTGATTCACATCTTTTACCTTGTGACTATGGCTGGGCTCCATTTGAAAATAAAGTTTTCTGTTTTGTTTTTGTTTTTGAATTTAAGGACTACATCATGTCCAATAGTTGGTATGATAATTGTTAGAAAGCAAAACAATGGCATTTACATTTTAAGCATCTATGACATTAGCACACTGAAGAAAACTTTGTCAGTGTCTACTCAACTTGGAAGTTGATTTCTTCTGTCAAAAACTCCAGTTGTATATAAACATCCCTAGTAACTCATGGAGGAAAATGCAGCTCCAGGACTCTGTCCATGCCCGTCTGTAAACCTTCACGCTTGTACACAGTACCCCATCTCCTTCAGACTGCACATTGCCAGACAGCTAATTGTTTGCTTTCTCTCCTGTCTCATCTGTTTGCTTTATTTTCTCTTTCTTAATAGTATATAAAAGTGTGAGGTTTTTTCCCTTCATTACTGCAAACATAGACATTTGGAACATTTCCTGTTGAATAGATGCAGAGAAATTGTGTGATAGTAGTGTGAAACATGGGATAAACTTTTTGCATGATTTTTCTTCTTCTATTTCATGAGAAAACTTCCAAGTATATTCTCCATCTTTGCAATTTCATAACCTCAATCCATAATCTCTTTTGAGCCTAAGCCAACTGGGTCTTTGTATTTGAATTTATCATTATTCATGTTATCTGATACTGCTACTTGCCAGATCCAGTATTACATTTTTAGCCAGTATTACATTCTTAGTGTCATATTACTTGACACTTAGCTGCATTTGACCCATTGCTAAACCTTTCTCTTTGAAGTTATTTCCTCATGTGGATTCAAGGGTCCTTTTCCCTTTGGGTTCTTCTACTTTCTCTTACTTATTTTCAGTATCTTTTTCTGGATCTTTCTCAGTTTTCTCACTTCTTAAAACATTGTATTCCCTCAGAGCTCAATCCTTTGATCTTATCGCTTCTCTCTCCATACTTTTTCCCTGTGGAAGTCTATCCAGTATTACTATATCTTTGAATACTGTCTTCAGTGGTGACCATTAAAGTCATATCTCCAGCTCTAATTTCTCAGCTGGATTCCAGGCCTGTATTTCTAATTACCTGTATTATTTTCCTACTGCTGCCACAACAAACTGCCATCAACTAGGTGGCTTTAAACAATAGTCATTTATCCTTCAGTGATTCTGGAGGCTGTAAGTGTAAAATTAGCATCAGCAGGGCTATACTTCCTCTGGAGTTTCTAGAGGAGAGCTCTTCTTTGCTTCTGCCTGTTTCTAGGGACTCCAGGCGTCCTTGGCTTGTGGCCGTACAACTCTAGTCTCTGCTTCCACCTTCCCATGGCCTTCTCTGCTCTCTATTTCAAGTCTCCCTTTGCCTTGCTCTCATAAGGATGCATGTCATTGGATTTAGTCGCCACCCAGATAATGCAGGATGATCTCATCTCAAGATCCACAACTTGATTAAATCTACAAAAACTTAGAAAAAAAAATAAAGTCACATTCATTGTTTCTGAGAGGCGGACGTATTTTTAGGGAACCCCCCCTTCAGTCCACTACAGTCTGCCCTATGATCCCCACAAATTCATGTCCATCTCACACGCAGAATACAGCACCCCATCCTAGCATCCAAAAGTCTCAATTCATTAGACTATTACCTTTAAGTCTAAAGTCTCATCTAGATATCATATGTACTATACTTAGAAACTACAAAATGCTATGTAAGTGTTAAACACAAATTTGAGATTTTAATACTTATGGCTACTTATAACTCTTAAAAGCAGTCTAAAATGAGACACTGATCATCCCATTTTATAGATGAGGAAACTGAGGCATGGGTGGATTCTGTGTCATGCCTCATTGATAATGCACAAGTTTATACAGATAGTAAGTGAGAGCCAGAATTCAAATGCCGGCAGTCTGGCCCCAGCATTTTCATTTTTAAGAATATTTCCTGCTGTCTCCTGCAAAAGGAATGTGGCAGCCAGAATGTGAAATTACCATTTAAACCTTCTTTAATTCCAGAATTTTCAGCTATATAAATTGAATATCAGCCACCAATAGGATTTTGCAAGAAAAACATTTTATTTTTATTGAAATTTTGGTTATTTGGTGGTTTTGAATTAAGAAAGAATATGAGGCATGAAGTTTTACCTATAGTTGATCATCAGTTCCCTCAGTTGCCTCAAAAAAAATAATATGTGAAAAAAATTCTTGTATAATATCATAGTTTCTGATTCTGTCTTGCCTCTTAAGTCCTCAAGAATAGCTTTGAAAATTTAAGTCCACTTATATATTCTTAAGAGAAAGGAAAGAGGGTCAGCATATGGTCTAAACTCATATTTAGAGATAAAACCTAACATTCTAGAAAAAGCAGTGATGACTTAGTATTACTGAATTTATAAAGTTTCAAGATTTCTAGAAGTCATCAATACTGTTACATGAAGAAATGAGTCTCAGGGAAGAAAAGAGTTACTCTGGGTCTCACAGCTAGCCAGGCAGCAGCTCGAGGATTTGAACCCTGTCCTCTCCCCCAGATCTCTCTTAAAATGAGTTGCTTTACTTCTCAGAGTCACATATTCCTTATTTATATAAAGGTTATAATAATACCTTCTTTATGGGATTATTAGAAGGATATGTTAAGATTACAGACATAAACTTTTTTTTACAACTCCAAAATAATAAAGTTGCTCATAATCACTGGTTGGTTTGATTTAAAGCAGTCTGGTTGTAAAGGAGCAGGCCCATTGAAACTGGCTTTGGTAACTAGGCTGTCTGTAATGAGAACCAAAGGAAGAAATCAGGAGCAAGTGATAGACTCACGCAAAGTGACGATGACATGTAGATGCCGAAAAAATGTGACAGTGAAAATATAACACTGAGAAGTTAGACTCATGCAAAGTCAGGCTTGTCTAAAGTCTAGGAAAAAAAAAGGGCAGGTCTGATGAAGTCAAGAGAGCTGTTAGTGTCACTAGCCTGTGTTTAACAAAGCAAGTATTAATGTGATGGTTAACACCTTAGTGACTTACCGTTAGGAATATACTGAGAGAAACAAATGCAAAACCGTGAGCTTTCAGTTCCCGAGGGAACCAGTAGGTAAGAGTGAAATATACAAGTCAGTTGTTAGAGTTGGATCTCCAGTGTGGGTAGATGACATAGTGCGCCATTTGAAGAGGCATCCTTCAAAATCTATTTTCTACATAATATCTACATAATATCACATGTTCTTTAGATTTGGAAGAGAATTAATTAACTTTGTCATTGTTGCTATCAGCACATAATGACATCTTTCTCTAAAATATACTGATGTCAACAGAGTGATACACTAATTCTGCCCCTGGAGCCATCAACCAATGCCTCTTTCCTATTATTTTATCATTTGTGTGTTTTATTCTCTGCCCAGAGAAGGTCTAGGCTGCTGTTCTTATTGTGTCTTCTGAAAGACGTAAGTTCAAGATATTAAGAGAAATCTCCCAAGAACCCAGAATGACAGTCGTGTCTTTAATCATAATTGATTGGAATGTCATTGCCAAAACTCAAAAAGATGTTTATGATGATGATTCAAAGTAATTTACCCCTCCAGATAAGTGACAAGGTAACAAAATTATAGGTGCTATCCCAACTGCTCTCTCTGCCTCCGGTCTCTGCTGCCTCTGGGCCAGCCTCTCCTCAGCTGCCACAGAGAAGGAACTAAGGTGCCAATCGAACTGTCCCTCCAGGCTCAGACTCCCCTGAGAGCACTGTGCGGATCTGTGATATCGTGCCACCTCCTTCATGTAGTGCTTAGGCTTGTTCATGATCTGTTTTGTTTTTCTTTTTAAACTTTCTTTATAACCTTATCGTCCTTCAATTACCTACAGAAACTCAACTCTAGTTTCCCACAGTCTTGACATCAGGCATTTTCTTTTTGCATAGATTTGTGACCTGCCCCACAGGCCTCTTTCTTCAGTCTGATTTCTTCTTGCTCATGCTGAAAGGTAAACCTAAGTATTACTTTCTCCCAAGATTTTCTTGTCCTTCTTTAGTTCCTCAGAGTGATTCTAGAGACAGCTCAATCAATGACACACACAGGATGTTTAGTATTGGTATGTTGCATGAGAGAACAGATGAATGAACTAATGAAATAAATCAATAATACATTGACACAAAGTGTAAGACGCATCCAGCTAAGTAAAAGAGTATTGGGTGGGGGCTTCCCTGGTGGCGCAGTGGTTGAGAGTCTGCCTGCCGATGCA
Source organism: Phocoena phocoena (assembly GCF_963924675.1). Lineage (NCBI taxonomy): Eukaryota > Metazoa > Chordata > Mammalia > Artiodactyla > Phocoenidae > Phocoena > Phocoena phocoena. The sequence continues at coordinate 75,393,932 of NC_089235.1, forward strand.
GGGGACACGGGTTCGTGCCCCGGTCCGGGAAGATCCCACATGCCGCAGAGAGGCTGGGCCCGTGAGCCATGGCTGCTGGGCCTGCGTGTCTGGAGCCTGTGCTCCCCAACGAGAGAGGCCACACCAGTGAGAGGCCCGCATACCACAAAAAAAAAAAAAAAAAGAGTATTGGGTGTTCCTACTTTAGTTTTTATAGAATGAAAGGAATATTTTTGACCTAAGAAGACAGTTTTGTGTTAACCTCTCATGGGAGGTGAGGAGTCCTGGGTGTGGATTGATTCAGGTTTCCAAACTAACATTACTTGATGACAAAGAGAAAAAAGGCACTAGTGGCATTGAGCTTTATGTTCATTTTACACCCTTCAACGAATCCAGTGTTTTGTCAGGCTTATTTGCTAATAAAAGCTCCTGGAATTTTTGTCATTCTTAAGACTTCAACCTTGAGAAGTATCAGGTATTTGGGATAAACGTTTGTTGGATAAGGAAATGAATGAATGATTGAACAAATTACATTTCTGAGAGACATATTAAGATCCTATCCTGGTAAAAGTAAAAGGTCATTTGCTGTGAAGGAAAATGCACAGTAGTCCAGGTATCAAGATCCGTGAGTTCTGTTCCTAGCTCTGTCGTTCTCTGGGTGACTTTGACTACTTCCAGAAATCTCTCTTCTTAATTTCTATGATCCCCAGCCTTAATCTTGAAACTTCTGTTTCTTAAAAGTTATCATTTTCTAAGGAATATTTATTCTCTTTCCTGCTTCTTTCATATGCTCACTCTGAGAGAATCTCATCACTAACCTCTTTATTCCAATATTTTTTTAAATTTATATTTTCAGCCTAGACTCTATGGCCATAATTCACTGCACAAATATTTTTAGTACTTTCCATGTGCTAGGCAATGTCCTCTAAACATTCCACACATTTGACATGTTCAAAATTGAACAAATAATCTTTACCAAAAAAAAAGTTTCTTCTGCATATATTAGAGATCATCCCAGATAATGATAATGTGACCCAGTTGTTCAAGTGAGAAATTATGGATTCTTTCTAAATTTCCCTCTTTCTCCTCTGGCATTCAATACATGCCACTCAAATGCTGTTCTTTAAATATCATGCAAAGCCACCCCTCCTCTCTAGATTCACAGCTACTGATTTGACTCAAATCTCTATACACTCCTCAAGGTTGCTGTAACAACTCTCTGTCTTTATCACATCACTCTAAAATCCACTTTCCACACAGTTGCCATGATGTTCTTAAGAAAAATTAAAAAGCATGCACGCACACGGACCGTATATGATTATGTCACCTTCTTGCTGAAGATCTGCGAGTATCTTTCTGTAGCTTTCAGGGTCAAGTGGCAGTTCCAGAACACAGTCCTCCACATCCCTCTCCCCTGCGGAGGCAGCAACTCAGATGTGTTTCAAGATACCGTGTTGTTTTATACTCCCGTGGATTTGCATATACTCTCACCTCTGATTTAATTGCTCTTCTCCCTCTTATCTTCTTGATTAATTCCTGCTTATCTTAAAGATTATGGAAGGAAAAAATATGTATCTATAAAATTGAACTGATTTAGAATGTGGTATGGCAGAAAGGATGAATTATCTTTTTGATAGCATCCCATTTTCTGCTTTTCTATTATAGTACTAAGAAGAATTGAAAAAGTTACCTAACCTTATCTATAAAACAATGTATTCAATGCAAGAATGGCAACCTTCTTTCTTTGTAAAAGTCCTAAGCTTTAAGGAGAGTTGATCTCATCACATGCTCAGCAAACAAGTGCATGAACTAATTATGAAGCACAGAAATGCCATTCTGTACAACTAAAGATGTAAGGGTCAGTGATTAGTTTTCTTTCTTATCGTGTAGGCATTGCATTTTACGATTCTTGGGAGCTCTCACAATACATTTTTTCAGGATAAGGAAAATAAAGAACTATACACATTTGATTTTTCTTTTAATGTTGTTGAGGAAAGAATGTATACAGCAGGCAAAGGTTATTGATAGGTGATTAAGAAATTGCCATTATATTCTAGTATGAAATTTGACTAGAGAATAAGTATGTACAATTAAAGTGCAGTTTCTACATTTTGATAAGTCACTGTCTGTAACTTAAAATCTGTTTATAACAATACCAGGTTGTCTACTATTACGAAAAAATTTCAGTTTAGACAACACACATAAAGGAAGACATAAACGCTTCCAGCGTCGTCTTCCTAAAGGCTGCTCTGGACCTCCTCTGTTACTTAAAGTAGTGTGGATAAAACCCTCCTCTGCTTCCCAGTGTTGGCTGACAGCAGATAAAGGACTCCAGTTGTGATGAAAAATTGCCAGGTAAATTGCAGTCTCCATACAAATGCAATTCCTTTTATGTTAAAAGCCCATGAATGGAGGAAAGGCTGATTTTATGTAAAATACATCAATTACAAAAAGCCTTTGGTAACTGCTCCTCTAGTTAAACTAAATTCGACTTTGAGAATTAACAGCATTTGCTCTTTCAATAGATACTTGAGGAGTAAAGTTTGAGTTGTCCTTCCAGTGAGGGTGAAAAAAATCCGATGTCAGGAGATTGAAATGAAATAAAGATGATATTTGGCCTGAAATAGTTTGTCTATGCATCAGGAAAAAAAAAAACAAAACACTGGTGGCTTAAGTTCTACCGAAAAGTAACTGGACTGTACACACATTCATTTATTTATTCATTCATTTGTCTCCTTAGACAGCCATTTTTAAAGATCCAGAAATAAATTTTATGAAAAGGTATTGAAAACTTATGAACTGTCCTAACCCTTACTAAAGGTATCATCTTGATTGTGAAAGTCATTTAGCATCTAAGCATCTTAGTTTTCTTATATGACAAACAGAGAAAAAAAAAAACCTGTTAATGGAAAAGGTCTAATTTTTATAGCGGACTTCAGGCCTCTTCCATCCTAAGAAAAGAAAAACAAAACAAAAAAATCATAACTAAGATTGAAAGAAAAGAAAACAAATTTCTAGATTCCTTGGGCTGGGATTTCTTGGTTTAGTAAGCATAGAGTTTAAAGTTCCCTTTTCTATTAACTGTAGTCTTAAAATGTATTCTTTAAAATATCTTTTCTCTAATGTTATCAGTGGGATAAGAAAAGTTCAAAATCTCCTTCTCTTTAGAAGGGAATTCCCTTAGGCATCTGATAAATGGCCAAGTGAGAGCCAAACTATGACTAAGGTGAAGCAGGACTCATGGTTTTAGGGGGGGATAAAATGCTTGGTTCAATTTTCCTATTTTAATTTATTGCCTCTTCTTGCTATTGGAGTTGTGGTAATTTGAGTTCCATTTCTATTGTGTAATTTTAAAATAAAAGCAACACATATGAGGACAAAAATCTGTTTAATTATTTTTAGTCAAAATTATAATCTGGGGCTACTTTTATGTAAAATATGTATATTAGAAAAAGCTCCTCCAGTTGTATATTAACCACATTTGTTCTTTTAAGGGCTTCTTAATGAACAGTTTTGGTGACCCTTCACTTGGTGGGGCAAAATCAGATATCACAAGATTGAAAATAAATACAGGTATTATCGAAAGTAGTCACCTCAGCTACGCATCATAAACAAATATTGGAATTGTTTGAGTTCTACCAAAAATTGCCAAATGTGTACACAGTCCTGAGTGTGGGCTCAACTTTACGTAGAAGTAGACTAGCCATACTCAAAGTATGGTCTGTGAAACTCTGAATGTCCCCAACATTCTTTCAGGGGGTCCATCCCATGAAAACTACTTTCATAACAATATTAAGATGTTAATTGCTTTTCACTGTGTTGACATGTGCAATTATAATCACACAAGAGCAATGATGGTAAAACAACTGGTGCCTCAGCATGCATCAGGACACCAAAAGGCCCTAGCAGTTATACTTGATGAAGCAGTAGCAGTAAAAGCATTAATTCAGTTAAATCTCAAGTCATGAATATATAGCTTTTCAGTAGTCTGTGTGACAGAATAGAAAGTGTGCATAAAGCACTTTGGAAACCTGATGGGTGTCTCCGGAAAAAAAACACGTGTGAGGTTGTTTGCATAAAGAACTACATCAGCTGTTTTGGGTTTTTTGTTTTGTTTTTGTTTTATTCAGAATACCATTTTTACTCAAAATAATAACTAATGGAAATTATGGTTATTAGACGTGTGTATTTGGCAGTCATTTTCTTGAAAATGAATGAGCCTCTCACTTCAAGGAAACAGCTATCAGTGTCTGTGGTCAAAGATCTGAGTGTTCAAGTGAAACAGAATTCTAGAAAATAAAATTCTTCCTGGTACTTATAATGTTTTCTGATGAGAGTGGTGGTGATATTAACAGCATGACTCGCCCAGAAGGAATCTGCTCTGGCTATTTAAAGCACAAAGGAATTTATTGCGGGGTATTAAATGGATTACAAAGTTATTTTTAGGATTCAAAAATAAATACTGATTCTAGATTTAGTCTTTGGAAATAGCTCCTTAAGCTATACTGGAGAACAGGGCTACCAAGAGATCTGCCAGCTATCCTACGATTGAAGGTCTGCCAACCTGGGGCCCTGCTACTGCAGCTGCTTGCCCAGGACCCACCTCCACGCCACAGTCCAGAGTCTGATGCTATTGCTGGCAGGGCTGGGACTAGGCTGCCCCTGCTGTGGTTTGCCTCAGCGGGATGGAAGCTTCGTGACCTGCATCTCAACATTATCAGCAAACTTGGTCAACCATTTTGGTTATTGCAGACTGAACGGCTGTGTAAACTTTGGACATCCAGTCCTCCGCAAAGGCAGTATCTGTTTCTCCACACAGACTTGGTGTATCTTTCATATTCTCGTCATCCACTACTCTTTAAGTCAGTGAGCTGCCTTCAGTTACAAGTAGCTATGTCACTGGTCTCTAGGGTTACTTCTTTCTCTATGTCAAAGAAATTGATTATTTTTTTTCTTCAAGAGAAGGTAATCCTATAGGTATCTTGGGCTTCTGAAGAGGGACCAGTAAAAGTTGTCCAATAATAAGCCAGTATCATCCTTAAATTTTGTTCCAGAAAATATTAAACTGAAATATCTAGATTTTGTTCCAGAATGTTACAGATTTTTTTCCTAGAAAGTAGCATATTCCAGTAGTAGTAATCAGTAAGGCTTACGATTCTAGAAAGATTCCTTAAGAGTTATAATCGTGGAAAAAGTCATGTCACACTTAAGCTTTAATAGTATCATAAAAAGAAAAATAAGGCTGCTACTTTGCAGTAAGTTCTATAGGGGATTCTTCATATCAGTTTATAGAAAATATTAAAATTGTATAATTGTAACCATCTCTCCACCTGCTCTCCCCTGTAATTTTTTTCTTTTCCTTTAAGGATCATTATAATTTATCTTTGAGCATTTTGAATATCCAGAAAGACCACATTCTATTTTGAAAAGGAAAAAGAACATAGAGTGATCAAATGCGAAAGACATGGTGATTGAAAGAAAAATCAAAATAATAGTAGCCTACTAAAAGTTTACCTGCAGTTCATAGAGTTCACAAACAGTCATTTTGTCAAAGGTCTCCCTTCTGATTAGTGAGGAAATTGGAATCTTCTGACATTCTGAAAAGGATAGAGCGATGTCAAAGGGACTGTGAGGAAATAGAGCTATCGGGAGAATTTCATTGAATTTAGAGGAATCCCAGAGCACCCCATCCTAATGAATCTTATTCTACACTTGGGAGAAAGAATCAGACCGAGGAACCGAGCAGCCTGAAGGAGATGATGCTCACTAAGAATGGGATCCCTGAATGAGGAAAAGAAACTCACTGGTCTTAGAGTATCTGCCACTGCCCAGGCCAGAAAGACGTTTTCAAATTGGCCACCTAAATAGTACTCCAAGATGGCAGAAACTATTGTCTGTTTTTGTTGTTGTTGTTTTGTTTACTTTTATATTACTAAAATCTAGAATAATACTGGAATATAGTGGATACACCATACATATATATTGAATGAATGGAAACAGTCTCTGAATTGGCTTTCTTTCAGCTCGTCTACTTTCACCTTCATTCATCAGCCATGTTACTATTAAGAGATCACTCAAAACTGTTAGTTTTACAATGCCGCTCTCATTTCTAGTCTCAATAAATCTGCTACTCAAACTGGAGCCATACCCCCATGGAACCTTGAAGACTCAATTAAGATTATGGCACTCAGTAGATCTTTTTAATTGGGCAAAATAGCTCAGGGCAAAGATCTTAAAGGAGTGGCTTTCCCACCAAAGCTGACAGGCTCAAGTATATATTTGTAATTGAACAGAAAATCAAAGGCAAGTAGTGGAATACATATAACAGCTATCGGAATTAGGTCTCAAAAGAATTGTGTGTGTGTGTGTGTGTGTGTGTGTGTGTGTGTGTGTGTGACAGTTGCCAAATGGAATTGATGGGATTCAAATGCACTGAAAAGAAAAGAAAAAAAAAAGATACTAAGTTACTGAGAGAGGTGTATTGCCCAAAGAACCACAAGCCTGGACTGAAAAAGAGTGAGATGGTTTAAGGTTGAAACTACTCTATCCCCTTAACCTTTTGAAAGCAGGATCCAAGCTAAAAAAGCTTATCAGCGACCAGGGAGGGTGTACTCCCTGATGCCCATTTCAGGTGTGGCTAAGGAATCAGATGATGGGAAATGAGTAATTTTCCCAATAGTGGCCAGGGATCCCAAAGGACAATGGAAAAGGACAGTGTCTACTCCCAGACAGTAGGTGGATTACAACCCTAATCAAGGACTTTTTCCTACCCCCAAGGTAGGTTGGAGGCCTATCAGGATTTCTACAGAGTCCTATCTGATCAGGGTTTCCCCTACCTGTCCTTCCAGGTGGGATTGTTATCCTGCTCCTATTCCCTTATCTCATAGTGGCTTTTCATGAGCAGATAACTGGTCTCTTTAGTTATATCTAATATGTTGTTAGTTAAGCTGGACCGTATTAAAATTGAAGGGCTTTTTTTACATTACACACAGAAAAATAATACCTTTGGATTTTCTCATTGCTCAGATCTCTGGGCCTCACCCTGATCCTGCTTGATTCTAATAGCTGGGCCAAAAGAGGGTAAACAGAGAGAAATTTCAGTGTAAAAGGATGAAAGACAGCTTTCATTCATCTAAGCAGGTGCCATTTGCAATATGATGGCCCATACCAGAATATCCTCAATTATCTAGACACCATCATTGACTCATATCCAACTTCTATATCCCTTCAGGTGAAGAGGCCTTGAGCTCCATCTAGAGGCTGGAGTAAAGAACTTACATATAGGGAACTGCAGAAATCAAGGAGTCACCATTAGTTAGGAATGACAAACTAGAATTTGATCCCTAGTTTTCCTTTAAAGAACACCAGGGTCTGTTAAAAAAAAGAAAGTGCAGAATGTAACAGAATTAATTCCAAGAAAAGCGCTTATAGCATTGCCTTGCACATATTTACTAAATAGTCAAAAATATTAGGTATTATTGTTGTTGTTACCCCTGAGATTAGGCTACTGGTAGGTAGGTGTTCTGCTCTTGCCTGATGCATAAATGCTAGAAAGCGACAAGCCACTGCTTGTCACTTTATGATAATAAAATCGTAGTTTAAAAAGTCCTACCACCAAAATCAGCATCAGGCTCATCAAGGTCAAGTCTTCAGAGAGGTTGCTGTTTGGAATCAGATTGTGTGGTTTCTCAAGACACATGAACGCAAGTGCTAATCATCGTGTAATCACTTTGAATTTGTATTGTAAACACTTATAACTATCAATTTTAAAGAGTTCCCCTGTAAAGCTTTAAATGATATTCACATAATTTCTTCATTGCAGTGCATTTTAATGAAAGTGGAAAAACACCCTTGGAATTCTTGGAATTGAGCTACATGCTGATTCTGTTACTATTTCAGGGTATGTTTGAAATGGGCATATTTTTATGCCTAATCATAAGAGGAGGGTTTCAATGACCCTAAGTGCTTATTTTTGTATCAGGATTTCTTTTTTAGGCTAGTGAAAGTCAGAAATAAAAACCATGATGCACCAGAGATGAGCTTCAGTTCCTTTGAAGGTCATACCTCAAGTTTTTTTGAGACACTTGCTGGAGTTAAAAATGTCCATCAAAGGAAATTTACCCAACATTGGTGGATAGGTGGGTGTATACTAGTATACAATCCATTTCTACTCATTTTTCCCTCTATCTGTTTAGACATTTCACAATGCGTTATTAAAAAGGAAATAACCGTTAAGAATTTGCTTCAGACTGAAGAAAAAAATTGACCTTTGAGATAAAGTGTGTTAAAAGATAAACTGAAACATATTAAAACATTTTAAGAGCTTGAGCAAAGATCAATCTAATCGGGTAGCATCCAGTATAGCAGATAGAAAAGAGCCCTGAGGAGCTGTACAAAATGAGAGACTTTTACAGGCAGAAGGAAGCAGCAACAAGAAGATACATTAGGCAAAAAAGCAGATTGGTTATGACAAGGTCACTTTCCTTTAGTGGATGCCGGGGGTCTGTCGGGCAGATGACCTACCTAGTGCTGATCAGATGATTCCCAATTGATTAAGATTCCATTTCTGGGGGAGCCAAACCTGTAATTAAACTAAGTCATGGTTTGGTGACATGGGGCTTAGCATAAGTGACTCCATTTTGGGGCTTGTGGTCTTGTTTTTAACAATTGTAAATACTACATATGCCACTTAATAACATGTGGCACTATGCAAGCCCTACATATACCTTGCCAAATTTCAGCATTCTCATCAGCAAAGTAATAATACTTCTAACTTTTATATGGTTTGGGGGGATAATATGCGGGAAAACAAGTTATTCAGGGCAACAGGTCCAGGACATAGCAGCAGTTCGCCCACATTTTACTTAAATATAGATTGTTGGATGAGGAAATGTTCCCAAGGCCAGTGATCTGGTGAGAACCTCATGTGGAGACATGTATGGCACAACTGGACATGTTTTGATGGAAAGAAGCAAGCTGCTGTCAGAAAAAGGAATCTAGAGACACACAGAGGGGTACATGTAAAACTGGTGAAATCTGCATAAGGTCAGTGGATTGTATCAGTGTCAATTTCTTGATGGTTATATTGTACTGTAGTCATGAAAGGTGTTGTCATTGCGGGACACGTGGTGAAGGGCATGTGGGCTCTCTCTCTATTATTTCTTACAACTGCATATAAATCCAAATCATCTTAAAATAAAATTTTATAAACAGGGAACCTTAGAATTGCAGTACTGCTATACTAACTTCTAATCAGTCTGTAAATAGAAGGCCAGGGACAAGAACTATGAATAATAGGGGATGAACTATCACCAGGTATGTGATGGTTCCATTAATGAAATTAAAGAGGATGAAAGAAGGTGGATAATTTGTGGATGACTTCTGAAGTTTGTCAGCACTTCTAGAGAAAACATACAGAGGGCATTTGTTTTTTGACAGAGAGGTGGACCCCTGTGAATTTATAAAGATCTGGATGAGAAGCCTTATACCCTCCACCCAGGAGACGCCAAAAGCTGTAATTTAGTGAGAAGATTTGAGTCAGTCACTCTGTCACCTGTGCTCAGCCCCAATTACTGGCCTTGTTTTCATCGCTATTTTGCGGATTCTCAATAGCCACAAGCCATTCATTCTTCTATATGTTATTTGCTTAAAAAACAAAGAGAAGCATCTGAGCATATGCTATGTTTGTTATATGCAAGTCATGTGGGCACCAAAGGTCAATATGACATGTCCCTGCCTTAAAGAGCTCCCCAAAGGAGAAGCAGATAAATTGGCAAGCACTGCATGGTGGTTAAGTGTTAGGAAACTCCTGTTACTTCATTTATATATAAACCCATACTGTTTTTTAATCATTAAAAAAATATATCATGCCATAAATGTACACAGTTTCAAATTTTAAATTGTACCAAAATGATGGGAAGTAAAATAGCAGTCCACAGCCCCCTCAATGTCATCCTCAAATTGTGTTTCACAGAGGAACCACTTTCAGTACTTAGGGCTGTTAACTCTATGATTTCCTGCTATATTTTTAATTTTTAAGCTTATTCTATTATTTCTTTATGTTTTTATTTCCTCTATTGTTATAATTACATAATATGCTACTCAGCATAGGCATGTGATATTTTATGTTTACGTGTCCTTTCTGTACAACTCTTGTTTTTTTCTAGAGTTAGTAATTGCCTCATATCTCTCCTGGGGTTTTTCTTTCATCATTTGTAGAAGGTCCTTTTACTTCTATTTTTCTTAGAGCCTCTGCAGGATCCCACACTTTCGTCTCTCTTGTTTTGATCTCTTATTTTGGTGGAGGACAATCCTATAGTAGAGTCCTAACAATAGGTGAAAGGGCAGTAAATTTGAGGATCCCTTTTTTTTTTTTTTTTTGCAGTACGCGGGCCTCTCACTGTTGTGGCCTCTCCTGTTGCGGAGCACAGGCTCCGGACACGCAGGCTCAGCGGCCATAGTTCATGGGCCCAGCCGCTCCGTGGCATGTGGGATCTTCCCGGACCGGGGCACGAACCTGTGTCCCCTGCATCAGCAGGCGGACTCTCAACCACTGCGCCACCAGGGAAGGAGGATCCCTTTTAATTTTAGCCTTCATATTAATTGATAGTTTTTCTAGATGAAGAATTGTAGTTTCTTTATAGTTGCCTTATACAGAAGCATCTACCTTTCATCTTCTGTGTTGTTTTTCCATTCTGCTTGTCTTCAGAGGCCAATACTTCTTTTTTCCTTTAATATAATTTTGGTTATGATATTTAGAAATGTTTATTTTGGGGAGAGGGAAGATAAACATATTTATTCAATAAACAATTTATAATTAACCAAATTACTTTTCATTTCTCCATCCCCCCCCGCCACACGTCCCTCCATTGTCCTTTGCACCCTTCAGAGACCTAGACTATCTACTCTTTGGAAAGGTTCTGCATTTGTGACAGGTCTAGGAAGATTAAAGTGAGATACATAAGGAAACAAGGCATAGTATGAGAAACCCTAGACATCTTCTTTTCTCTCTCTCGTCTCATTAGTGGAATGGGACAATTTATAAAGTCCAGATCAGAGTGCAGACGTGGGGGAAAAGAGATCAAGGAAACTATTTTTCCTGTCCTGTAAAGTTGGAGTTCAGAAAGCATCTTTGTAATTCACACACCACCTGAAAACTTCACAGATGGCATTTTTATAGACAGATTTATTGAGGTGTAATTTACGTACTATAAACTTTACCCTTTTGTTGTACAGTTCTGTGATGTTTGACACTTTTTATTGCACAGTTCTGGGAGATTTGACAAATGCATAGAATTGCATAACCACCACCAAAATCAAGACCCAAATAATTCCGTTATCCTCCTTACTGTTCTTTGTGGTCATCCCATCTCCTACTCCCACCCTCAGCCCTGGCTCTTATTTTCATAAACAGTCTTCTTTTATGTAGAGAATTCTCCTCAATTAGTATAGGTTGTACGTTATTTTTGTTCCATACTCAAATATAACAAGATTCAGGGATTATTATTATTATTAAGGTCTTTGAAATTAATGAGAAATCTATTCAGTGCTTAAACAATGGCATGGCATAATCAGAACCTCTTTTTTATTTTATTAATTATAAATTCTGTGTGCTATCAAACACAGGAATAAAAAAGAGGTCATCCAGGAGCTTTGAGTTAGGAAAGAATTGTCTAAAATAACTGCAAATTTGATTTTAAAATGTCATTTTTATATGAAGTTATTTGTACAGAAAATAGGGTCAAAAAGGAGAAAAGGGAAAATATGGAATATAATATTTACCAAATTGGTGTCATTTTAAGAATTTTGAATCTTTGCTGGGATAGGCACTGTGGGAAAGAGGAACTATAGAATTTATGAAGTAGTTCAGAGATATTGATTTCAAAAGAATATTGTGATCAATAAGTTAGCCATATGCAGAGGAGTAGAAGTGTTGTGAAAACCTTTCCTTTTACATTACTAGGTCTATATTATTACCCCCCTCTTTTACAGTAAAGAAACTAAAGCTAAGAGAAATCAAATAACTTCCTGAGTGTCAGAGATAGTAAATGGTAAGGTTTTAACTGATCTCAAGGCCCATGTTCTTTTCTTCTACAAATCAGAAGGCTTGTACTCTTGACTCGTATTCCCTCTTTAGCTTTATAACTTGAAACGCATACTCTTGTTTCTAAATCCTCTGTTACCTTTTCAAGAAGGTGCTACTTTATTTATACTACTTTGTTTAACTTCTGTCTTGCCCATAGCACAAGTCTCCCAGCTTCTAAATGATGAGTACATCCCAACCCTTGAACGTGTTCAAGTCTGTTATATATAAGTAATAACAATGATAATGCTGTATATGTATTCATAAATATGTAATACATGCCTATGCATTTTATTACCTTGTATCTGACCCTATCTCTATTCCCTTTCACAACAAAATTTCTCCGATTAGTTTTTGTATGCTTTGTCTACAGTTTCTCAACTCCAATTCTCTTTTCAATCAAGTTCAATCTGTTTTCAAATCCAAAACTGCCCCATTTTTCATGATAAACATATCATGCTTCTAAATCTAGTAGTCACTTCTCTGCCTTCTACTGTTGACCACTCCCTCCTTGAAGCTCTCTCCCTGCAGAGATTCTAGGACCTCACTCTAACCTTAGAAGTGCCTTTTCTCCTCACTGATTACTCCTTGGTCTCTTCTCTCAGACCTATTCAACCTGCCCTCGAAGTGCTGTCATGTCTTTGGAGTCTGTCCTGGAGCCCACCCAACTTTCCCCCTTTGTTATATTCTTTCCTTAGGTGATTTCATCAACCCCATGGTCTTGGTGTCATCTTTGCATTAATGACTTCAAACTTTTAGCTTAGGCTTCATACTCTTTCCTGAGCCCCCAGCCCATAGATCTAAACTCTTATTTGGCTTTTCTATTTGCATGACTAAAGGAACTTCAGAGTGAACTTAGTCAAAAGAGAACTCTTGATTGCCCGTTCATTATACCTGGTTCTCTCCTAGTCTTGACCCATTTGTGTAAGTTTCATCATAAACCGTTCAGTTTCTCAAGCAAAAATCATAGGAGTCATCTTAATATTTCTTTTCCTCCTCATCACCTCCACACATTTTATTTCCAAATCCATTAATTCAGTTTAAAAATATAGTCAATCCATGACTTATTTTTCTCTTCACAACTTTTAACCTGGCCCAAGGCAGAGTTTTCCTTAGCCCAGATCGTTACATAGCCTTCTAATAGGCCTCCTTGGATTTCAAGCTGTTTTCTCCCCAGACCATTTTCCACAAAGCAGTAACAGTGGTCATTCAAAATGTAAATTGTATCATTTCATTCTCCTGCTTAAAACTCTTCAATATCTCCCCATTAAATCTGGACTGAAACTCAAACATATAACTGTGCACAATGAGGATGAATGATCTGGCCTCTCAGAATTTATCTCATGTCTGCTCTCAATTCTCTTTGCACACGGCTGACTCATTTTATATGGCAGCTCAGAGAGGACTGTATTGACAACCCTAGCTAAAATAGCCAACCTCAGTTAATCTCAAAATTATAACCCTGTTTAATTCTGCCATTACACTTAGAAAAACTCAACTGATCTTACTCTTTGCTTGCATGTTCACTGTCTGTCTATTCCACTAAAGTGTCAGTTCTGTGAAGAGAAGATCATCTCTATTAACCACTTGATCCCCAGGATACAAGCCCCTAATAGGTGCTCAATAAATATTTCAGTGAGTTAATGCATATAAAATTCCCAGACCAGCGCCTGCCACACTGTGAACACTAAAATAAATGCCAGCCATTAATGGTATTTGTATCAATATTTTTATTAGTTGAATAATTGAATGAATGAATGGAATAAATGATTATTTTCAGTTTCTTCATTTGAATGTGAAAGACATGAACTAAATAATCCTTCACACCCCAAAAGTATGATTAAGTCATGCTTTAAAACCACATGGTGGGGGGGCTTCCCTGGTGGCGCAGTGGTTGAGGGTCCGCCTGCCGATGCAGGGGACACGGGTTCGTGCTCCGGTCCGGGAAGATCCCACATGCCGCGGAGCAGCTAGGCCCGTGAGCCATGGCCGCTGAGGCTGCGTGTCCGGAGCCTGTGCTCTGCAACGGGAGAGGCCACAACAGTGAGAGGCCTGCGTAGCGCAAAAAAAAAAACAAAAAAAAAAACACATGGTGAGAATTATCAAACACTTTACCATTTTCCATCTGCTTCCTGTAATAAATGTTAATTTATGGCAGCTCACTAGATATTAGATACACAGTGAACAATGGTTAAAAAAACGATATCGCTCAAGCTTACTCTGAGACTCAAGTTCCTGAACTTAAAGCTGGTTACATGACAAGCCCCAAATCATTGGGTTGTTGTAAAGTTTAGATAGGAGAGCATGTTGTGTTTGCTATGAATGCAGAATCAGTTGAATGTCAACGTCTCACAAGTGCTGGACCACAGAGAGCCTTCTATGCTGTCTGTAGAAGACCATGGAAGATGCTAATCTGCTGGTAGGAAAAGAATATGCCAAGTTTTTTTCTGCCATAAAAATGTCTTCCTGTAGTCAGGAAATGATAGGAGGGTCAGATGAGGACTTCCAGGTTATCTGAAAAAGGTAAAAAAATATTTTCACATATTTTAATATAGAATAGCTATCCAAGTGCCGCAGTGGTTCCCATTAGTAATTATTTGGTAAGACATTGGGGTGAAGAGTGGGAGGAGAGTGAAGGACAAAGATCTGTTAGGAAGCTATCCCTGAAAAACTATGCTCTCCATGAACTAATAGTTGTTAAATGATTTATCAATAAAATAAGTGAACATGCTTAAGTTAATTTTTCTGAGCTGTAGTTTCTTTGTGAATCTCTAACACTATTCCCGACAAACGATGCTTAATAATTGATGGTGTGTTTCCCTTTCCTTTTCTTTCCGTTGGCTTACATCTAAACTGAGTGTCTGTGCAACAGATACACTTGTCACAAGTGATACAATCTAATAAAATGCACACACACTTAACACACAAGGGAGATAGTCTGAGAAATAATCCCTTCTGGTTTAGAGATGACAAAATTCTATTGATTTCTTTCCTTCTGACCTTCTCTGTAACAACATGTTCACAAGACAGGGAACTATATATGTATTTTTTTCTGATTGGAGGACAGAGAGCTCAAAGAGCACTTCAGGATAAACCATTCAAAGACAGATCTTCCAGACTTTCTGAAGTCCGGTCAAGTTTAATTTTATCATTAGCAACCAAGATCCATGTTGCACAAAAAAGCTTCTAAAATTATAGAAATATTTTTTTCTATTAATCAGTAAAGAAGGTTGTTTCTGCTTTCTTACAAAATGGTACATAGTCATTAAGCACCTTAAATGTAACTTTTCTCCTTATTTATCTTTATATCTTTTATATCCAAAGAAGAGTTTGACATATAATTGGATGCAACAGATGTTTATTGAATTAAATATAAAAATGCCTGAATGGAATATTTTTACACAGATTTTTTTCAACTTAAAATCCCAAAACTCATTATTTAGCACTTTTGGTGTTCAAGGCATTAGATTAGGCATTGCAAGGGATGCAAAGATTAATGAGAGAGCTTTTCTACAGCAGCTTATAGTTAGTGACAAAAGTGCTTACCTAAATTGAATCCTAGTATGAAACTCCCTGTGATTACTGCTATGATAAAAATAAAGTTAAACAGCAGCACACTGAAAGGAAATACTTTATTAAATGCAGCTGGAAAGAATTTGAAAAATATACATGGAAAAAATGGGAATTGAATCAGACCCTGTTTAATTTCTTTTTTAATGGATTTTGATAGCAGGAACAAGCAAAAGAAGATAATGGGAATATTGGGGGTATTTTTAGGAGCTGGTGGGAAATCTGAAGGTTCTAAGCCTAAGCGTGTTGTACAGAGGTAGGAAGAGAGGGGTCTAGCAGAGCATCTTGGGGGAAAGAGAATACTGAGGATCCTAGGCTGCAAAGCAAGGCAGTCGTGGCTTTTGAACAGTACCCGTGTGGTGCGCACCAGGCTGGAGAAGTGAGCCATCCCAAGGCAGTATTCTTTTTTTAAATCTTTATTAGGGTATAATTGCTTTACAATGGTGTGTTAGTTTCTGCTTTATAACAAAGTGAATCAGTTATACGTATGTTCCCATATCTCTTCTCTCTTGCGTCTCCCTATCCCACCCCTCCAGGCGGTTACAAAGCGCCGAGCTGATCACCCTGTGCTATGCGGCTGCTTCCCACTAGCTGTCTACCTTACGTTTGGTAGTGTATGTATGTCCATGCCTCTCTCTCGCTTTGTCACAGCTCACCCTTCCCCCTCCCCATATCCTCAAGTCCATTCTCTAGTAGGTCTGTGTCTTTATTCAAGGCACTATTCTTTAAGAGACCCTGCCCACATAGTACCAAAACCCTGACTATGAGTTAGCTGTTCAACCAGGACAAGATCCATTTTGTAGAGCTCCTCTTTCACTCAGCCTTCTTCCCACTGTATGGAGCTCGCAGCAGGGGCTTTTACTGAGCACACAGTACATGTTCTACAATGATAACCAGATAGTTATCTGGAAGTCTTGTAATTAAATAACACCATCAAGGTTGTATTCGCTCTCTCCTCCCCAAGAAGGTAATAATAACTCTGTGACTAGGAATAGTGAACTAGCATGTTACTCCAGGTTTCTGAAGTTGCCGCGTGAAGCCAAGTCCGACTTAATAATCACAGATATTTTTGTTGTCATTTAAGAAGCATCTCAAGTTATATGGATAGTATTTTTTTACATGCCAAATCTCTTTCAGTAAATTTTTGCAATTTTACCTTATTATGTTGTGCATCAAAGTGATATGTAGGATGTATAGAAATTACCAAAAACTAACAAAAGCAGACACACATCACCTATGATCAGATCATTGAGACAATGAATGAAACTATTTCACTTTCAGAGTTTCTTCTAAAAAGCATTTTCTTTACTGAATGGAGCTCATATTTTATAGTTATTATTTCATCCTGCACTTTTTCTGTTAACATTTTATCATAAGCATTTCCCATAATGTTAAAAATTATATAAAGATACTTCCATTGGTTATATACTACCCGATTCCACTTTTCTGATTTTTCCTAAGATAAATTATTAAAAGAGGAGCTATTGAGTAAATTTGCATAAAATTCAGTAAAGTGTCTTTATATATAATGCCAAAATTCCTTTCGGCTTCTGGTTGTATTGATTTATGATATATTACTTTATATTTCCTTTTACATGTATTTATGATTACTTTAACATGAGATTAGTAGAGTCCTTACTGAGCATCAATTTATTCCAAATATAAATATCTAACAACTATGTATAGTAACTCTTATAAATTAATAATTATATAAAATAGGTAAAGGATATAAAGAGATAATTCAAAATTAAGAACAAGTGGCAATATTACATAGAAATACATTATCAGTGCTCATTAGTAACGATGTAAAAGGACAAAAAATATCAAATAGCTCTGTTTTACTCACTAAATTAAAAAAGTTCTTAAAATGTACTTTTTTTACCATAGATTTTAATTTAAATTTTTTTTACTGTTGTAAGCAACCTTATGTGATTTTCCTTAAATACATTTTATATATTAAATTATAATTTTTATCGGACCATGCAATAATTTTTGGATTTTTTTTTTTTTTTGCGGTACGCGGGTCTCTCACTGTCGTGGCCTCTGCCGTTGTGGAGCGCAGGCTCCGGACGCACAGGCTCAGCGGCCATGGCTCACGGGCCCAGCCGCTCTGCGGCATGTGGGATCTTCCCAGACCAGGGCACGAACCCGTGTCCCCTGCATCGGCAGGCGGACTCTCAACCACTGCACCACCAGGGAAGCCCTGGATATTTTTATTATTTATGTTTTGACTACCAATAATAGCAGCACAGTTAATATCTTTTTAACTATGTATCTGCATACTTTTCTGAAAAAAATATTTTTAGAATTAAATAACCTTTGCTCCTTAGAATGAAAGCGAGTTAAAATCTCATATGACAACTATGACTTTCTAAATCTTCTGATATAATTTAAATATTTAAACTTTGCTATACTCTTTATTGGGTTTTTGCAGTTTAGGACAATTATGTATTCATTGTAAAGTATAAATCTTATCAAAATAGTAAAGTCCTTTTAGTCCATACTTTATTTTAAATTTTATTTTGATATCAGTAAAATTCCACATGTTATATACACAAACACACTATATATTTGTCCTTTCTTATGTTTTGCAATTACGTTTTTCAGGGGTGTTTACAAAATGTACGTATTTAAATTTTGTTTTGGTATAGGTCTTTTTTATTAGTTGAATTATTTATATCTGTTTCCATAACTCTCATTCTTGGTTTTCCTTCTTCAAATTATCTCTAAATACTTAGTATTGTTTATAAGAAACTGTTTATAAGAAACTTTATAAGAAACTGCTAAACTGTTTTGCTAAAGTGGTGTAGCATTTCCCACACCCACCAACGATGCATGAGAGTTACAGCTGATCCACAAACCCGTCAACATTTGGTGTTTACAGTATTTTTAATTTTAGCTAACTGGTATCTCACTGTGATTTTAATTTGTATTTCGTAATAGCTAATGTTATATACAGACTTCTAAGACATTACTTAAAGATGCTCATCTTTTTTTATTCACCATTAATGCCATGTTACAGTGTTCTCCCTTTGAGTGTGGGCTTGCTTTATGACTTGTTTCTAATTGATAGAATATAGCAAATGTTATATGATGCCATTTCTGAGACTAGATTACAAAAGATGGTGATTTCCATCTTGCTAGCAGAGGCTCTCTCTTACTGGCTCTGATGAAGTAAGCTGCCATGACGGAGGGGCACACACAGCAAGGAACTGAGGGTGGCCAGCAGAGAACCCAGTCTCACAGCCCATAAGGAACTGAATGCTGCTAAAACCCTTTTATCTTGGAGGAATATCTTTCCCCATTTGAGTCTTGAGATAAAGCCTGGCCAATACTTTGCAGTTCTGTAAGATACCCTGAAGCATAGGAACAAGTTCAACTGTGCCCAAATTACTGCTCCATAATAAAAGTTTGTTTTTCAGCCTCTAAGTTCAGGAGTAATTTGCTACACAGAAATATATAACTAATATAAGTATTTCTTTCATTCTTCGAGCATATTCAGAATAGCTTCTTTTTTCTTTTTAACATCTTTATTGGAGTATGATTGCTTTACAGTGGTGTGTTAGTTTCTACTGTATGACAAAGTGAATCAACTATACATATACATATATCCCCATATCTCCTCCCTCTTGCGTCTCCCTCCCACCCTCTCTATCCTGCCCCTCTAGGTGGTCACAAAGCACAGAGCTGATCTCCCTGTGCTATGTGGCTGCTTCCCACTAGCTATCTATTTTACATTTCGTAGTGTATGTATGTCAATTCTATTCTCTCATTTCGTCCCAGTTTAACTTTCTACCTCCCCGTGTCCTCAAGTCGATTCTCTACATCTGTGTCTTTAATCCTGTCCTGCCCTTAGATTGTTCAGAACTTTTTTTTTTTTTAGATTCCATATATATGTGTTAGCATACGGTATTTGTCTTTCTCTTTCTGACTTCCTTCACTCTGTATGACAGTCTCTAGATCCATCCACATCTCTACAAATGACTCAATTTTGTTTTTTTTTTATGGCTTAGTAATATTCCATTGTATATATGTGCCACATCTTCTTTATCCATTCATCTGTTGATGGATATTTAGGTTGCTTCCATGTCCTGGCTATTGTAAATAGAGCTGCAATGAACTTTGTGGTACATGACTCTTTTTGAATTATGGTTTCCTCAGGGTATACGCCCAGTAGTGGGATTGCTGGGTCGTATGGTAGTTCTATTTGTAGTTTTTTAAGGAACCTCCATACTGTTCTCCATAGTGGCTGTATCAGTTTACATTCCCACCAACAGTGCAAGAGGGTTCCCTTTTCTTCACACCCTCTCCAGCATTTACTGTTTGTAGATTTTTTGATGATGGCTATTCTGACTGGTGTGAGGTGAAACCTCATTGTAGTTTTGATTTGCATTTCTCTAATGATTGGTGATGTTGAGCATCCTTTCATGTGTTTGTTGACAACCTGTATATCCTCTTTGGAGAAATGTCTATTTATGTCTTCTGCCCATTTTTGGATTGGGTTGTTTGTCTTTTTTAATATTGAGGTGCATGAGCTGCTTATAAATTTTGGAGATTAATCCTTTGTCAGTTGCTTCGTTTGCAAATATTTTCTCCCGTTGTGAGGGTTGTCTTTTCAACTTGTTTATGGTTTCCTTTGCTGTGCAAAAGCTTTTAAGTTTCATTGCATCCCATTTGTCTATTTTTCTTTTTATTTCCATTTCTCTAGGAGGTGGGTCAAAAAGGATCTTGCTGTGATTTATGTCATAGAGTGTTCTACCTGTTTTCCTCTAAAGAGTTTTATACTGTCTGGCCTTACATTTAGGTCGTTAATCCATTTGGAGTTTATTTTTGTGTATACTGTTATGGAGTGTTCTAATTTCATTCTTTTATATGTAGCTATCCAGTTTTCCCAGTGCCACTTACTGAAGAGGCTGTCTTTTCTCCACTGTATATTCTTGCCTCCTTTATCAAAGATAAGGTGACCATATGTGCGTGGGTTTATCTCTGGGCTTTCTATCCTGTTCCATTGATCTGTATTTCTGGTTTTGTGCCAGTACCATACTGTCTTGATTACTGTAGCTTTGAAGTATAGTCTGAAGTCCAGGAGCCTGATTCCTCCAGTTCCATTTTTCTTTCTCACGATTACTTTGGCCATTCAGGATCTTTTATGTTTCCATACAAATTGTGAAATTTTTTGTTCTAGTTCTGTGAAAAATGCCATTGGTAGTTTGATAGGGATTGCAATGAATCTGTAGATTGCTTTGGGTAGTATAGACATTTCTACAATATTGATTCTTCCAATCCAAGAGCATGGTATATCTCTCCATCTGTTCACATCATCTTTCATTTCTTTCATCAGTGTCTTATAGTTTTCTGCATGCAGGTCTTTTGTCTCCTTAGTAGGTTTATTCCTAGGTATTTTATTCTTTTTGTTGCAATGGTAAATGGGAGTGTTTCCTTAATTTCTCTTTCAGATTTTTCATCATTAGTATACAGGAATGCAAGAGATTTCTGTGCATTAATTTTGTATCCTGTTACTTTACCAGATTCACTGATTAGCTCTAGTAGTTTTCTGGTGGCATCTTTAGGATTCTCTATGTATAGTATCATGTCATCTGCAAACAGTGACAGGTTTTCTTCTTTTCCGATTTGGACCTTTTATTTCTTCTTCTTCTCTGATTGCTGTGGCTAAAACTTCCAAAACTATGTTGAATGATAGTGATGAGGATGGACAACCTTGTCTTGTCCCTGATCTTAGAGGAAATGGTTTCAGTTTTTCACCATTCAGAACAATGTTAGCTGCGGGTTTGTCATATATGGCCTTTATTATGTTGAGGTAAGTTCCCTCTATGCCTACTTTCTGGAGGGTTTTTACCATAAATTGGTGTTGAATTTTGTCCAGAGCTTTTTCTGCGTCTATTGAGATGATCATATGGTTTTTTATTCTTCAGTTTGCATATATTGAAGAATTCTTGCATTCCTGGGATAAACCCCACTTGATCATGGTGTATGAGCTTTTTAATGTGATGTTGAATTCTGTTTGCTAGTATTTTGTTGAGGATTTTTGCATCTATGTTCATCAGTGATATTGGCCTGTCATTTTCTTTCTTTGTGACATCTTTGGTTTCGGTATCAGGGTGATGGTGGCCACGCAGAATGAGTTTGGGAGTCTTCCTCCCTCTGCTATCTTTTGGAAGAGTTTGAGAAGGATGGGTGTTAGCTCTTCTCCGAATGTTTGATAGAATTCGCCTGTGAAGCCATCTGGTCCTGGGCTTTTGTTTGTTGGGAGATTTTTAATCACAGTTTCAATTTCAGGGCTTGTGATTGGTCTGTTTATGTTTTCTATTTCTTCCTGGTTCAGTCTCGGAAGGTTGTGCTTTTCTAAGAATATGTCCACTTTTTCCAGGTTGTCCACTTTATTGGCATATAGTTGCTTGTAGTAATCTTTCATGATCCCTTGTATTTCTGCAGTGTCAGTTGTTATTTCTCATTTTTCATTTCTAATTCTGTGATCTGAGTCTTCTCCCTATTTTTCTTAATGAGTCTGGCTGGTGGTTTATCAATTTTGTTAATCTTCTCAAAGAACTGGCTTTTAGTTTTATTGATCTTTGCTACTGTTTCCTTCATTTCTTTTTCATTTATTTCTGATCTGATCTTTATGATTTCTTTCCTTCTGCTAACTTTGGGCTTTTTGTTCTTCTTTCTCTAATTGCTTTAGGTATAAGATTAGGTTGTTTATTTGAGATGTTTCTTGTTTCTTGAGGTAGGATTGTATTGCTATAATCTTCCCTGTTAGAATTGCTTCTGCTGCATCCCGTAGGTTTTGGGTCATTGTGTTTTCATTGTCATTTGTTTTTAGGTACTTTTTGATTTCCTCTTTGATTTCTTCATTTATCTCTTGGTTATTTAGTAGTGTATCATTTAGCCCCCCCATGTGTTTGTATTTTTTTTCAGATGTTTTCCTGTAATTGATTTCTAGTCTCATAGCGTGGTTGGAAAAGATACTTGATACAATTTCAATTTTCTTAAATTTACCAAGGCCTGATTTGTGACCCAAGATATGATCTATCTTGGAGAATGTTCCATGAGCACTTCAGAAGAAAGTGTATTCTGCTGTTTTTGGATGGAATGTTCTATAAATGTCAATTAAGTCCATCTTGTTTAATGTATCGTTTAAAGCTTGTGTTTCCTTATTTATTTTCATTTTGGATTATCTATCTGTTGGCGAAAGTAGGTTGTTAAATTCCCCTACTATAATTGTGTTACTGTCGATTTCCCCTTTTATGGCTGTTAGCATTTGCCTTATGTATTGAGGTGCTCCTGTATCGGGTGCATAAGTTTTTACAATTTTTCTATCTTCTTCTTGGATTGATCCCTTGATCATTATGTAGTGTCCTTCTTTGTCTCTTGTGATAGTCTTAATTTTAAAGCCTATTTTGTCTTATATGAGAATTGCTATTCCAGCTTTTTATGATTTCCATTTGCATGGAATATCTTTTTCCATCCCTTCACTTTCAGTCTGTATGTGTCCCTAGGTCTGAAGTAGGTCTCTTGTGGACAGCATATATATGGGTCTTGTTTTTGTATCTGTTCAGCTAGTCTGTGTCTTTTGGTTGGAGCATTTAATCCATTTACATTTAAGGTAGTTATCGATATGTATGTTCCTATTACCATTTTCTTAATTGTTTTGGGTTTATTATTGTAGGTCTTTTCCTTCTCTTGTGTTTCCTGCTTAGAAAAGTTCCTTTAGCATTTGTTGTAAAGCTGGTTTGGTGGTGCTGAATTCTCTTAGGTTTTGCTTGTCTGTAAATGTTTTAATTTCTCCATCGAATCTGAGTGAGATCCTTGCTGGGTAGAGTAATCTTGTTTTTAGTTTTTTTCCCTTTCACCACTTTAAATATGTCCTGCCACTCCCTTTTGGCTTGCAGAGTTTCTGATGAAAGATCAGCTGTTAACCTTATGGGGATTCCCTTGTAGTTATTTGTTGCTTTTCCCTTGCTGCTTTGAATATTTTTTCTTTGTATTTAATTTTTGATAGTTTGATTAATATGTGTCTTGGCGTATTTCTCCTTGGATTTATATCCTGTATGGGACTCTCTGCCTGGACTTGATTGACTATTTCATTTCCCATATAGGGAAGTTTTCAACTATAATTTCTTCAAATATATTCTCTTCTTCTTCTGGGACCCCTATAACACGAATGTTTGTGCGTTTAATGTTGTCCCAGAGTTCTCTGAGACTGTCCTCAATTCTTTTCATTCTTTTTTCTTTTTTCTGCTCTGTAGTAGTTATTTACACTATTTTATCTTCCAGGTCACTTATCCGTTCTTTTGCCTCAGTTATTCTGCTATTGACTCCTCCTAGAGAATTTTTAATTTCATTTATTGTGTTGTTCATCATTATTTATTTTCTCTTCAGTTCTTCTGTGTCCTTGTTAAATGTTTCTTGTATTTTCTCCATTCTATTTCCAAGATTTGGATCATCTTTACTATCATTACTCTGAATTCTTTTTCAGGTAGACAGCCTATGTCCTCTTCATTTGTTTCGTCTGGTGGGTTTTTACGTTGCTCCTTCATCTATTGTGTATTTCTCTGTCTTCTCATTTTGCTTAACTTACTGTGTTTGGGGTCTCCTTTTCGCAGGCTGCAGGTTCGTAGTTCCCATTGTTTTTGGTAGGGGCAACGTTGGATCAGTGGGTTGTGTAGGCTTCCTGGTGGAGGGGACTGGTGCCTGTGTTGTGGTGGGTGGGGCTGGATCTTGTTTTTCTGATGGGCAGGGCTGCGTCCAGTGGTGTGTTTTGGGGTGTCTGTGAACTTATTATGATTTTAGGCGGCCTCTCTGCTAATGGTGGGGTTGTGTTCCTGTCTTGCTAGTTGTTTGACATAGGGTGTCCAGCACTGTAAATTGCTGGTCGTTGAGCGGAGCTGGGTCTTAGCTTTGAGGTGGAGATCTCTGGGAGAGCCTTTGCCATTTGATATTGCATGGGGCTAGGAGGTCTTTGGTGGACCAATGTCCTGAACTTGGCTCTCCCACCTCAGAGGCTCAGGCCTGACACCCGGCCAGAGCACCAAGACCCTGTCAGCCACATGGCCATGTACGCAGGGAGTTTCTTGCCTGTTGGGAAGTCTGAAGTCTTCTGCCAGCGTTCAGTAGGTGTTCTGTAGGAGTTGTTCCACATGTAGAGGTAGTTTTGATGTATTTGTGGGGAGGAAGGTGATCTCCACGTCTTATTCGTCCGCCATCTTGAAGGCGCCTTCTCAGAATAGCTTCTTTAAAGTCTATGCTAAGTTCAACACCTGGACTTTCCTACGCCATGCTTTTTCTAGTTTATGGTTCCACTTTCACTTTTCTTTGGCTGTTCAGAATATTTGATTGTATGTAAGATGTAATGATTGTTATAGATAATCTGGATTTTTATTATCCTCTTCAGGCTTTGATATTTTATTCTAGGAGGCAGTTTAGTTACTGGATGATCACCTGAAAGTTGTGAAGGTTTAGCTTGATGCTTTGTTAGGGCACATCTGTGGAAGCCCAAGGTGTTCCCCAAGCTGTACAACTTAATGGAGCTTCACCTTTATATTGTCTTTCCTGCGGATCTTCTCACAGCTTAGTTGTTGTCTTTATGAGGGCATGTCTAGAGAAGGTCTTTCTTTGGGTCTTGCCCTTGCTTTTAAGGCATGGAATTTCTGGCATCTCAGTTGGATGTTTGGGTTGGCAATAGACATTAAAGGAGTCCTACAGTCTATGTTGTCAGGACCTGAGCATCTTTGAGTTCCGCTTAAACCTTAGTGTCTCTGTTCTGCCCTCAACCCTACTGCTCCTCTGTAGAGAAACGTGTGTATTCTTGTCCAGCATGTCTTCAGTTAGCCCTCAAGAAACACTCATGGGGAATCAAACATGGATTTTCATCTTTCTGCAACAACCCCTTTGCCTCAAATGTTCTGCCTTGCAAATTCCAACCACTTCAGCTGCCCCAGATGCTTATTTCTGCCTCCTCAGCTCAAGGGAAATATCATGCTTTTCTTGTATAAAAGCTTATGGTGTCATAATTGAGAAATTGTCCTAGATAGAGGGAGGGCTGGACCTAGTCATGGGCATCACCTGATGAGATTTCCTACTCTTAAAAATCACAGCTGTCTTCCACTGCCTGTAAACTGTTGCCTCATATATTTTCCCCCAGTTTTATAGTTGTTTACAGCAGAAGAGACAGTCTGGTACCAGTTACTTTGTCACGACGTGGTAAAGTTTTATTCTGAGTTCAGTCAGTGTTTCTATTTTGTTTACTCTGCTGTCTTTATGTCATATCAGAATAGATTCTGATTCTATTTATTAATATCTCATATTCCATCTCATAACCTTTACAGTTTGTTAGCAGTTTTTACTTTTATGTGTGGGAAAAAAACCTGGAAGTTTGACTTCATATCTTAGTAAGTTTTCTACGGGTTTCAGCATGCAATTTTTTTTCTACGATTGGCCTGAAATTTTCAATATTTCACCTGGTTTTGAAGCTTATATGTCTTTCCTGATTTTAAGTAATTTTAGTTTAATAACTACTTTCTCCATTTTTGTTGAAAGAATGTCCTCTTCGTGTCTACTGAGAATTCCACTTAGCTTTAAAAAATCAGTTTCTGTATATATTTTAATATTTTGGGGAATAAAACATTACTTTGAGTTTTCAAACAGTTTCTCTTCTGTAGAACTGCAGTTCTAAAGAAGTATTTTCATAGATTTGGTGATTTTTTTTCCCCAAATTTAGTACTTAGTCTAAAACCTTTTATATAGGTTTTTCCAACTACTAACATGGGGTTAGGCACTATTCTCTTTATGACTGGATTGAATAGACATACTGTTCATGTGAATTAGATGTTTAGAACTGCATCAGCAGATGAAAGTTGAGAGATGCTTGGAGCCACAGACATTCTCTGCGGTCTGTGCTTCTGCTTTTCCTTTGCTGTATTTAATGAAGTCTAGTCATCCATGCTCAAGATGAGGCAAAAATATCTGCTTTCCTCTGAGTGTTCACTTTCCTTGTTTTCTATTTATTGTCCTTCAGTCTCATCCCACTTGTCTCCTCTCTCCCCCTGACACACCAAGCGTGATCCCTGGTCCTTGCCCTGGGCAGGAATGGGTTAATTTTTTCTCCAAGTACTTAGTTTACCTCCCACTTTTCCTCTAAGTGAGAGTTGTAGAATAGTTTGTCCTGGGACACTTCCACTTACCTCGTTGGCATATTGTCCTTTCTCAGAAAAGATAGTAAGGTGTTACACTCATGAGCCAGCCCTTCATTGGGCCTAAAAAGAGATGCTATTCCAGGATGCTGAAACCAAACAACCCTTATATCAACACAACCAGACAGTGCTCAGGAATCTGTGGAGCAAATGATACCTTCATACGTATCCTTTCAAGCAATATAATCACTCATTTAATTTAAACATCAGAGGTAGTTTTTACTGCTTTGTTAACATTCCCAAGACATAAATACAGACATGGCCACACACACACACACGTGTTATTCCCGTCCTTATATCCTTTTTATGCCATCATAACTGAAATTAGAATGGGAGAAAGAAACATAGATAGCTGGGTTCATTGCCATCTTACCCAGGAAGTAAAAGGAGCTTTACAAAATGTAAACTTGGCATTTTCTTCATTAACATGAAAGCTCACTATCCACCTAGCGAAGCTTCAAGAGAGTCAGTACAGAGTGGATCCAGGAAGTGGAGGTGTCCTGCTGGACTACTCAGATTCCCCCGTATCCACGAGGGCACACTGGAGGACAGGACACAAAGCTAGCACACACCTGTGTGGAAGGCAAGTGCCAGCAGGTAAGCCATATTAGAGCAGCCACTTATGGGAGGCCAAGTTGTGGTTCTGACAGCCCAATTTTGACAAGTGACATATTTACAAAGTGTCAATGTGTCAAATAGGTGGAGACTAAATTGGCTCTTGAATAATATATTGTAATTTTATCTGCCATTTCCTTTGACTGATGCGCTTCATTTTGACCTGTTTTTCCTTCACATACTTTAGCTGTCCTGTGGTTCCAGGGATTAGTAGATGCATCTGTAGTCCAGGGCAAAAGGGGAAACGACTTGCATTTACTGTCCACTTATGATCGGACTTGGTGCTAGCTTAATTACAGGAATGACTACTGTTCATCATCATAACATATAATGAGGTTAGTATTATTCCAGTTTAAAACTCACAAACTAGGCTTGCCTGGTGGCGCAGTGGTTGGGAGTCCGCCTGCCGATGCAGGGGACACGGGTTCGTGCCCCAGTCCGGGAAGATCCCACGTCCCGCGGAGCGGCTGGGCCCGTGAGCCATGGCCGCTGAGCCTGCGCATCCAGAGCCTGTGCTCCACAACGGGAGAGGCCACAACAGTGAGAGGCCCGCGTACCGCAAAAAAAAAAAAAAAAAGAAATCACAAACTCACAGCATTCAGCAACTAGCCTAAAGTTATACAGCTCTAAGGGGAAGGATATATATATATTATGACTTCTTTCTTTGCCACATCATTCTACTTTATTGCAGGTATTTAATATTTTCTTTCCTTCACTCCACTGCTGTTATTGGTCACATATCTTTGTTCCCTAATAAAACTCTCTGAGAGCAGAGACTGTGTTTTAACTCTTTATTTCTTACTTAGAACCTTAGCTACAGTGGGAGTCAGCAAGCATTAATTTGATTCTAAAACTCATAGAATAATAGCATGGGTAAATTTACTTGCAGATTCTAACTTAAGCTATAGCCTGGTTTCTACCTCTTAATTGTTATATGATTCCTTAATTTATATGATGAGTCTAATACCTGACACATAAAACATTGTAATGATTATGAAATACAACACAGCATGGCACAACATAACACAATACCATACAACACAACACAATAAGGAGAAAATACCAGTGTATAGTATACAGATAGGGCTCCATCAATGGCTCCTTCTACAATCATCATCACCCATAAAACATCACATAAACATACATCCATGCACACATAAAAATAAAGTATAAATTGGTAGTCATAGGTGTAGGATTTTAGTGCTGGTAGCGTCAACATTTTTAAAATTTGTATAATGTTTCATTGTCTGTTTTTTTACATCTTTATTGGAGTATAATTGCTTTACAATGGTGTGTTAGTTTCTGCTTTATAACAAAGTGAATCAGTTATACATATACATATGTTCCCATATCTCTTCCCTCTTGCGTCTCCCTCCCTCCCACCCTCCCTATCCCACACGTCTAGCTGGTCAAAAAGCACCGAGCTGATCTCCCTGTGCTATGCGGCTGCTTCCCACTAGCCATCTATTTTACGTTTGGTAGTGTATATATGTCCATGCCACTCTCTCACTTTGTCACAGCTTACCCTTCCCCCTCCCCATATCCTCAAGTCCATTCTCTAGTAGGTCTGTGTCTTTATTCCCGTCTTACCCCTAGGTTCTTCATGACATTTTCTTTTCTTAGATTCCATGTATATGTGTAGCATACGGTATTTGTCTTTCTCTTTCTGACTTACTTCACTCTGTATGACAGAATATAGGTCAATCCACCTCACTACAAATAAGTCAATTTCATTTCTTTTTATGGCTGAGTAATATTCCATTGTATATATGTGCCACATCTTCTTTATCCATTCCTCTGTCGATAGACACTTAGGTTGCTTCCATGTCCTGGCTATTGTAAATAGAACTGCAGTGAACATTTTAGTACATGACTCTTTTTGAATTATGGTTTTCTCAGGGTATATGCCCAGTATTCAGCATAATATGTAAACATTTCTTTGTTGTTTTTCAATCTTATTTATTATGTATTAGGCTGCAGTCAAGATACCTATACATCAATCTTTGTTTTAAAAATGCTTTTACTGAATTCTTTGGGTTGGATTCTGAGAAATGGAGTCATAAAACTAAAGATAGGATCCTATTTATGTTGCTAATATGGTTTCCAGACAAGTTTGTAGGATCTACTCTTTCACTAACAATGAATACCAGTGCTGACATAAGATATTCTTCCAAAAATCAACTATCCTTTAAAGAAATAATTAATGTGATCACTCGAAAATCAAACCTTTAAGTGTAGTTTTTTGTGTACTTTATTGATTGAATTTTTTAATGTTCTTTGATCTAATCTTCATGGTGCTCTTTCTGATACCTTGACAACTGAGCTAAGTAAAATATTTTTAATACCCAATAGTTACCCCTAAAAACCATTGTAGATTTTTAGAAAGGCAAAAGCTGAGGCAGCTGACTTAGACACTTTGTGGCAAAAACCATTTTTATGCTTACTTGGTTTTGCTTGGATAGTTATCAAGCTTTAATGCATTGTTGTAAACAAAAATGTTTAGTTAGTTAATTAATTTTTTAAAAGTGTAGCAGACATTTGCAAAGTACATTTTGATATATAGACACACCAGTCGTCTATAATGAATAGGAGAGTTATGGAGTTTGAACCAATGTCTTCATAGCATTATGTGGAATATACAGGCAAAGTGCAGATAAAATAGAGGATTTTGGAAGGGGATAGAGCCAATCAAGTGCTCCAATTCCCACCTTTTAGGGAGACCTGACTGCTTACCTCAAGCTCAAGAGGACTTTGTAGAGAGAGAAAAATCGGATCCTTGCAGGTGGGAGGCTTAGTGCACGAGAATCAAATTACTGCTTATGAAATCCTCAGGAACCGACTGCCTTGTTGGATCAGCCAGCAGAGTTGTGTCTGTCTGGAGATCCACCTTCATTCCTGGACTGTGTTCCTTATGGGATTTGTAAGGATTCACCGTGGACTATGGGTTAGAGATCCAACAGGGTCATCTGTGTCCTTGTCCAACAGAACTACTGAGTAGATCAAAGCAGTTAAAGGCCAGTGTCAGTTTCCTACAGGCTCTGGAAAGATTTGCAAGAGATCCCTTGGACTGGTGATGCATCCACCCAAGGCAAAGGAGTTTTATGTCAGAGAGAGAGAGGGAGAGACAGAAATTTACAGAAATGGCCCAAAAGAAAGAGTCTTCACATCTCTCCACAAAGTACAAACCAATCATCCAGTGAGAAGAGAACTTGCTCTCCCTCTTTCCCTTCCCCTTTGCCCATGCTTCGACCTCACAAGCATCAGTTAGAGCAGCGAGAGAGAGAGTGAGAAGGAAGAAGGATACTCTCCACCTCCTACTGTCAACTGCACAGGGTAAGGCTGTCAGACCAAGGACTGGGATGTGGAGAATACTGATGTTTAAAACCAGTCTAGAGTTTTGCTTCTTACAAAGGGTTGATCATTCCAATTACTAGAATAAGAGTGTTTTATCATTTAAAGTGAACTTAAGGGACTTCCCTGGTGGCGCAGTGGTTAAGAATCTGCCTGCCAATGCAGGGGACACAGGTTTGAGCCCTGATCTGGCAAGATCCCACATGCCACGGAGCAACTAAGCTGGTGCACCACAACTACTGAGCCTGCGCTCTAGAGTCCAAGAGCCACAACTACTGAGCCTGCGTGCCACAACTACTGAAGTCCACGCACCTAGAGCCTGTGCTCTGCAACAAGAGAAGCCACCACAATGAGAAGCTCGCGCACCACAGCGAAGAGCAGCCCCCGCTCGCCGCAACTAGAGAAAGCCCGTGCGCAGCAATGAGACCCAATTCAGCCAATAAATAAATAAATAAAGTGAATTTAAGACAATTTATTAGCTAAGAGTGAGTAGAAGAGTCATGAAGTCTGTCCATTTATGTTTTCAATTAAACGAAGTAAAAAAGCTTTCCTCCCTGCATGAATTTTAAGGGGATAGTAGAAGGGAAATAAAAGTGCTTTTAATTTTATCCCAATAATGTTTCTGAAAAACATATTGCTTACAGATGAAATTTTAACAGCCAAGGTTAAAATAATGATGGATGAATCCCACACTTTAAGAGAACGTATTGAAAGGGCATCTAATATGGAAGTGAGTAGTCAAGCAACAGTTAACTATGAAGGATGCATAGTAGTGCAATCGAAGTAAGGTGGGAAAAGATTATTCCAGGTAGGGTGACCACCAGGTATTAAGGTCCAAACTGCAAAAAGTGGTAGAGGAAGTATCTTCCTGTATCTTCTGTATGGGTGGTGTGCTCTGTTTACTGATGTTTTACGTTCACTTGCTTTGTGTCATGCTTTATCCAAATTGTGGAGATAGAGAAATGTGACTTGATAAAAGCCCATAGCCTACGATAGGGCCAAGGCCAAATGTTAGGTCTCCCACATTTTTCTTCAGAATATAGTTAGACATGTAATCCTTCTCTGAATGAATAATAAGATGTGTTCTTTTTGAGTTAACATTTGTAGTACTTTAAAAAGGAATTTTAGTTTTCTCATAGTCATGTGGTGGTTTTAAAATGTACCCAGGTTTTGCTTTTATCAGGCAAGGTAAGACACACAGACGTGGAAATGACTGTCATGGAGGAAGATGTTTTTACACTTACAGATTCCTAGCAACTGGAGGCGTGGCTCACCATGCAGGGGTGTCCCCTGGTCAGGTAGGAGACAGTGACTGGTAAATGCAGGCAAGAGCCTTTACTGTGGTTTCCATAACAAAGAATGGTCAAAGCAGACTAAGCAGGGTTGGATTGACTAGTTTGAATAATATCAGTGGGCTTTGGAGCATAAGGACTGTCCTGAGTTGTTTAATACCTGGCCCTGGTGTGCGAGGGCCGACATGTGAGAGCTCAGTAAAGGAATTCATTGTCCTTGACCCCATTGTAAGTTTACCAGGCAAAGTACAGGAAGTAAATCTGGCTACCCAATGCCATTGAAAAATATTAACCGTAGGTCCTACTTTACTGGTTACTTCACATTTCCGAAAAAGCTCCTCTCTTCTTGGCCTATTGAACAGAACTGGTTTGAATTAACTTTTGCATTGTGCCTGTTTTAGCTTTCACTGAAGATAAACTCTTCAGTGAATTATAATTAATGCATCATCTTTTCTTCCTTGCCCAAAATATGATAAAAGGCATATATTTTCCTCAATATCTTGTGTAACATCTATGTTTTCTTTTTAATATCTATATACTTGCAAGATGCAATTCATCATACATTTCTAATTAACATCTAATTTTGGATTAATTTCCTCTTTCTTCCTTTGGGGTTTTCTAATGAGACAATAAGTTACATTTGCAAAGGCCCCATATTAACCGTACTTGCTTGATTGTAACACCTTGTGGGTAGTTATAATTGTCTTTTTTAAAATTATCATTTCTATTTGTTAGATATTGGTTGCTGCTCACTCTACTTGCGAAACGTGACACAGTCTCACCAAAGGAAGCGAGTTTTTCTTGTATTATTTATCAAACTTCCCTGTGGAGCTTTTATGGAAGTTTTGTAAAAAAAAAAAAAAAAGAAGAGAAGTTAACATTTGTAGAAGCTGTTGGAATTAATGGCTAAGCATCATGAGAGTTACATATAATTGGAAGTCAAAGGTCAAGGTTCAAGTCTGTGTTTTATACCTGCTAACTCTGAACCACCAGGTGACTAGTTATTAAATTTTCCTCCTCAATTCCCCCTTATGTTTTAAAAGGAAGAATAAAACTCACACATACAATGATGTAAAGATGAAAAGAAACACTGAAACGGAAAAAAGCTTTGTAAATTGTAAAGAGCTATACACATAAGTGATCACAGTGATTTTTTTCTCCACTATGAATAGTGCTAATGAAATAAAGGCATTGACTATGTCCACATTTTGTTTCAATGCTATAAATGTTTATGAAGCCCCTTCTTTGTGCAAACCGCCATAGTGGGAAGTATAGGAGATTCAGAATTTAAACAAGTCAACTAAGAAAAGCTCTTTCTCAAACTCTCAGATGATAGAAACAGCTACAGTGCACTGCTTCTTTCAGTAAGGAAGGACTTATTTGGGGGCAAGTACAGTGTAAGTTTAAGGGATAGACGTATAATGGGATGTGTTGAGGAATGTTTTCTATGTCCCTGCCATCGACTACAGGGCACACTAAAGTCAAAAGAGAAGTTAAGCCAGGCACTGCATTCCTTAACCAGTGGTTCTCCACCCTGGCAACACATTGCAATAAAATGAGAAGCTGTGAAAAATTCTGATACCCAGGCTTCACTACAGATGAATTAAATCAGAGTATCGTATCTGGAGGGCTTTTCCAATGTGCAGACAAATGTGTTGAGAACCATTGCCCTAAAACAGCCTGCGATTAACTGTGGTTCACATACTCCCTCCAGGGCTTAGTGTATGTTCCCTAATTTGGCTTCAGTTTAGCCCATTGACACTTCACCTTGCCTGGAAGTCCCTTGTCATCAGGATTGGGGTGGGGCAGAGAGCAGTTCTTTGCTTGGGTACGGTTCCTGCTATTTCCTCCTTGTTTTATGATCATGTCTACCTCACACAAGAGACCACTTTCAGAGAACCTTGTGTCTTGTTCTCTTCCACCCTGGAGGAAGCAGGACCCAAAGAGAAGACAAGGGGCTGACTACATTCCCAACAGCCTTAGCACGAGAAGGAAAGGAGCAGGGGATCAGACAGGAGGGTTGCAATATTGTGATTTGTAAGAAAAATATATATTTGGTCATTCAGATGACCAAAATATATTTCTCATATATATTTGGTCTGTGTCCACAGTTCCTGGCTCTCAGCTCCCCAAATGCTTGGGATTTCCTAACTGTTAAAAGTGATAAATTGTGCCTTTTGTTGTGTTAATGAGGTGACTTTTGGAAGGCTTCTAAGGATGGGGGCTGATTGCCAGGAGAACCAACCTTGTGATTAAAGGATTGGAATTTTCAGTCCCCCACCCCCTCTCAACTTTTCCCTGGGGAAGGGAAAAGGGGCTGGAGATGGAATTCAGTCACCAATGGCCAGTGATTTAATGAGTCACGCCTATGTAATGAAGCCTCCATAAAAACCCAAAAGGATGGGGTTTGGAGAGCTTCCAGGTTGGTGAACACATGGAGATGCTGGGAGACTGGTGCACCTGGAGAGGACATGGAAGCTTCACACCCTTTCTGCATACCTTGCCCTATGTGTCTCTTCCATCTGGCTGTTCCTGAGTTATAACCCTTTTACAACAAACTGGTAATCCAGTAAGTAAAATGCTTTTCTGAGTTATGTGAGCTGCTCTAACAAATCAATCAAACCCACGGAGGAGGTCGTTGTAACCTCCAGTCTGTAGCTGGTGGGTCAGAAGCACAGGTAGCAGCCTAGGTTTGCAACTGGCCTCTGAAGTGGGGTTGGGGGAGCAGTCTTGTAGGACTGAACCCTTAACCTGTGGGATCTGATGCTATATTTGGGTAGATAGTGTCAGAATTAAGTTGAATTATAGCACACTCGGGTGTCCTGAGAATTGTTTGTTGCTATGGGGAACCCCCTGACATACATACACACACACACACACACACACACACACACTTGAATTGGAATTTAATCCATGAACCTGCAAATGGTAAAACTCAACTGAATTTGATTAATTACTGAAAGCCATCCAAAAGGCTTGTACTAGAGTGCAATGTTATAAGATAGGAGTGAGAAATTATAAAGAGCATGGCTGAAGGTAGTAGCTGAAAATAAAATAATTTTGTATTGGAACATTGCCAAGTTTTACCTCTTCAAAAAACTAGTAACACTGAGACTCTCAGTGTCTATCCTAGTGAAGTTCAGAGTCTAGATGAGGAAGCAAGTCATGAATAAATAAACACTGCAGAGTTTAAGAGGAGTTGTGCTAGAAGTCTCTGGAATCTAATGAAACATAAAATATGGATTCAGCTAGGGGAAATGGTTCAGAAAAGCTTTGATGAAGATGTGTCAGGATAAGAGAATCAATCCTTGGAGAGAGAGACAAAGGGAGGCTTTGAAAAAAGCCTGGGACAGTTAACGAGATAAATGTAGAACAATATGGCTGAAGGGTAATTAGAGAAGAATTATCTAAATGGCAAGGGAACAGCAATGCTTCAAGAATCCCCTAGGTTCTGGGGTAGAATATTGAAACAAAAGATACTAAAATGTTTGACCTCATGATCCATCATTATTTAATTTAAACATTATTGAGGTCGGTATTGATAAAACTTCTTATAGATGAGAAAACTGAGTCTTAGGAGAGTTAAATTAACATGCCTAAGATCAAACAGTTATTGTAGAATTGAGATTTGATTCTGTGTATCTTTATCTGCCTTAGAAAACTAGTTTAAATTCTTCCAACTATGGATAGTGTTTTAAATTGAAGAAACTATTCTTAAGACAAAAGTTCTTAAATTGTTTAGTTAAGGTAAATCTGTGATTTCAGCTTTGTAGTAAAGTTAAGACTATGTCTAATTTTTATTTCTGCCAGCCGCTAGCTGTCCTGGATTGATTGTGTTAATTGTTCTGATTAATAGCCTTCTTATATCTCTGTGGTTTTCCATGTGAGCTTAGTGTCTTCTTGCATCCTGACATGAGGCTCTGCCAGGTCACTTTGCCAGTGGGATGTTAGAAAATGGGATATAAGCAGAGTCTTGAAGCGTGAGTGCTTTTCCACTTCCACTCTTGTATCATTGGGTTTGCTCTCTTTTGCATCTCTGCAACTACCATCCTTCAGGAGGGATTTGAAAGACATGTTCTGGACAATTCAAAATGGCTACACAGTTTTTAGTTGCTCCTCCCATCAAAACATAGAGTGTGCTTCACCATCCCTTGACTGTGACTTGGCCTTGTGACTTGCTTTCACAGATAGAATGCAGTAGAAGGGCAGTTGTGTGCTTTCTAAACCTAGACCTCAGGAGACCTGAGAGCATTCACTCTCACTTTCTTGTGATGAATGCAATGTCTTATATCTGAAGTAGCCCAAACTAGCCTCTGTGAAGTTGAGAGAGCGTTTGGGGAGAGAGAAAGATTCATTACAGCCAGCACCAACTGCAAGCCATGTGAATGAGTCCATCTTAGACTATCTGGTCCTAGCTGAACCACTGGGTATACTCAAATAAGACTGGCTGAGCATAGCCCATATTGCTGATCCACAAAATCAGGATAATATAAGATGGATGTTGTTTTAGGCTGGTAAGTTCTAGGATGATTAGTTATATAGAAAAATATAGTTGACATAAATGTGGAGGAAAGCCCAGTTGTATAATTCAAAGCTACCCTAGAATAGTCAACCCCCAACTAGGCAGCCAGTTGACAATAGATATGTGAATAAGCCCAGCTGATGTCAGCTGATTTGGGGATTAATCGGCAGAAGCATCCACTCAGCCTATAGGTTCAAGGGGAATATTAAAGAGATTTTGTTTCAGTGTGTTTTGTTACGTAGCAAATAGTTCACTGATATGAAATCCGTACCAAAAGAGGAGTGCTCTCACAAACAAGACAAAACAAAGCAAAAACTGCATTAACTTTGAGACTGGATGATGAGCAGAGGCTGGAAAAATAGCAAGGAAACTGTTAGTACAGGAACAAGAACAGGTAAGGAAATTATTTGCGGAGGTTGAGAAAACAGCTTGGAAATTATAGGAGTAGAAAAATGTCAGTCCATGTTATGTGATATAGAACATTTGATGGAAGTGTCTACAGTGATTTGTTGTAAATTAGAACAACTCACCAAATAGATCTTTGGATTTGAGCAACAAGATTTCCAAACACAGTGTTAAAAGAGTCATCACATTGCCTAGAGTTTATATGATAAGGGATTACAAGAAAGAGATAAGCTGAAATAAAAACTGGCACATTTATTTACAAATGGAATTTAGAGTGTATGTATTTGAGAGAGAAATCACTGATGTAATAATTAAAGCTGATTTTCATCTCTGGCCTCTCATGATGGTAAAATACAAAACACAGGGTACTACCAGAAAGACATTGACTCAGCCTAAAAGTCAAAGCAGGGTTGTAGCTGTACTATAGACTCTTTATTAAGGCTTCTGAATAAACTAAAATAATAGCTAGTCAACTCTCTTCTAGACAAAAGAACTTCTAGGAATCTCATGGGCATTCTTCCAATATAGCAAGACATTCTCAAAATAAAAGTACATCAGTCTAGATAAAGAGACACATCTTGGGTGTGACATCTGTAAAATGGAGTATTTAAGTGTCTAAGTGTAAAGTGTCTAAGCAAGTTCATAGGAAACCCACAAAAATTTTAAGAGAATTATATAAGTGAAGGTGCCGTAAGTCCTGACTAAAAAGGACTGGGACTAGTTTTAAAAGAACTCTCAGTCTCCAGCTTTTCTTAAGGAGGAATCAGGCTGAAAATTTTGCTCAGTAGCATATTTCCAGTGTCTCCTTCAGAAGTGAACATGGAGGACAAGGGAGAAGGAAAGACATTCCAGAGTGTGGAGTCCTGGATCTTGAGGAACACACCAGAAAGACAGGAAGCACAGTTAAAGCCCAGTCACATAATTTTCCACCCCTGATATAGGGAACTTTATAACATTTGCTGATACGGATTTTGAATTTTCTGCAGACTATGGTCTGCTGTGCCCCTGTTCTCTTTTTTGAAGGGAAATGATAATTGCAGTTACCCCGTCTCTGCCTCATCATTTTATCTTGAGTGTGTAGGGGGAGAAAACTTTATTTTCAGTTCCTCATTTTGTGGAGCTGTATCTGGTCTGATGTAAACCAAAAGACCCTGGAATTTGAGAGCAAATTCCAATGAATGGTGTGGCTGCAAGACCTTTTATTAAGACCTCTGAAAGTATTAAGGAAGCGTTTAGTCAACCTTCTCGGCTAGAAAAAACTACATCTCAATGGCATGACTGAATTAGACTTAGAGATCTTGGGATGAAATTTTAATGTTTTGGGTTTTATTTTTGTTGGTTTTCCTGACAAGTAGGATTTAAGAGAGAGGAATTAAAATTTTAAAAAGTGATGTTGATGTGGAAGTGATGGTCAAAGTCACAGATGGAATACTTAGGAAGGAGGAAGCCCCCTTATCTTCTGACCTAGACTGTGGGGTCAAGGAAGGGTGGAAATAGTAAAGACAGGAGATAGATGAGAAGGAAAAAATGAACCTGCCTCTCATATCAATATTTATCCTCCAAAGGAGAGAAAGTATCCTCATCTAAGCAGCATGGCAGTGGCCGCTGGTGACATGAGGGCAGGCTGATGTGGGAAAGGGTTCATGAGGAATAGCTAAAAGGTCAAATGTTTACTGGAGGGTTTGTCTCAAGATGAAACTCAGATGTTAGTAGATGGAGCCACCAACCTTTTAGGTTAGTTTCTACTGCAGGAATGAACATAGAAGGAACAGAAAGAAATAACAGAGAGGGGAAATTGCATGGCAGGAAGTGATTTTCACATATGCAGAATTTGGTCTGTGTTTTTTCACTTATTTTATCTTTGAGAATTTATTTTTCTTTCAAAGAAAAAGAAAAAAAACTTTCTTAAATGTAATGCAGAAAGTAAAGAAATAAACAAAGCCCATTCTGGCAGGTTGATTTGAGGATTAAACTCAATAATGTATAAGAAATCACCTAGAACAACTCTTGGCATGTAGTAAATACATAGTGAATGTTAGGGAGCTAATTTCTTTTCTTCTGTCTCCTTTTTTTCTTTGTTCTACCTCTACCTTCTCTCCATTTCCTGTCCTCCCTTCCTTCCTTCCTTCCCTCCCACATTCTTTTCTCTAAGATGGTTTTTTTCTTCTCCTTCTGTATCTATACTCAAAAATATTTATATTGTTGCTCTATTTTTCAATATTTTGATGGTCTGTACTATAGTTACATTTTTTAAAACTTTATGTTATCAACATTACTGTGCAAACTTCCCTTCTCACTCTGCACCATTTGACTTTTTTTCTGCTAACATTAAGTTATTAAATCAGAGTATCTGTGCATGTAGAAATGGTTTCTAAAGAAATGATATTTCACTTGAATGAAGTATCAGAAGAAGGAAGGTGAATTACAAGCGGACTTAAATTTTTTATTCTTACATATTTTAATCACTGACCCCCTTTTTCAAGGCCGTTTTTAATTCTTCATATTATTCAAATCGATCATTCTCCAGATTTTAGCACCACAAATTGGGTTGAAAGTTTCAGTGACTAATCAGGAAAGTCAGATCACTGTTTTGTACTGGAAAACAAAAACAATTTTAATCAGATTGCTAAGAGACATTATTAGGGGAGAGGATCTTGTATAGGATGAGATTTATGTTATCAACCATACTGCAGTCTGAGTTCTTTCAGTGAAGATAAATGAATAACTTCATCATCTCAATGTGTAGTCTCTTTAACCAATACACTGTCTGCTCTCTGA
The DNA here is from genome assembly GCF_963924675.1 of Phocoena phocoena. NCBI lineage: Eukaryota > Metazoa > Chordata > Mammalia > Artiodactyla > Phocoenidae > Phocoena > Phocoena phocoena. Next base: position 75,433,736 of record NC_089235.1, read on the forward strand.
TTTGTGATGGTTTTACACAGGAAAAACTAACTGAGATATATCATGGCTGTCAAATTCTGGTATTCCTGTGGGCTTTCTGAACAGAGAATTGTACCACTTTCATTATTTTTGTGTTATAGATAATGGATAATAAACCAGCTTAAGATACCCAAAGGAGAGTTTCTTGGACCCTAGAAAAGTCTTCAAACACACTATATACACATTAAACTTCTCTTGCCCTCGAAGATATCTTTGAATCAAATAAAAATTGCTTTACTTTCAAAATCAAGAATCAATTTTCCGGAGTTCCCTAGTTGAAAAGGATACTTTTATCTGTGGTCCCATCTGATTCTTGAGGAATATGATTCTCTATTTTTCAAAGTTTTGTTGGGAGTTCTCAAGAATTCACTTGGGGATCATTTTATAACCCAGATTGTCTCCCACTGCCCTTCTTTCTTCCTCATTTCAGACTCCATATATGTAGTCTTCTATTCTCTTTGTCTCTGAGTGAATGTACCCCCATCTACCCTTTGGGGTAGATGGATTTAGTTCAAAATCTCGCTTCACAGTAGGATATGATATCTCTATCTGTCTCTCCACCTGTCTTATAGGAAGGAAAGTATTTACTTGATCATTCACTCATTTTGCTTGTACACAGTTAATTCATGCCTACACTGATTAAATGAATGACTTTTTTCTTTAATACTTACTGAGTTTAAGACACTGTTCTTGGCCTCTTGGGTTTCTATATAAATAAAATATAGCCCTTATAGCCCCCTTTCTTCTGTAACTCACAAGCTTTTGGAGTGTTTACCTCTTTGTGTTGCACATTTATTATCATTAAAGAAGAAAGGGGGAAAAGGGCAATATATATAAAAATATGGCAAACTTGAGGAAGCTATACAAACTTAAGAAATCATATACAAGCATACCTCAGAGATATTGCAGTTTTGGTTCCAGACCACCACAATAAAGCAAATATTACAATAAAGTGAGTCACACAAATTATTTGGTTTCCCAGTGCAAATAAAAGTTATGTTTACACTACACTATAATCTATTAAAGTGTACAATAGCATTATGTCTAAAAAAATGTACATACCTTAATTAAAAATATTTTACTGCCGAAAAATGCTGACCATCATTTGAGCCTTTAGTGAGTGGTAGTAGTAACATTAGAGTTTGCTGATCACAGATCACCATACCAAATACAATAATAAAGAAAAAAATCTTGGGAGAATTACCAAAATGTGGCACAGAGGCACAAAGTGAGCAAATGCTGTTGAAAAAAATGGCTTCAACAGATTTGCTCCACACAAGGGTGCCACAAAACTTCAATTTGTGAAAAATGCATTATCTGAAAAGTGCAATAAAGCAAAGTGTGATTAAATAAGGTAGGTCTGTAAAAGACTAAGTCTAGGGGGTTTGTTTTATAGTTTCTGACTCCCTTTCCTGGAAAGTTTCTGAAATCTCTGTTATCTGTATTCCACTCCCCATTTACATTAATGTTGATTCCATCCAATAGGTCTCTCTTGACCTCGGACTTAACCCTCCTCACAAATTCATGCCGACACCTACCTCTTAGACAATTTCATGTCACCAATTGCGGATAGAATGGAATTATTATTTGTAATTAGTGGGCCATGTAGGCTTGTTTTATGCTTATCCTATATATTGAAAAAGGAGTTTTATAAGGAAGTGGCGTATTTCTTCAAAAAGAAAATCTGGGGACTTCCCTGGTGGAGCAGTGGTTAAAAATCCGCCTGCCAATGTAGGGGACATGGCTTCGAGCCCTGGTCCGGGAAGATTCCACATGCCGCGGAGCAACTAAGCCCGTGCGCCACAACTACTGAGCCCATGTGCCACAACTACTGAAGCCTGCGCACCTAGAGCCCATGCTCCACAACAAGAGAAGCCACCGCAGTGAGGAGCCTGCGCACCTCAACGAAGAGTAGCCCCCGCTCACCACAACTAGTGAAAGCCTATGCACAGCAATGAAGACCCAATGCAGGCAAAAATAAATAAATTTTTTTAAAAAAGCAAATCTGATAATTCATCCATCTAAAGAATGTTTCACTGATGACCAAATCACAAGTGATCAGCTTTCTGCAAATACAAAAATTACAAATGTATTATAAAAATTAAAATCATGAAGTTTGTAGCAATTGAATGGGGGTGATTTTGCTAACTGAAAATTTTTGCACAGATTTAGTTGAGTAGATTTCATTTTGTTTTTATTGAAATACTTAAAAAATATTTAATTGGCAGAAGTTGAGGCCATTAAGTGATTATCTTTTTATAAGTGCCCTAATTTTGAGAAAACAGTACTTCATTACCAGAACCCAAAACTCAGCATTTAATATACAGTTTTTCAGTTCATGTCAATCCCTTTTGAATCCTTCAAAAAATAATTGCAATTTCTGTTAATACTTTTAAAGAGTTTTTTCACTGATATATAAAGTTGATGTTTATTAAGCTTAGATTTAGAAAATTATGACATTGCTATTATTTCTTGCTTTATGCCTATGATTTTAAAAATACTTTTAATCATTCCATTACAGTGTCATTATGTGGTTAATGCCTGACCCATTCACGAAGTCATTCTGGCAGTTCATTCTGGACATCCTTTCTTCCTGCTGTATCACAGTGTTAGATCATATATTGGACCATTCAGTAAATTGCTACCAAACTGATGTATCCCAATTGTTCCTTGTTAGATACCAAAATTTCAGAAATTTATTACTCTTTGGAGTACTTAGGTTACTTTCAATTATTTTTAAGTATTTTCTTTTCCTTTAAAATTCAAATTTTTTAGTAGACTTTCACCAGTTTCACAGAAGTCATATTAAACTTAATTTTGTCAGTTTGTCATTATTTTTATATTTCAAGTATCCTTCGGTGACAGGATTGCTTCAGTCTCTGTGAATGCTCCCAAATTCTTTAAATGTTAAATACTGCTAATCTTTAGGTGATTTTTACTATTGATTCATCAATGACTCAATTCTGCATCAAGTTTAATCCTGGATTCTTAGCTATTAGTAACTAAAATTTTCCATATTTTTTCAGAACTCTCCCCAAACATCATATTTATGGTGAAAGTATTTCAGATATAAGATTTTATTCTCATCCTGATATTTTGGTTACTGATTAAATATACTTTTCTAAATATTACATATTCTGTAAAAAAAAAAAAAAGAAAAGATAAAGTACAAACTTATGACTCTTGGCTTGGAAGAGATCATTCATTGTTTAAACTTCTTATGTGAAGACAAACTAAAAACAAACCAAGAACTTTCCCCAAACAAAACCAGTCAAAATTTGCTAAAGTCATCCTGATCAGTAATAATTTCTTTTAAACTTCATAAGTATTTAACATTTTTTAAACATCTTTATTGGAGTATAATTGCTTTACAATGTTGTGTTAGTTTCTGCTGTATAACAAAGTGAATCAGCCGTACAGTACACATGTATCCCCACATCTCCTCCCTGTTGCGTCTCCCTCCCACCCTCCCTATCCCACCCCTCTAGGTGGTCACAAAGCACCGAGCTGAGCTCCCTGTGCTATGCGGCTGCTTCCCACTAGCTATCTCTTTTACAGTTGGTAGCGTATATGTGTTAGTGCTACTCTTTCACTTGCTCTCTTGCTCACTCAGGCAGGGGGGAGGGAGGAGTATGGTAGTCATAATTGAAATGCAGGGCGAGCCCACAGCGGCAGAGGCCGACATGACTTTGCATCAGCCTGAGGCGCCGTGCATTCTCTTGGGGAAGTTGTCCCTGGATCATGGGACCCTGGCAGTAGCGGGCTGCACAGGCTCCCAGGGGAGTGTGGATAGTGTCCTGTGCTCGCACACAGGCTTCTTGGTGGCAGCAGCAGGTTAGCGGTTCATGCCCGTCTCTGGGGTGCGAGCTGATAGCTGCTTCTTGCGCCCATCTCTGGAGCTCATTTAGGTGGTGCTCTGCCTTTTGTGGGCGCGCTGGGAAGGAATCCCCTCTCCCTGCGCACCCCGACACAATGGTCTCTTGCCTCTTCGGCCGCTCCAGACTTTTTCCCGGACTCCCGGCTAGCCGTGGCGCACTAACCCCCTTCAGGCTGTGTTCACGCAGCCAACCCCAGTCCTCTCCTGGCATCTGACCTCCGAAGCCTGAGCCTCAGCTCCCAGCACCCCCGCCCGCCCCGGTGGGTGAGCAGACAAGCCTCTCGGGCTGCTGAGTGCTGGTCGGCCTTGATCCTCTGTGTGGGGATCTCTCCGCTTTGCCTTCCGCACCCCTGTTGCTGTGCTCTCCTCCATGGCTCCAAAGCTTCCCCCCTGCCCATCCCCCGTCTCCACCAGTGAAGGGCTTCCTAGTGTGTGGAAACCTTTCCTCCTTCACAGCTCCCTCCCACTGGTGCAGGTCCAGTCCCTATTCTTTTGTCTCTGTTTTTCCTTTTTTATTTTGCCCTACCTAGGTCCGTGGGCAGTTTCCTGCCTTTTGGGAAGTCTGAGGTCTTCTGCCAGTGTTCAGTAGGTGTTGTGTAGGAGTTGTTCCACGTGTAGATGTATTTTTGATGTATTTATGGGGAGGAAGGTGATCTCCACATCTTAGTCCTCTGCCATCTTGAAGGTCTCCATAAGTATTTAACATTAATAAATGTTTGATAAATCAATAATTTAATAAAATAAATAAATGGTCATTGAACAAATGACCGTAATTGCCATTTAGACAATTGATTTTTGGTGAAGTGAACCATAGCCTGTGCAAAATGGCGGTACTGCTGTTGTGTGCACTTGTGGTCTCAGGTGGTTTTCTCTACTTCCTTTCTTCGTTCATTTCTTTCCCACCCTTCTCTTTCTAACCTCCTTATCCAGTATTGGTTAAAATGAAGATAGTTTTCCCTCTTTACTAATACTCCCACATATATAGAGCTTACTTAAAATGCTACTGTGATGTATTATAAAGCTAAGAGGAAAGTTCATTAATCATCAATTATCATAAAACTTAGAACTGAAAAGAATTCTGTTAAGTCACTTGGTCCAGCTTTTCACCCACGAACAGGAAACATGAACACACAGACATACACACATGCAAAAATCAACATACATCTGAACCACTGAGGCATAAGGAAGTTATATAACCTTCCCAAGTTCGTAAAACTATAAAGCAAAGCCCCCATTTGTTTAAGTAACCCCATTAAAGGCAGTAGGAAAAATCAGATTGAAAACTATAACTATAATCATGTAACAAACAAGATAAATGGATAAACAAAGATTGTATTAATACAGTAAAATTTTGAGTGAACCTTTTGGTCTTTGCTATGGGTTTTGAATATTCTATAATTTCATTATAAATTTACAAAGAATAAAGTGTAAACAATTAACTAGGTGAAAGAAATCCTATAATTCTTTAAGGCATACATTCAAATGCAACTTCCTCTCAGCAAGTTACAGAAAAGAATTGTTGGGGATACATTTATGACAAGGATCAGATGAGTGGAGGAGTCTAGTCTCCCATTGTCCCTGGAAGGTGTGCTTGGGCCAAGTTGATCTGCTGAATATTCTGTATGAGTTTTCTTTCTTTAAGGGGTAATGACCCCCAACTTCCCACAACACACCAACACTCCTTACAAGCAAATGTGAGAGCACCTTTATCAGTGAAGGCACACCCAAAGTATGGGAAGCTAAACAGTCTGGCTATAGGAATTGCCTGTGGATACCTGATACCCTGTATCTGGAAGTCTTGAGACCAGTGGGATTTTACATAATGGTGAAGAAGACACCCATGCTAAGGGAAACTGCCTGAGCACAGTGCCCTGCCTGAGAGAGTGAGGGGGGTTATCCAAGTAATCAAGGGTAAGCACCAGGGCCATTATTGGAAATTCCTACTCCTTGCATCACAGGGAATTGCAATTATGAGAGGAGTGACACAAATAGAGAAAAGACACACTGAAATTTATTCATTCTAGTAGTGCCTTAATGAAACCATTGGGTAGTTCCCATAGCCAAGTCCCCTGCTTTGACAACATATATACGGTATAGACTTATCACTGCAAATCTCCAGTACTAGTTTGTAAATTCAGAATAAGAACTATGTCTGTGTTTTATTGTCAGTGCCTAGTGTATTAGCGAGAACACAGTGAGCCCTTATTGCTTGTTGAAGAAATGCCATTAGGTTCTGCTTTACTCTTTGGCCATTTGTTAACTTCTGCAGTTTAATATAAATATAACTCAAATTGCATCAACCAAAATTTTCCATAGCTAGTTTTTTCAGACTTGTGTTTTCCAGTCTTACTACATTAATATAATTCAGACTCTATTACATTATATAACTAATTATGTTTAGATGATGAATGTGACAGTACCTTTGGACTGCTTCTCATCTAAAAGTAGTCCATTCTCCTAAAAGGGAGTTCTACATAAATAATGTCTTTTTAATGCCAGATAAAATATATATTTATGAAATTACTGGTGTAGAATAATTTTCAAGCTTTCTTCTAATAATATAAAATTAGATACTAAAAGCCCCTTATTTAAGACCCATGGTTACAGAAAACAGCCCATTCAGTGATCGAGGCCCATAGCTTTCAGAAATTTAATTAAAAATAGTGGACATAACTGGTTCTAACTCCTACCTCCATATTTTTAAATATGAGTTAATTAAATCACTAGGTCATCTTGGAAATTATATCATTTAAAAAACAGCATTTAACTTGTCATCTACAAGCTTTTCCCCAAGCTCAGCTAATGTCTTCAGAAGTACAAAGCTTTGTATGAGTTACTGGTAAATTAGCTGAAAACAATCTGTAGGACACAGGAAGATTATACCATGACTCTTCTGTGATCTTCGGCCACAGCTACACTTGCAAGAGAAAGTAAATAATGAGGAAATTGTACAGGTGTTTCAAAAGCATATTGCAAATCCCTTCATAGATTAATTGAAAGGACAGTGATCCTTGGATTAGGGAATAAATTCACTCTCCTGATTCTGCCACTAATACAAAATAATTTTTCCTGTTTGGATCTGAGTTTCTTTTCCCCAGGGGTAGTTATGAATTAAGTTAGTTCCCAATCTTTTCCTCATTTAAAAATTATAAGAATATATATTTATTTCTGTGTGTTCAAAGTCAGTGTTCTGAAGCCCCTATGTGCCAATCAAACTGCATTAACTAATAGCTTCTGTGGCTTTATGATGAACATTTATGCATTTTACCTTAGAGTTGTTCAGTATATGCAAAAAAGCACATTATTAAGTGTGACAGCCATAAATTGAGAACCACTTAACTAAATGATCTGCAGAGACATCCATAACTTTGTTATTATAGCTGTAAAATAGGGGTAATGCATATGTCATTAGTTTTTTTTTTTTTTTTGTAAATTAACTTAAATAAATCTTGCAAAAATACATGAGATAATAAAGTAGTGTATGCCATCATGCACTTGAGATTATTCTAGGTGGTGTGGCCAAGACGGCAGAGTAGAAAGAACCTGAGCTCACCTTGTCCCATGGGCACACCAAAATTGTAACTTTTTACAGAGCAACTATCTATGAGAATGACCTGAAGACCAGCCAAAAAAAAAAAAAAAATCTAAAATCATCTATATTCACAATAAGTAGTTAAGAGGCACACAAAGCAAAAATATATAAAATATGATATCAAAGACATTAACATTTTTGAACCAGGGAGCAAAAATATAGCATTGTTAGAATGCTTTCAAATTGAAGATATTATCATTATTCATAATTAATCATTAATTACATTTTCAAATTAAGAGATTATCAACTTGAAATTACATACACACATATTTATGTATGAACCTCATGGTAACTACAAACCAAAAACCTATAATAGATACATGCACATAAAAAGAGAAAGAACTAAGAACTCCAAACATACACAACAATAAAGAGAGTTATCAAATAACAAGGGAAGAGAGCAAAAAAAGAAGAAAAGAACAGAAAAGAACTACAAAACAGCCAGAAAACAATTACAAAATTTCAGTAAGTACAAACCTATCAATAATTACTTGAAATGTAAATGGATTAAATGTTCCAGTCAAAAGACACTGAGTGACTTAATGGAAAAACAAATAAAAACAACAACAATAAACAACCAAAACTCATATATATGCTGCCTGCAGAGACTCACATCAGATCTAAAGACACAAACAGACTAAAATTGATGGAATGGAAAGAGGTATTCCATGCAAATAAAAAGAAATACTTAGACAAAATAGACTTTCAAACAAACTGTTAATAAGAAATAAAAAGGACATTACATAACAATAAAGAGATCAATCCAGTAAGAAGATATAACAATTGTAAAAATATAAACACCCAACATAGGAGCACCTAAATACATAGGCAAAAATTAGCAAACATAAAGGGAGAGATTGTCAGTAACACAGTAATATTAGGGGACTTTAACACCGCACTTACATCAATGGGCGCATCATCCAAACATAATATCATTAAGGAAACATTTGCCTTAAACAACACATTAGACCAGATGTATGTATGTATGTGTGTGTGTGTATGTGTATGCCAATCAAAGAGGAAATAAAAAAATAATAATTGGAGACAAATGAAAATGAAAACACAATAATCAAAGACTTATGGGATACAGCAAAAGCAGTGCTTAGAGGGAACTTTATAGTGATACAAGCCTACCTCAGGAAATAAGAAAAATCACAAATAAACCATAAATCTAACCTTACACCTAAAGGAGCTGAAGAACAAACAAAGCCCAAGATTAGTAGACAGAAAGAAGTAATAAAGATTAGAGCAGAAAAAAATGAAAAAGAGACTAAAAGAAAAGAAAAGGTCAATGAAACTAAGAGCCAGTTCTTTGAAAAGATAAATAAAATTGATAAATCTTTAGCCAGACTCATCAAGAAAGAATGAGAGAGGACTCAAATCAATAAAATCAGAAATGAAAGAAAGGTTAGAACTGACATCACAGAAATACAAAAGATCATGAGATTACTACAGATGATACATCAATAAAATGAACAACCTAGAAGAAATGGATAAATTCCCCAAAATGTGCAATCTCTCAAGACAAAACCAGAATTAGGAAGAAATAGAAAACATTAAGAGACCGATTATCAGTAATGAAATTGAATCAGTAGAAACAAACAAAAACAAAAAACGACTAACAAAAGTCCAGGACTAGATGGCTTCAGAGGTGAATTCTATCGAACATTTAAAGAAGAGTTAACACCTATCCTTTGCAAACTATTCTAAAAAATAGAAGAGGAATGGACACTCTGCACTCATTTTATGAGGCCAGAATCACTGTGATACCCAAACCGGCCAAAGACACCACGAAAAGAGAAAAGTACAGGGCAATATCACTAATGAACATAGATGTGAAAATCTTCAACAAGATACTAGCAAACTGAATTCAACAATACATTAAAAGCATCATACACAAAGATCAAGTGAGATTTATGGCAGGGTGCAAGGATGGTTCAACATCCACAAATCAATCAGTGCAATATACCACATTAACAAACTGAAGAATAAAAATCATATGCTTAGCTCAGTAGATGCAGAAAAGACTTTTGCTAAAAGTTAACATTTATTTATGATAAAAACTCTCAACATAGTGGGTATAGAAAGAACATACCTCAACATAATAAAGGCCACATATGGCAAAACTACAGCCAACATCCTACTTGACAATGAAAAGCTGAAAGCATTTCCTCTAAGATTGGGAACAAGACAAGTATGCCTGCTCTTGCCACTTTGATTCAACATAGTACTGTAAGTCCTAGACACAGCAATCAGACAAGAATAAGATGTAAAAGGAGTCCAAACTGGAGAGGAAGATGTAAAACTGTTACTGTTTGCAAATGACATGATACTACATATAGAAAATCCTAAAGACAGCACAAAAAACTATTAGAACAAATAAATTAATTCAATAAAGTTGTAGGTTACAAAATTAATATACAGAAATCCATTGTATTTGTATGCACTAACAAATTATTAGAAATATAAATTAAGAAAACAATTCCATTTACAATTGCATTAAAAAGAACAAAGTATCTAGGAATAAATCTTACCAAGAAGGTAAAAGACTTGTGCTTGGAAAACTGTATAAGGTATTGATAAAAGAAATTGAAGACAACACAAACAAATGGAAAGACATACTGTAATCATGAATTGGAACAATTAGTATTGTTAAAGTGTTCATACAACCCAAGGCAATCTACAGATTCAGTGCAATCCCTATCAAAATACCAATGGCATTTTTCACAGAAGTAGAACAAATGATTCTAAAATTTGTATGGAAACACAAAAGACCCCAAATATCCAAAACAATTTTGAGAAAGAAGAACAAAGCTGGGGGTAAAATGTTCCTTGATTTCAAACTGTACTACAAAGCTATGTTAATCAAAGCACTATGGTACTGGCTCAAAAACTGACACATAGGTCAGTGGAACAGAATAGAGAGCCCACAAATAAACCCACACTTGCATGGTCAATTAATCTACAACAAAGGAGGCGAGTATATACAATAAGGAAAACACAGCCTCTTCCATAAATGGTGTTGGGAAAACTGGATAGCTACATGCAGAATAATCAAACTGAACTGCTTTCTCACACCATATACAAAAATAAACTTGAAGTGTAAGAACTGAAATCATGTAACTCCTAGAAGAAAACATTGGCAATATGGTCTTTGACATTGATCTTAACAATATTTTTTTGTATCTCTCCTCAGGCAAGGGAAACAAAAACTAAAATAAATAAATGGGACTATATCAAATGAAAAAGCTTTTGCACACTGAAGGAAGCTATCAATAAAATGAAAATGCTGCCTAATGAATGGGAGAAGATATTTACAAATGATATATCTAATAAGCGGTTAATATCCAAAATATACAAATAATTCATATAACTTAACACACACAAAAAAACCCAGACAACTCAATTAAAAGATTGGGAGAAGACCTGAGTAGACATTTTTCCAAAGAATACATACAGATGGAAACAGACACAAAAAAGATGCTCAACAGCACTAATCATCAGGGAAATGCAAACCAAAACCACAGTGAGATGCCACCTCACACCCGTCAGCATAGCAGTCATCAAAAAGACAACAAATAGCAAGTGTTGGTGGGGCTGTGAAGAAAAGGGAGCCCTCATGCACTATTGGTGCGATTGGAAATTGGTGCAGAAAACAGTGTGGAGATTCCTTTAAAAATTAAAAATAGAACTGCCATATGGTTCAGCAATTGTAAATCTGGGTATTTACCTGAAGAAATCAAAAACACTAATTCAAAAAGATATATGCACCCCAGTGTTCATTGTAGCATTATTGTCATTAGCCAGAATATGGAACAACCTAAGTGTCCATCAATAGATAAATGGATAAAGATGATGTGCTGTATATATACAATGAAATATTACTCAGCTGTGAGAAAAATGAAACCTTGCAATTTGCAACAACATGGATAGATCTATAGGGAATTATGCTAAGTGAAATAAGTCAGACAAAGACAAATACTGCATGATTTCACTTATTGGCATATAAAAAAACAAATGACCAAAACAAATGAAAACAGACTGAGATACAGAGAGTAAACAGGTGGTTGCCAGAGGTAGGGGTGTGAAGAGGATAGGTGAAATAGGTGTAGAGGATTAAGAGAGAAAAACCTTCAGTTACATAATATATTAGTCATGGGGATGTAATATACAACACATGGAATATGGTCAATAATATTGTAAGAGCTTTTTATGGGGACAGATGGTTACTAGACTTATTATGGTGATCATATCATAATGTATGCAATTGTCAAATTATTATATAGTACACCTAAAACTAATATAATATTGTATGTATTTTTATGTTTTAATAAAAATTTAAATAAATTGAAAAATTAAAAAATTTTAAAAAGCTTATTCTAAAACCTCAAATAATTTTTTTCTGAATAATTTGGAGAAATTATTATCCAGATGTTTGCATATATGTGACATTCATTTGATTTGACTGATTCATTCTTTTATTAATTCATTGATTCATTCAGCCATACACTAATTCACTAATGCAATAAGCAATGAAATTGTTGATGACACTGTGTTATATTATGGGCACAGCAATGAAAGAGACACTAGATAATAAATAGAGTAATGGAGGAGACACAGGACAACAAGTGGAGAGAGTATTTTAAGAATGCGAGAAATAATATTGTACTGTCAGCAGAGATGCTATGGAAGAGTCAAAGAGGTTGCCCCCAGTGTCTGGGAAGGGACAGGAGGATTCTGGGAAGATGTGACAGCTAAGAGAATTTTGAGGAATGAATAGGCATTGGCCAAAAGAAGAAAGGTGGTTTACTTCTCTTCAGCTCAATTAGACAGTGCTCACTTGTGATTATGTTTTCTTACAGTTTTAACAATCCTGAAAAGAAAAATTTCTCATGGATTTTCTTGATGAACTGACTCATTGGTTGTCTGAAATATCTCATTTGAGTCTTTAATTATGGGAAAGACACAGCTTGAGTGAAAGAAGATAAAATTTATGTTGATTTATGATGGGGACAAAAAGCGTATATGTAAATTCCTCCAAATCTACATTTCATATCGTTCCGTTGTTTTAATATATGTTGAATGATTCACTCCACCTCAGTATCCTATATTCTACCTTCATAATATTTATTGAGATTTTACAACATGCCAGTTGGTATTCTTCCATAAAGATGGTGTGGAGATAGCAAATTAGCGAAAGGGGAAATAATATTAGTGTCAAAAATAATAATGTAAATCATAATTGCTACTATGTGTCATTTAATTTACATCATCTCATTTGATTTTTTTTGAAAAAGTATTTTATTTACAAAATATTGCATGTGTGAAGTTAAGTTCAGTATCACCCAGCTTTAAATATCCAAATTGAGAGATGAACTCAGGGATTTTGTCTTCATATTTCAAGAAATAGCTGTGAACTATAGGGGCTAGAGAAGACTTCACGGATGAAATCAAACTTCAAAGACTCAGGACCAGTTGTCTGGGATTTTAATGGGGAAATTTGAGAAGAAGTAGACTTCCACAAAAGGGAAATATCTGTGCAATGTGAGTCAGTATTAGAAATGCATGTTTTATATCCAGGGGAGAATGAGTTACACTGTTTGACTTGAACAGCTATATCAGCTAGACAAGTGACAATCCAAAAAACGCAGGCTGCAAAAACCCTCAAATAACAGACTAAGGACTGCACTCTATCCTGTAGGCAAAAGGAAGCCATGGAAAATATTTCCCTTCATTATTCTGCCTCGAGCAAGCCCTGGGCATGGGCAAAGAAGTGAAACTTGTTGCGAGAGTTCCAATTTTTCAACTTTGAGCTCCTTTCTACTCACTGCCTTTAGGTTCTCTTGGCTTTTTGTTTTTTTTTTTTCTGTATTTCTGTGAGCTGAATGCTCGGAATTTTTGAATAGATGCTGGTGCAGCGGTGGGTGTTTAGAGGACTTTCCATGGTTATTGTTGCTATGGTGACTGCCTCCTTGATATTCACTTGTTCCTCACATCTGTTGGTGTTTTGTTTATGACCATTGGAGAGAAGCATCTCTGCATGATGTTAGCAGGAAAGAGGGGCTCTCTAGCTGCACTCAGAGAAAGCGTTATTTGCACGACCCATAGGACAGCATTTCATACTACCTTTTCTTCCTCTTTTCACACAAACTGGGATCTGTCATCAATGGAAGATGTCACAATAAGATAAGATGTCAAGATTTGGGATAAAAGATGGAAATGTAAAGAAAATAGAAAAATGAAAGGAAGAATGACATCTATGTAAAGAATTCCTGATCTGAGTCCATGTGACTTTCTCAGTGGGATATCTGAAGTGAAATCTCTTTTATTCTTCAAAGCTTTTCTAATGTCATTGTTTATTAATGTGCATTTTCTGATATATCGTATATTCAGAGCAAGTTTAGGGGATGTGGAGGGGATCTAGGTCTTGATAATGATAAAATCAGTAAGAAATTAACCAATTCTAACGATGAATCCTCATAGCACAGAGACCTGCCATAAAATTATCTAGTTCAGAAGGGTAGGGTAATCGTATCCCTCCCAGTCCAAAGGCATTAGTTTTGGAGGAACAGATGATAAAGATAGATTCCCAGACAAGAACTTACAGACACTGAAGCTTTTCCATGGAAGATAGGATCCAGTGTAGGAAACTATTCACCAGGATCAAACATACTACTAGAAGTCTTTGCAGATCTTTAGATATGAGACACTTCTGAAACCTAAAAAAGGAGAATGCAGATTTTAAGCAATGAATCTGTGGTATAGTACCAACTTTGTATCCCACTGGAACATGGAATAGAAGCTAGACTCCAGGAAGAAAAATAGGCATGTGAACTGACTACAGGTTTTGGGAATGAGGAAATTGGTCGATGCCTGATACTGAGAAAAGCAATAGGACTTTGTGTTTCCCAGGTACACTGTACTGAAATCCCAAGAATTTTAGTAGCCCCAAACTGCTAGTGGAAAGGCGTGCCCAATATAATACTGAAATTAGGGACGGCAGTTGGGTAAACAAGGGCTAGCAACATCCCACATTTATAACTAAGCCAGACTAGATGGTAACTCTCCGAGGAACCAAAACTGTATCTTACTGTATGTTTGTACCTCCAGCTTGTATGGCAGCGTCTGATATGCAGTAAAAACACGTCTGGGTGAATAGATAAGGAATACATGAATGATTACCTTGGACTGGACGATAGGATTGGGAGGAAAGAGGGAGGTATTAATGAAGGCGGGGCCATACTCAACAGTGTAAGCAGTAGAAATTAAGGGCTATATTGTCAAGATTAAAGAAGAAATCACTACTTATTTTCTGACAAAATGTTATTTCATAATTATCTGGAAATATTTACAAAGAAATTGCCTACAAAGAGAAATTGCCTCTCTTACAAAGAGAGCTGTTGTAAAAAAGCCCATGTTATAAGAGCATTGTACAGGCTCTGCTCTAGAAAAGTTGGGGTAAACAGGGCAACAAAAGCATGTGGAGATGGACGGGGCCAAGCAGCATGGCAGACATAATCCCCTCAGTGACTCTGAAGCCCCATCTGTCTCTTGGTGGCGGGGAGCACCTCTATCATATATTGACTAAGAGCACTGGCTCTAGAATCACACTGACTTGGATCAAAGTCCGGCTTTGACACTGAATTGCTTTCTAAGCTTGGGAAAGTAATTTACCCTCTGTATTTCAGCTTACATGGCTCTATAATGGAGACAATATTCGTATAAAATACTTAAGGTTGTTATGAGAATAAAACAATAATACTACCTTAATTTCTTGAATGCTTACTAAGCGCTAGGTATGTACTGTCTTTTAAAAACCTTTTTGTATCTCTTCTGTTCCTCAAAACAAAATTTTGAGGTAGTCTGTTATTATCCATCCAAAGATAGGCACAGAAGATTCATCCAAAGCCCCATAGTGAGCAAGTGGTGTAAATGGGATGCAGACCCCAGTAACGGGGCTGCAGGGTCCATTATCTTAACTGCTTCTCCTTTTTTCCTCTCTGGGAATTTAGTACATGTAAAGTGGTGAGTAAGTGTACAGTCAGTGTCAACTATTAATATTTCTGTAACTTTTGCTGTACTATTGGTGATCAGCTGTGATCTAGAAATAATAAAGTTAAATGATAATGATGCTGCTAGTACTGCTACTACTACTAAAAACAATAAAGTCTGCTATTATTTGTTTACTCTATACCAGGCCCTGTGCTATGCATTTTACTTGTACTATCTCATTTTATTATTAGTATCTGGTATAGTATAATATCTCATTTAAATAGTAACAATATAAATGTAAACAATAACACGAATGACAGCAACAACAAGGACTTAGCTAATACTTCTATTATAGTGTTTTGTGTAATATTAGCTCATGTAATTCTCTCAACGACCCTGTAAGTAGGCATTTCTGCTACCCACAGTTTACAAATGAAAAACAGACACAGAAAGGTTAAGTGACTAGCTGAAGATCACACAGCTGGTAAATGGGTTTTGGACACAGTCAGTGTGGATCAGGGTGCATACTCTTAATCATCATCTAGAATCGAGAAAAATTGAACTCTGGGCAGGCTAATCAACCTGTCCCAGGATGCAGCAAGTCAGGGTTTTGCTGAGTCATTTATTGGATGTGTTTAAAACTAGCACCTGCGCTGGGAAAACTGGACAGCTACAAGTAAAAGAATGAAATTAGAACACTCCCTAACACCATACATACAAAAATAAACTCAAAATGTTTGAGTTTATAAATGTATAAATGTAAGGCCAGACACTATCAAACTCTTAGAGGAAAACATAGGCAGAACACTCTGACATAAATCACAGCAAGGTCCTTTTTGACCCACCTCCTAGAGAAATGGAAATAAAAAGAAAAATAAACAAATGGGATGCAATGAAAGTTAAAAGCTTTTGCACAGCAAAGGAAACTATAAACAAGATGAAAAGACAACCCTCAGAATGGGGAAAATATTTGCAAATGAAGCAACTGACAAAGGATTAATATCCAATATTTACAAGCAGCTCATGCAGCTCAATATCAAAACAAACAACCCAATCCAAAAATGGGCAGAAGACCTAAATAGACCTTTCTCCAAAGAAGATATACAGACTGCCAACAAACACATGAAAGAATGCTCAACATCATTAATTAATCATTAGAGAAATGCAAATCAAAACTAAAATGAGGTATCATCTCACACCAGTCAGAATGACCATCATCAAAAGATCTACAAACAATAAGTGCTGGAGAGGGTGTGGAGAAAAGGGAATCCTCCTGCACTGTTGGTGGGAATTTGAATTGATACAGCCACTATGGAGAACAGTATGGAGGTTCCTTCAAAAGCTAAAAATAGAACTACCATATGACCCAACAATCCCAGTACTGGGCATATACCCTGAGAAAACCATAATTCAAAAAGAGTCATGTACCACAAGGTTCATTGCAGCTCTATTTACAATAGCCAGGACGTGGAAGCAACCTAAGTGTCCATCAACAGATGAATGGATAAAGAAGATGTGGCACATATATACAATGGGATATTACTCAGCCATAAAAAGAAATGAAATTGGGCTTCCCTGGTGGCGCAGTGGTTGAGAGTCCGCCTGCCGATGCAGGGGACGCGGGTTCGTGCCCCGGGCCGGGAGGATCCCACATGCTGCGGAGCGGCTGGGCCCGTGGGCCATGGCAGCTGAGCCTGCGCGTCCGGAGCCTGTGCTCCGCAACAGGAGAGGCCACAACGGTGAGAGGTCCGCGTACCGCAAAAAAAAAAAAAAAAAAAAAGAAATGAAATTGAGTTATTTGTAATGAGGTGGATGGACATAGAGTCTGTCATACAGAGTGAAGTAAGTCAGAAAGAGAAAAACAAATACCGTATGCTAACACATATATGTGGAATCTAAAAAAGAAAAATTGGTCATGAAGAGCCTAGGGGCAAGACAGGAATAAAGACGCAGACCTACTAGAGAATGGACTTGAGGACACGGGGAGGGGGAAGGGTAAGCTGGGACAAAGTGAGAGAGTGGCATAGACATATACACTACCAAACGTAAAATAGATAGCTAGTGGGAAGCAGCCTCATAGCTGCTCTCATAGGAAAATCAGCTGCTCTCATTGGGAGATCTCATAGGGAGATCAGCTCTGTGCTTTGTGACCACCTAGAGGGGTGGGATAGGGAGGGTGGGAGGGAGGCAGACACAAGAGGGAAGAGATATGGAGACATATGTATATGTATAGCTGATTCACTTTGTTATAAAGCAGAAACTAACACACTATTGTAAAGCAATTATACTCCAGTAAAGATGTTAAAAAAATAAATAAAACTAGTACCTGCTATTTACTAAATGAGGGAACTGGATTCATTCATAACCTCAACAGAACACATTGCTCTGAACTGCAAAATGCAGATAAGAGCAACACCCTTGTCCCTTTACTTCATTGTCTATTCAGCAGGTAGTCTGTGAGCACAGATGGGGGGCCACGCACTGGGCTCGCTGCAGCAGATCCAGCAGCAAGCAAGGTGGTGCGGCCCCTGCCCTACTCACCTCACAGACATTCTACAAATGATACGGGATGAATGAGAGCCATGAGTGGCTGCACACAAGCTGCTCTGGCAGATACAGCAGGTAATCAAATCTAATTTAGGGATCCAGGAAAGACCAACCTGAAGAAGGAATTTTGATAGGAACCCTTCAGAATGAGATCTTTGTATACAAATGAAATAACACATATGTTATAACTCAACTTTGTGAAAACAAGTGAGACTTTGCTGTAAATGTAAAGAAGTGCAGTTGCCAAAGACAGGATTTTTCTGGCTGGATACAGTGAGGACATAATAAAATGCAAAGATTGGAACATCTGTCCTCCTGCCACTTTTAAATTAGTTAAATAATTACCTTAGAAAATAATCTGTTTCAATGGGTTTATTTTATTACTGAAATAATACGGTTGCTTAATGCAGTACTGCAACCAGGTCATATAACTCACTATGATTCCTAATTCAGTTGAGTTTACATTGTACTTGCACGGGGACATGTTTGTAGGCTTTTAAAAAATTCTCTGTTCTATCTTTTCCCTCCTAGGTCCTTCTTAATAGCCATTATTATTATTATTACTACTACTTTTAGCTAAGGTTGTAACATCAGGTCTCTAGCCATATGCAGAATGGATGGAAGGAGTCAAGCTTAGGTTTTAGGCAGAGAAGCAAGGTAGAAACACTGGATAATCTCAGTGTGAGGAAAAGAGGATCTGGCTGGTGGAAAGGCAGGGAGCAGGGCACCTCTTAATTGTGCTCAGTGTAAATCATGGACTCGTTAGACCTGAAATGGAGAAACAATTGCACACAGTAAGGCAGAACCTAGGATGGCTTTCAGAATTTGAAATTTAATAATTCTGAACCAAATTATATTTTTCTTTTAACGTCTGGCTCCTTCCTTCCTGTAAACTCCTGTGGTCCTTTTCCTTCACCTCTTTATAGCACACGTAACTTTTCACAGACACAAACACACACAATCACACACAGTCACATATGTGTAGCTTACTTTGACTTTTAGGCTATGCACAATTTCAGGGCAGAATATCTATTTGTTTTTCTCTGCCCTTCTCTCCAAAACTCAGACCCAACAGTGTTCCTTGCAAAAAATACATGGAACTAGCTTTTTTAAAGCACTATCCACTATGCTCAGTGTCTTTAATCCTTTATTTCTCTTTATCATAGCAACGATTCGAGTAAATACAATAATCCTCCTGTTTTCTCAAGGGGTAATTATTAAGTACCTTAATAATTAGGCTTAGATGGTAATTATTAAGTACCTTTCCCAAAGTCACAGTTAATAATAGTGAAGATATGAACCTAGAATTTTCTGAGTTCAAATACTCTATACTCCAGCAAGATGTTTTCCCTCGTTTCCCAGAATAATTGTGTGTTAAATATACATATGTACGTATGTATGTGTATATATGTATGTATATGTGTGTGTGTATATATATATATATATATATATATATATATATATATATATAAATAGATAAATGATTTCATGGAACCTACAATTGGAAGTTTTTATTTTATGCTATGTTTTTAATATACTGTGGGTCACATTTCATGCTGTTTTTAATCTGTCATAACTCTTCTTCATCTCTAGAGAGTACATGAGAATTGGACCCCATATGTGTTTTCTACTTCTGGTCAGTGCCATTTTGTCATGTTATCTCATCTTCCATCATTTTTTAACAGATATGCAAATGATGTTCTCTCACTTATTTCTCATTCTTTCCTTAAAAGATATATTGCCTCCAAGGTTATACATCCCCCCGGGAGTGTGTGGGTGGTCTCAGTCATTATCTTGGAAATCTCATATATGGTAACACTAGTAGTGTAGCATAAGTCACAGTCCACTGAAGTAGCACAAATCTTATTACAAGTTTCTGTGTAGCAGCCAATAGGTTTATTGTTTTAGAACTGAAAGTCCTTCCTAAGAGAAATATGGCTTATGAACAAAGGAGTATTTATGGAGCTGAAGTAAATGAACACCAATTGGATACGTATTGAATATGTTGACCTTTAAATGACAAAGCAAGACCACATAGTCACTAAACCACACAGGGACAGGAAAATTACCTAACAAGGTTGCAAAGCCACAATCAATCAAATGGCATATGCCAGGAAATATATAGATCCTATTAGAAAAAATTGATAGTTCTCAATAAAACTCCATCTGGTTTGCCGGAACCTATTCTAGGTCATTTTTATTCATCCCATCCCAAAGTTACAAAATTTGATAAGGCTTGTGTCAAGCCTCATGGAGGGATTTGCAGTCACGGCTCCTATGTAGATGCTGATAACCACAAAATGTTGTAAAATTTCCCATTAAACTACTGTTGTGTTGACTGATATTATTTCCGTCCATCTGTTTCTCACTGAGAACAACAGCTTCTTAGGTCTGTTAAAACCATAAGAAAGGAGAATTTTTTCTTCTGAAATGTTGCGCCTTCAACACGACTCAGAAACTCCTCATCAAATGCACGTTGATCGGCGTCAACATTCAGAGAACTCAGACATGTCTCCTAAATACCATGTAGCCAGACACAAGTGAAATTTCAATTCCAGATGCACTTTTCAGAGAGGCATAGCAAACATTATAAAGTTGAAAATTTTTCTTGTAAGTCACTGAACACCAAAACAGATTTCCTGGACAGTCTCCATTGTCCATTTCTTGATTTTTCTTGGACGGATGCTCGCATGCTTTGTGCACAAAAGAATTTAAGTATTGTACAGCAGATCTCTAGAATGCATTCATCTTGCATAATTGAGACTTATGCCTGTTGAGAGCAAACGTGAAATGTAGATTTATTTTCCAAGTGTAGACTTATAGTAACTTGATATGTAAATTCATAGAACCACTAGAGGGGCAATGTCATGTCATGAAAAGAGTATAGTTTTATGCCATCTTAAGATGTTTTAACTTCTAGTTTTGTCGCTTTCTACTTATGTGATCCCAGGAAAGCCGTTTAAGTTCCGTAAATCAGATTTTGTGTAAGATGCCTCCCAACTATTATATCCCATGCTGCAATAAAGAAGTCAATCAGTGTTTTAAAAAAGTATTTAAGTATTCAACTATATGTCTAACATAATGGAAACAGACATATAACAAACACTTGGATTTTTTTTAATTCATGTTTTAGTTTTAATTTTTGTTTTAGTTGGGGTACAGATAATGTATGTCTTTCTAACACCAAATGTTGAGATCACACAAATCTAGTGTGGTGTAGTATATGAATGGGTTTTGGATACAAGCTAACAAGAATATGAATTCTAAATCCTAATTTAGTGTCTGTGTGAGCTTGGGAAAGGTAGTTAAATACTTTTGAGCCTGTCATTTCTGCTTTGCAAAGAGATGATACTAAAATCTATCTTAGTCTACTGTGATGAAGACTAAGGTCTGTGGGCTCCATGAGAGCAACATCTTTGCTCTTTACACTGATGTAACCTAGCACAAGGTAAGAATTCAGATACTTACGAATTTGTGGAATGATTAAATGAAACAATAATATAGGTGTCGACTGGTACATGCTCTCTAGAAATACTAGTTTCTCCCTGTGCCAAAAAGGAAAATTTCCATAAATTACCTTAAGCAATGAATTTTCTTAATAATTAGGATAAAGAGAGTTGTCTTTTTCAGTAAAATAAACTGACATGGATTATTGAACCACACCAGCCGATTTTATAATTTGTGTTCATTGAAACCATCTGTTTACCATCTACACACACCCTCTCATTTTCAAACGCACTTTCTCCTACTCCTATCACCCTTGACTGATAAATTTTTTCCCATAGCATTTATTGCTTTCTAACATACTAAACAATCTACTTTTCTCTCCCTGTCTCTCTTCTTCTCACTAGACTGTGGGAAGAC
This sequence comes from Phocoena phocoena, assembly GCF_963924675.1. Classification (NCBI taxonomy): domain Eukaryota; kingdom Metazoa; phylum Chordata; class Mammalia; order Artiodactyla; family Phocoenidae; genus Phocoena; species Phocoena phocoena. The sequence goes on from NC_089235.1 coordinate 75,455,626, forward strand.
AGGGCATTTTGCTTTTCTATTTATTTATTTTTATACTGCTTTATCCGCAGCAACTAGAACACAGTAGGTGCTCAATAACTATTTGCTGAAAAAAAGAATTAGACAACGAATATCAATATTATTTTAAAAGACCTTTCCAAATCTTTTCACATTTTTTCCAGCACACATTTTTGATCATCGGGATTAGCAAGCACCACGTACATAGGTCGTCGCTCTCACCCAATGCCCAAGGCAGGTGTCATTAGTTGACTGGTGCTCTTTCCTTCAGGATATGACTGCAGACCCTTCATAACCCGTCCAGTGCTCTAGGCAGCTGCTTCCAATTGATTAGGCTCCCCAAATAAGACGGGAACTCTCAGAGCCTCCCAAAGCCTTACTCTCTATCCTTCCTTTATACCTTGTCATATTTACCACTGTTTTACTTCTCATTCTTATTTCTTAGAAGTTAGATTGTTAGATCAATTTATACAGCCTAATGTTAGGCAGAGAGGGTCATGAAAGGACAGTATGAAGGAAACTTGCACATCAGCTATGGTTATGCTACCACCTAGCTTTAAGGCTTAGAGGAGACCTAAAGGCTTTATACTTCATCAGGTGTGAGGAAGCATTCTTAGAGACTGAGAAGCTTGAAAATTGAAATGGAATTTGGGTAAAGTCTAATGAGGCAAAATGTAAACTATGAGAAGATACTGGTTACAAATAGAATAGAAAACCATTAACATCCAGGATACATAAAGAAGTACTAAAATTCAGAAGGACAAAGAACCTAATTTTCAAAATGGACAGATAAATTGAGCAGACCCTTTAAATAAAAGAAAAGAAAAAAGAAGTTGCAATAAGCATGTGTGGGGGAAAAAGCATCAGCTTTATTATTAATCTTTTAACTACAATGAGACATAACTTCCCACCCCTCTGATTAGCAAGAATTCGTAATTTCAAGTGATTGTTAGGGTGTAGAGCAAGAAAATATACAGCACTAATAGGAGTGAAAACTGGTTTAAAAACTTTACAAAAGATGTCTGCATTATCTAGTAACAAAGAAAATGTACATCCCATGACCAGCAATTACACTGCTTGAAAAATGTAGAGAATTTCTTGCCCCGATGACCCAGAAAACATAAATATAAAAATATAACAAATAGCTTAAACAAAATGTCTAAAAAGAGTAGATGCTTGAATAAATTGTGGGATAGGCATGCAGTCATGCAATGGGATGCTACATGGAAGTGAAAGCAAATGAATAAACAACATACAGTACCATGGAAAATTCTCACAAACAAATTGTTGAGTGAACATACTCATTGTGAAAGAAAACATATTTATGGTCTTTTTATATCAAATTTGAAAACATGAACAACTAAAGAAGAAATTTGTACATATTATAAATACTATAAGAAAAATAAAAATATAAACAAAACTCTAGCAGAAGAGACAGATGAAATTGGGGAAGAACAAACATGAGATCCAGAGTTAATATACTGTTTCCTAAATTTTAGGGGTCTGGGATACTTAGGCATTCTGTATCATTCTTTACACATGGCACATTTTACAGACATTCTTGTAGATATGCTCAACATGTAATAAATAGTACAAGATAAAAGAGGAATGATATGGTAACATAACAATTATACCAACGTTCACTAAAAGCTTGATGTTGATTACATACTTCCACTAGATGACTGAGTAGTAATTAGTTGGTGACCCATATTAGAGTAGGTTCTATCCAGGAAGAAAATCAGAAAAAGTCAAAGAGGAGGGCACAAGGGTAGGGATGATATAGGGAGGAAAGGACAGAGAAAGGAAAGGAAGAAGAGACTGAGAAAAAGAAGGAAAGGAAGAAGTTCAAAGAAAAAGGGAGAAAATGAAGACATTAAAGATGAAATGTATGCCAGGCATTAAGTTACAAGTGTTTATTTGCTTTATTTAATCCTCATCTCAGCATTGTGAGGAAGATATATTCATTTATACTTTAAAGATGGGGAAACTATCACAGAAATTAAATATGTAAATATTAGGAAGGGAGGGAGAGAGGGAAGGTGGAAGGAAGAAAAAGAAGAAGGAGAATGAAAAAAGGAATAGAGCAAGGGAGGAAGAGAAGGAAGTAAAAAAGGAGAAATGAAAACAGTTGGATATTTTCCTCCAGCAAAGTTTATGGAAAAATAAATATTTAAATACTATCCTGCTTTTTTAGGAAAATAACTTTCAAAACTATTGTCTTAACTATAAATTTTTTTCTACATAGCTATGAGAGTTAAACACCCAGATAATTTTATTTTCTTACTTTAAAACTGTTGAGGGAAACAATAATTTGTTATCCAGCTAAAGATCTAGAGCTCCCTAATTCATAGCCTTTTTGGATGATGTTTTCTAGTTTACCAAATTCTCAAGTCAACTTTTTGTACTTAACCCAAGACCTCCATGGGGAGGCAACTGTGGGTGACCTTCACCTCATTTGAAAAACAGGAATACTGAAGTTCAGGGAGGTTAGACATTAGCACTTGAGCTGAACAAGAGCTCACACATGCTTCTTACCATGTTTTCATATATTTCATGAACTTATCTCTTCATGATTTTTCCCCTTGGATTTAAGTTCTGTGTTCATTATATGTTTACAAGGATTTACTAAGTTTATGTGGAATTGAGAAGAACAAATTAATGGTGTTAATTCTATTGCATTTGCTAGTTATATTAGTATGTGTTGGATAGGAGGAGGAATGTGTGAATATTCAAAACAAAAAGAAAGTGTTGTTGTGAAGCTCAGTATGCAATTGGGGATTTGCTGAACTTCAATCTTCAACTGTGATGTTGGTGTCAGTACATTCTGGTTCAAATTAGACCATGCACAACTGCTGAAAGATTGAGTCGCACTGCTGGGCTTAATGGAGAGATAATGACTTGCGTTGGGGTTGGCAATTTTGAAATCAAATATCAAAAGAGACTTTGTTTGTCCTTTGCAGTTTGGCCCCAGTGTGGGGCCGTAGGTCATCATAATTTGTTGGGGTTTTTTTCTCTGTTGGTTTAATCAGCATTCTACAATATCAAGCAACTAACTTCTTTTAGCATTATTTCTCAGTTGCTCTGAAACAAGCTTTTGGATTTTTAAGATGCTGTGCTCTCTAGAATTCTTTGCAAGGGCACATTCTAAGTAGCTGATGTGTTTTATTAGGCATAAACACAACTATGCACACATGGGTAAGGTGTGGCTCCTGCCCTGGAGATTGACAGGAACACGGACACAGGGAAGGGCTGTAATGATGTGTGAAAGGAGTAGTAGAGGAGAACAGGGCTATGTGCTTGATCATAACGGTGACAGTCTGGGGCTGGCACACAGTAAGTCCTTGAAATGCATTTGTAAGAACAAAAAGTACCTTTTTGAAGTAGGTATTTTTATGATTTGCAGAAGTAGCAGAATCAACAGAAAACTGGAACTTAGAGAGGGTAAATTATATAACCCAAGTCACAGACTGTTATTACTGGGCAGAGCTGGATCACGTAAAGTAATTGTCCCGTCAGCATTCATGTGTCATCCTTGTGAAACTGAAAATACAAGCACTGTCTCTTATTTACCCCAAATTAGGACAGTATCCTATACACAGTAGAGATTTTATGAATACTTGTGTTATAACGGAAGGAATGAATATGTCAACAACTTCCCTAGATAGTACCCTGCAAAGTCACATTGGCCCTCTTGAAAACCTTCTGGATGGCCATCTGCGACTTCTTGCCAATAATCCAGTCAGAGACAGGAAAGCACAACCAACCACTTCCTTTTATACGTTTTCCCCCTCTAGGCGCTATTCTGCTGCAGGTGGTTTGAGCTGATAACTAGACGGTAGTATTACTTAATAAAGTCAACAAGTATTTATTGAATACCTACAGTGTGCTGAGAGCCATGATAAGCAGTGTGGACATAACAGAAACTGTTGAGGTATTGGGTGAACAAGATGAACCAGGAAGACATCCTAGTAAAATGATACTTGTGCCAGAAACAGTAATCAGCATCCTTAAGATGAGGGGCATCAGCGGAGGGAGCCCAACCAGGCATCAGAATTCCTTCTGATTTTTTCAGTGCACCCACGCATTGTTCTTTCTGCTTGTCCTTATACTGTTCCTAGCTTTATTCCATTTCTGGACAAAGGTGTCTGCCTCTTGGATAAGCCCTGAAATCCCTCTGCCTGTCCCAAAGTTACCTTGATTTGTCTACCTGGTTCCTGACCTTAACTATATAGAGCACTCGTGACCTAAACACAAAATAGAGAAAACACAATGAGTTCCCGTATCCCCATCACCCAGTCCCAACAATCACAACAGTTTGTCAGTCTTGCTTTATCTAGCCCTTCCCCACTTCCCCACTCCACCCCTAGAGTATTTTAAAAGCAAATCATAAGCATCATAGTATGTCGCTTGTGAATACTACAGTATGTACCATTATCAACAAAAACTGTTTCCCCCTTTTATTTTTATCACTTATTCATTTCAGATTTTTGGTACAAGTCCTTATAACAAAACTTGGTAGCTAGGAAAGATTCTGTCAGCTCACAATTGGCAGGACTCAGAATCACTTCTTTTGACCCAATGTCATTCAGGTTAAGTCATTTATTTCTTTTGAGTGAGATTTTTCCTGGAAGGTTGACCTCAGTCTCTCACAGAAATCCTTTGTTGGACTGACCCTTTATTCCATATTTTCCAGTCATTTACTGAGTCCTTGAAGAAATGTATCTCACATTCTTAAACTAGGAATTCTGTGTCATAAGAATTTAATGGAGTGACATTAATTAAGACTGTGGTTGGAAACAATATTGGCAAAGAGGTAGACTAACAATTTCTTGAAAGTGACATTGGGTGAATCAAATCTTGTCATCAGTTGTGATATGCTGAACATTTACTTATAATAAAGATCCCACTTTTGCCTGGTGGATGGAGACAAGTTGAGTGGGTTGTCCTGTGGGAAAAATGTGAAAGAATCATTGACAACTGCCGTCTATCCAGTGGTTCTGACCCATGGCAAGCAAGTGGCAATCTGATGTGGCATAAATATTAGATGGTGACAAATGACACTGACATTTTTTCAGAAGCAAAGACATGACTCAGACCCAGCAATTTGGCAGATTTGAGTGCCAGCATTTCGTGACAAATGGTTCAGATATGACAGTGTGCTTCACTGCATGGACTTTATCCATCACAGAGGTATTTTTAAAAATCACAGAACACAAAACACCCAACACTCAAAATTGGGTGACAGGAGATGGGAGCTGAGAAAAAAGCAAGTCAGAGGCAGTGACAAAGAGAGCCTGAATTGCAAAGTAGTGACTCTCGTTTTATTTTAAGATTCCCATTTTTTACCATTCTCCATTCCATAATTCAGAAGTGCATTCTGTTGATACTTTGTTCAAAATCAGAAAACAAAGAGTGTTGGGAAAGTAAGTGGTTGAAGTTGTGACCTGAGCCCAAAATCTGATCATCAAAGGGTTAAAATGACCTAAGCTTTTTCTGTAAATGTATATTTACATACGTATATTAAATATGTATGTAAATGTAATATATAAAAATACATATATAAATACATAATTATATGTCTATATTATTGATAAATATATATATATATAAGTTGTGTGTAAATATATATCCAAAATACATAAAAATCTCACACAACTCAATAACAAAAAGACAAACAATTTGATTAAAACATGGGCAGAGGAACCCAATAGATATTTTTCTAAAGGAGACATACAAATAGCCAACAGTTACATGAAAAGGTACTCAACATAACTAATCATTAGGGAAATGCAAATCAAAACCATACTGAGCTATCACCTCACACCTGTTAGAATGGCTGTCATCAAGAAGACGAGAGATAACAAGTGTTGGCAACAATGTGAAGGAAAGAGAACCTTTGTGCACTACTGGTGGGAATATAAATTTGTGCAGCCACTATGGAAAACAGTATGGATGTTCCTCAAAAAAATTAAAAATAGAACTACCATATGATCCAGCAATTCTACTTCCTCATGTATATCCAAAGGAAACAAAATCATGATCTTGAAGAGATATCTGCAACCCTGTATTCATTGGAGCATTATTTACAATAGCCAAGATATAGAAACAACTTACATGTCCATCAATAGATGAATGGATAACGAAATAAATACATGACTAGTATTCAGTCATAAAGAAGGAAATCTTGCCATTTGTGACAACATGGATAGACCTTGAGAACATTATGCTAAGTAAACTAAATAGTTCAGAGAAAGACAAATACTTCATGAACTCATTTATATGTGGACCCTAAACAAAACATGAGCTCATAGAAACAAAGAACAGATTGGTAGTTGCCAGAGGTGAGGGTGGGAGGGTAGGAGAAATAGGTGAATGTAGTCAAAAGGTACAAAAAAAAAGACCTAGACATTTTTAATATATACATAAGTATATTTACACTGTATAAGATAATCTGCTTCTCCTAATAGCTCAATCTGCTAACAGTACAGTTTAATAGAAGTCAGGCATGATACAGTGAGATTTTGAATTAGAAAGCCCTAGCTTGTGTCTCAGATCTGCAAACTATTAACTGTGTGAATTAACCTTTCTAACCCTCAGTTTTCTCACTTGTTCATTCAAACATCAAATATTTATTGAACACCCTTTATGTGATAATCGCTATTTTTGTCCCTAAAATACAGTGGTAAACATTTGGGAAAGATGACCCCCACCCTAATAAGATTCCAGTGGTATCGTACAAAAAATAAACAAGTTAAAAAAATAAAGAGTTGGGCTTCCCTGGTGGCGCAGTGGTTGAGAGTCCGCCTGCCGTTGCAGGGGACACGGGTTCGTGCCCCGGTCCGGGAAGATCCCACATGCCGGGGAGCGGCTGGGCCCGTGAGCCATGGCTGCTGAGCCTGCGTGTCCGGAGCCTGTGCTCTGCAATGGGAGAGGCCGCAACAGTGAGAGGCCCACGTACCAAAAAAAATAAATAAAGAGTCGAGGTAAATTTGTTTTACCGACAATGTGGAAAATAAAATAAGGTAATTTGGAAGTAATTAGGCCACGTTTGGAGGTTGAGGAATCTAGTTAAAACAGGATGGATGAGGAGGGCTCTGAAGTGTATTAGTTTTGCCTAAACTTTTATAATGAGAAGTGCAATCATGAGAGGACAAGAAAGAAGAAAATTTCAAACAGAGAACAGCAAGGGACAAAGTTTTCTTAGAGAATGTGGATATCAGAGAAATAAAGTGAAGGCCAGTTTGGACATAAATCTCCTGCCAGAATATCAAATTATCAAAATGAGTTTCCTGGAAACACTAAGTTAACGAATGTGGAAGTGTTTTTCCCATGTGCAATGCGTGAATCTTCAAAGAACTCCTTCAGTGAACATCTGCAAAAATATAATTAGCATGCGAATTTATCATTTAGTAATCAATTGCATCCTGAGTAGTTGGCGCCCGAAGTGAAATGGCAAAGCACTGAGACCATTTACTACGGCATTGCTTTAATCAGTTACCTGGGAGGTCCTGATGTCGGGTCTCATTTGGACAGGAGTACTTTCAGGGGTTTTTCTTAGGTATGTAATGGGGGAAGGAGGCATACATTACTTTGTGAATCTGAAGATTTTTTTCAATGTTGATAAGCATTTGGTTTTTTTTTTTTTTTACAGGTATTGAGTCTAGGATTAGAAAGAATCAAACTGTTAATTCTCTGAGGCATATTATACAACTTGAGTATTATATATCCTCAGAAGTGCTGACATTCAATATTGGTGTTATCACTGAAGGCATATTCACTCTAGACTCGTACCTGTCCCTGATCCCTCCATCCCAATTTAAACCATCCTTTACATAGCTGCCTCAGTGCACTTCAGGAGACCATGGTTCAAGCGTATGCTTTTCTTTCTCATATAAAAATCTTTCAAAGGCTTCACAGTTTTGTAGATACAGTTCATTCAACACTTAATTCAAAAAACTGTCCCATATAGCTGATAAGTGCCAGACACTGTAGTTGAATTTAATGATGCATCAATAAATAAGTTAGACACTGTCCTTGTCATAAAGGAGCTTTTATTCTAATGGAATAGGTATGTTAAACTAAACAGCAACAACAATAATAATAATGACAAGAAATTAATACTGTATTAAAATAATATCCAATCTCCTCTAAAACAAACTATAATAGACAGAAAAAAATACATAGAAGTAGAACATATTCAATGGACTTAACACACTTGTTGTAAGGGAGCTTGTGGTAGTGGACAGTAATATTACTTCTGCTCATTACTAGCTCTTCCTGCCTCTTGCATTAAAAAAATACTGTAAAATGTGGTGACTTAAAACAACAATTTATTTGTTCATGGTTATTTGGATCAGCAGTTAGAGCTGAGTTCAGTTGAACAGTTCTCCTTCTGACCTTGTCTGGGGTCATTCCTGAGTTGTAGATGTCTAGCAGCTCAGACTGGGACTGGGAATCCCAGGTAAACTCATGCACACACCTGGCTGTCTGAGCTGGCATCAAGATTGTAATCTTAACATAACAGCACTTCTGCTGCTTCTATTGGACAAAGCAAGTCACGAACTCAGTCCAGTTTCAAGGGGTGGGGAAATAGATTCTACTTCTTAATGGAAAGATCTAGAAAGAATGGCCATTTTTAATCTACCACACTTTAGAAAAGCTTATGCTCTCTGAATCTTAACTTACTCAACTGTAGCATGAAGAAGTTACACCTACTTCTCCAGATACTTATTATGATCAGATCATGCAAAGAATTTGAAATATCTGATATACGGTTTATACTCAGAAAATGATGTCACTCTTCTTACCCCCTCCCATTTACTGAGTGTTATTGTGTACTTATGAGGAATGTGTACAATGATGAAGAAAAAATGATCTTTTCCTTAAGAATCTTTTGACTGAAGAGTTTGACATTCAAATGTCATTCACTAGTAAATGACATGGGAAAGTTGTAAAATTAGCAAATTGCTTATGAAGTCAATGACTTCCTGGTGCTTGTTTTATTAATTTAATTTCTAATATATGTCTGTGATCCAATTCATAATTTGATGCTATCAGATCTTTCAAGGAGTGGCCCTGTCTTCATAGCATCATTCATTTACCACTCCTTCACTTTGTCACTGATTTCCCTAGCAACATTTGCCTGGTGCACACCTGGTGATACTGTGCAAGAGGCCGATGACAGAAAGATGAGTCGAAAGTGGTCAGTGATCTTAAAGAAGAGCTTGGTCTTATATATGGAGGCAGGGGTGGGATAAAAATGATAATAGAGGGTGTCAAGGGCTGTAATAGAAGAACGCATGTGATTATTCTAAACAAGATATTCTAGATCCATCCCCAAAGAGGTGACACCTGGATTAACTATTAGTGGACTTTAGTTGGGCAAAGAAAGAGGGATCTGGATCAGATTCTACTAGGCAGCTGTAAGTGTAAGAAAACAGTGATCTGAAGCTGTGGCTGTTCAGTGGGAACCACCAGTTCAGTTAGGCCGCAGAGCAGGGTCCTGATATCCTGGAGTAGGGATAGCGAGGTGTGAGAACTGAGTCTAGAAGTGTGAACTGCGTGACCTTGAAGGCCCAACTGAGGCACATGGATTTTATTCTGGAAGAAGAGTTTTAAGTTCCCCTTCACCCAGTGAAATTCTTTATCAAAGTCTTTCATGAAGCCAAGCAAAGACCAACATTTTCACTAATCCTAATAAAAACATGAGAGTGCCCCCTGGAAATTTGGATAAAATTGAACTTTTTTATGTAACACACAATTTTCTTTTCCCTCTCTCTCCTGTATTCCATTGTGTCCTCCTTATGACCCCCTCTTTCTCATTTCTTCCCCACCCACAAACGTTTATTGAATTTAGGCCCCATGATATAGACTGCTAAACACAACTTCCTGATGTGCTTCGAGGGCTCTTCCAAATCAAACCAGCCTTTTCAGATCTTTTCACATCTTTCTACCTTTGCACAGGAAGTTCTGTCAGAGATGCTCATTGCCTTTCTCTGCACTAAATGGTCTTATCCTTTGAGACTCAGTTCAACCTTTATTTTGTTCCATGAATATTTTTCTCTTGTTCTCCAGAACATTAACCACATCTCACTCTATACCTCTACCTGTGCATCTAGAGTTATATTATCGCATTATCACGGTTCTAGTGAGGGGCCTGGGGTTCTGTAGGTGAACCCCTAACACACACACACACACACACACTCACACTCACACTCACACACACACACGTTCAGACAAGTACCCAGACACGCAAACCCACACACCAGTACACAGATGGCACTAAGATCAAGTGCCACTGGTTGCTGTGAGATCTTGTCAAACCAGTTGTTCACTCTGAACCTCAGTTTTTTTCATCTATGGAGGAAGAGAGGTTGAAATGCTGAGAGCTCTGTCATCAAAAACAGTAATCCTGTAAGTGAGACACCTTGTAACATGTTCTTTAAGCCATATGCATGCAGCTCCTAACCTCATCTGATATATTCAAAACCACTAATAATTCCATGTGAGAGTATTAACAGGAAAAATAGTTGGAGAAGATCACATATCTGCCAGACCCAGGTGTGTAGAGGTGACTGTTACACAGGTGACTGTTATACATCCTTGAGGCTCTGTGAATCAGTTTCAGAAAGTGATTAACATGAAGGTTGTGAGTGAGACATAGCACACTAATTAGAATGCCCTCTGCCTGGCTAATTCTCTTTTGGTCTTTCCTTTTCCCATGTAAGAATCTACTTTTTTTAAAAAAGCTGCTAAGAACTGAGTTGTACCTTTGAGCCTCTTCTGCTCATCTCCTTCTGGCATCTGATTTTTTTTTCTTTCTTTCTTTTTTGCGGTATGCGGGCCTCTCACTGTTGTGGCCTCTCCCTGTTGTGGCCTCTCCCATTGCGGAGCACAGGCCCCGGACACGCAGGCTCAGCGGCCATGGCTCACGGGCCCAGCCGCTCCGCGGCATGTGGGATCTTCCCGGACCGGGGCACGAACCCGTGTACCCTGCATCGTCAGGCAGACTCTCAACCACTGCGCCACCAGGGAAGCCCAGGCATCTGATATTTTATGAGAATTTGGGGTCTCATTCTGACCCAGAATGTGTGTTACTGTTTATTTTTCCATGTGAGCTTCTCAATTTTAAAGAAGCACTGTTAAGTGGGCAGACCTTGCTGGCACTCTTACCATAGTGATCATTTTGAAACCAGTCAATCCACTATTACGGTTTTATTTTCATGGGCCTTTTAGGAAAAAAAAAGAATAGACTTTTGGAGTTATTTAACCAAAGTTTTAAATCCTCATTCCATTCTTTACTAATTTTGTTAACCTTGGGAAAATTTTAAATATTTCTGGTTTTTATTGTCTACAGCTATAAAATGACAATTCTAATACCCACTGCAGAGATTTATTGTGAAAATGAAAGACTCATATAATACATTTATCATATCATCTGGCACACAGTTGCAACTCCCAGTTTCCCCTTTAAAATCCATGTTTCCCTAGGAACATATTGATAATTAAATTGACCAGCAACAAAACGATATTATCAATGAATGCTTTACCTAATAATGTATGTATTTATATCAATTAGAATAACAAAAATCAGAGCTCTTTTTGTTCATTCATTTGTTTGTGTGTTTATTCGCTTAAATGAAATTTAGTATATGGAATTCCATGAACACCAAATTACTAAAAAAATGTCCTAATGAGTGAAAATAGTTAGGACCCAGAAAGATGGGCAAAACAGCTAAGCAAAGTAAGATCAAGGACAGGTGTTCAGGAATCATCACCATTCATCCAGAATCTTTCAGTTTTACTGCACTAGCCCTGCCACTGGATTAAACAAATCGGGGCCAAGATGGGAGAAAAGGCAAGTATTTGGGCAGAGAACAGAGAATAGCAGGCCTCTAGGAGGAGGGGAAGAAACTGCTACTCTGTGGGTTCCTACCTCCATTGCCTCACTGAACACGCTCTCCATTAAGCTTTCTCATGCTCTGTGAGTCCTCATTACCGGACAGTCCACTGTTGTTGGCTGTCTGTAAGCTAATACTCACCCTAACCCACCTGCCCCAAACCTGGCAGTGGACCTGATAACACAAGAACTCGCTCATTCCTTTCTATACCGGGTCTTGTTCTGTTACAGAACTCACTGGACTGAATGTCTGTCTCCGTGCCCCTGTCTTCCACTGCACTGTGACCTTCTCTACAGGATGGGTGAGTCTTTTATCTTTGGGCAATTGCAGTGCCCAGCTGGTAGGAGGAGACCAGTTACATTTATTAAATGAATGAGTAAAAAATGAATGGATGAAAAAATGCATTAAGAGCCATGAACTGATCATTAAGGAAACTTCAGACTCTAATATTTTATAATTCTCCTTTACCCTCTGTTGGGTATACTTACGCTTACAAATATTAGGAGGGAGCTAATCAACATTTGCTGAGGGGCAGTATATAGAAAAAAGTCTGGTTGAATTTTCTTCTGATCTGAAAAATTGGGTGATATAATTCTCATTTTGCTTTTCAGTAAAGGAAATCTCAGAAAACATAAACAAATTAGGCAAGGTCAGAGTTACAGAAAGTCTACCTGCTTCAACTTTTGTGCTTTTTTTCCCGCTCTTCCACATGTCCCACTCTGGTGCAATATCCCGGATCAGTTTGCAGTTTGTGAAGCTGTATTGCAAGGCAATTCTTGATGCTCCCATGATAGGAATAGCTCTGTCTTCTGCCTAACAAAATTGGCACAAATGATCAATAATCTGGGAATGTTATGTATCCATTCCATGTTTTCATTTTGGAAGAGTTTTTTTTCCCTCACCTCCATTTTCCTTTCTATCTTCTGGGGATATTTGTATCCCTCTTAACAACTGAGTGTAATTGAATTCTCAACTGAACAAAGTCCTGAAAAGAAGCTCATGGCTACTAACAAGGAATTTGGACAAAATCAACAGAGACAAAGAAATTCTTAAGTAAGAAGGGAAACAACTATTTTAGTCTAACATCATTTTTTTATTCTGATTACACCTTCTTCCCCACTATGGCTCACGTACCACCACATATCCTGTGTGGCTGTTTTTACACGGTTTATTTCTTCTGCTCAGAATGACCACATTCCCCCACTGCCTCTCTTCACCTTAATGATCCTTATTCATCCCATTAGTCTTAGCTTTGACTTTATCTTTTCCACAGAGTATTTTCTAGCTCCCGCTTGGCTGATTTAGTTCTCCTGTGTGTCCTTGAATTTCCCTGAACATCTTTATTTTTACATTGGCCACATTATGTTATAATTATCTATGAGTCTGTATTCACCACTAGACTGAGACTTCTTAAGAAGTGTGGACCTATCCTTGCCTTAATTCTCAATGATATTTGTAGCGCTCAGCACACATTAGGCATTACAGAAATGCTCGTGGAGGAGAGACAAGTAGGAGACGAGAAAGGGAACAGATGGGAAAATACATCATAGAGTGAGAGAAAACATCCTAAGATAGTAGGATAGTAGACAGAAAATCCTTTCTTAATTTGAGCCAGGATTTATCTCCCTGAAAAGTAAACGCTTTGGTCCTAGTTGTATATCTTATACCCATTTATTACTGATATCGAGGAAATAATGGTTAACTTTCTGAATTTTTCCTTCCCTAAGCCAATTTCTGTGCCTCCAAGTTCTTTAATACTCTCTTATTTGAAAAAAAGCACACAATTTGTGAATTGTCACTTCTCTGCAACACAGGGTCATAGGAGAAATCATAGAAAAGAGAATCAGTATTGAAAATACAGAGTGACACAAATCTCATAGTGAAGTCTGCATCTGTCAGTACCAGCTATGATACTCGAAAGATATTTTACCTTATTCAACCATAAAATCAGAAAATTTTATTCTCATTCATAAAATTGGAAAAATGCTGTTTTGTGTACAGATTAAATGAGATAACATGGGATTTACTTCGTACAGTTCCTGACACATGCACTTTACAGATGTCTCCCAAAGTTAGAGCTGTTTAAAATTGTATGTGTGTGTATATGTGTGTGTACTGGGGAAATTACTTTCTGAATTACTTTAAAGCAGAGGTTTGGGATATTTCTATAGTACATGAAAATATGGGCTTGCATCCTAAATAAGGTTACTTTAGTAGTATGAGCTCTGAACTGGGAACAAGGAAATGTGAACTTTAGGTTCAGCTCTGCTACCATCTAACTGCATGATTTGGGAGAAACCACAACCTTCTTAAATGGCCACATTTTCCATATTTTTAACATGGAGGAACTAGGCCAAATCATTTATGTGATTTTTGTCTAAGTATTATTATTCTATTCAATACAATCAAAAAGCATTCTATGACAGAAGCAAACTAGTAAAACGCCAATGAAACTTCAAGACTGCTGGGGAAAAAATGCTAAGTGAATAAGGAAATAAAGATGGAATCAAATCTGGCCCATTGGTATTTATCAGAAAACCCTTACCAACCCCCGCCAACAGCTCATGAAAAATGCCGAAGTTGGCGGCAGAAAGACATTGTTACTGTAGAATACTGCTCAATGTTGTCTTCTCAGACCACTTCAGATGACTGTTCTTTAAATCTCTAATAGCTTGGTGAAGTAAAGAATGGCATCATTTATGTGTAATTCCAGTCATGTCCAATAATCCCATCAGCCTGAAGAGCATGAGGCATGCACATTGATATTTGATTTAAGTAGTAATTGAACACAAATTTGTTTCTAGGAGTTGGGGCACAGTATTAAAATAAATGCCCAGTTTCGTCTCCAGCTCCAGTAAAATGCTTCTGTAATAAACACATGGAGAAAAGCTGTGTGTTTTGGATGAACGCCTATTCCATTTAATTCAAGAAACAGCCATTGAGCTTCTACCCTTGTGCTCTATGTTGTACTCAGCACATAGGACAATGTTCAAAAATAAACAAGGCTTTCCCTTGGAAGAAGAATACTCAGCTCCTCAATGCCTCTCTTCTTCCATTTTAATTTGTGTCATAGTTTAAATTCCCAATTAGTTAAATGATCATAAATTGGTCTTAAGAAGCGAGCATTTTATACATTAGGTCTCAAAAATATTTATTGAAAGAATGAACCCAAAATATAAAAGTATTTCATGGGTACTTAACTAATTATACTGGTGTAACACACATCTTAGACCATGCTGTACTTTGGGAAGGGTATTTAGTGTCTTAAACACACTGACATTGTTCATGATACTGCTAAGTGACTACAATTATCTAATGAAAGTGACAACATTTTCTTTCGTATTAATATGTTTTTATTTAAAGTATTTTTACTTAGACATATAGTTTAAAATTTTTCATTTGTTCATCCAAGCAAATGCTGGGATGCAGTCAGCATAGGAACTTTGCTGCTGTGGAAACAGATTTACCAAGTCAATTGCTGAAGGCCATCACTGCTAGTGTGTAGCAGAAGTAGGTTTCAGTCTAAAGCAATTGTCCTTTTTGTCCTTCAAGTGGAAAAATTATTGTAGTTCAGAATTTGGATAACTCTAATGTGGCAAATTTGTGTTGGGGGACATTTGGGTAGACTTCTGTTTCTCCTCATTGTGCTGTGTGAAGATGCCAGCTCTGCTCTGCCACCTGTTAGCTGTAGTTCAAAGAGAAGCATCTCACCTAAATGGTCAAGAGTGCAAAGTCTAGAGCCAGGCTGCTGAGACCCAATCCCAAATCTACCACTCACTAGCACTCACTAGTTGAGTGTTCTTAGGCAGATTATTTAACTGATTGGTGCCTCATCTCCACCCAATGTGAAATGGAGGGGATAATAGCACCTGCCTGTAGTTCATTAAAGAAATTAAATGAGTGAGTCCATGTAAAGGGTTTAGAGGACTGGCCCGTAATCAGCACAATGTTAAGTGTTTGTTAAGTAACAGGGACTCCTATCCAGCAGATGAGGTAATCTATGTGTAGACTGAGAAACACTGAAGAAAATGGCATTTTGGTAGAGCTAAAAGGACAAGTAGTTGAATCCTGTCAAAGCATAAATTTCCACTGGCAAGATTGTAGGTAGTTGCAGCAGGAGGGAGCCAGCTCTTGGAATGTGAGGATTAGTAGACATATCAAGGTTGTATCCTGTAAAGTGTTTAGACTATCCTGAGCACAAGAGGGAGATATTGAAATGCATTTTAGCAGGGGCAACATCTAAAACCAAAACAAAACAAAGGTACACCCTACAATTACAAAGTATGATGATTTACATTCTGTTTGGTATATATTTTTGGAACTCATATTACCCAATCACTGATTCTTTATTTGGTAAGTTTATGTGTGCATATTTGTATATTTAACATGGCCCTATTCCCCAAAGGCACAAAAAATAATAATATACTCTCTCCATTCTCTAAGAACCCATTGTCCACTGGCTGACAGGCATGGGAAAAGAACCACACTTGAAAGGCTGATCTGTGTTCTACTGCGGTATCCAGCTTGGATCCTAAGATCACACATCGGCACATTGTGTGGAATCCTGCACTAATGAGTAGGAGTGGAAAAGGTTGGAATAGAAACATTTCCAGCAAATTCAAGGAAGTGAAGGACAGGGAAGCAAGCATAAAGGCAGGAAACTTTGGGAAATGTTTCAGGTACTCTAAGTAATTTGACAAAGCTACAGTATAGTAGGTTAGAAAATGAAAAAATATAGTCAGATAAAAGTTCAGCTTCAAATACTAAGGATGCACATTTTTAGGAGGTGAATATTTTCACTACAGAGACAAGCAGTCATAGCTGTCTGGAGACAGGATTATGCATCCAGGAGCCAGCAGGGAAAGATCTGGGGGCATCGTCATGAAAACCCACATGTGCACGTGGCTGGATTGTTTTAAGGATGGGCCTGCGTAGTGTCTGGTGTGTGAGTGCTTAGTGTCAGTCCCAGACACAGGCCAGCATAATGTATGAAGAAATGGTTGGCAGTAGTTGAGACTGGGAAAGTAGTCAGAGAGCAGATCTTGAAAGATTTTGTATCCCGAAATTAGGGTTTTAAGCAATGCGTCTGCACTATGCAATATTTTCCTCTGAAATGACTCTAAAGACAGAGAAAAGAAAATTCCAGAGTCTGGTAACCCAGTACAAAGCAGCCTGACATACACAGAAAATTTCTTTGAATCTGATGTTTCATCTCTAAAATGTGAGTTTTGTAGCCAGTGATATGCTGGTGTTCATTTTGAGATGATCTGTTTTCCTCAAATCTTTAGGTTAAACGGGCACCCCAGGCATCTGGCCCATGTTTAGCAGTTCCTGGCTTGGTATCCCTCTAACACACACTCATTATCACAGGGGGATGCATATCCTGTTTGAGGATCACAGTTACAGGTGAAAAGGACCCGTGAAAGGGTGCTGTGCTTTAAGAGCATTACAAGGCATCACCCATTCCTTTCATGAGAGAATTGATGGGCCTCATGAAGTTCAGCAATGTGATGGAGTAGCCATAATGCACCCGAAGTTCACCAGGCTCTTCTCCCTGCAGCTCCGCATTTAAATTAGCTCTGAACTTACTGTTAGATTAAAAAGGTCTGTATATTTTATGCTCTCCAGTGACTTTACTGCTCACTAGAGATTTGCTATATTAAAAAGCGCCAAAATTACTTCTGTCAACTAACTGTATTATACTTAAAGTCTAGATAAATTATGGAGTGGTTTTTGGAGCTACTGTGGGGAAAGTCTGCATTGAATAAGAAAGGACTCATGTCCTTGGCCTATGTGAGTAGGAAAAGTCACTTTATACGTCCACAGTAAATCATAGTGATGAGGATGATAGTGATAATGGTGAAAAGGAAGTTATTTCAGGTAATTAGAAGAAACTGAAGATGCAGTTTTTGGTTACAAAATGACTGGCCTCACATCTGGTCATTGATGTGGTGAGTAGATCAACCCCCAATTCTGATACAGTATGTTAAGTACAGAAGGCTGAATACAGCATGCCTTTGGAATATAGAGGAGGATGTTCTGTGTAGACACAGGGACAATAAAGATTTCTTGGAGAGTGAGGTGCTTGATCTGAGTCTCAAAGTTGGTTAGAAATTACTCAGTCAAGAAGGGCTATGGGCTATGCAGAAACAAGCTTTGAAACATGTGTCACAACAAAGAAACATGGCAGAAATCAAGATGTAATGGAAGACTAGCAATTAGTTACGTTTGGCTAGACTTCATGATGTAAAAGAGAATAGAAGGTGGTTAAAGGTCTTGGGTAGTATGCTGAGGAGCTTGGCATCCACCTACAAACTAGGCAGGCCAGGTGGGTCTCTAACGCCTCTTCAGGATGTTAAATGTATGAATCTCCTAGGTGAAAGGGCAGCTGAGACTGAAATTTCATTCAAGCTCCATAAGCCAAGCCAAGACTTGTGTCCAAGATCTGGCACTTAAAAAAAAAAAAAAAAAAAAGACTTTTTTTTTTTTTTTACAAAGTTTTGTTAAGCCATGTGCCTGTGGAGCTCTGTAATGAGGTGTGCCTTTGTGTAACCTGTACAAAAGGGAAAGGTACTGTAGGGACCAGTAGAGTCCTCAGCAAGATGTAAAGAACATGGCAAATATCTTCTTCCATTCTGAGTATTGTCTTTTCATCTTGTTTATGTTTTCCTTTGCTATGCAAAAGCTTTTAAGTTTCATTAGGTCCCATTTGTTTATTTTTGTTTTTATTTTGCAAATGAAGCAACTGACAGAGGATTAATCTCCAAAATTTACAAGCAGCTCATGCAGCTCAATATCAAAAAACCAAACAACCCAATCCAAAAATGGGCAGAAGACCTAAATAGACATTTCTCCAAAGAAGATATACAGATTGTCAACAAACACATGAAAGAATGCTCAACATCATTAATCATTAGAGAAATGCAAATCAAAACTACAATGAGATATCTCACACCGGTCAGAATGGCCATCATCAAAAAATCTAGAAACAATAAATGCTGGAGAGGGTGTGGAGAAAAGGGAAGCCTCTTGCACTGTTGGTGGGAATGTAAATTGATACAGCCACTATGGAGAACAGTATGGAGGTTCCTTAAAAAACTACAAATAGAACTACCATACGACACAGCAATCCCACTACTGGGCACATACCCTGAGGAAACCATAATTCAAAAAGAGACATCATCCAGGGATTCCCTGGTGGCGCAGTGGTTGACAGTCCGTCTGCCGATGCAGGGGACACAGGTTCGTGCCTGGGTCCGGGAAGATCCCACATGCCACGGGGCGGCTGGGCCCATGAGCCATGGCCGCTGACTGCGCATCCGGAGCCTGTGCTCCACAATGGGAGAGGCCACAACAGTGAGAGGCCCACATACCGCAAAAAAAACAAAACAAAACAGGCATGTACCAAAATGTTCATAGCAGCTCTATTTACAATGGCCAGGACATGGAAGCAACCTAAGTGTCCATCAACAGATGAATGGATAAAGAAGATGTGGCACATATATACAATGGAATATTACTCAGCCATAAAAAGAAACGAAATTGAGTTATTTGTAGTGATGTGGATGGACGTAGAGTCTGTCATAGTGAGTGAAGTAAGTCAGAAAGAGAAAATTAGATACCATATGATAACACATATATATGGAATCTAAGAAAAAAAGAAAAGGTCATGAAGAACCTAGGGGTACGATGGGAATAAAGACACAGACCTACTAGAGAATGGACTTAAGGACACGGGGAGGGGGAAGGGTAGGCTGGGACAAAGTGAGAGAGTGGCATGGACGTATATACACTACCAAATGTAAAATAGATAGCTAGTGGGAAGCAGCCACATAGCACAGGGAGATCAGCTCTGTGCTTTGTGACCACCTAGAGGGGTGAGATAGGGATGGTGGGAGGGAGACTGAAGAGGGAGGAAATATGTGGATATATGTATATGTATAGCTGATTCATTTTGTTATAAAGCAGAAACTAACACACCATTGTAAAGCAATTATACTCCAATAAAGATGTTAAATAAATAAAATGAATTTCAAAAAAAAAAAAAGAGCATGGCAGATGTATATTTTAGAAAGAAGATTCTGGTAGCTGTGTGCAGCATGGGATAGATGGAAAGACACTAGAAGCTGATCTACTGCATTACCCAGACAAAGTGTGATAAATTGTCCAGTGGAAACAGATAGGAGGGGACACATTTTCCAAATATCTTTATCAGTCTTCACCCATAACAGCCTATAATTTGTGATTAATTCCTCTGGGTTAAAGATACGTGTTAGTGCCCTTTCTTTATTTCACTTTCTAGTAAGACACCACCGGCCATTGTTGTTTCCAAATGAGTATACTTAGCAGATATGTAGCAAGACGTGTGACAGTTGGGTCATCCTTTGCTGAGAAAAAGGATATGTCTAAGCCTTCTAATCCAGTAGTAGATACAGGTTTTTAGGTGCTGTAAGTCTAGGGGGAGACTTGTTTAAAGAAAAGTAATAAAATATAAATAAAAAATAAGCTGTAAAACTGAATATTTAATAAGAATGATAAAAGAAATCACTCACAAATAACAAATTAGGGGCTTCCCTGGTGGCGCAGTGGTTGAGAGTTCGCCTGCCGATGCAGGGGACACGGGTTCGTGCCCCGGTCCGGGAAGATCCCACATGCCGCGGAGCAGCTGGGCCCGTGAGCCATGGCCACTGAGCCTGTGTGTCCAGAGCCTGTGCTCCGCAACGGGAGAGGCCACAACAGTGAGAAGCCCGCGTACCGCAAAAAAACAAAACAAAACAAAAAAACAAATAGAAGGTAACAAATATCACAACATCCATAAAAAATAATATCTTTATTAATTAACTGCCTTACAAAATTCTTTAATAACATTCCTCATTATTTTTGGTTGCATACTTTTGATTGTCTCTTCTTTTTTTTTTTTTGCGGTCCTCTCACTGTTGTGGGCCTCTCCCGTTGCAGTGCACAGGCTCCGGACGCGCAGGCTCAGCGGCCATGGCTCACGGGCCCAGCCGCTCCGTGGCATGTGGGATCTTCCCGGACCAGGGCGTGAACTCGTGTCCCCTGCATCGGCAGGCAGACTCTCAACCGCTGCGCCACCAGGGAAGACCCTGTCTCTTCATTTAATAGTGTTTTTTAAATATAATTTTCTAAGGAGAAAATAGAAAGATGGTCAAATGAGTCATTTTCTCTAACATTATTGCTCATTTTATCTATTGGTGATGATTCATTGATAGTTTGGAAGTGTTTTTCTGTCTGTCAGTCCTGACAGCAGCTGCAGGGTATGGGGCTTATCACCTAAGTTTGCCTCCTGATTTTTCCTTTGAAAAGTAGGGCTGATGCTTTATCTTTCACAAAATTAGCCGTGACTCTGCATAAAAAATAGAAAAGTCCAATTGTGATATATCTGTCTGTTCCCCTTCTCCCTGTTAACTAACAGAGATGTGTCAGTTTGTAAAAATTCAGAGCACAGCCTACCTTCTAAGGCCACAGGTTTTCCTAATTCTAAATACACTACAGCAAAGGCCTCTGACAACCCAGGATTCAGGAGCAGGCCCAGGTTGCCACAATTCTCAGCTTCTCTGCAGACCCCTGCATTTGGGAGGAGGTCTGTAACAGCACACCACATCCTTAGAAAGCAAAGCAGAGGGAGGCAGTTGTCACACATGACCCATCAGCACTAAGTAAGTTGGGACGTGCAGTGATCCCACAGGGAGACTCGTGCTGGTAGAAATATTAGGGTTGAGGTATTTCCCTTCTGGGAGAACAATTGGACTGCCTGGTTGTGAGTCTCTCCTAGGAATTTCTCCAGAGCAGATGAAGCAGTTTGAAAAGTGAGCCAATCCCTTGGACAAAATACCAGGTAACTCTCTCCAAAAGCCAAAATGAGTGATTGCTACTTCTTTCCCAGTTAAAGATTTATCTTTGTTCTATAGATAAGATTTATTGAGATACCTACCCAATCATACAATTGCCCCTGCTTTCTGAGAGCATCTAATTTAAAGGAAACTCCTACTTCCTTTGGCCCTCCCCAAATCACCCACCCAAAGTCCCAAACCTATAATATGTTATTCCTAGCTTTCTTTTACAGGAGACACTTCATGATTCCCCCATGATGTGTGTTCTCCCTCTATGCAACAGGCAGTACATCCAACTTGTTCAACAGCAGGCGAGTTCCTGGTGTTTTGAGATTAGAGAATTTGACAACTGGCTCCCCTGCTTCAAGATCCAAAGACCTTGGTGAGAGATGTGGTGGACAAAGTGGGTTTGGAAAACCCTGAGTCTTCATGTCAAGTTTGGGAAGTGCTAGTCCTTATGTGTGAACTTGGACAAGTCCCAGGACAAGTCGGGGACCATGAGCTTCCGAACACAGAAAATACAGGGTTAAGTAGTTGGATCTCCAGGGCCCTTCTTGCTCTAAGGCCATGATCCCTTTAATGGTGTTCACACTTTCGATACTTACACCTGTTTAGGTGGCCAGGTGAGGTTTTTGTGTTTGCATTTGACACAGGAGAGTAATAAGGTACAGAAACCCTAAGTGGCAGATGTAATATTCAGCAACTAGCTTATTGGAAGTCCTAAAAATGTAATGAAAGCCAGTTTCCAAGCACAAAGCAAAATTCTCTGTACTCTAATAAAGATAATAACAACTAATGAGAATTAGTACTTACTATTTGCCTAACCTCATGACAACCCTACTTGTCGGATTTTATCTATTAGATATTATTTTCATCCCTTTTTCGTATGGGGAAACTGATGTACAGAAAGGTTAAGCAACTTGCTAAGGCTAATATTTGATGAGAGTGACAGGAGGGTCCAGACTGATGCTCTTTACTCCATGGTTTGCTGCCCCTCAAACACAACATGATCTATGAAAAGGATTAGAACATTGTCTCACACACTATAGATTGTTAATTAGTGTTAGCTTTATTATCTCATTTAAACATCCCATCACACCCCTTTTGCAATTAGTATTGATAGCTCTGTTTTACAGATGAGAAAACACAGAGTCATTAAGCAACTCACCCAAGACCACGCAGTTAGTTTGTGGTAGACCTGAGACTTGAATCAAAGCAGTTGAGAATAAATATACCTCTCACTGTTATTGTTAATTTATTCCATCTATAATCTTTTAAAGATTATGTGATTGGTAATGAAATATATGCCTTATCTCCCTTAATGATTACAGCAAGACTGTGACATAGGTACTATCATTATCTTAATTTCACAGATCAAGAAACTGAGGCAAACAGATGTCAACTCACCTGCCATCATTTGTTGGAGTCAAGAATTAGATAAATTTTTCAATGACTTCAAATATCATTCTCTTAATTAACCACATCATTCTGCTTCAAAGATATCTTGCTTCTGATTTTTAATGTCTCGTATTTTATATTTGACTAAAGCCTCTTTGGTTCTATAAAAAATCTAATCACATTTCAGAAACTGTTGAATCTCTCTGCATTTGATCGAATCACGGGTCATACTATGAACAAATTATTATATGTAGTGAACATCACTGCAAATGAGTCTCTCTAAGAAACCAAGTGACATTTATTCTAACAAAAGCAACATATAGTAATTAAAATTTTTGTATTAATGTACATTGTATTAATATATCTTTGTATTAACATATCTTTTTGCAAAAGGTCCCTTGCCTTAGTAAATTATTAGATCCTACTTCAAATAAATAAGAATTTTTTTCAAAATTCTTGTTTAAAAATAATTGTTCAAACATATCTTTCTTTCCTGTCATTCTAAGTGAATTCTTATATTTACATATATATCAATAGTGGAAGGGTTACATTTATTTATAGTTGTATTTATTTAAAAAAAAAATCTATGGAACACCCATGCTATTTCAGCTGCTTGATATTCTCAGTAACTCCAAGGAAACTCTGACTCAGTAAAGTAAATGACTTGCTTGAGGGCATTTAAATCCTGGTCCTTTAACTCCAAATCATTAGCACACTGAATCACATCTGAATTATAAAATGTTTTTCCAGGTAACCTTTCCACTGAAGAAAGTTGTTGCTAATATTTTGTAGACACAATGAAATGAATTGACTTTGGGTCGATTATTGTGTTCAAATTCTGGCATGACCTTTTCAAGCTATAAGACTTGGAGTGAATTACTTGAATTCTTTGACCCTCAGTTCCTTCATTTTGAAAGTGAGGATAATAATATTTATCTTGTGGGATAAAAAGAAAATACTTAATATTTTTAGCATAGGACCAGGCACACATTAAGGATAAAAAATTAGTCACCATCTTTGTAAAATTTAAGTGTAGTCCTAAAAATAAGTGAATGTGTTCCTTAATAATGTTCCTGCTTTGATACACAGTTGTCATGGTTTCAGTTTTTCTAGTCAGGAGCCTAGTTTTGATTACTGTTTTATGCTAGTGCTAGCACAATACTCAATAAATGTATGTGAAAATTTTCTGAGAAGGATTCAATTGATTTTTACAACTAAAATTGTAGTTAATTTTCATCTCTAGATTTTCTAATAAGCCTTGAGACCAAACAATAAAGTAGAAATTGAGAAGGAAGGATTTTTGTTTTCCTTGTTGTTTTCAGTATCTAAAAACCTAACAAAGTTCCTTAGACTGAAAGGAAATGATGACAAATAAATCTTGGATTTATGCAATGAAATGAAGAGCACTGGAAGTGGAAAATTTGTGTGAATTTATATTTCCTTTCTCAGTTTATTTAAAAGACAATTGATTCTTTAAAACAAAAATGAAATAATGAACTACAATGTTCATTGCATAAATATAAATGTATGAGAATAATAGAACAAAGGACTAGAAGTATGTAAATGGATATGTACTTCTGTAAGGTCCTTATATCAAGATGCATATTAATTAATGGCAGATGATATAAGCCAAGAATGCCTGTTGCAATCTATATAATGTCTAATAAATTTAGGAAACTATAAAATCAGTAGTCATTAAAAGTACACACACACACACACACACACACACACACACAGAAAGGAGGAGACTAAAAGGAATACAAAATATATGTGTACATTTGAGTCTTCCAAATAAGGCAGGAGAGGGGAGAAAAAATAAATTGAACAAATTGATAACAAATAAAAATATGATAGACTTAAACCAACCATATACATATATGCATTATATGTAAATGAACTAAACATTCCAGTTGAAAAGCAGAGACTGTCAGACTGGAGAAAAACAAAGCAAAACAAAAAACTATTGTTTGCTTTTTATAAGATATATGGTTTAAATGTAAAGAATCATAGGTTAAACTAAAAGGGTAGGAACTATATGAAGTACAAAACTTAAGACTATATTAATATATTTTATTCATTCTTGGCAACATATATTTCAACATAAAGAGTGTTACCTGAGATAAAGATGGCTATTTCATAATGATAAAAGAAACAATCAAGAAGACAAAGCAATCCTAAATAGGCAGTTGGGTAATAACAGAGTTTAATAATACAGGAAGAATTGTAACAATAGCAACAACTAAATAGTAATTATGTGAGGTGAAAGATGCATCAATTAACCTTACTGTGGTAAACATTTTTCAACGTATACATGTATCAAATCATCACATTGTATATCTTTTTTTGTTTGTTCGTTTGTTTTTTGCGGTACGCGGGCCTCTCACTGTTGTGGCCTCTCACTGTTGTGGCCTCCCCCGTTGCGGAGCACAGGCTCCGGATGCGCAGGCTCACCGGCCATAGCTCACGGGCCCAGCCACTCCGCGGCATGTGGGATCTTCCCGGACCGGGGCACAAACCCGTGTCCCCTGCATCAGCAGGTGGACTGTCAACCACTGTGCCACCAGGGAAGCCCCACATTGTATACCTTAAACTTACACAATATGTCAGATATATCTCAATAAAGCTGGAAAAAATACATAAAACATTTAATTGACAGAACTAAATGAAGAAATAGAAAATTTTAAAGTAATAGTTGTTGGAGATTTTAACTCTTAAGGAGTAGATAAAATCAATGAGTTTAAAGGATCTGAACAAAATTATTAACCAAAGTAACATAATTGACATTTATTGAACTTTATATTCCACAACTGCAGAATGCAAATTATTTTCAAGCTCACATGGAACAATAAGATATACCATATATTAGTCCTTAAAACAATTCTAAATATATTTCAAAGAATTGAAACCATAGAGTGCTCCAACTGAAAAAATTTTTCAAAATTAAAAGGCAGAATTAAATTAAAAAATCAATAATAATGAAATTCTATCTGGAAAACCTCCCAAAACGTTACACAACATACTTCCAGATAATTCATAGGACAAAAAAGAAGTCATGAGGGAAATCAGAAAATATTTTTAAATGAGTGAATATTAAGATACAAAATAGCAGAATGTGTGCAATATAGCTCAAGAAGTGCTTAGAAGAGAAATTTATAACCAAGTAGTTACGTCAGAAAATAAAGAAGAGGTTAAATAAAGTGGATACATTTTCAACTTAATTTTAAAAGGCTAAGAAATAAGGACAAATAAACCCAAAATATTTAGACAGAAGGAAATAATAAAAATTAGATAATACATCAGTAAAGTGAAAAAGGAAAATGAGTCAAAAATATATATATACCTCTAAAGGAATTGATCAATAAAAAGCATATGAGCAGTATCAGGAATGACAGAGGAAAAATACTGCAGATCTAAAGGACATTAAAAAACAATAAGGGCATATTAGGACCAAAATTCTGCCAATAATTCAACAACTTAGATGTAATAGACAAATTCTTTTGAAAACACAGGATACAAAAAAATGACAAATAAGAAATGTGAAAAGAAGCTTCTCCAGAGGAAAACTCCACATGGAAATGGCCTTACTGTTGAATTCTATCACTAATAACGAAAGAAATAATATCTATTTCACTCAAACTCAGAAAATCAGAATGAAGAAAGATCTCCAACTCGTTCTGTGAGACTAATATGTGCACAATACCAAAGACAGACAAAACATTGCAAGAAAATAGCATTATAGGCCAATATCCGTCAAGAAAATGGTTCAGATATTCTAAACAAAATATTGGTAAATCAAATTCAGCAATATATCAGGAGGAATAATGCATGAAAAATAAATGAGGTCCATCTTGGCATGGTTTAACTTTCAAAAACCAAAGTAATCAATCACATTAACAGTATGCATATAAAATCCTAAAGGGTGGGGAAGGTTTGAGATTTGACTTGCAAGAGTCGTAAAAGTCCTTCTAAATTGAAGAAATTAACCTATGTCTACTTGGGGATTTGGGTTACGTAGATGTATGCATTTTGGGAAACTCCTCAAACTATAAACTTAAGACCTATGCATTCACCATACATAAATTATTCTTTAATAAACAGACCTGTTCATCAACAGTTGCTGTTAAATATCCTTTACCATTTAGGATTGCCTTTTCATAGTAGAATGAACACTCAATTTTAAAAAACCTTGGTATAAATCATACCAATATCTCTATACCTCACTGTCTCTATATAATAAAGATATTATATCCCTATATAATAAAGGAGTGATTGTTTCCAAATCTGTTAATATCTCTGAGCCTTATTTTTTTATTACGTAAATTGGGTAAAAATGTCTGAGGAACCATATGATGCGTAAGGGTAATATCAAGTATTATAACCGAAAGCCACTATGCTACGCTGTTTCTTTATACCATACTGCATTAAGATGGAACTACTATGGACTTGCAGATACTCTGCTTGAGAGTAAGGTTCTCCACTAACCATTCAAAGCCCACCTCAGCGTCTTCTTCCCCAAATAGTCCTCTCTATTAGAGTCCCAGTTAATATGAATAATTATTAGTATGAGAGTCTCAGTCCCTATTAGAGCCCCAACTTATATTAATATTTCCACTAATTATTTTTACTACTAAAAATAATTTGAGATCTTTCTTCATTCTCATTTTCTCCTCTTTGAATTTCCTTTTGCTAAAACATCATGGCATTTGGAGTTTGACAACACTTCCTAAGCTATATACAGTGCAGTCTCTTATGGTCTCTAGAAGGGACATGTGTGATAAGAAAAAGTCTGCCTGGATGGAGATGCAGGCTTCTGGGTTCCAGCTCTACAAACTCTCCAGCTTCATCTCTGAAGTGTTAGTTCACATCTAGGAGTCTTAGTAGCCCCATGTGTGAAACAAGAAAGTTGATGACTCTCAGAGCTGAGCTGCCTTTCAACTCTGAGATTTTATTGACTTACTAGCCCCTGGGGAGCTTTTTACACCCGGCTGTCAAGAGGCACACAGGAGCCATGAAAGACTGTCAGGGTCATTAAACTCTCCTCCGTGGATAATACTTTCCCAAGAGAGCTATAGGCTCTGGGGCATCTAGAGTGCACAGGGATAAGCTTCAGGGACAGAATTGGATCAAGGTGCCTGCAATACCAATGAAGATAGAAATGGCCTTCCTTCTGACCTTCAGAATGATTTGCCTCTATATTTGAAATCAGTAATAAGAGTTTATTCCAATTTAGTCTTCAATATTTGCCTCATTATAGAAGCGAATTTACTTGATAGAAGGAATAAACTAGTTTAGAAAATAACACATTTTCCCAGCATTGACAAATGCCCAAATTTGGAAGTTCAAGGGAGAGTTGGTCCTCTTTGTCCTGTATGTGGTGGAAATGAGCAGTAAAGCACCTAAACTGACCGTAAGTTTGTGCAATTTGTGAGGTACACTATCAATGTGTCATGGCCCTGAGAAATCACCTTGTCTTTTGATTACAGCCTCCCACCTAGTATGTGAGGGAACATGCCCCTGGCAGATGTTTCAGAGCTTGAACCATGGATGAGTCAGGAAAACAGGCCGAATCCGACACAGTGCAAGAATCATAGACCAGAATAGCCAGAGAACAGCATAAGATTAGTAAAAATCTTTGTTTTAAGAAACTTACCCTTTTCCAGCAAACATTCACATACACAGAAAATTAACATTCGTAATAGAGTCTCAACTCTGTCTTTACCTGATGACTTCATACTTCTTGATTGCTCAGCATTGATCTGTCTTTCATTGAGCAGTATGCTGGAGCCATCTTATTGGCTCATGAAAGTCAATTGTTAAATTTTCTGGAATTTTGCAAATTGGTTGTTAAACATAGTCATTATTTAAAAGTTAAGTTATATTCACTTACAATATATAAATATTAATATGTTAAAAACAGAGATCAACATGGAAACTCATCACTTCCTAAATATTTTACTGTTAAGTATCTGTATGGTAGAAATACTATATAATCGTGACTGCTGCACAAACTCCATATTCAGTGATGTCGTATTGGTAGCTTAATATAGGCCATGGTGGGAATATTTATACCACAGAAATTAGAAAATGCTGCAGATCAGAGCTTGGTTTATTGTTGTGTTGATTGTCTGGACTTAAAATGCTGGATAAAATGTGGATAATGCACATTAAATTTAAAAGTGTGGCATCTTTGTAACCATTACATTGTGAGTAGCGATATTTAGGATGTATTTATCCGGTATTAGACAACTCTTAATTCAGCAAAGAAGTTGCTTGCATCATTAACTAATGAATAAGTGAAATTATGACATCTACTTTTGTTGTTTCACTTTCATTTTACTTAATATAAATGGAAACATTAACCAACATTCATGTCATTCTTTTATCAATGAGGTGAGCAACTTGTCTACTTAAGTGGGTAGTAAACAAACATTTATTCACGAGTTTAGTATTGTGACACTATCATTGGCAATAAAATTATTTTAAAAATTTAGGTTAAGTTTTGCAAGAAATAACAAGGCATGCTGCAGTTATAGGTGTATGGAATTTGTAACATATATTATTCTATATTTTATTATTTTTAAATTGGGTGCTGTATATTCTTTATATCTGTATAATTTTTTCCTGGAAAGCTGGTTACCAAGACACCGTTGCTGTAACTTTTATTCCTAAAATCCTGCCTTCTCCAGCCTTTCCACTACAAAAGTTTAACCCAACACAACCCTTTTCCACAATTTGATTTATATAATCCCACTTATCCAAATTCAACCATTCACCCACTTTTTTTTTTTTTTCTATTTACCAGTTATTCTTTTCTCTCAATGCCAAGTACAATTCCCTAAACAGGTATTCACAATCTCCTGTCTGGATAGCTGCAGTAGCTGCCTAATTGAGATTCTCTCTCAGTTCCTGTCATCCTCTAAAGCATCCTCGTCTTGCAGCCTGAATGATATTTGTAAGTTACAAATACAGTCATAACCCTCCTCTGTTTAAATCTCCTAAAGATCCCCCCTTTGATGTAATATCCAGGCTCTCGACGTAGCATCCTTCTCTCCGGGAGTATTACTAGACATGCCTTGCCTTCTAACAGTCTGCCTTGGGCTTCCCTGGTCCTTTCAAAAAATTGCCTTAGAGAGAGTTTTTTTGATTACTCTGTGTCAGATATTTTCTAAATGTCTTGTTATTTTAAATAAATAATATCATCTCTTTCTGTCCAGTTACCTTTATCTCTAAGACCCAAATTAGCAAAACTAGCTGCCACCTTTCTGGAATTTATTGTCTGGCAGTGGTACATTTCTACTTACATCTCAGCTCGCCTTCTCTTGGATCATGTAAGCAGACACTGAGTGGGTGATGACTCATTGAGGATGAAGTAAAACTTCTTATCTACTACGCCACAGATTGTATCCCTCTCATCTCCCCAGACTAATTTCTAGATAAGCTGTCCATTACTGCTGTGACCTCCGCTCCTCTGTTGGTAATCTAGATGGTGTAGAGTTCAGCAGCTAGTGACGCTCCCACATTTTGAGAAATCTGTCCTGGATGAGTGGAGAAGGTGGCTAGCTGGACATGAAGGAGGGGCAGGAAGTGGCTTTGCGGGAACAGAGGCCACTGGAGGGATGGTCAGCTGACACCTATCTCCTAATTCTGCTCTAAATACCTCACAGTCACAGGTCAAGTAATGTAGGTCCTTGCGGCCTTAGTTTCCCCGTGTATAATGTTAAAATTTTGAATTCTTGCACATCCAGTTTATCACTGCCAGCAGTGAGCCTGCATAACAGCAATAGGAACAACAGCAATAGTGACAAAGACCAAAGCTCATTGAGAAGGTCCATTGTCCAGGCATTGTTCTGAGTGTTTTGCATATACTTTCTCACTTAACCCTCATATAACATCCCCATAAATAATTGCTTTTTTTTTTTGCGGTACGCGGGCCTCTCACTGTTGTGGCCTCTCCCGTTGCAGAGCACAGGCTCCGGACGCGCAGGCTCAGCGGCCATGGCTCACGGGCCCAGCTGCTCCGCGGCATGTGGGATCCTCCCGGATCGGGGCACGAACCCGCGTTCCCTGCAAAGGCAGGCGGACTCTCAACCACTGCGCCACCAGGGAAGCCCCTGCTATTTTTTATTGGTATTTTTCCAGAGGATGTCACTAGGGGTCAGGCGGGTTAAACACATTGACTACACTGGCAGAGCTAGTGCTGTGGGTTTGAATGAATTTAAACCTGCCCATTTTAAACTATTAGCCCTCTACCCCAAATATCAGCACACATTTATAGACAAATATTCACGTCTAATAATTCTTATCTTTTAGAACTCCTTTTAGATGTTACTTCAAGCAAAATTTATTCAGACATTTATGGATCATCTATTATGTAACAGGTATTTGGCCAAATTTAAGTGCAACCATCTTCTGTTAAGTCTTTCCTAGTCTTTTTAAGATGGAAAAACCTGCCCCTTCTATGTGCCATCACAAACCTTGCGCTCATTGCTTTCATAGGAAGCACTTAATGCTTTTGTAATTGTGTGTTTATTTGACATCGTCTGGGGAGAAAGCTATGGCTTCCCTGTTCACCCCTGACTCTAGCACCTAACCCACTGCCTTGCTCTTTGTATAGGATCAATAAACATGTGATTGAATGAATCCAAGTTCTATTTTGACTCTAAGGGAAATTAGGCAAGTGATAACAAGTGATGTTATCACACTGTCTTCCCCAGAGCCTGAAATCTAGATCACCTTGGGTTAAGGCAATCTCTCTCCGTGAGGCCACTACTTAACATGCAAATGTGTTACCTTGCTGGGATTTTGTGTGAAGTCATTAGAAACTATTAACACTGTAGCAAACAGTAGTGTCTTAGAGCAGCTATTTAAGGACCTAATGGAGAAAAGCCCTCCCGAAATATTAAACAAAACTGGGGTGAGAAAATGGTTTAAAAGAAACTGAAATTGGAAAAAAAAATCTTACTCTGACTTTCATAAAGCACTTCCTTTGTTGTCTGTTCACAATAACATAATAGACAGACCCTTCACTAGTCACCGAATATAAAAAGACAGCCCTTGCATTGAGTTTGTAGTCCAGTGAGGGATAAACAAGGAGCTCAGTGATTGCAGTACAATATAATAATACATGCTTTACAAAAGGCTATTGTGGGAAAATGGGGTGAGACTGCTCTGGGTCAGTAATGACCTCAGGAAAGAATATACAAATTTGCGAAGAAGTTTGCCAGTTTGAGTGGGGGGAAAGGGACATTCCTCACACCGGAAAGTGCATGTCCGTGACCACTAAAAGGATTTAATGAAGTTATGCATGTGGAATACCTGCCAACTGCAAGACACTCGGTACAGGCTGAGAAGCAATGCTCTCCCTTCAGCACGGCACCCTCGTTTGTTCTCATAGTGCACTCACGGCCAAATAGGGATGATACCCCTGCCCAGGTCGTTATGATGTTAAATGGAATAACAGGAAAGCATTTTGTAAACAGTGTGATGCAAAGGTAGAGGAGGGTTGGTTTTAACAGTGGGAGTACACAGAAAACAAGCCATATTACTTAACTGTAGTATAGCCCTGCAGGATTCTATTTCCCACACCCTGACTGTGCTGACCCTCCCAGCCTTGCCTTGTCCTTGATGCATCAAGAGAGTTTCTCTGACTCTTCATGCTTCTTCTCCTTCTTCCCATTTCATTTTCTTTCCCTTTTAACCCCTAAATATTTCTATACCACTTTCCTTTACATTATTCAGGTCTCCACTAAAATATCACCTCCTCAAATGATTTTCCTTGATCGTCCAAGTCAAAGGTGCTGAGCAGTCCCTCCGTCTCACGATGTTGTTCCATTTTCTTCACCCCCATAACTCATTTGTCAGCTTGTATATGAACTAGGTGCACCCCACCACCGTGAACTGGGATAGAGGCTCTAAAAAGACAGAGACTTTGTTTCGTTGTTAACTGCTGTATTCTAAACATCTAACACAGTGATTGCATCTCAAGAAACATTGGATGAGCTAATGAATGGATAAGTGAAAATACTCACATACCTTTGGGATTGGAGAATTAATTGAGTGAACATGATGTTCAAGAAAGCCCTCCTAACTCTCTGTGGGTAAGGATACAACGCTTAGTTGTATGGGTTCAGAATTCTAAAAGGCTGTATATAAACAAGGGGTCATTTTAGATTCAAGATGACTAGTACTTTAAGATTAGCAGACAAATCTTCAATTTTTCTAGGCAACAGAAACACTAGCATTTGAAATAATTGCCTCAGAAAAATATTCTATGTGCCATGGACAGAAAGATAATTGTCCTTTGGTTATACTTTCCTCTTCTTTTCTTTAAATACATTATTTGCTTCTTTCTTTCTAAAAGGAGCAACTGATGTTCTAGTGAAAACCCCCATTTCTCCAGATTTCTAGTTTTTGAGACTTCACTGTGGCCAGATTATTCTTGCTCTTAGCAAACGTTCTTCCTGTGATCTATTCATGTATTTATTTCTGTCAGGATGCAGGGACCTAATAACCAGTCCTCCAAACCTCTTGCAAGGTAGCATCTAATTTACTTTCCCTTGAATTGTTAGCCATGCTTCTGTTTGTTCATTCCCCGGTAGTACTCCCTTCTCCACTCAAATGTCAGATTGAATCCATTGGAAAAGACTGTTTTCAAGATTTATTGCTCTTTTCCACCTTATTCTCTTTCTTCTTTCTGACGCATCGTGCTGAGAGCGCCAGCGCTTCATGCACTGCTTCAGTAGTTGAAAGAGGCAACAGATAACCGCAGGGCTATCCTGCTGGTCCTCCCAGGAGCATCAGTGCCTGATGATCCGGGAGGAGCATCGTCAGTCTCAAAGGGCAAAGGAAGTCAGATGGGCACGCTGCAGAGATGACTATAAAGAAAGAGAAAGCATCATACAAATCCATAAATTCATGATATATATCGACTATGGTAATAATGATAATTACTGCTTTTTAAAATTCTCTGCAGTTTGTAAAATGCAATTCCATTCATTACCATAAAAAGAGCCATATTTGCTCAAGAACATAGTGCAGTCAGCCTCCACGCATTCCCAGAACAGAGGTCTGCAGTGATTTCTCTCCTGGCTTCCTGATGGGAGCACTGTCCAGAGAGAGGGTTTGTTTTTGTGTTTTTTTTATGTACCTTTTTTGATTCTTAGAACAGCCTTATGCAACGATATGATTTCCAGTTTATAAATCAGAACAAAAACAAAAGTAAATTTCAGAGACAGAAAGGGATTGCCTTATGTTTACATAACAAGGCAGCGGCAGGACAGTGATCCAAAGTGATCGTCTTATCAGAGTCCATGGACATGTTTTGCTCAGACTATTGCATTTAGCCACTGTCATATTTAGAACAACTTGGAGGGGTCTCTCTTCCCAAAGAAACAGTAAATTGCTTTGTGTTATGAAGAAAAAAATCTGCAACCTTACACTTCCTTAAAAGCGATTTGAGAATGCAACAAAAGTATGACTATGTCTGAGAGCCCAGGTGCATCTTCTGCCTTCCAGGAGAGCTGACACTCTATTTAAAAGAGTTGGCCTTTAATTAAATAATCATTTACGTGGATAAGTAATTGTAAGTTACTGCACATGAGGGGTGGGTAGTTTCTGAAGGAGAGAATGATGGAATCAAGGATTTTTATTTTGTCTGAGAAGTTGTTGGAGGGGATGCTTGGCAGAGGTCTAGAAAGACTGTTTAAGCTTTTGAATTGAAGCTGAGGCCTGAAGGATCAATGGGAGTTAGATAAGGAAAGAGAAGAACGTTTCAGTAGGAAGCAGCCACAGGAACTGGAGGCCCCAAGGTCTGGTGTCTTCTGCATCAGACACAGTGGTGCAGTGCCTACAGCCCACGATTCTTCGAGGAGCCTTGAACATATTTTAATATCTTTAGAAATCAGAAGAATAAAATGAGTGTAACCCAGCCTGGACAGTATTAGTCTTCATACCAATTCAGTCATAAAATATAACTTTTAACATTTCTATGAGGGACGAGACCTGCCTAGGCCGCAGATCCAAGAGCACCATGACGTGGCCAGCCTGACATGGGAAAAAGAGAAAGCTACAGTGTTCGAGAGGCTGCATGAAGCTGGTGTTGCTGAAATACACAGTCTTCTGTTTCCAGCCATCTTGTTTTAGATGACCCTTAAAAAAATAAAAAATAAAATGGAGAGAGAGGGAAAAAAAAGAACTGGAGGACTCCTTCATTCCTTCTCTTTACTTCTGAGGTTGGATTCCCCAAACATTTCCTTGATTATTACCCACCCTCTGCCGTGAAGCCTCCTGGTTCCCACCCCAATTCCATCATGTTTATTGAAACTGTCAGTTGAGGTGGGACAGAAAGAATTGTGCTGGAACACAATAGCATAATAATAGTAATTACGCTGGCTACATTTTTGTTGAATTAATGAGTGAGTGACTGAAACAAAATTGTCTGTGTTAAAGTGAGTGGAGCTGACAATAAGGGGTAAAAGCCTTCGGATAAAAAGCTATTCCTCTGTGATGCACTTCAACAAGCATTGCTTTAGTACGACTACCTGTTGTACTGCACTGAGCACCACAAATAGAAATGTAAATGGACTGAATCCCTGTTCTCGAGGAGGGCTCAATCCTCGGCATGGAGGCAGATGTATGTTCAGTTTACCACAATCCACCGTGGAAGATTCTAAGCACCTAGTATAATCAGGATGCTGTGAGAAACAGTCCAGAAGGCAATATACTTTCTGTGATCCGGGCATGGATGATGAATAGAATGTGGGAATGTAGGGAATGTGGAGGTGGGTCTTTCGGCCAGAGGAAGTGGTGTGGCCCGATGGCAAAAAAATGCAATGTGGCTGGACAAGGAGAGCGTATTAGGGATTGTACAACAGACTGAAAAGTTGGGTTGGAGACAGTTCCCCGAAGTCCCTGATCCTTCCTTAATCAAATTATATATGTGGAAGATTGGATATTAAAATAACTCAAAGAGGCAAATATTAACAGGGATTGTCATCATTTTTTCTATAAACATTACCAAATTTATCTAGCACTTTCTACATCATATTCAAACTATAGGCAAAGCCCCACTGGAAGTAGTAATATAAGAGACTGTGACTTGTGAGCTGAGTCTGCAAAGGGCAAAAGAAAGAAGAGTCATCAAAAACAATTTTTCTAGCTCAGGGAGAAGTTTCTAATATGTCAAAATGTGCCTGAGTGATTAAAGAAAGATTATATTATTAGCAGTATATTTAGTGTAATGTGGGGGAGGGGTGGCAGCCACACTCTCTTTGAAAGGATTTCCTTCAAAATTTCTAAAATATAACTGAAAAGGCATGCTTCATTTAAGAAACCTACTTAGCTTGAATCTCCTTCCTCTTTAAAATTTGATGTAAATTACATATTATTTTCCTCTTTACCGTGATTTATTATACGTGGATTATAAAAAAAAAGGTCTCATAATTTTACGATTTCTTTTTCCTGCCTGTAGACTTTGTTAAAGTGGCCATAATTTGTACATCAGTCCCAGTGCTGCATGTTTTATTTTAACAAATATATAACTGTATGAGCTTCAGCATCAGAACATTTTGTATGTAATCATTAAAACACAAAATTGCTGTCTGGAACCAAGGATCATTATTTTTCCATTTGTTCAGATCCTGGCACACAAAATGATCCAACTGGATTCTCAGTCCTGGGGTTATCTTGCTCGCAAGTCAGGACCCAGTACCAAACTTTCCGTGAGCACAGACCTTACCAGAGAGTTTAAGGTAGTATGTTCAGGGGGTGCTTCACTCTCACTTTTGCATCTGTCACAGCATTAACTAAACGCCTGGCACACCGCCCAGCTCGCCAGTCCCACCCAACTCAGTTCAGC
Source organism: Phocoena phocoena (assembly GCF_963924675.1). NCBI lineage: Eukaryota > Metazoa > Chordata > Mammalia > Artiodactyla > Phocoenidae > Phocoena > Phocoena phocoena. Next base: position 75,492,630 of record NC_089235.1, read on the forward strand.
TACATTAAACTAGTAACTTATTCACAAAATACTGTGACTGATATATTGTGATCTCTTAATCATTGGGAGGTATAAACATGAATAGTTTTCTGTCTCCCATAACTACTTCTATGAATATTTCTTTTTCTTTGTAGATAGTTTGGATGGGGGGGGCTATTAATAATATCTCAGCTTTTTCCATAATTGTTAATCTATTTCATTTATTAAAATACTCTCTCTTACTCTTTTTTTTAAGACTTAGTACTATTCTTTCAAAGTTTCAGATTCATATGCACTTCAAAGCTCTCCTCCTTCCTCTCCTTGAAGGCATGCCTCATAGGGTTGCTGAAGATGGCTTTCAGAGAGCCCTCCAATTCCCCCCTCCCCAGTCCTTGTCATTCTAGTTGCGGAGCAGTAATAAGGGATAGGGGATGCCACGACCCCTGCGTCCTTCAGTGTGGAATCCTGGGTTCCAGTCCTCTTTCTGTTGGTTGCTGCACTTTTCTCATATTGGTGCCCTGTTGTTTCCCTGTGAGCAGCAGGGGTTTTTTTTAGGTAAGAAGTGCTAACCAGTCCCACATCAGGGAAGATGGAGCCTGGTTTGGGCACTCCCCATTTTGTGTTCTTTTGAGTCCAATTTCATCCTTCTGTATGTAGATACCCAGTTTTCCCAATGCCATTTGTTAAAGAGACTGTCCTTTTCCCATTGTGCATTCTTGGAGCCCTAGTCAAGCATTTGTCTCCTTATTTCTGGAATCTCTATTCTATAATATTGGTCTGTGAGTTTGGTTTTTTATGCCGATGTAGCTTATGTCCATCACTATAAGTTGTACATACAGGTAGTGTTAGTAAACTTTGAGATGAGAAAATTGAGGATCAGAGAGTTTAAGCATAAGCAGACTTTCCAGGATATTAAAACTATTCAGTGTCAGAAACAGGATGGTAGCTCATTTCTTCTGAATCAAGAATGGTGTTTGTACCAGATTTCTATATGTGAATTAAAACAATGACTTATAGCCACAAAACATGTGCTTTCTTACGGCATCTCCCTCCCCTTTTCCTGCATTTGCTTATACAGGAGAAAGATATAAATTTTAACACAAAGAAAACTTAAATATGTGTCATAATAGAGGTATAAGCAGTATTACTTGAGTACAAAGTAAACAGCAGTAGTGACTTAGTTGGATGGAGAATAAATCTGGAAGGAAAAGGTGATATCAGAGCTATTTTGCAGTATAAGTCACTTTTGAGTTAAATCTTCAAGAGAGAGTTTAATTTTGGAAGGTGAAGAATTAGGGAGAGCACCTACGTTTAAAGCATGGCGTAATAATAAATTATAAGGTTACTATGTAAAAATTATGTGTGTTTGCTTGTTTCTTTTTGTTTGTTTGCTTGTTTCTTTATTACTTTAAGACTTTGGAAATAGGAAAGGAAGCTTGATAATACTGGGGTTTCACTGTCATGATAGCAGTAGGCATCCAATAAATAGTGGTAAAATGAACAAATGGTTGAATGGGCATTTTATTATACATGTAATTATGAACCCCCCAAACATGTTCACATCCTAATTCCTGTCAATATGTTATTTTATCAATATGTTAATACACATAGCAAAAGAGGCTTTGCAGATTGATTAAAGATCTTGAGATGGGAAGATTATCCTGTACTATCTGAGTGGGCCCAGTATAATCACAGTGTCCTTATAAGAGTGAGGCAGGAAGGTCAGAGGCAGAGAAGAGATGTGACAGTTGGAACAGAGGTCAGAATGATGCACCTATAAGCCAAGGAATGGGGGTATCCTACACAAGGTGAAAAGGCAAACTGTGGGTTCTTCCCTAGAACCTCCAGAAAGAACTTATGTCAACACCTTGGTTTTGCCTCTTTTAGAATTTGGATCTGCAAAACTGCATTTATATAATGCATAGATAATGCATTTATATTGTTTTTAGTCACTAAGTTTGTGGTAATTTGTTACAGTAGCAATAGGAAATTAATACAGTTTGGGTGAGCAAAAGAATTTTAATTCACCAGTTACCAAGGCAGTGAAGTGGGAGTTCCACTTCTGGTAACAGTGGAATAATCTTCGGGCCAACTGGCCTCCTGAAAAATTTCAAAAGGTACTGACTACACATGCACATAAACACGCACACACACTCTCACACACACACACACACACACACACACATGCATACACATGCTTTAAACCATTTAAAACACTTAAGAGCATCAAAAAATCGACACCATAGTAAAAAATTATGAGAAAAAAAATCTTAAAAAGCCAGAGCTCAGAATTGTAAGTAGAATGCATAACTGAATTTTGACCCAATATGTATTTTTGCCAATTACCACAAAATTGATCAGTAACATGACAGTTTCACAGGCAAAGGGTGTAGTCTTAATGCGGGTGTCATTGTCAAGTTGGTAATTAATTAAGGTTGAGCAACTTTAACACATTATGTTGAGACAACAAAAGGCTACACATTCAAAATAATGGTGAATCAGAATTACATCTGCCCCCTGTTCCCACTTACAATGCCCAGAATAGACTTCAGGGATAATTACCGACTAGGAGTCAAACAAAGCTGCCTAGGGAGTGGAAGGGAGAAACCCTTGCCTCTGAGAGACTATAATTCTAGCCAAATTCTCATGTGGATTCACACCTCATATTAACACAGGCTGGTCCTTATTGTGTTTAACCCACATTGTTAGAGTGCTTGCTTACTGTGTCTCTTCTGTAACTGTTAGATGAAAACTCACACCCTCTGTGAAGAAAGGCTCTTCCATGCTACATTTCAGAGTCCCTGCCAACATGTAAAAAAATTAATCAGTACACACTAGACACATTTTCTTTTAATTTAATAACTGCACAGGAAAACAAAGAACTATGAGGAAGAAATAACAGAAGATACAGATCCACAAAATTTCTGATATTGGAGTTGTTTAGACAAAGAATATAAAATAACTATGTTTAGTATGCTTGAAAAATATATGCAAGTGATAGGCAACTATAAAAGTACCTAGCAGATTTTAGAGATATCAATTAGAAACTTTAGAAATGATAAATTCACTAACCAAATTTAAAAACTCAAGTAAGTCAGACAACATATCAGGCAAAACTGAATGGAGAAATAGTGACCTGGGAGACAGATCTGAAAAAATTATTTCAGAGCTCAGGATAGAGATAATAGAGAAAAAATATAAAAGTTTGAGACAGGGAGGTTACAGAATAAAATGTCTAACCACATATAACTGAAGTATCCACCAAAGAGAAAGAGGGTAGGTAATGAAGTGATAATGGCTTAGAATTTTTCAGAACGAATGACAGACCTCTTTTAAAAGAAGCATAAGGCAAGGGTAACAAAATCAAAAATAAACAAATGGGACTACATCAAACTAAAACACTTTTGCACAGTGAAGGTAACTATCAAGAAAACAAAAAGGCAACCTACTGAATGGGAGAAGATATTTGCAGATGACATCTCTGATAAGGGGCTAATATCCAAAATATATACAGAAGTCATACAACTGAATTTAAAAAAATCTGATTGAAGAATGGTCAGAGGACCTGAAAAGACATTTTTCCAGAGAAGACATACAGATGGACTACAGACACATGAAAAGATGCTCAACATCACTTATCATCAGAGAAATGCAAATCAAAACCACAATGAGATACCACCTCTCACCTGTCAGAATGGCTGTCATCAAAAAGACCACAAACAACAAGTGCTGGTGAGGATGCAGAGAAAAGGGAACTCTCATGCACTGTTGGTGGGGATGTAAATGACTGCAGCGACTATTGAAAGCAGTGCGGAAGTGTCTCAAAAAATTAAAACTAGAACTGCCATATGGTTCAGTAATTTCACGTCTAGGTATTTACCCAAAGAAAACAAAAACACTAATTTGAAAAGATAGATGCACACCAATGTTTATTGTAGCGTTATTTACAATAGCTAACATATGGAAGCAACATTTGTCCACTGACGGATTGACAAAGGTGTGGTTTATATATACAAGGGAATATTAGTGAAATGGAATTCTAAAGAATATGTTAGGAGAGGAAGTTTCAGGTGGGATATTAGATTACAGGAAAAAATGAAGAACAGAGAATGTTGTAAATATGTGGCTAAAACTCCATGAACAAGGTACTCATGCCGTGGAGAGTTTAAAGAATATAAGTCTGCTTATGGGTCTGGAGGCCAAGAAGGTGTAGTGTGTCTTGAAGAGGGTGATCATCGACCTCTTACAAGGTACCTCAAAGCATTACAAAGTTGTTAATGAGATTTGCAGCTTTGGGGTGTTCAGATGCATTGAAATATCCTCCTTTTCCCAATTAATGCCCTAAAATCCACAAAAGAAACTTCCACTTTAGTTCAGAACCCTGTGTTTGGCAGACACTGTGGGTATCCTGCCCAAATTCTCTTGAGATACAACACTAGACTGCTAATTAGCAGTCTTCCAACTAACAGCAGCTGCATCCTTTTGCGAGAACTTTCTCTAGTGTCAGGAATCCACTCTATTCCTGCCATAAATGTGGAGAATGAAACTCCCTGAATCCCTGGTGATCATCAGCCGATGACTGACTGATGTTGATCTGTGAACACACCTGACCGTTTGTGGTGGGAGGGTTAACCTCGCATTGCATGTGCTACACTTATTCCCAGGATTTCTCAGCAAGCTTAAGCTCCAGGTGCCCACAGCAGTAACTTGCTTGGGAACACATTCTTTACTGGCTGCTTTTCCTTCCCTGTCTCACGTCCCCATTCCCCTGCTGGTGTTTCCTGAAATCACCACCCAAACAAACTACTTTGTACTGGTCTCTGTTTAGCATTTGCTCTAGGAATGCATAACGTATCACAGGATCCAACTCTAGGAGACATCGACACTATTAGGAGAGTCTATTAGGACATTCATAGAAACTCTCTGGATCTCTAACAATGCCTTGAGTTAGAGATCCAGAGAGTTTCTTTCTTGAAGCCTTAAGTTTGTTGTTTACTTTTTGTGAACTTCTAGGGTGATCTGGGTTAGAAGCCCACCACACAGACTTTATAGCCCTTTTTTTTTTCTTACTGTTGTATTTCAGCAGTAGCCTCGTGTCCCAAAGGCTTATCTGCAGTAGGCGTTTCATCCCAAGTAAGTAAAGGTGACAATTTAGGTTATCCTCTCACTCATGGATACCAGTATCCTATTACCTGTTGGCATGAGTGTATTATTTCATGTTTAACTAAGACAAATAGCCTATCACAGATTCCCATATAAGAAAGTGTGTTTCAGAGGACAGATTTCTGTACTAAATATTCCATGCATCAAGGCATATTGGAAAAGAGAAAGCACTTGAGGTGTTTCAACAAGGACATAATTTAAATTAATGGAAATAGAGGCTTATGAAAACTTCAAAAGGACTGGATTAGTGAGCATTGGAGAGCTGCTTTTCAGAGATGAGGAAGTCATAAATAGCAGAAGTTGAAAGACACCACTGCCGATCTCCTCAATGGCACAGCACACAGGGGTGATTTGTAAGAATCTGCCTGAAAACCCCTTTCGCAAAACCTCATGTTTTGCATCTGCCAAAAACCATATACCTGCCCTCCGCATGACTGGATCCATCACCCTGCCAGCACAATGATGCTGTCTGCCTCTTGTATGTCTTCCAAAGCTATTGGTGTGCCTCCCAATGGTGGAATTTAAACCGAAGCCTTGCTCATAAATGAGCCAGAAAATGTGGTTTAAGGCTTCCAGCTCCAACCCAAATAAGGGAGGCAGAGAGGGGATGGAAATGAGAAAAGAGGCCCACAGACCATCTATGACAACAAAATTATGGTATAAAATGGTATTTGTAAATTTAAAATAAATAAAATGGAGCCAGATAATATAACTGTATTTATATGTCTGAAGGGGTATGAAAAAGTATCCTGAAGTTTATGTGGTTTGGGGAGAGTGTAATTGTACCAAATCATGCACATTGTAATTTCTTAGGCAGTGCTAAAATGCTCAAAATAGAGCATGTAACTTAAACACTACTAGAAGGAAAAGTGGAATGATAGGGAAAAGGTCAATACAAAGGAGGAAGGAGAGAAAAGAATCATGGAACATATAAGACAAATAGGAAGTACCAAAGAAGTTAACAAATTGAAATTGAAATATATACATAATCATTTTAAATCTAAGAGGATTAAATGCTACATTCAAAAATATGAAGATTGCCAAGTTAGCACAAGAACGAAAACCTCAAAAATGAAATTCAATTGCATGTCTTTTAGAAAAGACATCTAAAATATAAACATAGAAAAAAAATGAAAATGAAATGATGGAAAAATATATTGGTATTTTGTGCTAACACTGCCCCACACGATGAAAATGATGATTTTGATTATTATGCTGGAGCTAAATAGCTCAGGTTCGCTTCTTTATTCAAAAAAGAAGTAAGTGTAGGCAAAATACTCTTGGACAGCTGACGGCAGCTTTATTTTGCTCCTCCACTTCCCAGAAGGTCACATTTGCATAATAGTTCAGATTGCCTGTTCATCCAATAAAGGACGATTTTAGGGCAGGTGGATTTCCACATACTTGATACAGAAACTCTGAGAACATCTTAGAAAAATGTTATCTAGGCAGATTTATTTAGCCACTACAAAACTGCAACACTGTTTATTACTTACTCTATAATGGATGCATCATATGATTGGTAATTCCTGGAGCTAGTGTAATAGGATCACTTTAGTAGCTGCTTCCTGCCTGCCACAAAGCATAGAGACAAAGAGCATAAAAGACAATTAAAATGGGGTCACGTGTATTTAGATTCTTTGATTAATATCATCAGAGAGCCATGGTTAATGACATGCCCTCTATGACTTTGTTTCTGTAAATGAAGGTCAGGTTAAGCCCGGAATGTATGTCATGTATATGGTATAAAGGGAGATTGGGGGCATTTCTCTCTCTCTTTGTCTTGATGGAACTAAAATCAATCTAATCATTGGGATCAGAATATTAAATTGATAGAACAGAGACTTGTGGTTTCATAAGGGCATCAGTATTTTCATTTGAAGTTTTTATATTAACTTTGTTATGTTATCATAAAATGAGCAAAGACTGAGTGAGAAGGGTATATGTGTGAGAGGATGTGTGGTCCTTTAGTCAATCAACAAAATTACATTAAGCAGCTATTGCTTTACAGTCCTGAGCTACATGCAGAAACACTAAGAACTTGGCTATATGGTGGCGTCACTCTGCATTTCCCATTCCCCTTTCTTAACAAATCTCGAATGCTATCCAGATATCTATCATTCTTTACTGTAGCCTGTGTGACAGGATTTGAACCAAGCTCCAGGATGAGTCTCCTTGTTATAGTAAGCTCCCTTACATCATAATTTGGGCCAAATAGATGAGAGACTTTTTGGAGGTCTATGAGTAAGTTCTCACTTTTCTAAAACAGCATCCCTTATTCTCCCACTGTTTACAAGGAGCAATGTAACCCACATTTACAACTGGCAGCAAAAATATTATGCGGGTGACCTTATAGGTTATCATTTGTCAAACCAGGAAACTACTGAGAGTGAAAGGGAGAGCTATTAATGATTATCCTAGGTAAAAGGCACAAACTAGCTTTTCCCAGAAAACCAGAAGAACATGGTCACCGTATTATGATGCTAGAAACCAGCCTTAGGAGGAAAACAAGGCAGCGTATCAAGGCAGCACATCACAGATAGAGAAAGCAGCTAGGATCATGGCTGTGTTCAGTGTACTACTTAGACTTCCTGCTGTCAGTGAATCAAATTGCTTTACTGGTTGGGCTTCTCTGAGTCAGGTCTAGGTGACTTGGAATTGAGAGCACCTTAGGTCATACATTCAGTAGCATTTTTATTTGTGTATTTGTTTATTTTAAACACATGGAAGGTATAAGAACTATTCTGGGATCAAGAGCTGTAACTAGAGCAACAGCAGGGAAGAAGTAGGTCCAAGAATTTATAACTTAATCTGAGTTCAGAGATAAGTACAGGAAATAATCTGGATTAGCAAGTGGTTGAACACAAGTTTCTGCTGAGAGGCCCGTTGTGTAATTGGTGGTTTTTATTCTAGCGGCAGCTTAAAGGCACACTCCTCCCTCTCACAAAGGGGTAAGATCCTGTGTCGAGGACCTGGAAATTTATTTCTACTTCCTGCCGTGACAGTAAAGCTGAGGGGCTTTGGACAAGCTCTGCTTTCCTTCTGTGCCTGAGATTCCTTAGAACGGAAACCTTATTTTTTTTTTTGGCTTATCTTTCTACCTTGCATCTGGGAGGAGCCATGTCTTGTGTCTTCCAAAGAATCTACTCTAATGCATAAGTATATTTTAAATTGGAAAAAAACACACATGCACACACGTGTGCACACACACATACACCCCTCCCCTCACCTCTGTGAGATGGCCTGACCTTTTTTCCCCAAAGTGCTTTAATAGCCATTGCCTTCTTTAACTATTATAATGATCGAATCCACCTCCCTTTGGGTGTGGAAAGAGGGTGAAAGGAGTGGTTCAGGGTTTGGAATTGTGTGACTGTCATCTGAGCTGGTGGGTTTGCCTGTATTTGGGGAGTTCAGAGAGAGAGAGTGCTGTGGAGCCAAGTGAGAAGGTCAGTTACATGAGACCCAGTAGTGCTCGTGCAGGTTACCAAGACTGAGGGGCCGGAAACAAAGCTATAGTCTCTGACTTCAGGAATACCAAATGATTTATTTCCGGAGAAATGTGGTATGTGGTATATATTTTATTGGATGGAGTACTTACGGCAGCCATGGCATGAACGCGGTTGAAATGCTGACATGTAAAAGACCAGGCAGGAAAAAGATGGGTCACAGATGTTTCCATAAAAGAAGAAGAAGAGGGACTGTCACCATCCTTCAGAGAGATAAAATGTCTCAGAGGGGGGAGCAGCCTGCCCAAGGTCATATAACCGTTACTTGGAAGAATCACGTACACTCACACTCTTCACAAATGCCAAGTCTTGTTCTTTTCTCAGGTTTCAACTGTCCCTTCCCTTTCCATAAAATACGTTCACCGGCCAGCCAGATTGATCTCCCACTAAGAAAGGAAAAATCAGCAATGTTGCCCTGGAGTAAAGAGCATTAGCAATTAGAATATTATCCAAGCAGGTCATAAAAAATAACTGCTGAGGCATTAAGAGGCAGGAGTATTATCATTAAAGAAGACGACCAAGCAGTGGCCTGTAAAAATCTCCAATCACCCAAAACTGCAGTCCTCTAGTACCTGGCCTTATAATGAGTCACAAGATTTTATCTCTGAAACTGTGTCTTGGAAGAAGAGTTATTGAGGACTTTCTCCACCATTAAATCCATTGGCTATTTGAAGAGATTAGTTCCTCCATAGATTTAGCCTATCTGACCTAGATAGCATGCATTTTATTAATAAATGAAAATGAGACAGGCAATTTTGTAAATGGTCTTTGCTATAACTTTCATGGCATGTTCCTACAACACTTAGTGTGTCAATGCCTGTTATCTTTGTCTCAGTTGGGCATATTGCATTATTGCTAATATAATTGACAAGGTTGCTGTTGCTGTAAATTGCAAAAGGGATGAAATAAGTCGACATGGTCATTTATTTTTGAACAGGACACCAATGTTTAATACAAAAATAGGCTTTAATATTTCATTCTTCTTCAGTTAGGAAAATTTCTCAAATTAGGGTATGGTAAAAGTGGAATAATTTTATGGATGGAGAAAAAGAAAAAGAGAGTGGAAGATAAAATCTCTCTCCTCTAAGATGGTTAACATTTTTAATTGACATCCCTTACATATGTGGTTTCTTGGTGCCAGGTCAACACATAACTAATCACATAAGATTGTTCACCATCTGTGCCTGCTTATCTTGGCCCCTCTCAGATGAATTATCTGAGGCTATTCACCCCCAGGGCTGTCTTTTCCCGATAACTGAGCCAGACCACCAGGATCTGAGACTAGGAATCAAGCTTTCCTGCCACTGTCATGCTTCTCATGTACCCATGGTGAGTACAGGGGGCGTCACTGAGCCTACAGGGTCACAGCATTCAACAGTTATCCCGTTCTTGACCCTATGACCTTGGCTCCATCCATAGAAATAGGCTTCCGAATATAGTTTTTCCGGAGAGCTTTCAAGTTTTCCTCTGGAAACGTATCTCCCATAACCCAACTCACTAGAATGCCCCCTCCTACGTCTGACGTCCATATCGTTGTCCATATGGGATAGAGTTTGTTTTTCATTCACCGAAGTCCTGCCACAGAGTGACTGCCCAGAAATTTGACAGGATTATTATGTAAATTGCAGAATGCCACCCCCCCTGGATTCTCTCTCTTCCTGTCCCTATCAGGTGGGCCCTCCTTACATACTAATATAAGGGTATTCATATAATTATCATGACACTCCAGTCAACATAAAACCATTTTCTAAAGTGGAAAGTACCAGCACAGTAAGGTACTATTATAATGTCAAATAGTTGTTTATTTTTTCTCCATGACAAATAATAAACATTTCTTAACATATTATAAGAATTAACTGAAAAATACATATAAAGTCCAGATTATCACAGTCCTTACAGTCAACATCGTTAACATGCTTAAAATTTTAGTATAGTTAGATATACAGCGCTACAGATTTTTAGTACAAGACATGATTCTGATCCATGAGGCATTTACCCTCCAATTAAATACATTTATTTGCAAAAACAATCATTAACTATGTAAGAAAACTGAATCCACAAAATTGGTAATGTCATGCTCTATCTATCTGGAAACTGAATATCAGAATAAACTTGCAGAAAATTTTTCTCCCTGTAGTATGGTTAATTTCCCCCACACTGTTACCCAGTTTAACACAATTTTCTTTTGTTCCTCATCAGCTTGTGTTGTGGATTTTCCTACAATACTTTTACTCAAGTCTTCCCTTGAAGCACTGGTTTTGGACTGTAGTTACATTCCTGTTATAAGGAGCATTAGGCTCTGTGAGATAGGAGACGAGGTCAGTTTCTTTTCTTTTCTATCAGTGCATACACAGTGCATTAAATAGTGACTAACTTAACAAATATGTATGAAAAGAGTAGGAAATGAGGAAGGAAGGGAAAAGAAAGCTTTCTCATTGGTCCTTCTCTTGAAGCTCTGTTCTCAGCACACTGTAGTGACACATTGCCCTTGACTATTGCTATGCACTCAGGAAGCATTCCCAGATAAGCATATTGACCTCTTTTCTACACTACCCTCACCTTATACCCGACAGGGAATCTGTCTATTTTATTTGTCTCTAATTGCTAATCCCTTACCTGAGATATGACTTTCTCCTGTCTTCCCTGATCATCGTATCGAGGACTTGTCCGACTCTGTTTTCCTCCGTAGATGCTTTTTGGCTATATACTCATTCTTTAGTTTCCCATCCAGGGAACAGTCCTGGCTTCATTCAGATACCGAGTTTTACCTTTTGTGACCTGGGACTTGGAATAATACCCCAGCTCAAATTTGTCCAGGAAGGCAGTTGAGACACTGCCTAATATTTACCAACCTGTCCATTTCCCTTTCATCTATATTAGTTAATAAGATAATTAGAGGCTTGGCTTATTGGTTCTCATGTAAAATACGGATTTCAAAATTTCAGGATAGTGCAGATTATAGCCACATTATTTTAATAGTTGTATTGTATTCCATATTTTAATCATTTCTCAGTGTTGGCTTTTAAGGCTTGTGTTAGATCTATATAAAAAGCAAATATTTTGTACGTGAAAATTGTGTGTGACAAAATTTCCCCCCAATTTAGGATTATCCTTTTAGGATATATTAATCAAAGTGGGTTTACTGAGGTAGAAGGCATATGATTTTGAAAGGCTCTGTTGAAATATTTCCACACTTATTGCACCTTCATATACTATCATAGCAACGTATGAGGTTGCCAGCTCCATTCTCTGTTCCTGTGGGCACTGCCATTTTCCTTCTAAAATTTAGTCATTTGTGTCATAGTATTGGGATGTGTGAAATTTAATAAAGGGACACCTCACTAAAACAGAGTCAGCGGGCCAGAAGGAGGCGCTCTCACACATGTACTGCTCAACATCTGTGCAGTTTCCCCAGGAAGAGAAGGACTTTGCATCTCCAGTGGGATGTGACTGCTTTACTGCCACGAGTGGGGAGAATAAAGGTTTTCTCCTTGCCTGGCAATAGTTCAGCCAATGAAAAGCCATTATACTTAAAATTGTCAGTTTCCTCCAGAGAACTGTTTATAACAGCCCCTCACAATTCTCCCTTCGCCTCTATAAAAAAGTTGTCTCTCTTGTTTTACATAACTTGCTCTTGGTTCGCCATAGTTGCATGTCCCAAATTGCAATTCTTTGCTGTTCCCAAATAAACCCATTTTGCTGGTAAAATAACTGGCTATATTATTATTTTAGACGAACAGGTAATAAAAAGTCACTCTATAATCTGTTAGCTGGAGAAGAGAAATCATTTGCCTCATTTATTTATCCAATAAATATTAGTGGGCGTTTGCAGCATGTTAGTTATTGTTCTAAGTACTGAAGATACAGCAGAAACAAAACAACTCTGAACTGTGTTCTAATGGACCATATTCTATTAAAAAATAAAACAGCATATTAGCATCTTTGAGTTTTGAAGTGTTCTAAAAAAAAATTAAAATCCCTTAAGCTAATTAAATTCCAAACATACAAATAGAGATCCCATCTTATGTTGAGATGAGTTTTTTGTTTTGTTTTTTTAAACCAGTTGGCTCAGAAGCCTGGACAATTGATGGTCATTATTTTAATGGCTTCTGCAAAGCCAGCTTCCTTTTCTGCATTCTTCGTTTTTTTTTTTAAATCAAGGGCATCTGAGCTGAGCAATCAGACAGGTGGCCTCTTTGGTACTTTATGAGAAGCACCAATGTAGAAAACAATGCAGCTAGTGGTGTATTTCTTGTGCCAGCTAACTCATCCTAGGAAGCTCAAATTAGCCCAATGAGACAATTTGATAAATGTGAAAGATTTTCTTCCTGTAATGCAATGTGTCAAACTTTAGAAACTCTTTTTTTTTTTTTTTTTTGCTAGCTCTTTAATTCGACCTTTTGTTTCCCAGGCCAAACCCAAGAGGAGGAAAAATATCAAGTGGTAGAAAATATAGTGCAAATGGTAGCTAAAATAGTCTTTGGCTCTGCACACTCACAGAACCCTTTGTATCAAGGGAAGATTCTTAGGGTAGCCCTCACACACCTCAAGGTCTTCTACAGCCACCAAGTGGGCTGCTTTATCTAATTGCTAATGACACTGGATGCATAATTCCTCCAATGGTTACTACCCTGATTGACCAGGCCAATGATGATAACTTCCATTAAAAGGAAATAAAAGAAAAAGTATCAAATCCCTACCAAATATGTATTGGTCAGACACTTGGCTTGAACAATTTTGTGATATTTTATTTAACCCATAAAAGCCCAGTAAATCAGCACTGCACTATTGTGTATGAGAAATACATATTTGTTCTTTGGGTATGGTTCCTGGCTCACAGCTCTTAAAATCCTTGGAACTTCTTGTGATAAGAGCAATAAACGTGTTTTTGTTATGTTAATGAGGTGACTTTTGGAAAGCCCTTAGGTGACCTAAGAATGGGGAAAGGGGTTGGTTGCCAAGAGAACCAACCCTGAGATTAGAGGGTTGGAATTTTCGGTCCCCTCCTCCATCCTCCCAAGAGGAGAGGGGCTAGAAATTGACTTCGGTTTCTAATAGCCAGTGATTTAATCAATAATGACTATGCAATGAAGCCTCCATAAACCCCCAAAAGGATAGGTTCAGAAAGCTTCCGGGTTGGTGAACATATGGAGGTGCTGGGAGAGTGTGCCTGGAGGGGGCGTGGGAGCTCCTCCCCCTTCCCCATGCCTTGCCCTGTGCATCTCTTCCATCTGGCTGTTCCTGGGTTATAGTCTTTTATAAGACACCAATGATCTAGTAAGTAAAATGCATCTCTGTTCTGTGAGTCACTTTAGTAAATTAATCAAACCCAAGGAGGGGGTCCTGGGAATCTCTAATCTGTAGCTCGTTGATCAGAAGCACAGTTAACAACCTGGGTTTGCCACTGGCATCTGAAGTTGTGGGGTGGGACTAGGGGGCAGTCTTGTAGGACTGAGTCCTCGGCCTCTGGAAATCAATGCTATATCTGTGTACGTAGTGCCAGAACTGAGGTGAACTGTGTTGAATTGTAGGGTGCCCAGATGGTGTTGGAGCATTGCTTGCTGGAGGTGTGGGGAAACCCCTTGGCCACAACACACACATTGGGATTGGAGATCAGAACACCCATTCAGGCACTGTTCTTCCCATTTTGTGAATAGGAAACTGAAGCCCCCAAAGGTTGGATAATTCACCCAAGGTAACCCCTAAGATAAGTAGTGGAGTCCAGAATGAAACCAGGGCTGCCTGACCCAAAGTTCATGCCTTTCAAGGTAGGGCGCTTCCTCACGCTATGGGGTAGGGTGGGAGGTGAGGGGAGAGGTGTTGTGTGAACATCCGGAGTGGCCACAAAGGGGACCTGGCTGACTAAGCTTAAGTGACTTAAGCGTTTCATATTTTGTTTGTGGCTATGGGGTAGAGTTACTGACATGCTAGTGACTGTCTGACAATCTCCTCAGCATCTTGAGATGTACAAAGTCACGCCCAGGAAATGTACAGCCCAGTAATAAAAGGGAAAATCATGTAGCAAAGCCTGTATCATTTTTTTCCATGTGCTGAAAAGGGGACTACAACCCTTAGGTTAAGGTCATATAAATATTCAATGATAAATATTGCTGTTTTGTTCTTCTATATCACCTTGTAATTCCAACTTCAAATTATGCTATATTATATTTATGGTCCATTATACCATATTAAAATTATTGATTAATGTTCCTGACCTTATTTCTTCTGTGAAGTTTTTGTTGATGAAAAGCATGTTTTTGTGTTTGCATTCCCTGTGTCTAGCATAGTGTGTGGTTCAAGTAAGTTGTCAGTAATTTCCTATAGAACTGAGTTGTTTTGGACAACTTAATTCATCTATCTGTCTATCTATCTAACTCCATAATAGGTATCTGTGTTGTTTCTGTCAATTTATATCCCATGTATACAGCCTCACAGACAATGCTTATAATGGAATAAAAAGACAAGTTTACTTGGGCTTGGGTCCCAGCTTCCTCATTTATTAAGTAAGTGAAAGTGAGCACATCATGATAAGTTTTTCTCAGCTAAAAAATATCCACATTGTCAAATTCATAGGGTAATTAAAAGCCTAAATGCTAAAGCAGGTGAATATATTAAAAAATTATTCTCTAGCTACTCTTCCCACTGAGTAGTTCCAGATTCAAGTGCTTTAGAATCACTTGGTGGAACTTTTAAAATATGAACATACCTGAGCTCAGTAAATCTCCAGTAAATTTGGGTTTCTGGGGGTGTATTCCAGCAAGTATATTTTTTGAAATCTTCCTAGGTTGTTCTGATACGCAGACCCAAGTAAGAACTTTGCTAATCCAAGGTAAGTATTAAGTAGAGGGTCTTGAATAAATGAAACTCATTTACAGCTGCTGAAGCAATAGACTCAGAGAACACATGCTTGTTGCCTTTAGAGCAAGGCAAACTTCTGTGTATTTTGTGAACTTGTTAGTCAACAACTGGATTTTTATATAGAATTCTTTTTAAAACATAATCGGTAATCTGCTTCAAAATATATAGGAAATTATTAGGATAGAGTGTTTATTTTGATTTTCTGAAGAGTACAAAGCATGATCTGTTTTAGGAGATGGCCTTTCTTTATGATCCATTCCCAAATTTTCAGCCATTTCTAAATTTCATTCAAAGATTATTGGTTTTTATTTACCTTCTTTTCATAATTCCTGTAAATTGTTTGCTATAAGCAAGTATTTACTCCAATCCAGAAGGTTGGTGTGGCCTTTGACTATAATAAATAATCTCTGATATCTGCATTATTTCAAATACCTTGGAGAAGATGACCACAGATCAGAAGAGACGCTTTCATTTTTTATGCAGGCAGGTTTGATAATTTAGTAAATCTTGGAATGTTAAGATTACCAAAACAAAAGAAACAAACAGAAAACTTGTTATAGATCTCTGTGGAGACAGTTCTGAGAAATGGAACCCCCATTTCAACTGATGCTTTAGTTAAAATCAGAGGGGCAGAACTTTAACTGCTCAGCCAAATTCTTGGTTTGACATAAATACAAGCAGGTCAGACCCTTAAGGAAAAATAGTACTCTATTAGAGGAAAGAATTATAATTAAAGGCTGAAACATATGATTCTGCAAAAGCTGTTTAGGTACTTTGTTTGTTTCTTGGGCAGACTGTGAACTCCTTGTGAACCAAGACTTGGACTGACGCCTGTGTCCCTGTCACCCAAGATGGAGTCTCATGCAAAATCAGCCCTTGGTAAATGGCTGTTAAGTGGATGTAGGAATGGAAAAATATAATTCAAATGGAGCGAGCTAGTCACAGGAAAAACTATGTATTAAAAAGTATGATATAAATGGCTTTGCTGGTTGATTACTTCCATTTGGCAGAAGGTTGTAGCAATAAAAAGGATTTATTTGACTTTTATATCTAGACCAATCCAGTAATGCTAAATATTGTTAAACTATGGACTCCGAAGCCACAGTGCTTTTTCAACCGTGGGGCAGGGGTGTCCTCACAACAAGTTAATTGTGGAGTATATAAAACTGGTATCAATTCAAGGAACAGAATAGATCTCCACAAAATTCATGTCTTCTTCAATTTCATAGAAAATTACTGATTCTTTTTACATTGCTAGACCACAGAAATCCTAAAAGTGTCACAGAATCTGAAGAAGCCCCATTCACATTTACTAAGACTAAGGGAAAAACAGTATAAAGGTTGACTGTTCTATAATAGCTTGATATAACAAGTCTTATCTTGGTCTGTTTTTCTCCTTCTTATGTTTGGAAAACATTTATTTATTACATTTTTCAGAGGGAGCAAGTTGGATAATCTTATTTTCAAGTTCTTATTTGAATTCTCAGAAACATTAAATACTTCTGAATATTCCTACATTATTGAAGTACTCTTTCCTTAGTTTTAGTAACATCGCGTGGTTTTTCACCAACTGCTTTCACTGCTCATTTTTCTCTAATGCACTTTAAATGTTGCATTTCTTCAAGGTTTTGTCTTGGTCTCCTTTCGTTTCTTACCCTGTCCTCTCTTTAGACCAAATTGTATTCTTAGTCACAGCTGGGATTACCATCCTTACCAAACTCAGCATGCTCATATGTAAATTGCAGTGACACACTACTGTATTTGTTCATTCTCTGTTTTTTGTTACTTTTTTTTTTCTTTTAGCTAATGGCAAAACCGTGCACATAGCTGATCATATTAAACTCTTGAAGTTGGTTTTCTTTTTGTTTTATGTTTTTTGTTTTGCCTCTCCTCTATCTCCAATTAACTGATCATACCCAAGTAATCTCTAAGTCATGTTGAGGCTACCTTTGTAATGTGTTTCAGTGGGATGACTCTTTCTGTCCCCAACCTTACCATTGAAGACTCGTGTACGAGTCAGCTTCCTCATTGGGAACTTGCTTATCATCAATCCATTATTCCTGTTGTTGGAAGCTAATTAATTTTTTTTTTTTTTTTTTTTTTTGCGGTATGCGGGCCTCTCACTGTTGTGGCCTCTCCCGTTGCGGAGCACAGGCTCCGGACGCGCAGGTCCAGCGGCCATGGCTCACGGACCCAGCCGCTCCGCGGCATGTGGGATCTTCCCGGACCGGGGCACGAACCCGTGTCCCCTGCATCGGCAGGCGGACTCTTAACCACTGCGCCACCAGGGAAGCCCCGCTAATTAATTTTAACACGTTTCATTATGTCGATCCCTTGCTTGAAAGCATCTGACCACTCTCACTTGCCCCTAGAATAGGAGCAAAGTCTGTACTTGGTTGACACAAACCTGCTTTCCAGCCTCACTGTGTGTCTCTTTCTCACTGACTCTATTTGCCCCAACCATACTTGCCTAAACTTATTTATTAAAGCCCCTATTCTTACCCACTTCAGATTCCTGTACACATGAACTACCTGTCCCCAAAAGACTCGCCCTCCCACTTCTCTCTCATGGTCTCTGCTTTGTACACTCTGACACAAGAGAATTCCAGTTCTGGCTGTGATGAAGTAACAAATATCTTACTTCGTGTATTTCCCATAAACTTACTGCATGCTTATAAAGTTGAAAAAAATGTTAATTTATTTTTTTAATAGACTTTATTTTTTAGAGCAGTTTAAGGTTCACAGAAAAATCGAGCACAACATATGGAGAGTTCCCACAGACCTCCAGTTCTTACAATAGTTCTGACAATGCAGTGTCATCCACTGTCAACATCCAGCTCCGCAGTGGTACATTGGTTACAATCTATGAACCTACACTGACACATCGTAATTATCGAAAGTCCGTAGTGTACATCATAGTTCACTCTTGGTGCTGTACGTTCTATGGAATTGGACAAATGTATAAAGACACATATTCACTATTATAGTATCATGCAGAATAGTTTCACTGCCCTAAAAGTCCTCTGTGCACTGGCGGTTCATCCATCTCTTTCCCCACCCCTGGCAACCACTGATCTTTTTGCTGTCTTCATATATTTGTTTTTCTAGTATGTCACATAGCTTGAATTATACAGTATGTAGCCTTTTCAGATTGGCTTCCTTCATTTAGTAATATGCATTTAAAGTTCCTCCATGTCTTTTCATGGCTTGATAGTTCATTTATTTTTACTGCTAAATAATATCCCATTGTCTGGTTGTGCCACAGTTTATTCATCCATTCACACATGGAAAGACATCTTGATTGCTTTCAAGTTTTGGCAATTATGAATAAAGCTGCCATAAACATCTGTGTGCAGGTTTTTGCGAGGACGTAAGTTTTCAACTCATTTGAGTAAAATACCAAGGAGCATAATTGCTGAATCTTATGGTAAGATTATTTTTTTTAACTGGCAAACTGTCCTTCCAAAGTGGTTATACAATTTTGCAACCTTACAAGCAATTAATGAGAATTCCTGTTACTCTACATCCTGGCTATCACTTGGTGATGTCAGTATTTTGAATTTTGGCCATTCAAATAGATGTGTAGTGGTATCTCATTTTAATTTGCAGTTCCCTAACATGATGTGGAGCATCTTTTGATATGTTTGTTTGCCATCTGTGTATCTTCTTTGGTGAGGTTTCTGTTCAGTTCTTCTGCCCCTTTTCAAATTGGGTGGTTCGTTTTCTTACTGTTGAGTTTTAAGAGTTCTTTGTATATTTTGTATAATAGTCCTTTGTCAGATATGTCTTTTGAAAATATTTCCTCCCATTTTGTGATTTGTCCTATCATTCTCTTGACAGTGTATTTGCAGAGCAGAGGTTTTTTTAAATTGTTGCTGTTTTTCAAATTTTAATTAAGTTCAGCATATCAGTTATTTCTTTCATGGATCATGCCTTTGGCATTGTTCTATCTAAAAAGTCATCACCATACCCAAGGTCATCTAGATTTTTTCCTATGTTATCTTCCAGAAATTTTATAGTTTTGCATTTTACCTTTAGGTCTGTGATCCATTTTGAGTTAATTTTTATGAGGTATGTGTCTCAATCTATGTATTTGCATGTAGATGTCCAATTGTTCTAGCGCCATTTGCTGAAAAAATTATTTTCACTCCATTATACTGCATTTGTTCCTTTGTCAAAGAGCAGTTGACTATATTTACGTAGGTCTATTTCTGGGCTTTCTTTTCTGCTCCATTGATCCATCTTTTGTCAAAGCCATACTGTCTTGATTATTGTAGCATTATATTAAGTCTTAAAGTCAGATGGTGCCAGTCTTCCAGCTTTGTTCCTCTGCTTCAGTATTGAGTTGACTCTTTTGGGTCTTTTTTCCTCTCCATATAAACTTTAGAATCAGTTTGTTGATTTCTACAAGAAAACTTACCGGGATTTTTATTGAGATTGCATTGAATCTATAGATCAACTTGGGAAGAACTGACATCTTGAGAATATTGAGTCTTCCTATCCATGAATATGGAATTTATCTCCATTTATTTAGTTCTTTGATTTCTTCATCAGAGTTTCTCCTCACATGTATCTTACACACATTTTTGTTAGATTTTACCTAAGAATTTCATTTTTGGGGGTGCTAATGCAAATGGTATTGTGCTTTAATTTCAAATTCCACTTTTTATTGCTGGTATATAAGAAAGTGATTGACTTTTGTCTATTAAGCTTGTATCTGGAAACCTTTCTATAATCACTTGTTATTTCAGGAGGGTTTTTGTTTTGTCATTTATTTCAGGTTTTCTACATAATCGTGTCATAACCAAAGACAGCTATTTTTTCTTCCTTTCCCAACTGTATACCTTTAAAAAGAATTTTTTTTTTTTTTTATTGTATTGACTAGGGCTTCCAGTACAATGTTGAAAGAGAGTAGTGAGAGGGAACGTCTTTGCCTTGTTTCTAATCTTGGTGAGAAAGCTTAGAGTTTCTCACCATTAAGTATCATGTTAGCTTTAGGTTTTTTGGTTTTGTTTTGTTTTGTTGTTGATGTTCTTTAATTAAGAGTTTCCCCTCCATGCCTAGTTTTATGACTGGTTTATCATGAAGGGCTGTTGAATTTTGTCAAATGCTTTTTCTGCATCTGTTGCTATGCTCATATGATTTTTTCTGCTGTAGCCTATTAATGTGAAGGATTACATTAATTGATTTTTGAATATTTAAGTAGTCTTACATAACTTGGATAAATCCGACTTGGTCATGGTATATAACTCTAAATTTTTATACATTGTTGGGTTTGATATGCTAATGTTTTCTTGAGGATTTTTGCATCTTGTTCATGAGAGGTAATTGTTTACACTTTTATTTTCTTGTAGTGTCTTTGTCTGGTTTTGATATTAGGGTAATCTGACCCCATAGAATGAGTTAGGAAGTTTCCCCTCTACTTCTATCTTCTGAAAATGATTATAGAGAATTGGCATAATTTCTTCATTAAATATTTGGTAGAATTTACAAGTGAACCCACTTGGGCCTGGTTCTTTCTTTTTTTGAAAGGTTATTCTTGATTCAACTTCTTTAATAGATATGATTGTATTCAAATTCTACTTATTTTGTGTGAGTTTTGGCAGATTTTGTTTTTTCAAGGAATTGGTCCATTTCATCTAGGTTAGCAAATTGGTCCATTCCATCTAGGTTACCAAATGTGTGAACATTTGAGCATAGAGATTTCTACTCTAATTTTTGTTATTTATTTTATTCTGCTCACTTTGGATTTAATTTGCTCTTTTTCTTATTTCCTAAGGTGGGAGCTTAGATTATTGACTTTAGAACTTTCCTTTTTTCTTATTTATGCATTCAATGCTATAAGTTTTGCTCTAAGCACTGCTTTAGCTGCATCCCACAAGTTTTGATAAGTCATATTTTCATTATAATTTAGTTGAAAGTACTTTTTAGTATCTCTTGAGATTTCTCTTTAGAAGTATGTTGTTTTTTTTTTTTTTTTTTTTTTTTAGAAGTATGTTGTTTAATCCCCAAGTATCTGGGTATTTTCCAGCTTTCTTTCTGTTAGTGATTTCTAGTTTAATTATCTGCAGTCTGAGAGCATACATATATGATAATAATTGTATTCTTTCTCTTTTACATTTGTTAATTTTTTTAATGACCCAGAATGTGGTCTGTCTTGATGAATGTTCCATGTAAGCTTGAGGAAAATGTGTTTTCTGCCGTTGTTGGATGAAGTAGTCTATAGATGTCGATTCTATCCCGTTTACTAGTGATGATGCTGTTGAGTTCAACTATGTCCTTACTGATTTTCTGCCTTCTGGGCCTGTCCTTTTCTAATATGGGGATGTTGAAGTTTCAAACTATAAGTAACCCTTTCTGGATGGTGTAAAGCTATGATCCTTAAAAGGAGAGGCACAAGTGAGTTCCACATCATATTTGGTTTTCTGCCAAAGGGCAGAAAGAGTCCACCAAATTATTTAAGACAAAACAAAACAAACAAACACCTGAACAATTCAATAGGAAAAGAAAGTCTTTCTAGCAGATGGTACTGGAACATTTGGATGTCATATTGGAAAAAAATATATGAACCTCTTTTGTATCTCAAACAATTTCAGAAAAAATTAATATCAGATCATAAACCAAGAGTAAAAACTAAAACTAGCTTATTGCAGAAAACATAGGAAATTATCTCTGAAAACTTGGCCTTTGGCAAGGTTTCTTTAAAAAGTCACAGATTGTACTAATAATTAAAAAAATACAGAAATAAACATAAGTTATTTAATAAACATAAATTACTTAATCAAAATTCAAACTTCTTTTCATCAAAAGTCACTGCTAAGAAAATGAATAGTTAAGCCACAGAGTGGAAGAAAATATTCATAATACGTATATGAGACAAAGGACTTATACAAATAACTTATACAAAGGCCAACATACAAAGAACTCCAACACCTAAACAGTATGAAAGAGAAACCACCCAACTTTTAAAAATGAGCAAAATATTTAAACAAACATTTCACAACGAAAGATATACCTTGACTAAAAAACACATGTAAAAGTGCTTGATATGCTTATCAACAGGGAAATGCAAAGCTAAACTGCCTTGTGATACCACTACACTCTTCACTAGAATGAACCTTCTTATATCTGGCAACACTAAATGTTGGCAAGGTGTGGTGCAACCAGAATCCTTATACATTTTTGGTAGATGTGTAAAATGAAATAACCACTTTGAAAGACTGTTAGCAGTTTCTTATAAAGTTAAATATCTAACCTAACTGTGAGCAGGTACAGTCTTAGCTATGTCCACACCAAGATATATAAAACATAATCTTAGTAGCTTTATTTATAATAGCCTATAGGTTGAAGCAACTCATATGTCCCTTAGCAAGAGGACTGATTAACACAGTGATATATTTGAACAATTAAAGACTATTCACCAACAAAAAGGAATGCAACTACTGATGCATGGTATAAGTGAATAAAAGAAACCAGAGGCAAAATTTATAATAGATTGTGCATGTCTGAAATTGTTCAATAAAACATGTGGTGATATAAATCGCAAGAGTGGTTGCCTCTGGGATCAAGGTGGAGATCTGTGAAGGAGCAGAAAGGAATTTGGGGATAATGAACATGTTCTATTTTTTGACAGTGGTGTAGGTTAAACAACTGTATATGGTTTTCAAAACTCATCAATCTCTATACTTAAGTCCTGGGCATTTCACTGTATATAGCATACCTCAATTTTTAAAAAATGGATCACAAGAAAATTACCCTGTCAGAGACATCTCTCTAACAAGATTGTTTTGTTAACTTATTATATGTCTATCTGTATGTTTTCTGTCATATTGAAGACATTTGTGAAACGTCTTTCTATGTTCCTTGTTATTTTGCAATCTCTTAGGCTTACAGACTCAATGGTTCAGTGCTGGAATAGAAAAGGTGTAAGATTTGGAGACAGGCGTGTCTGTGTGTATAGCTGGGTTCTATCACTTCTGATAGTGTTAATTTGAGCAAGTTTCTTCTGACCTCCAAGGTGTTATCTCCTCACCTGAGACATGGGATTTTAATACAGTTTTTGTGAGGGAGGACAGGAGAAAGTGTATGTGTAATAGCAGGCAAATAATAGTAGCTCAAAAATGAACACTATATATGTATGTATTCATATATAGTATACATTTATATATGTGTCTATGTATAGACACATATATTTGTAAATGTGTCAGAAAATTAACTAACAACTTTACTTACTTTACCTTAATCCCTACAATATTTCAGTGAGTTAGAATTCATTGTTATCCCTCTGTTAAAGATTAAGGTTTTGAATTGAGCTAAATAACTTGCTTAAGCTTACATTTTCCAAATGGCAGTGCTAACTTTTCTTCCTGGAGAGCTAAATTGGAAGCTCTCTTTTCAGTATTACTTGTTTCATTGCCTCCTCATCATCTGTCTCTATCAATTTCTCAGTAAATCTCATGTTTGACTCCTTGGGCAGATGCCCACTCTGACAGTGATTTAACCCCTTTGGCTTCGAGGAACTCAAAAGTCGAGAGACCTTCAAGTCCTTATCGAAGGTCTCCAGTGTTTTACACATTGTCTTTACCCTGGACAAAACTTTGCTTGCAGGCCCTCATACATCCCCTGAGAGCTGTGCTAAACTATCCTACTCTCTTTTAAAATGACAACCTTTAAAATATTTGAAAATGCCCACTTAGTCTTTTCTTTTGAATTTTTTGTTTGTTTGTTTGTTTTTTCTTTTGCGGTACGCGGGTCTCTCACTGTTGTGGCCTCTCCCGTTGCAGAGCACAGGCTCCGGACGCGCAGGCTCAGGGGCCATGGCTCACGGGCCCAGCCGCTCCGCGGCATGTGGGATCTTCCCAGACCGGGGCACGAACCCGCGTCCCCTGCATCGGCAGGCAGACTCTCAACCACTGCGCCACCAGGGAAGCCCTTCTTTTGAATTTTGACAAGGGATTTACTGAGCATATTCCTGACATGATACTGAGGGACTCAGCAAGTGACCCAAGACTGGCCACACCAGACATCTGGACTGTGTTATTTTGTGCCCAATGCTGATAGCAGCCCAGTGGAGCTTGGCTCACCTGAGTCCCTAGTCCCACCTGGTGCCTCTGACTCTTAGGTGAACTTCAGAAAACACACCTCGTTTTACCCCTCGCCTGCTGCTCTGCTTTCTCCACTTCTCTTAACCTGAGATCAGAAGGAGACTTCTTTAGAAATTCAGTTACGGGTGGTACAAGTGATAATGAGAATTTGACTAATATAATCAAATTTTCCATTTAAATGAGACTTAAATATTAAATGTGCAGAATTTTATAGTGTGTTTCAATCCATTACGTTTATACTAGTAAAGATCTGACTAAAGATGGTGTCTAGTCAAGGTGGACCTAGAAAGAGGATGAGACATTCAGCTCAAGCGTAAAATTCAAGGGGTACCAGCATCTCAGCAATCAAGATCAATATCAAAGTTAACCCAAAGGAATTAATGATGAACAATGTATTAACATTTTAAATAAAGACAGGATCAGTTTGGTGACCTCTGTACAGGAGTATTTACTAAGCAGTTCTGCTACAATGAAAATATTAATGCATATATGTGGAATCTAGAAAAATGGCACAGATGAACCTATTTGTAGGGAAGGAATAGAGACGTAGATGCAGAGAACAGACATATGGACACAGCAGGGAAAGAGGAGGGTGGGACAAATTGGGAGATTAGGCTTGACATATATACACTACCACGCATAAAATAAATAGCTAGTGGGAACATGCTGTAAACCACAGGAAGCTGAGCTCGGTGCTCTGTGATGACCTAGATGGGTGGGGGTGGGGGTGGGGGGTGGGAGGGAGGTCCAAGAGGGAGGGGATATAGGTATACATACAGCTGTTTCACTTCATTGTACAGCAGAAACTAACACAACATTGTAAAGCAATGATACTCCAATTAAAAAAGAAAGAAAATATGCCCTCTCTGAGCTTACAGGTTTTAAATGATGATCTGAGAGAAGAAGTGGAAAATTCGGGGAGTGAGGAGGGCAGCAGAGGCAGACAGTTCAGTGATGCTCATTGTCTGGGAGTTGAGCCCTTAAATGGAGTAAAAACAATAAGTTGGTACCTGAAGCATATCTTTGAGACTAGCAGAGGAAAAAATCAGAAAGGGGAGATCACTGTAAATTTCTGAAAGTGAGAATTTATCCTCTGTGTCTGTGAATATAATTTCTAGGATGGGGAGGAATTTGTTATTAATAACAACAACAACTTAACCTAGAAGAGAAAGAAAACCATGCCTTTTTGAGTAAGAGGTGGGAGTGAAAGCTTGAATCTGAGCTCAGTTCTATTCACTGATGGGAATAATTGTAGTTCTTATTTCATTGAGCTGCTGTAGGAATAGCATTAAAGAATATTTACAGTATATATTTACAGTATTATCACAGTAAGCTGTGCCACAAGCTATACTATTTCATTCTTATATAATTTCTTTCTTATATAATTTTAAAATGTTTTCCTACAGTCATTGTTTTTTTTGTTTGTTTTCTTCATTTTGTTAAAAACATAATGATCAGTAATCTTGCTCAAATTCTGTGACTGAACTTTCAAACTCTTCTCACTAGTTGTTTGCATGATGTAGTCTAACAGTATCCACTTATTCCTTGGAGCTACCCCTGTGGACCCCTCTGACCTGTTCTCAAGCTGTGGTACACTGCCATCCTGGGACATTTCCCACCACTATCCTGAAATTCTTTTTCTCAACTTGTGTTTGAGCCCTGTTCTTTATATTTCATGATTTCTCTTTCTTAGTTTCTTCACCCATCTTGGTGCAATGTATACCCTCAAAATGATTGCAGTTGTGTGATAAGTTAGTCCTGGTAACTTACATGTCTTTTCTCAATTTTCCACCTGATTAATATTTTGAATGACCATATAGTTTTATACTGGGTATAAGTTTTCTTCTGAATTTTTTAGACATTACTTAAATGATTTCCATCTTCTAGTGTTACAGCTGAGAAGGCCGATGCCATTTTGACACTCACTCTTTCATGTTAAACTTGATTTTTAACTCCTCTCTGGAAAAGTTTATTTACTTTCCTAAAATGACCTTTTTTTGGTAGTGCTCCATTCTTGCCTTATGTTCTGTATGTCTTTCTAATTATTTCAAGCATGTTAATTTATTAACTCATATTTATTTTTTGTGATTTCAAATTCCAAGGTGCTAATTATCCTGTTTATTGAATTTCTGTATTTTTTAGCATTTTAGAGATACTGTGTCTTAAAATTGTTTGCAATTATGTACTAGTTTTCAGCAGAAGCTATTTTATATGTAAGTGTTCTTTGGGCCCTCCTTTGTGAACAGGTTCTTTGAAAACAAGGCCATCCTTTGTTTTTTCAAATCTCCCAGGGCTTTCAAAGTTACTAGATCAGTTTTCATTTCTGGATGTGGTGTCATCACACCTTACTTAGTGTAATCGAAGTGTATTTAAAGCACTACCTATTTGTGGTGCAGGACTGATGCTGTGACTGACTTCTTGTTGGCACTATTTTATCTAAAACTCTGGACTCCTTTCCTCCTATAGGCATTAAAATCCCAAAGCCCCATCCCTGAGGCCTGTATCTTTAAAAATTTCCATGGATTGCTGCAGTATCATCGCTTGTTTATTGATACCTTTTATATCATACTTAATTCCTGGCATCTAGGACTTCTTTCTTTTGAATTCAGTCATGCGGTTTTTTGTTGTTGTTGTTGTTTTTGCTGCGTCTGTTTACAGCCATTTCTATTTTTAGTGTTTATAATTGTTAGTAGTCTTTTTCATCAAATCAGTGTGCCATATTACTTGAGGTTAGATCTGTTCTTCAAGACCGTGCTTGAATTTCTTGAATTCCACAGAAGCTTTTGTGTCACTTTAGAATTCTCACTAGAATTTCTCTGAAATGCCCCATACCCTTATGTCCCATGCAACCACAATCTGATTACATATTGTTTCCAAGAGTAATTGTATATAATCACTTTTTTTTCTGCTGCAGACATTTGTAAACTGCTTTAAAAAATAAAAAAGCATATGCCTTAGTTTAAATCCAGTGTGACAGTGGGTGAGGAAACTTCATTTACTGATCAACGAAGCCTAAAAACACCAAAAAAACAAAAATTCTAAAGTAAAAATCAAGTCTTACATCTATAGCTGACTCCAGCATATGAAATACATTCATCTTCACAATGAACCTTTGAGGCACATGTCATCATTTGACTTTGGCTATTAAGCAACTAAGACCCATATATAGGTCTGAGGTCATACAGTTAAAACACGGCAGAGATAAGGATCAAGTTCATTTCTTCTGCTCAGTATCCCTGCTACGATTTCACATTTCCTATGCTGTTTCCTTGCTTGTAAACTGGGGCTACTGTGAAAATCAAAGGAAGCAATATATGCATGGTTGCTTTGATAACTGGGGAGTACTATATAGCTATGAAAACTGATGATGGCAATAATGCACAATAACAAAACTTCATCTTGACAGAAGGAAACCAAGTCTTTTATAACTTGTTTATAAACATTGTCTTACCTTGGTTAATTACCATAGTGACCGTTTTGACCAGGCTACTGTGACGGGATGTTTATGGATGGTCCAAGCACTCAGAAGAACAGTATCAAAGATAACCTCTCCTTATTTATCAAAAAGGAACAACAACAAAAAAAATGACATCATCTCTTTCGTCTTTTGTTCTCCTGGTCTGGAGCATGTCTTCTTCCGTCAGTCTTGATCCCTGTGGGATTTAATAGCTTTTCTCTTCTGGGCTCTCTGCTGCCTTTGTTATGATTCTTCCCTTAGCTAGGTCTCTGCTGTGACAATGATGAGTGAATTGAGGTTATTAGCCAGCTCATTCCAGGCAGAAATATCTCTGCCACACTTGCCTGGGATAGCTATATAAGCCCTTTCTTAAGCATTAGAAAGCCAGAAAACCATCTCAAACTGAAGTGCAATTAGCGCCAATATACTTCAAAGCAAGTGTATTTACATGTAGCCTAATTAAAGAAATCTTTAAAGAATTCAACATTACAGATGACACACTGAGGAAAAATGTGTAATAGGGTATATCTCTCTTTTTTTCTCAATGCAAAATTGTACAATAAACACATCTTCATTTATAGAACTATCTCAAGTTGTTATGGCAACTGGAATTTGGGGTCAAGCAGAGAATGTATTGTTACCATTGTTCCCTGAGCCTGGAGAAATAGAGTTTTAACATCTGATATGGGTTTTGAACATCACTGAAAAAGAGAAAGCTTACTTTTAGTGCCCTGGATTCCAGTCCTAAATACTCTCTTCTCTGACAAACTTTACTGTACCTTAAAGCTTCAACCTCTTCCCCAACTTTGCTCTGCAAAAAAGATCCACTATCAAATGATTTTTACTTACTTTGCTTGATTTGAAGTCATGTTTGCTATTTCCAGGAAACATTCATTTACTTACTTAGGTAATCTTGGAGAGATTGAATCACCAATTTAATGATCTTAGAGATATTTCAGATAGTTTCCACATCTATAAAATAGGTCTGATAAAATGTGATCCGTTGGAAGACTAACGTAATAAAAAATTCATGATGCAAGGGAAGAATTTTGAAAAACAGCAAACTACTATAAAGATGCAGGGGACTTCCCTGGCCGTCCAGTGGTTAAGACTTCACCTTCCAGTGCAGTGGGTGTGGGTTCCATCCCTGGTCGGGGAGCTAAGATCCCACATGCTTCGGGGCCAAAAAACCAAAACATAAAACAGAAGCAATATTGTAACAAATTCAATAAAGACTTTAAAAATGGTCCACATCAAAAAAATCTTTAAAAAAATGCATTCTCACGTGCAATTTTAAAAATCTTTAATCACTCAGAAGATATACTGATAAATGATGTGTTTAATATGTGCAAAGATAAACTAAGAGTACAAAATAAAATAAGGTTCAGTGTTTGACTTCAAGAGCTCAGGGTCTGGCCAACAGAAATTGGTTGGTTATCAAAGTGTGTGCAGAGCACTATGACAGTTCTCAGAGGAGAATACCTCTGATAAAGAAGAGGTATCTACTTCCTCTTTTAAACCTGCTCCCCTTGTCTTGGCCTCCACTCTGGCTCTAGCTGTGCTGTGGCTGTGACACACAGCTCCACGCTGGGTTTGCTCACTTCTCACAGAAAGCATCCTACTTCAAGCCCACAATGTGTTTTTCCACCTTTCTGCGCCAGATGTCTCTGAAACCATAGCTTGGGAAGCAGGCAGACTCCTACTCAGCTACACACGAACAGCCAGAAGCGCAGGGGAGTTCCCACACCCTGCGGCAACCCCCAGACAAAGGGAGTCAGGAGGAGATAGATACATTGTCTTTCCCTGTTGGACAGAGCACCTCACTTCTGCTTCTTGGGATCTATTCTCAAATAAACTACACCTAGGAATAAATTGACTCAGACCTGAAAAGCAGATCCCCAAGGGGAATACTGCAACACCTTCTGGATCAAACACAATAAGGATCTTATAGTTTCAACAGGTAGGGTAGTGATAACCTCATTTGCACATATTAGCATCACAATTACTGAGACTCTCGTTTGTGGCAGAATTAAGATGTGCTTCTAGTGGGAGGGAGAAGAATTGGCTTATGTGGTGGCTCTACCCTTTGATCTCCTTAAGGCGATAATAATAATTAGGCTTGTCCATCCTGGGTGAGCTGCTTTTGGAAGCTGTGTAAAAAGAAAATGACAGATTCAGGTAAGGCCAGTGTCTTCTTTCTGCACTCTGTAAAATCACAGGGTCTGTTAGGTACCATTTAAAGATCATTTTCATATGAAGAGATTCTTATCTCCTGCAGTCACAGACAAAACGTGATTAAATAAAGCATGTTTAATAATGATGGAATGATTTTTGAAAGGCTTCGCTAAACATCAGCCTGAGAATGACCTCTGGCGTAGGTGGTATCTGTCCTACAGGATGGAGTATATACAGTAAACCAATAGCTGATATAGACAGTGCTGTCTCCCTAACAGATGAAATAGATTGGTGGGGTACCAAAAGGGCCAGAAGAGCCATAACCTTCCCTTTGCATACTTGCAGTGATCAACTGAAGTCTGGTAGTCTTCCCCACAATCTTAAGCTCTGTTGGTTTATAAGCTCTTATTCCTAGGGGGTAAGTTTCCCCCAGGGGGGGACACAACAAACGTTCCCTAAATTTGTAGCTACAGAGTAGTGTCAGGTCGTTTTGGGCTCCTCATACCTGTGAAACAATATGATAAAGTATTACAGTGAAATAGGTAATTGAAAATAATTGCTATGAGGAGTGAAGGGTGCTGCTACTCATTGATGACATAGAGGGCTATGTCTGTAGCCAAGAGGTGTTCTTTGTAGACAGTGGTGAATGAACAGTGCTGCAGTTGTGACCAGCAAGAGCAAGGCATCCCAGGGTTAGATTCCTCAGATCACCCATCAGGCAGATATAGCCCAGAGAAGCTGAAGTTCTGGCCAAAGGTGAAGGAAATGCAAAGTGGCTTGCAATAGGGAGATAGTAAGTTTAATTACTATCTTTGTCAGTGGAGACTGTAGCCTATTTCATTATCCTGCCGTATTAAGTCAATTTTATGGATTTGCTGCTGTCCCCACTTGATGACTCAGTGATATACTAGACTTAAAGCTGGGCACACGTGAGTAAAGTGAGGTTGGACTCCATTAGATACCTGTCTTATCACCACCTGACAGGCTTATTTTGGCCTCCCGGTTCTTCCTGAAATGGCTGCAGCAAGTGGTTCTGTACAGGCTTCGAATCACATTGCACTCACACTGCTGAACCCGGAGTCCATGCTTCACATCTGTTGTTTACTTCCTGGGTCTTCTCCGCCATCACAGCATCGGGCACTGGTGCTGATACACTTGGCATGCAGGCATACGTAGCCAAAAAGTACAGAGAAGTTAATGGCCCCCAGAGCAACACTCACCAGTGGCTCACAGGAGACAATAAATAAATGTCTTTCCCTGTCATTTCCTGGGCAGACAATTTGAGGCAAAATCCCATATGTTACTCAGAAGATATTGCTCAGAACAAGCTTCTTCTATATTAGCTCTGACCATCTCTTTAGCATATTCCTACATTGTCTTTTTCACCTTGTCTTAGTCAGTGGACTCCTGCTTCCCGGGATCATCTCCCAAATAAATGTCCAAGTTTTTGAGTAGAAATGGGGAGTGGAAAAGGCAGTTGGGCATCATGTTTATATGCAAACATAGGAATGAAGTAGATTATCTACTATTAAAAAAGAAAAAGTCAGTAGCAGAGAAACTCAAATCACACATTATAGAGCCAATTCCTCACATATGTTTAAGGAAGGAATCACTGAAGTTCTTTTCAATGTACGCATTAAATTAGTTTTTTATTACCCCAGAAGGCACTGTGCCCATGAGAGGGTTCAGCAGGCTTTAGATTGATGTCACCAAATTGAATTTGTGTAAGGGCCAGACAGGTAATACAAAAGGTGGTTTTTCTCTATGTGGAGAGTCTGATAAACTGAAGGTCACGTGTCTTTCTGAAGTGGGCAGCAGTTGTTCAGCTCAAGATCACGGTTGTCCCATGAGAAAACAGACCAATAATTCAGATCTGTAAAGTTCTTTTCTTATGTTATTTACATTTCTTAAAAAGATTGGATGTGGAAATTCAAGGATATTTATAGTATATGAGTCTCTCTATTTGTTTTATCTTTTATTGAAATATAGTTGATGTACAATATTTGTTAGTTTCAGGTGTACTACATAGTGATATTTGCATACATTATGAAATAATCACCACAATAAGTCTAGTAACCATCTGTCCCCTTTAAAGTTATTACAATAATATTGACCATGTTCCCTGTGCTGAATATTACATCCCATGGCTTATTTATTTTATAACTGAAGGTTTGTATCTCTTAATCCCCTCCACTCATCCCCACATCCCTGTGCCCTCTGGCAACAACTGTATCTATGAGTCTGTTTTTGTTTTGTTTGTTTTAGATTTCACATAAAGGTGAGATCATACAGTACCTGTCTTACTTATTTAAGTTAGCATAATACCCTGTAGGTCCATCCATGTTGTCACATATGGCAAGATTTCATTTTTTTAATGGCTGAGTAATATTCTCTGGTATATAGAAACCATATCTTCTAGCTATCAAAGGACACTTAGGTTGCTTCCATATCTTCGCTGTTGTAAATAATCCTACAGTGAACATTGTGTGCACCTATCTTTTTGAATTAGTGTTTTCGTTTTCTGTAGGTAAATACCCAGAAATGAATTTGCTGAATCACATGACAGTTCTATTTTTAACTTTTTGAGGAAACACAATACTGTTTTCAATAGTGGCTGCACCAATTTACAATCACACCAACAGTACACAAGAGTTCTCTTTTCTACACATACTCACCAACATTGTTATTTGTTGTCTTTTGTGATAGTCATTCTGACAGGTGTGAGGTGGTATCTCATTCTGGTTTGGATTTGGATTTTCATTTCCCTGATGATTAGTGATGTTGAGCATCTCTTTTTGTATCTGTTGGCCATCTGTGTGTCTTCTTTGCTCTCTATTCTGTTCCATTGATCTGTGTGACTGTTTTTGCTCCAGTACCATACTATTTTGATTAATGTAGCTGTGCAGTATAGTTTGAAATCAAGGAGTGTGATACTTCCAGATTTTTTCATCTTTCACAAGATTGTTTTGGGTATTAGGGGTCTTTTGTGTTTCTGTACAAATTTTAAAATGATTTTTTTCTAGTTCTATGAAAAATGCCATTGGTGTTTTGATAGGGATTGCATTAAATCTGTAGACTCCCTTGGGTGGTATGGCCATTAAAACAATGTTAATGCTTCCTGTCCATAAGCATGGTATATCTTTCAATTTGTTCGTGTCATCTTCAATTTCTTTCATTGGTGTCATATAGTTTTCAGAGTACAAATATTTTATCTCTTCGGTTATATTTATTTCTAGGTATTTTATTCTTTTTGATGTAATTATAAATGGGATTGCTTTCTTAATTTCTCTTTCTGATAGTTTGTTATTAGTGTATAGAAATGCAGCCAGTATCTGTATGTAGATTTTGTATCCTGAAACTTTACTAAATTTATTTATAAGATCTAACAGTTTCTTTGTAGCATCTTTAAGATTTTCTATATACAGTAAGTCCCCTACATATGAATGAGTTCCAAGGGTGCATTTGTAAGTCCAATTTGTTCATAAGTCCGACAAACTTAGCCTAGGCACCCAACTGACACAATCGGCTATATAGTCCTGTACTGTAAGAGGTTTATGATACTTTTCACACAAACAATACATAAACACAAAATAAAGACGACCTTGTTAACCTTACAGTACAGCACCTTGAAAAGCACAGTAGTCCAGTACAGCAGCCGGCATCCAGGGGCTGGCATTGAGCGAACAGGTGAGAAGAGTTACTGTCTGGAGGAGGGAGAGGAGGTAGGAGATGGTAGAAGGGAAGGGATCGTCAGCAATAGGAGACAGAGGGCAAGCTGCAATTTCACTCACACCTGACGTTGATGGACTACACTTTCGCATCTTTGAAAGTTCAAAACTTGAACATTCGTATTTAGTTGACTTACTGTTATAGTATGTGGTCATCTGCAAACAGTGGCACTTTTATGTCTTCCTTTCCAGTTTGGATTCATTTTATTTTATTTCATTTCATTTTATTTTATTTTAGTCTGGTTGCTGTAGCTAGGACTTGCAACACTATGTTGAATAAAAGTGGTGAGAGTGGTCATCCTTGTCTTGTTCCTGATCTTAGAGGAAATATTTTCAGCTTTTCATCATTGAGAATGATGTTGGCTGTGGATCTGTCATATATGGCCTTTATTATGTTGAACTATGTTTCCTCTATACCACTTTTAGAGGTATGAGAGTTTTTATCTTAGATGGATGTTGAATTTTGTTGAAAGGTTTTTTGCATCTATTGTGATGATCATATGATTTCTATTCTTTGATTTGTTAATGTGGTGTATCACATTGATTGATATCGAACCATCCTTCCATCTCTGGGATAAATAGATCTGAAGTGAGTCTTTTGTAGGCAGCATATGTATGGCTCTTGTTTTTGTTTTTTTGCTTTAAATTTTTTTTTTTTTTTTTTTTTGCGGTACGCGGGCCTCTCACTGTTGTGGCCCCTCCCGTTGCGGAGCACAGGCTCCGGACGTGCAGGCTCAGCGGCCATGGCTCACAGGCCTAGCCGCTCCGCGGCATGTGGGATCTTTCCAGACCGGGGCACAAACCCGAGTCCCCTGCATCGGCAGGCGGACTCTCAACCACTGCGCCACCAGGGAAGCCCTAATTTAAATTTTTTATTTATTTATTTTATATTTATTCAGCCACTCTGTCTTTTGATTTAACATTTAGTACATTTATATTTAAAGTAATTATTGACAGGTATGTACTTATTGCCATTTTGTTATGTTGATGATTTCTTAAGTTTGAACACATTTTAACCACCCTACATTCTACTCCCCCTTATAATTTACAACTTTCTGTTTTGTTTATCCCCTAACTACTCATTGTGGATACAGGTAATTTTACTACTGTTGTCTTTTAATCTTCCTACTAGCTTTATAAGTAGTTGATCTACTACCTTTACTGTATTTTATCTTTACCAGTGAGATTTTTCCTTTCATAGTTTTTATATTTCTTGTTGTGGCTTTTTCTTCTTAGAGAAGTCCCTTTAATCTTTCTTTAAAAGCTGATTTAGTGGTGCTGAACTCTTCTACCTTTTAATTACCGTATAATTAGCCAAAAAACTCTTTATGTCTTCTTAATTTCTGAATGATAACCTTGTGAGATAGAGTAGGTTTTTCCCTTTCATCAATCACTTCAGGTATATCGTTCCACTCCCCTCTGGCCTTAAAAGTTCCTGCTGAAAAGTCAGCTTATAATCTTATGGGAATTCCCTTATACATAACTAGTTGCTTTTCTCTTGCTTCCTTTAAGATTCTTTCTTTATCTTTAATTTGATCATTTAAATTATATGCGTTTTGGTGTGTTTTTCTTTGGGCTCATCTTGTTTGGAACTCTGTGTGCTTCCTGCACCTGGATGTCTATTTCCTTCCACAAGTTAGGGAAGTTTTCAGCTATTATTTCTTCAAATAAGTTGTTTGCTTTTCTCTCTCTCTCTTCCTTCTGGATCCCTATACTGCAATGCTAGTCCCTTTATGTTGGCCCAGAGGTTTCTAAACTACCCTCCTTTTTAAAAATCCTACTTTTCTTTTCACCTTGGGTAATCAGCTCTATTCTGTCTTCCAGATTGTTGATTTATTCCTCTGTATCATCTAATCTGCCATTTATTCCTTCTTGTGTATTTTTTATCTAAGTAATTGTATTGTTTTAACTGTTTCATTCTTTTTTATATTTTCTAACACTTTTTTGAGATTCTCACTGTGTGCATCCATTCTTCTCCCAAGTTTGTTGAGCATCTTTATGATCATTATCTTGAATTGTTTCTCCAGTGGATTGTTTTTCTCCACTTTGTTTAGTTCTTTTTTGAGACTGTGTCCTGTTTCTTTAAATGGAACAGTTATTTCTCTGTCTTCTCATTTTGCCCAATTCTCTGTGTTTATTTCTACGTTTTAGGTATGGCAGTAACATTTCCCAGTCTTAGAAAACATTTCCCAGACTTATGTAAGAGGGGTCCTGTGAGGCCTAGAAGCGTGCTCCACTGTGGTCACCAGAACTATATGCTCTAGGAGTGCCCCTTATGTGGGCTGCATGTGCCCTTCTGTTGTGTTGGGGCTGAGTACTGTGTGTGCACTGGTAGGTGGGGCTGGCCTCGCCTTGGTTGGCTGCCTCGTGTGGTGGGTGTGAGCCCACTGGTGGGTGGGCCTGGGTCCCTGTGTGGCTGTCTGTGTGGCCCAGAGGGTCTTGGGCTGGTGTTGGCCCCCTGGTGGATGGGGCCAGTTCCTCAACACTAACAGTCTATAAGAGAGGATTCCAAAATGGCACTTACCAGTGCCAATGTTATTGCTGTAGAACAAACTCCCAATAAAACCAACCAAAATGTTGGTTATAATATTTTCCTATGAGGTAGTGTTTGAGAGGAAATTGTTTTATTTGTTACAAGTGCAAAAGTAATGATAAAAAAAGTATCATATTATATGTTTGCATCAAGTATTAGACGTATCAGGAGAGACAAACTAAGAATCTCTGCATTATATATTGTCTGCCTTTTAATTATGGCAATATTCAATAGGTCAGAAAAGTAATATTTCACCTGAGGGTTCTGCATCAGGGATATTTAGTGAGATGTCATACTTACAAAGACAAATAATTCAATGGAGTTTGCAGTCTTATTAAATTGCTATCAGTTTAGAAGAATAAATTTAATTAGCAGAGTGAATTAACTTCAAAAACTTAACCTGTTGTCCTCGAGCTTTTCTTTAGCTTTACTGTGTAGAGTCCTCTTTGCTGTGAATTGACACACATTAACCAGACTTTCATTAAATTCTACATACTTAAGTTATTTTTTGCTGTTGTTGTTTTGGTTTCAGTTGTTTAAACATGGGGACCCTTCTAGTAAATTTATTTATGGAATAATTTTATTTGGTTCAAAATAAGTGTATGGTTCTACGTTACCAAAATTAACATGATGTTGAGTTAATTAACTGTTTACTTGATGATAAAAAGTAATGAGTAACATCTTCTTGGGAATTATTCCAAATTTCAACTTCACGGTTTTACTAGAATAATACATTGGTATCTTAAAACATCAGAAGAAATTAAAATGACTTTTTCTTTTAAATCTGTGGATGTGCTGTCAATGATCAAGATAAACATGATATGATCCTTTTCTCTCACTCTCAAATATCTGATGAGACCGTTTCCCTTATTCTACCTGAACCAATCTTGTTTTGCCTTTGTTCACCTTCTGCTTTGGTCTGGAGTTCTCATCTCCGGTATTCATTTAGTCGTTCAGCGTCAGCAGCCAAAACATCTTTTATCTCCACTAAGTTCTAGGCATGTGTTCAGTGCTAGAGAATCAAAACTGAATAAGGAGGTTCATTGTCATAGAACACCTTAGTTGATGAAACAAATATAAAATTAAAATTTGTATTAAAGTCCTCACTTAATACATAAGTAAATGATATTGTCAGAGTGCTAAACGTTGCTTGAAGATGGGGCTAAGCTTTCTCAAGAACTCTGGTGTTGCATATGGAAGGGGATTATTGTGTCCATTAAATGAATGGGGGAATTATGAGAGTTCCAACAGAAAAGGAACAACATAAATTCACTGAGGATTTCAATACTCCCATAATTTGAAGATGCTGTAACTTTAGAAATCTCCATATGCTTTTGTCGGGACAGACAATAGCTGAAACAGTGGAAACTATGTGCTTTGCTGATGAGCTTGATTCTGAAACCAACGGGAGCCACTGAAAATATTAAACATAGGAATTATATGATCACCTTTGCAGTTTAGCAAGGTGCTCTCCTATCGGTATGGGAGGTGAATTCAAGAATGGTGAGAACTGAGCAGGGGGAAAAGCTATGGGTTATTGCAATAAACAAGGGAAATACAGTTGACCCTTGGACAATGTGGTGGTTAGAGGCAGTGACCCCGCACAGTAGAAGATCTGCACATAACCCCAGAGTGGGCCCTCTGTATCCACAGTTCTGCACCCGCGGATTCAACCAAGCACAGATAGTGTAGCTCTATAGTACTTATTGGAAAAATCCTCGTGTAAGTGGACTTGTGCAGTTCAAAGCCACACTGCTTACGGGTTAACTGTGATGAGTCTTCTGAGGTAGAACCATGGCAATACAAGTAGATATGACATAGGTAGGACTTCTATTAAATAGAAAAAATATTAGGACGTACTGACTGGTTATAATCGGGGTTAGATAGAAGGAGGAGTCTAATGCTGAACATATATTTTTTGTAGTGTTAAAGGGACGAGTAATCAAAATAGATAACAAGAAAGCAGTGTCAGTTGGGGGGTTGTAAGATGAATTGGGTTTTGAACATCTCAAACACAGAGGTCTGAAGGACAATCAAATGTGTGTGGGGAAGTGTAGTAAACAATGAGATAGGTGTAGCTGAGCATGTAGCTTAAGATGTGGTTCTAGGAGTGTGGCGTGCACTTGTGAAAGATGGGCATGACAGCTCTCTGTGGACCAAGGGCATGTCCTGGGAAACTAAACAAGGAAGAGAAAGCTGAAAGGAAGTTGGAGTAGCTGCATGTGGAAACTTAGCAGAATTAGAACCCCTGTCCTGTCTCCCACATGTTTTCCATGAGAAGCAATCTCTTTCTTGAGTATTAAACAATAATTATGTGCCAGTAAAAGTGACATTATTTTTAAATTTTAGCCTGGAATTTTAGTTGCTTGTTTCATATCTTATCTGCTTTACCAGTCAGTAATCCACGGGACAGGGGTGAGGGCAAGATACATAACTAGTTTCTCTCTCTTTTTTTTTTTTTTCAGTGTTTCACACATGTTTTCTAATAATTGTCACTACTCAATATATTGCAAATTCACAAATAATTGAGCAAATTATTCTCATATGGTACAAAAGGAAATAAATCCTAAAGAGAAAAAGGGCAAAGTAGAACACTGAGAGGGAAGGTGACTTAAAAGAAATGCTATAGGGCTTCCCCGGTGGCACAGTGTTTGAGAGTCTGCCTGCTGATGCAGGGGACATGGGTTCGTGCCCCAGTCTAGGAAGATCCCACATGCGGCGGAGCGGCTGGGTCCGTGAGCCATGGCCGCTGAGCCTGCGCGTCCGGAGCCTGTGCTCCGCAACGGGAGAGGCCACAACAGTGAGAGGCCCACGTACTGCAAAAAAAAAAAAGAAATGCTATAGTTGACAACATAGTGTTACATAATTGAAATTTGCCAAGACAGTAGAACTTAAATGTTCTCACCAAAAACAAAACAAAACAAATAAACCCTAAATATGTGAGGTGATGGATGTGTTCATTTAATTAAATTGATGGTGGTGGGGAAATCCTTTCACGACGAATATACGTATCAAATCATCATGTTGTACACTTTACGTATCTATTTTATGTCCATCACACCTCATAAAGCCTGAAAAACAAATCAAGAAAAAAAAGAATAACACTGAGATGGGTAAGTGGATTTCTACAAGCAGGGAAGAATAGAGGGAATTTCAGGCACTGGCAACTGAGAGGGCATTTTGCAGGTGGTGCTGAAGGAAGTGGGGACAAGTTCTACGCATGGCACGGTCCCTTGAGAAGTTTCATAACTAGTTGTAAGAGTAAAGAGCTACTGAGAGTGGAAAAGGAAGCCTACTCTACTGAGTGTTCAATTATTATAAGGCACATTGCATATGTACCACAGCAGGGGGGAAAGATGGAAAAAATCTGACCAATTTCTTATAAGTAATCGTGTGTGTGTGTGTATTGAGTGTCTGTGTGTTAAGTGTGTGTGTGAGATAATGTGAATTCAAATCTGAATTATACAAGGGGCTTTTGCATCATTATATATTTTTTTTCTGTGCAATACACCCTGAGATCTTTTTGTTCTCATTTGAGGGATAAATACATTGAAGTACAGAGAGGAAGTCCCTTGTTCGAAATCACACATCTAATATATTTATGACCCAACATAAAAACTTAGATAGTGAGCTCCTAATCCAGCCCTCCAAATAGTGTTTTTTACCACAGTGGCTTAATAACCGGCATACTGGCTCTGAAGCATCTCCCTACACGTTACCTGCTCAAAACCTATTTACATGGCTGTCTGTAATAATTAGCAGGGGAGAATGTGACTGAAAAGACATATGGTGAATCTCAGCATTAGCTGAGGACAACAGCATGACTGATGACTGAAGCCTGCTACGGCTCTGTGCTTCTCGAATTGCGCTGTGAGTGCAAGGAGAAGGCTGTAGGAATTGAGGCTGCTGGCTCAATCACAGTATAGCGTAGCTCCTAGCAGCACTGGGGGCTGCCCAGAATCTGTTTTGAAAGGACCTCCGGTATGTCACCCGTCTGCTCCATAGCCTTGCCAAGGAGGCGATTTTGCAGAAATATGTTATTTCTTTATTACCAGTCTAGCTGCTGTCTAGATCTAGCAATCTGTCACAACCCTTTTGTTCTGAAGGCCATCACATTTTAGAGAAAGAGAGCACTTTACAATGATCACATCTAATTCTCTTAATTTACTGATAGAGAAACTGAGGCCAAGAACTGTCTCCTATGCAATTACACATGTTGTTAATGAAGAATCCATAGTGGTGTTCATAAAATATTTATGTTTAAAACTACTTCAAGGTTGACCTAGAGAAATTCCCTTATACATATAACATTTCTCTTAAGAAGACTCTGAAAGATTACCATAAACATTATCTTAATTCAATATAATAGATTTTATTTAATATCTACAATGTGTCAAACATGTTTTATCATGACTGGGGATTTACAGATGTAATGACTGGTGATGAAAGCCCCACCAAAACCAGCAACTGACACAAAGAATGGCACCATTAGACAAAAATTATTTTTACAAGACTCCATAGGCCTACAGGATGACAAATCAAAACACCTTGATATTGAAACTTATGCTTGGTTAATGTGTATTTTTTGATAGAAATAGATTGTACATAAGACAATTAAAAAGTTTCTATTTCACTATGATGTAACACATCTGGGCATCAAAACTTAAAAATACTGAGATATAACTCCCCAATACTGTGTTTCAAACTATCGTTTTTTTTTTTAATTTGAACCACTTACACAAAAATCATTTGATGAGCATTTTATGTGTCAACAGTTGGTTTAAGCAAATGAGGCCGTTCAATATAAAAAATTATAATGGATGAACACGCAATGCTCTATTTGAGTATGGAGAAAGGAAAAAAGAGCTCTTTATCTATATTTCCTTCTGCCTACTTGGCTGTACATCTCGAAGGATCCCCAAACACATCATCTAGAGGGAAATGTTGGTTGAATGAATTTCCCATTTAAGAAAAAGTATGACTATCTGTACTTATTACGAAAAACAAAATATTGAACAAAATATTGAATCACTGACAATTGAAAATTATAAATTTTGAAATTTGTGTTTAGAATAAGAAAAGTAAGTTTTGAAACTTTTATTCGGGATCAGAAGGGCCTTTTTGTCCATAGGAAAATAAATTCTGATTTGCACAGGAGAGTTTTATTAGACTATGATTCTGTTAATTTCTTCAGAGTTCTTTCACAAGTGCAATAGAGGATAAATATTCATTTGTTTCTGTCTAGGAATTTTAAACTTTCCATAATTCTTTGTTATGCACTTTTTTTGTTAAATAGCTTCTGACATATTGTAATTAAAACTGAGTTTTCTCCTAAGACACATATAAGCCTTTATTTTGTATATTCTTGTTTTGGAAATGTATGTATACATTAATGTATTATGAACTGAGTATAAAACATCCCATAAATGCTGACATTACCTTCTTCTCATCTGTTCTTTGATATTCCTCATCTGACTAGTTTACTAAGGATATAGATTTGAGGAGATGTTTCCTTGTTATTAATGATGACGTAGAGGCTATGCTTTATGGTGCTTCCTTGTTTTCCTTCCTTTTTATCTTACCCTGTATAGCTTAATTAAATTTTCCTTAGGGGAATTTTTATTTCTTTTATATATGCAGGGTCCACATGTCTCTTTTTTCTCTCAAACTCACTTTTATTCCATTTTTGAAACAAAACGATAAGCCTGTTGTTCCGTTTCCTAGGATATTTTAAAACAAAAGAAACATGTCCTATTTTTATCAACCTGAGAGATTATTTGAGACTCACCCTAAAACAAGTTAGAATTTTATTAATTTCTCTTTATTCCCTAATACTCCCATGTTAGCAAGATTTTTTTCCACTTAAGATCCAGATTTTTAGATAAATATAAAGTATTTTACTAAAAAAAAAAAATAAATAAAGTATTTTACTAATTTGGTTTAATCATTGAGAATTTTGTTAAAGAGCATTGAAACAATATTTTTTGTTCTTCCCTGGCTATTTTTTCCATTGCAGCTACATAAAGGGTCAATAACAGTTCTGTTTTACAATTATTAACTACAATCAGATAGCATTTTAGTTGTAAGTGATAAGGGGAATACATTTCTAGGTCTTGGGGAACAAAAAGAATAGCTCATAAACTAGTTGAATATTTGTATTCATTTATGAGCAGGTACCTTTCTCTCTCAGGCCCTGCAAAAGATTTCATTTACTCACAGATTCAAATATTCTTTCAGCAAACATTTCTTGAACATTTACAGAAGGCAAGTACTCTGATAGATACTATGGGATTCAGGATGCATGGCTTTGAGGTTGTAATGTAAACTGTACATGCTTAGTTTGTTTGATGGTTCAAGGGTAATCAGTAGTTAAAAATGGATTAAATTCAATGGAATCCAGACTATTGTAATATATCCGTATATATTATGCATATGTAATTTTAATGTTGCTCATAAAACCCATATAGAAATTTATATTTTAAAAAATTAGAATGCTATCATACATTATTTTATCATTATTTTATCCTTTTAGTCACCCAGAGGAGGTAATTGTTCCTCCTAGTCTGTAAAAGTCAGGAAATTGACCATTTAAAGAATTGAAGAAATTTCTTGAGGGTCACACAAATAGTAAATGGTGCAGTCAGATCTAAACTTCAGATCCTCAAATTCCAAAGGCAGAGCTTCGTCTGTTACATTTCTGATTCAGCACCACAAAATCAGTGTGCACAGACTCGGTGGGCATCCACAAGATGAAATATAAGCTTCTGAAAAACTTTGTTGGACATTTAGGTAGTTAAAGCTTGTCTGGTGGCCTGAAAGAGTTAACAAACCTTCCAGAGAGGACTCACTAGGAAATGTAAACAACATGAATGCCAAGTTTTCTATACTCCGTGGGCACATATGCAGAGGGATGAATCACGAAGCACTCTGTTGCACAGAAAGGGAAAAGTAAAAGTTCACTGAGGCATTTATT
The DNA here is from genome assembly GCF_963924675.1 of Phocoena phocoena. NCBI lineage: Eukaryota > Metazoa > Chordata > Mammalia > Artiodactyla > Phocoenidae > Phocoena > Phocoena phocoena. The sequence continues at coordinate 75,536,106 of NC_089235.1, forward strand.
TCTTTTGAGTTCTTACTTTGTTTTACTTCCACCATGACATATAATTTTTCTTTTGTATTTATTATGGACTTCAGATATGGCCAAATCTACTTCATTTGTTTCTTTTGTCATAATAGCAATTTCCTGCTCTTCGTTTGTAATTCTCTTTTGTTTTTCTCTTTTCTTAACAAGTTCTTGATGTTTTTGCATCAATCCAAAGCTTTGGAAAGAAAAAAAAAAAAGTGTAATCTTTGAATGGGAAGGGAATAGGCTACCAACCATGGCTATGGCTTTTGCCTTTGCTATGTTGAAAACCCACCAATGTACTGCACTATATTTAAGTGATTGACTTAGTATTTGTTTTGGCAGTTCACTCTTCATATTTGTGAATTAAAAACATAAACATGTTTCTTTTTCTGCATGGAAATCATATATTTTGTTTGTTTTAAGGGATGATAATACTATGTGCTTATATAGATATGATGACACTTGACCTAAGTGTGAGTATTTGTGGCATAAATATAATTAACAGGGAATTCATTAATAATGAAGTGATTGTTATTTAGGATGTTATTTCTGGTCCAGGCATGCCTCTACCCAACCTCCTTCTGAACAGCGTAAAACACACTGTCTTCTACAAGGGAGGGAAAATAACTGTCATATATAGACATGTTTGGAAATTCCACTAGGTGCCTTTTGCATGAAAGGCCACTGATATTTAGAGGAAAAACTACCCTAAGAGAAGAGAGATTCTAGATATGTAAGACAACCAAGCAGGATAAGTTTTAGGTAAAAAATGGTTAAATACTTTTATTGTAGATTACTTTTTCTGTCCTGTGCCCTATAAACTCTTGTACTAACAAGAAAGAAAAGCGTATAAGAAATGATGATGATGATAGTAATAATGTAGAAAATATTTGCAGGACATTGCAAACATTAATATATACCACATACACACATTATGATAAAATATTAACATTGATAAAAACGAACACAGGTCATAAGCAGACAACCAAAACAAATAGGAAAAAAACATGAAAATAATTTCAGAATAGAATTTAAAAGAGTGAAAAATTTTGAGCTACAAAACTTGCAAAGCTTTTTACATATTGATGTTTAAGTAAATTATTGTACGTTCAGTCATTCCACAACTATTTGTGGTGTGCTGTTTGCCAGATACATCCTCAGAATAGAATATTACATAGCCAATAAAAATTATATTTGCAAAGGATTTTTAGTAATGTGGGGATATGTTCATAGAAGAATAGTTAATAAAATAACAATATTTAGCATTTATTTAAATTTTATGTGTATAATTACTGGTATCAATTGATTTATATACTTCTTCTTGTACCTAAAACTATAGCTTAGTTATATTAAGTAACTTGCTCAAAGTTGCGTAGGCAGGAAGTAATGCACCAGGGATGCTAACTCAGATCTGCCTGACTTCAAAGTCCACAATTTTATTTTATTTTATTTATTTATTTTAAAATCATTTAGCTGTACTCTATTTTTTAAATAAATTTATTTATTTATTTTTGGCTGCATTGGGTCTTCGTTGCTGTGCACAGGCTTTCTCTAATTGCAGCGAGCGGGGACTACTCTTCATTGCGGTGTGCAGTGGATTCTCTTGTTGTGGAGCACAGGCTCTAGGCACCCAGGCTTCAGTAGTTGTGGCACGTGGGCTTCAGTAGTTGTGGCTCATGGGCTTAGTTGCTCCATGGCATGTAGGATCTTCCCGGCCCAGGGCTCAAACCCATGTCCCCTGCATTGGCAGGCGGATTCTTAACCACTGCGCCACCAGGAAGGCCCAAAGTCCACAACTTTAACGATGACAATAGACTTTTTTCTGTATTAAATACATACATAATCAAGACCTGAAGCTATATTCTAACAGTGGGAGAACACACACACATATAATGCACACACACACTTCTCTATGCCTAAGTATTTGGCTTATGGGTAATTTTTATTTTCCACAGTCTGCTCCTCTACAACCAGTCCACAAATGCATTGATTTTATAATCATCAATAAAAAAAATCAAACTCCAAGAAATTGAATGGTTCTGTGAACGATGAGATAGAAAATATGGCAAGTTAGACAGGAAATCTCCATTTTTCTCTGCCTCTTTCATGAAGGTCACACTGGAATCAGAAACAAGAGAAGAGAAAATATAGGCAACTTTGGTCATCCCAGGACTTATGGAGGGTCTGCTCCCAAGTACTACACCACTTGGTCTACTTGGGATGCAGGAATGAGAAGCAGAATCTACAGTAGGTAACTGGAGGGCAAGGATAGGGGTTTGTATCTTCAGCACCTGGCACTTGGCCAGCACACAGTAAATGTAATGGATACAGTAAGTGACCTTCCCTCTCACTCCTTACCCATATCCCACTTTATAAACTGCCTTATATAATTTGAGGTCTTTTGGGCTGTGACAAAATTCTTGAACATTTCCAGGTAGAGGTAGATAGGGTAGATAAGCAAACAGGAATGGAAGCTAACATCTGTTACTTGAGCCCTACTTTAAGGATCTGTGCTGGTACCTTTCAGAGACATCATATCATTGAACCATCACAAAGGCATTACTAATCACAGATCAGAAAACACAGGCTCCAGAAGATACTATATGGCCCAAGAGGACACAACTGGTGCTGTGATTGTGCGTTCTCAGCTCATTTTTCCTAAAATCCATGTGACCTCCCCTGGATTTCACTGCTTTTTTGCCTCCCCTCATTATGCCAGAGAAATAATTCCTAACTTCAACACTAGCTATGTGTCCTGGTATAAATTGGATAAATAGAGGCTATCTTCAAAATTGATGGTCTTATTATTACTAAGGTTATGCCTGCATGTAATAAAAATCAAAAACTCTGCTCCTCCCACTGACTTTTCTTTGTATCTAAAATGATTCTCTACAATGCTGAAGATCTAGACTCTTGCTACTCAGTGTGTGGTCTGAGAACTGGTGACATGGCCATCGGCTGTGTACTTGTGAGAACTGCAGACGAATCTGCATATAATTCAGATTCCCTGTGATTTCTAAAGTTATTTTAAAAGAACATTTATTTATTTATTTGGCTGTGCCGGGTCTTAGTTGCGGCATGTGGGATCTTCACTGACGCGTGTGGGATCTTTAGTTGCGGCATGTGAACTCTTAGTTGCAGCATGTGGGATCTAGTTCCCTGACCAGGGATCGAACCCGGGCTGCCTGCATTGGGAGCACGGAGTCTCAGCCACTGGACCACCTGGGAAGTCCCAGATTCCCTGTGATTTTTATTCACATTAAAGTTTAAAGTAGCTGCCGATTATTTTAACGACTGTGTTTCAACTTGCACAGATAGTTGACATTCATGTGTGACATTGTGACATGCGGCTGATGAGAATAATACTGATAATTATAGCTAACATTTGTTGGCTACTCACAACATGCCAGATTCCATGTTAACAATTTCACACACTTAATATCATATGACCTATGAGAAAGTCCTATTATTTCCAGGTTAGAGATGAGTAAGGTAAGTCTTTAGAAAGGTTGCACCAATTGTAAGTGGCAGAGCTGAATTTTAAACCTGTAACTGTCTCATCAAGAGAACAAACTTCCAAGTAGTGTGTTTAATTGCTTGTCCTAAAGGGGTGATAGAGAAAGACAGGTATGCCTAAAGCTATATTTTACTGGAGGTTATCGAAAGAGCTAATTCAGAGATCCATATTTCTGTGGTATAACTCAACAATGAGAGAGAAGATGTTCCTGGAGATTGAGGGTAACTTTCACGGAGGAAGACATTTTTTACTAGGAGGGTTCAAGAGAGGGCACCTCAGAACAAAAATGTCTTGTGACCAAAGGAATGCAGATAGATTTCTATAAGGTGTGCTTTTTAACTCATCATCTAAATTGTCTGTTCCACAAGATATAAGTAGAGTCTGTCATGGAGGGAAGCAGTAAGGAATTAAACAAGAAAATGAAATAAATGTCTGGGCTTCCGAGAGTTGAGAATTTCTATTCAAAGCACGGCCCAAGTTGCTCTCCAAATAGGCAAACACAGAAGGCCGATACTTGACACTCTTTAAGGAAGCATTTTGAAGTCTGGGACATTTTATATATTTTATAGGATTAAGTGAATGTGAGAAACAGATTACACTGGGTCTTAAGTGGAAATGCAGGCATGCAGAGTATGCATTTATTTAATGCCTGAATGGGTCACTGTTTTCCCAGCTGATGATAATTTTAGCACATTAATCCATTCGAGAAGCTGGATTCCTTATCCTGTGCTTGACTGCCGATCACAGACAGTACATGATGGGCACTGCTGAATACGGAGGTGGACACATTCCATGCCCACTGAGATCAAAACCCACATAGAGTAAAAGTGTAGTACCTCCCAGAGGTCCCATCCCATATTGAAAACGTGCCAGAGCTCTTGACTTCAATCCCGTGCTGTCAGCTGTAGTCCCAAAGCACGACTGATCATAGAAACCTCTGGATCAAAAAAACCTCCAGGGGCTCAGCACCAACTACAGAATAAAATCAGTGTCCAAAAATCTCAGGGACTTAGACATCCATCAGCAAGTCCTGTTCACTCTGCCTCTAAAATACCCTAGAATCTAACCACTTCTTATCCTCCTCAGGGGCCACCCAATAGTCCAAGCCCCACCACTTTTCTAACTCTCTCTCTGACACACACACTCACACACACACACACACACACACACACACACACACACTTTTCTCTCTTTATTTTTATTATGGATCATTTGAAATAGATACCAAAGTAGATGGAATCTTAAAAAACTTGATATACCCATCACCCAACTTCAACAATTACCATTTAATGGCCAATGCACCCATCTCCCTCTTTCATGCTTTACTTTGAATCCAATTCCAGCTATTGTATTATTCCCTCTATAAAACTTTCAGGATGTCTCTCTAAGAGATAAGGACTCTTTCCTATAAAACATAATTACAGTGCCATTTTGACACCTCAAAAACAATGATCATTTTTAATATTGTCATATATTCTGTAAGTGTTCATATTTTTCATAACTGGCATATACAGACATATCTCTATATATCATGTATGTATATTTATGTGTTTATTTATACATATCTATAAATAGATGTATCTATATATTTATTGTGTATATATATATCTAGAGAGATATATATAGATAGGATAGATGTAGAGAAATAGATAGATAGATATAAATATATTTGCAATATAATATCGTTTGCTTAAATTGTTTAAATTGGAATTGGTTGACTTGGCTCTTAAGTGTCTTTGAGTCCATACACTTTCCCTTTATCTCCCTCTCTCCCTGTTCCAGAGATGGTGTCATAATCACATCTTGACCTGGCGAACTGTCTTCTGTCAAAACCTGCAAACCAAGCTTCCTGCTTCCATGTCCTTCCCACTACACCCTATTCTCCAACCAGAAACTTGCATTTCAGAGGGTAAATCTCATTACCCCTCTCCTAGACTTCACAAAACTTTCCCATTACACTTAGAATAATGTCCAGCCCCCAGAATAATGTCCGGCCCCCCTAATGTGGCAATCAGAACCTTGTAGAACCAAATGGTTCCTATAGTTTCTTCATGACATAAAATGTATTTTTCTTTTCTAGTCATGGTTGTAGAATCTCTTGAATTTTGAGGAAGTTTGGGGTCGTTATGGTAAATGTAACATTCGAGGAGTTTTTACTTGCCGTTTCTTCTGCCTAGAATACTCTCGTCCTCATCATCGCATGACTGGCTCTTCCTTAACACTTGAATCTGTCTTATCCTTGGCTTTTTACAAGAGACACTGGCTTACCTTGCAGGTAGTTTAGCCTGGGATATATTATCAGGGAATAGGGTGAGCAGATGGTGTGAAACAGAGAAGAAGGAAGAACATTATTAAGCTAATTTCTGCTACGGACAGTTTGGGCTCTGTAATTTTGAAAAGCCATGTAGAATGAATCTTTACAATTTCCCATGCAAAAGGTGGAAGGAAGGAGAATTTGTCTTCTGAATACCATCCGCCATTGGTCAAGGATTACCCATGATGTATTAATTTTCTCTTGTCCTTCCAGGCTCACATATCTGTAAGGCCTAATGGTTTCCTACAGGCATTCTACAGGACAACATCAGAGAAGCCCTGAGTGGAGTGCAAGAGATACAAGGTGTAGCTGAGGCAAGGAACCATCAGTTTACAGTTCTTTTGGAGCTGATGGCTAAAGCTAAAGCTAGCGTTAAGGAGTAGACTGAGAGAATGGGAGATGTCCACGCAAGACTCAGTTCAAATGTCACTTTCTTTGACACACCTTCCTCATTTGTCCACCCTAGAGTCAGGCACCCCTACACTCCCTCTATCACACCTCCTGTATTTTTTCGTATCACTTGATCCTCTCTGGATTTATATTATTTTCTTGGGTGCTTACTTATTTATTGTTTATCTTCCTCCAGGACATAGCTCCATCTTGCCCTCTTCACAATCTCTAGCATCTGGAAAAGCATCTGCTGTCCACTGGGCCCTCAACAAATAATTCATGAGCATATACAGAAAATGAAGCTGGAAAGTAGTTGGGAGCACCTTGTAAAAGTCATGTAAATCACGCTATGCTGTTTGAGATATTATCTTTATGTCTGGGGAAATATTTTGTAAACACTGTTCTCATTCTACAGCTGTAGAAAGTGGAGCTCAGAGTTTTTGGTTATAGCCCACAGCCATGCACTAAGTGTTTATTCCAGGTCTAAAATGCAGACACCATGCCTACAAGCCCAAAAGCTCCCTCGAGCTCCACCATTGTAGGCCAAGCTGTCCCAGGAAGTAGGCCCACCTTTGAAATTGGTGAGAAAAAACAAACACACGGAAAACATCCCGTGACAACAGAAGTCACCACCTTCCTGTCAGGTGGGACCTAAGGGGGATCTTTCCCAGGCATGAAACATCAGGGCACCTCGGACGCTGGTTTGGGAAAAATGCAGGGAGGAAGGAGGGCCGGGATTGGGGGCAGCAGGTGGTATATGAATAAGAGTGTAATTGCTCAGCCAGAGGGTAGCTGGTTGCTTAGATTTAGAGTTACTACCAATTTACCAAAGTGAGTGTAACAAACTTCACTCCCTCCAGCAATGTTTGAGAGTTCCAGTGGTTCCAAGTCTTGGAGAGCAAGGGGATTTGTATTATATTCCTTTGTGTCATCCATCATGTGTTCCATATGCTTTACTTAGCAGGTGCTCACTAAATATTTGTTGAAGAGCTCATCTGATTCCCCTCCCATTGGGAGGAAAATATCTGACCAAATGGTGAGCCTAAGCTTTTATCCCATCTGAAGGCTCGGCAGGAGCCCCAAAGATGCAGCCTCAGGAACTGCACTTGCTGAAGCCTGACGCTTTGTTTCGCTTTAAGACTGTTTCCATGCTAATAAATTGTCATTATTTCCATGATGAATCATTTCACTAATAATTAGACTGATCAAAACCAGAGCCAGATAAACAACAGGCTCTGCCACAGGACTTCTTAAGAAATGTGCGGTGTCCTGGAGATGGCCACTGCCTGAAGACCAGACAATGTTCCCTGATTCGTGGGCCCTGTTCCTTTCACTGGGAAGACAGAAGCATCTTAGAACGTAGGACCTTAGGTCTCCTCACAGATCAAACACGCAGCCTGAGCCCTCCTCTGACCCACAAGGCAGTGCGTGAGCTAGGATGGATGAAGAAAGGACATTCGAGTTAAACATAATAAAAGTTAATGAGGTTTGAACACTGCCTAAGTAACAGGATGATCTTTGTGAGGATTTTAAAATCTATAAGCCTCACTTGCCTCATATATAAATTAAGGATAATAATGGTTAATTTGTAGTGAAAAGCAGACGTCAGTGGTGGTGATAACAGCAATACAACATGCAAACAATAAAGGTCATCTATTGGATGCCTTTAAAACGTGCCACGCACGACGCCAAGCACCGAGCAGGATTCGCACACTGTATCTTTTGGAAAAGATGCAATGCAGCATAGCGTGATTCAGATACGTACTTGACTGGTAGTCAGGTGCAGGCATCCCCCACTTTTTGAAAGTTTGCTTACACCATGTTACTTTTATGAAGCACCTACATTGGTACCTGTTTTTGCTAACCAAAAGAAATCTGAAGAGGATTTTTGCTTTTATGAAAAAAGGCAAAAAGCAAAAATTTCATTCAGTGTTTGTTTTGTAGCAATCCTTTGTAGAGGCAGCTAAACCCCCAGCAGTGGGAATGGCCCCACCAAGCTCCTTCCCTGGGAACGCCACTCAGCATCTCAGCATCAAGCCACCATAGCTTTGAACTGTGTCTGAACATCTGTTCTTTATCTCCTTTTATTTTGGAATCCGTTAGCAAAATACGTCCTAAGGTAATTGCTTCTTCACTTTATGCCATTTTGGCTCAGGGAAGAGCCCCTAGGAAAGCTCTACTTTTGGATAGAGGGAGAAACCTGTATTCCACCAAAAAGAGGGAGATAGTCTGGTTATGCCCTTCCCACACATTTCTTAATTGTTCTTGTCTCTTTTGAATCTATCAGATGGCATAGTTGGACTAAAATTCTAACTGCTGTGAAATTATATTCCCTATATGTTTAACGTTTAGATCATGTTAAGTAAACAACATACACACATAAATGAGCAACTACTAAGTGCCAACTAACTTAATAAACAGCCCTTGCTTTCAAGGGACAAATAATTACAACAGCATAAGAGTTCCTGGAGGAAGTTACATTAAATTAGGCTTTGAAGAATAAATAGGCACATTTCAGGCAAGGATAACCTTTGTGTAAATGACTTTTGGAGATAGGAAAAACACTTATTCTGAGAAATATGAGAAACTCTTTTGTTAAGGAAGCACAGGATGTAGGGAGTAGGATAGAAGTATCAAAAATTAAGGCCTGAAAATAGGTTGAGGTCAAATAGGGTCACAAATTTAAAAAAATTGAAGTATTAAGACGAGAATCCTCTCTTGGTCAGCTTATTTCCTATGAAACACCTATATCAACACCTTGCTTGGTTTGCAGAAGATAAAATATGAATTGGTCTGGATCATCACTCATCAGAATGTTCACGGGTGGGCCCCACCTGATTTGGGTGGGGATGAGGTAGGTGCTGTGTTGAGACGGTACAGCTTTAATTCTCTGCACCATTAGCATAGGAGATTGCTCCCTCTGACATTATTATGAGCCATGAAGTTCTCAGATTTTACTACTCCAAATGAATCAAGCCATTTTCCAAAATGAATTATGGATCATAAACCCTGGGGGTGGCTATAGTGTTACATTTTCATGAAATCCATATCCTGGGTGGACATTTATTGAGCACATAACTATTATGAAGTGTTAGCTGCAGAGCAAGTGCAGCTCCTGGTTGACTCAGCAGGAGAGGAGTTTAACATGTTCGTGTCTGAGTGCTGTATTCCAATCTTCTCTAGACACCCGTACACATAGGGCTTGGAACTTTAGTTACTCCCCTCGGATGTGACCAGGATGAGACCAAGGCCCAGTTAAAGGCTGTCCCTATCATCTTTGGGCTGAAAAAAACCAACAGATGCTGAATGGGATACATTTTTGAAGATAAAATTATGAGCTAAAGAGAATGACTTCATTCTCAACAACCTCCTCCACGTAGACCATCTTCTATAGACTGAATGTTTGTGTTCACCAAAATTCATATGAACTCTAATCCCTATGTGATAGCATCTGGAGGCAAGGCCTTCCTTTGGGAAGTGATAAGATCACAATGGGATTGATGTCTTTATAAAGGAATCCTCAGAGAGCTCTCTTATCCCTGCTGCCAAGTGAGGTTACAAGGAGAAGACTGGGCAGCCTTCAGAAGTGTGAGAAATAAACATTTGTTGTTTAAGCCACTCAGTTTATGGTATTTATGTTATAGCAGCTCAAACAGATTAATACACTATCTTTCTTCCATACTTCCTGCAAATGATGAGAGAGAGAGAGAGAGAGAGGGAGGCAGAGATATTTGAAGATTCTACTCTGTTGACTTTGAAGGTGGAGAAAGGGACCATGAACCAAGGAATGGGAGCCACATCTGAAAGCTACAGGAAAAGCAAGGGAATGGATTCTCCCCTGGGGCTTCCAGGGGCACAGCCCTGCCAACCCACTTTATACTTCTGTCCTCCAGAGCTGTAAATAATGAATTTCTGTTATTTTAAGTCGCCAAATTTGTGGTTATTTGTTATAACAGCAGAGTTCTTACATATATCAGTAAAGGATGTGCATATTTTCAAAAATGAAAAAGAAAAGGGAAACGCAGTCCCCAGTTTATGGGGGCCTTTATGAGGGCTCTGAATAGGCTCCTTTGGCAGCACCAGCCTCTGACTTCTCATGCTGTGTTCTAAAACGTGCAATACATATCCTCATTGCCAAGAGTCAATCAATTTGGCAAATCTATAAAAGCAAAAGTCAAAGTTATATTGCCCCAGTTTCTTATATTTCTCAGGGAAAGCCATGGTTATAAATATAGAATTAGATTCCAGTGTTCACCATTAATCTCATTTATCTTAATGTCCCATTCTTGCACTTGCTGGGGAAATATAATTTTAAAAATTCCCAACCCCAAAACCTCTCCACAAAAGTAGAAGAGAAAGAAAATAATTTTAATGTTAAAAAAGCATTAAACTAGCATGTAATCCACTAAGAGATTGTAAAGATAGAAAGAAATTTCATCCTTTTGTATAGCCAGCCAGATACATCCATTAGGAGGACCCATACATGTTCTCAAGGACAATAATAAATAGTCCTCAAGTAAGAAGACGTGATAGCACCAGTGGTCACACATAGTTCATTCTAACTTCACTTGGCAGTGGAGTAACTATGTGTGTTAGCTAATCGGCTTTATCTAAAGAAAAGTACACCTCTCATACCTTTATGAGAGAGAATTTTGCAGCTTGGAGCTAGGCTCCAGGAAATTAGAAGTTAGGCCTCTACTCTCTCCCAGGAACTGGGAAACTTATAATCTTTGAATTGCATTTCAAAGAAATAGTCCCCAGGGCCTTGAGAAGGACATTCTTGGGTGGTAACTCATACTAGAGTTTTATTTAGCTTTTACAAAGGTTTACATACATTTCAAAGAGACAGAGAAGGAACATGCAATTATGTTTTCTAAAGTAAATGCTCTAAGAAAAGGGGTGGGGGGAGGGATATCTCTTCCTATATTTTCAAAAGGGAGAACTAAGACTTACTTTTCAAATTGTATCTGCCCTTGTCCACTCTTATCTTGATTCATTCCTCAGTTGTCAGAGGGTAGGTCTTTGCTTCAGTTTCCTCATTTACAAAGCAGATATGTTAATTTAATAAAAACAAATATGTATAAAACTCACAATAAGTTCCTGATACATAATATGACAATGTGAGTGATTGCTAACAATTCCTTTCCATACTGCATTGGCTTTACCTCTCCATTATCTTTATCGACCATCTTTATTAATTGAATTAGTGTCATTTAAAAAATTTTAGTCCACTCAGCATGATTTTGAATTTCCCTGGTGACAAAGATTGTCTCCTTGACCAAACTTTAGTCAGGTTTCTCTAAGCCTTCTTCTTACTAGGCCTCAACCTTGGGCCTTGTCGTTGACCGGCATAGACCAGTTTTAGCAAGAATCCTAGTAAGTCATCAGCAAGAATTGTTACCCTCAATAGCTGATCAATAACTGATCAAATTCTTCATCCCACCATCCCTCTTATCACCTGGTCTGCCTTCAGAAAGAAGCCTGTTAGGTTGCTTTAGCAAGGATCCCCCTACCCTTGATGTCTCCTCTTATAATTTTCCATCCACTGACCTCCTCAGCCTGGTCCTTGGCTATGAATCCTCACTTGTTCTTATATTTGCAGTTGAGCCCAGTTTTATACTGAGGTCTCTTTTCCTCTATTGCAATAGTTACTCAACTACTGTTTTTATCCCTTTAGCTACTCTCCAGCCCTGGTTTTCTTTGATATTAGCTACACTCAGCTGTACACGTGAAGGTCAAGAAGAGGCAAAGTTGGACTTGACCACGGTCAAAAATTAACCTACATGAGTCTGAAAAAGGGAAAGGGGCAGGGAGTTGAAAGTGTATTAAAAAGTGTGATTGGGGCTTCCCTGGTGGCGCAGTGGTTGAGAGTTCGCCTGCCGATGCAGGGTACACAGGTTCCTGCCCTGGTCCGGGAAGATCCCACATGCCGCGGAGCGGCTGGGCCCGTGAGCCATGGCCGCTGAGCCTGGGCGTCCGGAGCCTGTACTCCGCAACGGGAGAGGCCACAACAGTGAGAGGCCCGCGTACCGCAAAAAAAAAAGTGTGATTGTAGTGAAGGACCATCAAATTCAAGTTCTGAATACAGAGTAAACTAAGGACCCAGTAAATGAAGGACAGTGGAAATGCAGTGGGATCACTGGAATAAAGGTTTCTTCAAGGTCAAATTATTGTTTCAGTCAAACTAGAAGAGTGAGAGAGCAAGGACAGTGGGAGCCTTAATGGAATAATAGAAGTGAGGCAGTTTTACTAACAAGGTTTGGAGTGACCACGGGCACGGGTAGCTTGAGTTAGGTGCAGAACAAGATCATGAACTTGGAAGCCAAGGTATTAAAATAGTTGCAGTGGGGATACTAAAATCACTGTGAATTATTAACAAGAGCAGACTTGGAGAAGGGACATTGCCAGGTGCTAAATGTCCAAGGAATTGAAAATGTACCTCAGATATTGACACGGCTGTAATATTTGCAACACACGCATAAATGGCTGGGACAAAGACGGGTAGTGAGTGAAATGATTTGTAACTTCAGAGTCTTTTTCAGGGGAGAGAGAATGTTCTGAAATTGGCAATAGAAGGGAATAAGTCACCTGGCCCTCTTGCAAGATCAAAGCTACAGGAGAAGTGAAGTCCTGAGGGGTGAACCAGGTCTTCGGTAAAAGTAGAAAGGAAAAGGGCATGGCATTTGCTGGTTATGACTGGTGCATTCCAGAGGACTCATGAGAAAGTTGTGGGGAATTGGGCAGTGGTAGGAGATGGATTTAATTTGTGGGTGCACACTTATATGTAGATTAAATGATTGAATGAATGAATCAACAAGGAAGTACCTCCCTCTTCCACCTTCTCTAAGAATGAGCTCTGGCTTTTCCACAGATGTGACTTGCTAGTGTGACAGGTAAGGGAGCTGGAAGCACATTTATTCTGTCCTCTCTCCAGACCAGCATCTCCACTCAGAATTTAACTGTTTCCCCTGCGGCAAGGAAGAAGCTGTCTCCCAGATAATTACCACGTGTTAACACTGAAGCGGAACCCCCATTTCACTGCTGAATGCAATCATTGCTCCCAGTATCACTGTAATGATAGCCCCCTCCCTGGCCTTCTGCCTTTAAGCTTGGAGTTAGAATCTCAATTGCTATGGATAAAATTTAACATGGCACAAAATATCACAGAAGAGAAATGAGACCATAAAATGCACCTTTTGGTGGTGAATTATTGTAGTACTGGGCAGTATTTCCTTGAAGACAGGTTATTAACAGCCTGCTGCACCTGGGCTGTTGCCCTGCTGATTGTTGGCCTGTAGGTGGATGTGGGCAAGTTGTGCAAAGTTGAACTTTGAGACGTGCCCAGGGGGCGTTGCCTCGGGGCTACACATTTTGCAAACATCTATTGAGCACTATCAGGCTCTGCACTGAGCACTGGGGCAGATCTAAAGATAAATGAGATGCAATTCCTTCTCTCACGGTCTAGCTGTGCAGACAGACTGCTCTAAGGGTTGTAATGGTGGCAGCAGTAATAATAATAAAAGTAAATAGCAATATCTATTATTCATTGAGCGCTTGCTAGATGCTAGGCGATGAGCTATGAGTTTCACATACCATGTGTCAACATATTATCCTAGCTTTGCAAGATTAGCTTGTAATACATTCCATGGCCCTCCAGGAACCCAGACACTTACTTTTGGAAGGGGATGCAAAAGATCCCTTACATCTCTTTACTTAAGGTGGCAGTTAGTCTAGTTATGGGAGAGAATGTTTGGGGAAAAAAACATGTGACTGGTAGAAGAGGTAGAAGGAAGGACTTGAGGACTCTGGAGAGGGTAAGTACAGATAAAGGAAGACTTGCATCCACAGGAAAAATATGTAACATTGCAGAAAAGTGAAAATAAATCACCTGTGAATTTATGGAGCCCACTTGAGGGACTACAAGGATTCTCAGAGCTTCATACTAGAGGGAATGTGCTAGAAGCAGCAGCAGCTGAGAGTGGTTTAAAAGAGGGCGACCTGCTTACAGAAATTAATTTTTGAATTTGTACCTTGTAGGGAAACAGCTTTACTTTTTTCTTCATAGGCTGGGATGTTATCACTGCTCTAAAATGTCTTTAAGGATATGCAGATTATCATGGATATCCTTTTAAGATTATTAAATTGGTTTGTATCCTCTGATGGCCATGTTAAAAATAACTAGTATATGTTAAGCGTTTACCATCCGTGAGGTACTTTTGAAAGCATGTCCTTACAAAGCCTCATTTAATTCTTACAATTACCTCTGCAGTATATAATAGTATAATATATACTATTATATATATATTTTAAAAGTTGAAGGAACAGAAGCTGGGAGAAAGAGGTTTGATAGTTTCCTTAAAGTCCCTCTTTCTTCCACCCTGAATTGGAAGGACCCTTATGAAGGGTATCACCATGGCCGTGCATCACCCTGACCCTCTGCTTCCATCCTTACATCTCCTTCTCTGAATCTGACATCCCTGCCTCCCTCTTATAACAACCTTTGTAATTACAATGTGCCGACCTGGTAATCCAGGATAAGCTCCGTTTCTTAAAATCCTTAACTTAATCACATATGCAGAGTCCATTTGCCAGGTTCCAGGGATTAGGAAATGGGCATTTTTAGGGGACCATCATTCTGCCTATTACAGTGTCAAAACTTGTAAATGGAACTAGATAATTTTTTTTTTTTTTGGCTAGCCAGATCACTGTGATTCACTCATTCATGCAGCAACTATGAATTTAGTGACTTGGTAACTGTCGTATGTCAGGCATTCTTGGTGTTTGGGTCCTCCTGAAGGAATGGCCAGTAGAAGTTCTGCCTATGTTAATAAATATCCTCCTCTTCCTTCCCTCCAATTAGATTTTCTCCCTAGAGATCTTGACTAGTGATTTGAAGACAGACACTTATGAGTTTATAGAGCTGACATCTTGATGGTAACTCCAAGGGAGAAGATCCGTAAAGTCCTGTTCTTTCTTTATTCCTGCCCTCCGGAGGGTAACTCAGCACTAGTTTTTGCTGGAGGAGTTATGTAATTTCCTCCCTAGCAAAAGTGTATTTTTCTTTTTTTTTTTTTTTTCACTTAGCTAGAGTCAGTCTCCATCACTGTTGCCCAAAAGAGCATACCATATCCTCAGATTCTAACCAGTTTATCAATTGCAAGAGCCTGATACGTATATATATTTTTATGAAGAGTTATCTCAGCTTTCAACATCATATACAACACTTTTAATCTTTTTTATTCACTTAAAATGCATAAATAGCATGTGGCATTTTAATGTAAAATATACAAGTAAACTAAAATAATCTCATTTTTTTTAACATCTTTATTGGAGTATAATTGCTTTACAGTGTTCTGTTAGTTTCTGCTGTATAACAAAGTGAATTAGCTATATGCATACATATACCCCATATACCCTCCTTCTAGCATCTCCCTCCCACTCTCCTTATTCCACCCCTCTAGGTGGTCGCAAAGCACCGAGCTGATCTCCCTGTACTATGCAGCTGCTTCCCACTAGCTATTTTACATTTGGTAATATATATAAGTCCATGCCACTCTCTCACTTTGTCCCAGCTTACCCTTCCCCCTCCCCGTGTCCTCAAGTCCATTCTCTATGTCTGTGTCTTTATTCCTGTCCTGCCCTTAGATTCTTCAGAACGATTTCTTTTTAGATTCCATATATATGTGTTAGCATACGGTATTTGTTTTACTCTTTCTGACTTAACTTCACTCTGTGTGACAGACTCTAGGTCCATCTACCTCATTAAAAATAACTCAATTTTGTTTCGTTTATGGCTGAGTATTATTCCATTGTATACGTGTGCCATATCTGCTTTATCCATTCATCTGTGGATGGACACTTAGGTTGCTTCCATGTCCTGGCTATTGTAAATAGAGCTGCTATGAACACTGGGGTACATGATTTTTTGAATTATGGTTTTCTCAGGGTATATGCCCAGTAGTGGGATTGCTGGGTCCTATGGTAGTTCTATTTTTATTTTTTTAAGGAACCTCCATACTGTTCTCCATAGTGGCTGTATCTATTTACATTCCCACCAACAGTGCAAGAGGGTTCCCTTTTCTCCACACCCTCTCCAACATTTATTGTTTGTAGATTCTTTGATGATGGCCATTCTGACTGGTGTGAGGTGATACCTCATTGTAGTTCTGATTTGTGTTTCTCTAATGATTACTGATGTGAGCATTCTTTCATGTGTTTGTTGGCAATCTGTATATCTTTTTTGGAGAAATGTCTATTTAGGTCTTCTGCCCATTTTTGGGTTGGGTTGTTTGTTTTTTTGATACTGAGCTGCATGAGCTGCTTGTATATTTTGGAGATTAATCCTTTGTCAGTTACTTCATTTGCAAATATTTTCTCCCACTCTGAGGCTTGTCTTTTTGTCTTGTTTATGGTTTCCCTTGCTGTGCAAAAGCTTTTTTTTTTTTTTTTTTTTTTGTGGTACGCAGGCCTCTCACTGTTGTGGTGGTACGCAGGCCTCTCACTGTTGTGGCCTCTCCTGTTGTGGAGCACAGGCTCCAGACGCGCAGGCTCAGCGGCCATGGCCCACGGGCTCAGCCACTCCGCAGCATGTGGGATCTTCCCGGACCGGGGCACAAACCTGTGTCCCCTGCATCGGCAGGTGGACTCTCAACCACTGCACCACCAGGGAAGCCCTGTGCAAAAGCTTTTAAGTTTCATTAGGTCCCTTTTATTTATTTTTGTTTATATTTCCATTTCTCTAGGAGGTGGGTCAAAAAGGATCTTGCTGTGATTTTATGTCATAGAGTGTTCTGCCTATGTTTTCCTCTAAGAGTTTTATAGTGTCTGGCGTTACATTTAGGTCTTTAATCCATTTTGAGTTTATTTTTGTGTATGGTGTTAGGGAGTTTTCTCATTTCATTCTTTTACATGTAGCTGTCCAGTTTTCCCAGCACCACTTATTGAAGAGGCTATCTTTTCTGCATTGTATACTCTTGCCTCCTTTATGAAAGATAAGGTGACCATATGTGCATGGGTATATCTCTGGGATTTCTATCCTGTTCCATTGATGTATATTTCTGTTTCTGTGCCATTACCATACTGTAGATTTGTACTATAGCCTGATTCCTCGTGCTCCGTTTTTCTTTTTCAAGATTGCTTTGGCAATTCGGGGTCTTTTGTGTTTCCATACATATTGTGAAATTTTTTGTTCTAGTTCTGTGAAAAATGTCGTTGGTAGTTTGATAGGGACTGCATTGAATCTGTAGACTGCTTTGAGTAGTATAGTATTTTCACAATGTTGATTCTTCCAATCCAAGAACATAGTGTATCTCTCCATCTGTTTGTATTGTCTTTAATTTCTTTCATCAGTGTCTTATAGTTTTCTGCATACAGGTATTTTGTCTCCTTAGGCAGGTTTATTCCTAAGTATTTTTTTCTTTTTGTTGCAATGGTAAATGGGAGTGTTTCCTTAATTTCTCTTTCAGATTTTTCATCTTTAGTGTATAGGAATGCCAGAGATTTCTGTGCATTAATTGCGTATCCTGCTACTCTACCAAATTCATTGATTAGTTTGAGTAGTTTACTGGTAACATCTTTAGGTTTCTCTGTGTATACTATCATGTCATCTGCAAACAGTGACAGTTTTACTTCTTCTTTTCCTGTTTGGATTCCTTTTATTTCTTTTTCGTCTCTTATTGCTGTGGCTAAAACTTTGTTGAATAATGGTGGTGAGAGTGGGCAGCCTTGTCTTGTTCCTGATCTTGGAAATGGTTTCAGTTTTTCACCATTGAGAACGATGATGGCTGTGGGTTTGTCATACATGACCTTTATTATGTTGAGGTAGGTTCCCTTTATGCCTACTTCCTAGAGGGTTTTTATTATAAATGGATATTGAATTTTGTCAAAAGATTTTTCTGCATCTACTGAGATGATCATATGGTTTTTATCCTTCAGTTTGTTAATATGGTGTATCACATTGATTGATTTGAGTATATTGAAGAATCCTTGCGTTCCTGGGATAAACCCCACTTGATCATGGTGTATGATCCTTTTAATGTGCTGTTGGATTCTGTTTGCTAGTATTTTGTTGAGAATTTTTGCATCTATGCTCATCAGTGATATTGGCCTGTAGTTTTCTTTCTGTGTGACATCTTTGTCTGGTTTTGGTATCAGGGTGATGATGGCCTTGTAGAATGAGTTTGGGAATGTTCTTCCTCTGCTATCTTTTGGAAGAGTTTGAGAGGGATAGGTTTTAGCTCTTCTCTAAATGTTTGATAGAATTCGCCTGTGAAGCCATCTGGTCCTGGGCTTTTGTTTGTTGGGAAATTTTTAATCACAGTCTCAATTTCAGTGCTTGTGATTGGTCTGTTTATATTTTCTGTCTCTTCCCAGTTCAGTCTCAGAAGGTTGTGCTTTTCTAAGAATTTGTCCTTTTCTTCCAGGTTGTCCATTTTATTGGCATATAGTTGAATGTAATAATCTCTCATGATCCTTTGTATTTCTGCAGTGTCAGCTGTTACTTATCCTTTTCATTTCTAGTTCTGTTGGTTTGAGTCTTCGCCCTTTTTTTCTTGATGAGTCTGGCTAATGGTTTATCAATTTTGTTTATCTTCTCAAAGAACCAGCTTTTAGTTTTATTGATCTTTGCTATCGTTTCCTTCATTTCTTTTTCATTTATTTCTGATCTGATCTTTATGATTTCTTTCCTTCTGCTAATTTTGGGGGTTTTTTGTTCTTCTTTCTATAATTGCTTTGGGTGTAAGGTTAGGTTGTTTATTTGAGATGTTTCTTGTTTCTTGAGGTAGGATTGTATTGCTAAAAACTTCCCTCTTAGAAATGCTTTTGCTGCATCCCATAGGTTTTGTGTCGTCGTGTTTTCATAGTCATCTATTTCTAGGTATTTTTTGATTTCCTCTTTGATTGCTTCAGTGATCTCTTGGTTGTTTAGTAACGTATTGTTTAGCCTCCATGTGTTTGTATTTTTTACAGTTTTTTTCCTATAATTGATAGCTAGTCTCATAGCGTTGTGGTCAAAAAAGATACTTGATACGATTTCAATTTTCTTAGATTTACCGAGGCTTGATTTGTGACCCAAGGTATGGTCTATGCTGGAGAATGTTCCGTGAGTACTTGAGAAGAAAGTCTATTCTGTTGTGTTTTTGGATGGAATGCCCTATAAATATCAATCAAGTCCATCTTGTTTAATGTGTCATTTAAAGCTTGTGTTTCCTTATTAATTTTCATTTTGGATGCTCTGTCCATTGCTGAAAATGGGGTGTTAAAGTGTCCTACTATTATTGTGTTACTATTGATTTCCCCTTTTATGGCTGTTAGCATTTGCTTTATGTATTTAGGTGCTCCTATGTTGGGTGCATAAATATTTACAATTGTTATATCTTCTTCTTGGATTGATCCCTTGATTATTATGTAGTGTCCTTCTTTGTCTCTTGTAATAGTCTTTATTTTAAAGTCTATGTTGTCTGATATGCAAATGGGTACCCCAGCTTTCTTTTGATTTCCGTTTGCATGGAATGTCTTTTTCCATCCCCTCACTTTCAGTCTGTATGTGTCCATAGGTCTGAAGTGGGTCTCTTGTAGACAGCATATATATGGGTCTTGTTTTTGTATCCATTCAGCCAGTCTATGTCTTTTGGTGGAGCATTTAATCCATTTACATTTAAGGTAATTATCAATATGTGTGTTTCTATTACAATTTCCTTAATTGTTTTGGGTTTGTTTCTATAGGTCTTTTCTTCTCTTGTGTTTACTGCCTTTGTTGTAAAGCTGTTTTGGTGGTGCTGAATTCTCTTATCTGTTGCTTGTCTGTAAAGGTTTTAATTTCTCTGTCGAATCTGAATGAGATCCTCACTGGCTAGAGTAATCTTGGTTGTAGGTTTTTCCCTTTCATCACTTTAAATATGTCCTGCCACTCCCTTCTGGCTTGCAGAGCTTCTGCTGAAAAATCAGCTGTTAACCTTATGGGGATTCCCTTGTACATTATTTGTTGCTCTTCCTTTGCTGCTTTTTTCTTTCTATTTAATTTTTGATATTTTGATTAATATGTGTCTCGGCGTGTTTCTCTTTGACTTTATCCTGTATGGTACTCTCTGTGCTTCCCTGACTTGATTGACTATTTCCTTTCCAATGTTAAGGAAGTTTTCGACTATAATCTCTTCAAATATTTTCTCAGTCCCTTTCTTTTTCTCTTCTTCTTCTGGGACCCCTGTAATTCGAATGTCAGTGCGTTTAATGTCCCCGATGTCTCTGAGGCTGTCCTCAATTCTTTTCATTCTTTTTTCTTTATTCTGCTCCCTGGAAGTTATTTCCACCATTTTATCTTCCAGCTCACTTATCCGTTCTTCTGCCTCAGTTATTCTGCTATTGATTCCTTCTAGAGTATTTTTAATTTCAGTTATTGTGCTGTTCATCATTGTTTGTTTGCTCTTTAGTTCTTCTAGATCCTCGTTAAATGTTTCTTGTATTTTCTCCGTTCCCTTTCCAAGATTTTGGATCATCTCTACTATCATTACTCTGAATTCTTTTTCAGGTAAGTTGCCTATTTCAACTTCATTTATTTGGTCTTGTAGGTTTTTACCTTGCTCCTTTGTCTGTAACATATTTTTTCGTCGTTTCATATATATATATATTTTTTTATGGGTGATGTTGTATTCCTGTCTTACTGAGTGTTTGGCCTGAGACCTCCAGTACTGGAGTTTGGAGGCAGTTGGATCGAGCTGGGTCTTTGTGCTGAGATGAGGACCTCCAGAAGGCCTCCCTCTGATTGATATTCCCTGGGGTCTGAGGTTCTCTGTTAGTCCAGCTCTTTGGGCTCAGAGTTCCCACCACAGGAGCTCAGGCCCTATCTCTGGCCGGGGAACCAAGCTCCCGAAGCTTCATGGCATGTTTAAAAAGAAAAAAAAAAAAGGAAGAAAGAAAGAAAAAAAGGAGCAGTATAATATCAAAGAATAAAAAAACAAAATAGAATTAGAAAGATAAAAATTATACTAGGAAAACTAAAAGTATAATTGAAACAATGGGTCGCTGGGGGTTGCTCCCATCCCCTTAGGTGTCCGTGGTCCCCCTCTGGTGCCTAGTAGGTGCCCTAGTTGTGAGGAGACGTGAATTCCACATCCTCCTACTTTGCCATCTTGACTCCCAATCTCATTCTTAATAATGATAATTACATTTTTAAAAAAAGTAACCTTGGATATGTCAGACATTTTCAGTAGTTTTTGCTTTAACATTTAGTGATAAAATACACGCTTAAAATAATAAACAGGTAATTTTCTTAAATGTTGCAACTTAAGAAATTAGCGTGAGGAAACAAAGTGTATGCATTAGTTATCTATTGGTGCATACTACAGGGCTTCCCTGGTGGCGCAGTGGTTGGGGGTCCACCTGCTGATGCAGGGGACACGGGTTCGTGCCCCGGTCTGGGAAGATCCCACATGCCACGGAGTGGCTGGGCCCGTGAGCCATGGCCGCTGAGCCCGCGCGTCTGGAGCCTGTGCTCCGCAACGGGAGAGGCCACAACAGTGAGAGGCCCGCATACGCAAAAAAAAAAAAAAAAGTTCACTTTAAAAAATTAAATGCAGTATTGGATTTGAACTACAAAGCCTTCTGTGGGTGTTACTTTGATTTGGTGGATTCACATGAAGAATCTGAGAGCCACAGATGTTAAGTGACCTTATCAAGAGGGGCAATAGCATTGATGCCATTAAGGGCCACTGACCCTCTGTGATACAGGTTTGAACCTGATTTTCCGGAACCTCAGGCTTTTCCTTTTCAAGACGGCCTCCCACACTACCTATACCCTCTAGTCAAAGTGATAGAAAAGGAGCATCCAGGGAGGGAACAGTGGACCATTTGGGGTTAGCAGCTGGTGTTGGGGAAAAGAAAGTATACCTTCCACATTACCAGGGCTCACATTTTTGATTACTAAATGGAACGTCAACTTGAGTACCGAACTCTGCTCTACCTCCTCGATTGTTTTTAGCTTTGGCCTATAGCTTCACTAATAAGCCCTTGCATTTATATCAAGATTCATCACTAAAACATTCTTTAAAAATAAGTTAACTCATATGATCCCCAAAACAACCTTCTAATATACATATTTTTAACTAATTGTTCCAGATTAAGGAATACAATATTATTTCTCATTTTCCTCTGCCCAAACCCTTCTTTACACCATCTATGGTGGAAGTGTTAGCAGTGGGAGGTGGGGAGATGGACCTGTCTGACTGAGAATATAGATGTATATTTTATAAAACATTTGAATCAGAACAAAAGATTTGTTGGTTCATTCATTCATCAGTTTATTACAATAATGTATATAATGAGTAAATGGATTCCAGGTCCCATTTAAATGAATAAGCATAGTTTGAGTGTCCAGAAAGATCTAATCTAATGATAAAATGTATCAAATAAGGAGCTGGAAACCACTGTATGAAGTACTGCTTTGGAAATATGAGATAAGCAAGCCCATCTGTTCTGAGAGTTGGAAGAAGGGTGAGAAGATATTTTTTTTCAGCTTCATTCACTTAATTTTCTCATATAAAACTATGTGGTGGCCACAGCTGGAGCCTGGGTCCTCTGCACAGAAACTCTGGTGTAGGTCTTTACTAGATGGTCAGTAAATTCCTGATAGGGGATCTGGTGAACACCATGTCTTCCCAGAGATCAGCAGTGAGATAGCTGTAGGTCTTGGAAATGGCATCAAAAGTGGCCTTGGCGAAGTTTCCCAGGATGGCGGTGCAGCCCCTGGCAGAGGTGCAGCCGTCATCAATACCAGCCGTCAGCAGCAGCTTCTTGGGCACAGGGGCTGAGACGATGCCAGGGCCCCTGGGGCCAGGATGAGGTGCACCAGCACAGAGCCACAGCGGCCAGTACCTTGCAAGGGAGGGCACGGGGATGATGGAGAGCTTGGCCAGAACGATGGCTGCACGGAAAGCAGTGGTTAACTCCGTGGAGCGCCTGACCTGGTCTGCTGGCCAGTACAGGTCTGCTTTTGCACAGGCATAATGGGAAGATATTTTAAAACGTCACAGAGGAGGTAACATTTGAGCTGAACCTAAAAAATGGGCAAGAGTCACCAGAGCAGAAGAGGAGAAAGGGATCCCAACCTGAATGGCTGTTTGGGTGTCATCCAGCATCAATGTAGTTCCAGGTGCTTCCACAAGCTCCTGCCAATACCATGTTCTTACCCTGCTGGGAACCAGAGAAGTCAGGGAATTTGGATGAAAATTTCTAATGGAATTTTGTTATCCTATGCCGAGAAGACCTAAAACAAACCATTATTAATATTAATAAGCTTTCTTTTGTTATCAGTTTTGCTATTTAAGATCAAAGCTTTGCCATTAAAGATAATTAAGGCTTGAGAAACATTTATTAAACAATATTCTTTGAACTTACATAATTCAAATGTAAGCTGAATTATGTAAGTTCAACTTACATAATTGTTGTAAGTTCAGAGAGAAAGAACACCATTAATAATACTGTCTTACCTTCATTCTGCATTTGTTTGCAGGAGACACATTTGCATTGTGCCAGTGCACTTTATCATGGTGTGACTCGTTTTCTCTGGGGCCGTACTTTTTTCATCTTCTTGTTTCTGCTCCGTGTTCAGTTGTTGGAGCTTTTGCTATGATTGTGTCCAATCTACTGCTTCTTCCTAATTCCCCTCCCTCCTGCCCCACCTCCCTTCAGCTGCTAAACTTATATCATCTGAAAGCTCAGTTCAAAAGCAAGGTCTCAGACCCTCCTCTCACCCCTAACCAGTCTCTTGCTCACTGTGGACCTGCAGGACTTGTGCCTGAATGCCCTTGGAATGGAGAGATTCTCTAGCTCCCCCAGCGTCTGTGTGGATAGGCCCTTGACCCAGGAGAAACCTCCCTTGGACACACTTGTTGATGTATGATGCACACACACACCCAAACTCAGCTAATCAGAGATATTCCCTTGGGTTCTCAAATTGGAGGTTGATAATAGCATCAGTTTCACCTCCTATAATCTTTCTCTAAAGCAGCTGGAAAGAATTAACGTAACCCTTGAAGAGAAGCATAGCCTGGACAGTAAAAGAGATTCCTGCTCTTCTCCAAGACCCTGGATTCAGTTTTCTCTGAAGACATCCTCATCCCTGCCCTTTAATGTAAACCGATGAATTCCTATTTCTGTCTCACTTTCTCTCTCTCTCTCTTTCTCTGTCTCTCCTTTTTAGTTAAGTTTTTGTCTCTTCTAATTTAAAAATTATCGACAAGTATAATACTCCACATTAATCATTTATTTTCCTTGCCACTGGACAGTAAAGTGAATGAAGACAATGTCTTGCTTTATCTCTGTACCCCAACACTTGACAAGACATCTGACATCCTAGGCACTCTATAAATAATTGTCAAATAAGAGAATAGAGATCAAACCTATTTTGTAAGGACATAGTTGCATAATGCAACATTGTGCCCATCATAGAGTCCACATGACTAACATGTTTTAAATGTTACAAGAGATCGATTTTTTTAATTAAAATTTTATTTTATCAGTATATGAGAAGTATAGTTGATTTACAATGTTGTGTTAGTTTCAGGTTTACAGCAAAGTGATTCAGTTATACATATTTATTTTTTAAACACTTTTCCTAAAATTGATGAGACACCTGATAGATGTAATTTAAAAATAGTCAATAAAGGAGAGAAACACTTTCTCTTTAACTCAACCACTCTATCCAGGACCTTTTATACAGACACACACACACACACACACACACACACACACACACACACAGTTTCCTCTATCTATAATATTTCTCCTGCCTTGATCACCCAGGCAAACTTGCCTTCAAGTTGTGCTCAAATATAAAGAACTTCTGTCAAGTATTTTATGATACAACCCCCTTTAAATAACACTAGACTTTCTTTTACCTAATCCCCCAAAGCATTTTGACTTTATCTCATTCTGTAGAAATTATTTATTTTCATTTCTACTCCTTCCCTTCCTAGAGGTTAAGCTCTTAAAAGGATGCATATTTATCTTTGCATCTTCAGCCTCTAACATAATGACTGGCACCTAGTAAGTTATCAATGAGCATCTGAGGAGAAATCACTTTACAAAGAGTTCTTGCACAAGAACTCATTTGAACAGCACAGAAAACTGGAGGGGTCCATATTATTCTATCAGTTTTATAGATGACAAATACACTTATAATAATAGGCCTCCTGTGCCTGTAATAAGAGGCCTATTTGTTTCTCTAGATCCCTAGTGCATCCTCATTACCTGGCACAGTGTCTGGCCTGTAAGGGGTGTCATGGAGGAAGTAATTTTCCTCTACCCGTCTAGGTTCTGACTGGTCTAAGAATTAAGTTGACAAGAGGAAGATCAACAAGAGAAAAATCAATTAAAAGTTTAGTAACGCGTACATGGGAGAGACCCAGGAAAACTGAGTCAGTCCCAGTGTGGCTGAAGCCTTCAGCTTACAGACCATCTTTAGCTAAAGACGACGATGTTGGGAGTAGTCATTTTGGGACTTCAGAGGGGAGGAAGGCAACTCACGTGGAGATGGACAAACAAATGTCTGGTAAATAAATGTTTGCCGGGCCAGGCAGAGACAATGGGACACAAAGTGGACTCTGATCTCTAAGAGTTTCCCCCACCAGACCTACTCCATATTCTTTGCAGATATCTCTGGTGATAGATCTATTCTGGAAATAGGCCCTTCATCAAAATTCATTTAGGCAGTTAGGGGGAAGGTCAGAGTTTCTGCCTGAGTCTTTTGGGCCTTGTTTTTAACCAGAAATACTTCGCCCCATAGAGAGACATTTTGGGTTGGCACATTTTGCACCCTACAGGGGTCTTTTTATAAATACAAAGTCAGGAGCCTTAGCTACTTTCGGTGGCAGTGCCTTCCTCTAAAGTTAGATTTACTCAGCCTTGGTGCTCAGTCCCACCACACTGTCCTTCTGCCTCTCTCACTGGCCACATTGGGAGCAGTTTATGGGGAGAGGTGGTGACATCAATTCTGCATCCCCCATGGTCCTTGCACACACCTTTGAGGTGACTGTTTACCCTGAGTCCAGAATTTTGTTGGGTGCTTTCATAGTTTGAGTTGTAATCATCATCATAATTCCGTGAAATGTATGTTATATCCTCATTATACACAGAAGAAAATCAAGGCTTAAAATCTAAGATAATTTAGTATGTGTAGGTCCTCACTCTTTTTTATTTTTTAACTGAATGGAAATGAAGTGAATTTAATTGTATATTATTATATAAAACATCTCAAACTCACTTTGCACTGAAAAATCTTAGAACAAATAAATAAACAAAAAGGTTAAGCAAGGTCTCTGTTCAGCTGAGCAAAGCCTTTGTGAAAACCTAGCCAAATGATGACTTCCTTAGTAGGCTTTGCCAATTCCTATCAATACTCGACAGAGAGGAGTTTAAGTAGCTGCTTAAATACCAATTACTTAGAAATGGAAAACAGACAAGGGGAACAAGGCAAACACCCTGTTTAACTTACCAGAACACAGAGAAGCCTTCACTACTCAAGGCAGAGACTGGAATAGTCGCCCCAGGTCGCACAGGGCTCCAGTGCAAATTGGCACACAGCCAGGGGAACGCAGAGCCGCTGGGCAGGAAATCAGCTCCTGCCACTTCAGTTGTTTCTTCGCTTCTTCCCAGAGATGAAGCTTCCCTCCAAAACATGGGGCCATGTGGTGGATTTCTTCAACCTCCTGTACTCAAGGACAGGAGACAGACATTTTAGAGAAGTGGACCCTTGATACAGGACCATGCATCCTGCTATGTTCTCACAATTTAGAAGCAGCGCTAGTTTCATGGAGGTGAGGCACATGTACGGCCCTGTGCTCAGGGGGATCCATGATGGGTGTTTAATGTTTGGCTGTGGCTGTA
This sequence comes from Phocoena phocoena, assembly GCF_963924675.1. Lineage (NCBI taxonomy): Eukaryota > Metazoa > Chordata > Mammalia > Artiodactyla > Phocoenidae > Phocoena > Phocoena phocoena. Next base: position 75,563,213 of record NC_089235.1, read on the forward strand.
CTGAAATTGTTAAAGATTTTAGCTCTGAACTTGTGTGTTTTATTAGTGAGGTCTAGTGGGATGTAGGGGGCGAAAGATAATTTTCTGTCTTCCCCTCTAAGTTCCTGGCTGTGAACCCCTTTTAATGAAAGATAGATTAATAGGAGAAAAACAAACAAAAAAACCCCAGAAGTTTAGTTACATGTATAATTCCTGTATACGTGGGAGAGACCTAGCAAAACTGAGAAACTGTGCAGAATGACCCAAGCCATCACCTTAAATACCATCTCCAGCTAAAGACAAGAAGATGCTGAGAGAGGGAAGCCTGCTATGGAAGATTACCAGGCAAAGCACAGTAAACAAGGGTAGGGTTGTTATGAGGAGTTAAGTCAGTTGTCTTCTCCACTGTAAGAATTTCTAGAGATCTAGTCACCCTCCTCTTCCTGTTATAGAGAGGGACACCCCCTGACAAATGGAGATTTCCCTTATAAATGTAAGTTTCCCTTACAAAAGGGTAACTTCTACTTGGTTTTCAGAGCTTCTCCTGCGTTTGCTCTTTCTTAAAAACAATCAGCTCAAGATAATCTTTATACCATAGAGCCATATTTGGGGGGGGGGGCAAAATCTGCTCTCCTTCAGGGACAAGGGGCAGACTTCTTGCTACCCCTCTCTAGATAGTGCTCCCAGCGTCCTTCGAGCACAGAATCCTGGTCCCATGGTGTGGTGGAGTTAAGCAAGACTCACGGCAAGTACGAAGTAAGCATTTTACATCTATGATTAATTGGGGTGGTGACAGCTCCAAGAAGCCACACTTTTCATTCAAACCCAAACTTGCAGAAAGAAACAGTGATGTTCTAAGAAAACTGAGTGACTAAGAAACTCAACTGTATTCTTTCTTCTTCATGTGACTTCCCTGTGTCAGCCAACCACCTAAGCTGAAATGATGACTTAGAAGGAAAGGGTAACCCATAGTTCTTTTCCTTTTCGTTTTTTTTCTCACTAATCAGTAAACCACAGGTACAGAGTTTCAGTAGAATGTGTACATATCAAATCCAATAAAACCTGTTGAGTTTATTTTGTGCAGTAATTACTTTGTCCTGCTGAGAATGAAATACCTGGGCATGTACGAGCTATAAAATATGTTTTGTAATTTAATGCTTCCACACATGAGTTAAATACTCTTATATTTGCATTTAAAACTAATTGTACAATATAAAGGTAAACATACAATTCATGCTAATCATTTAAAATTTTATTCATTTATTTTTTTACTTAGAGTGACATTGACTAGCAAGTGCAAAATCACCATGACAAGTCAAGAAAGTGACCATGGAAGAAATTTAAAAGCTTTATAACTGAGTATCTTTAACAAAATTGTTTCCCTGCTTTTTGAACAAGGGACCCTGCAGTTTCATTTTTTCCTGGATTTCACAATAATGTAGTCATCTCTGTTTAAACAGGTTAAGTAGATAGTAATTCTTCCCAAAATTGTCAACAGTCCAAATGGAGAATAATTAAGTGAACAGATCATTTTAGTACACTGCGGTGAGTTCAGTGATAATTTTACAGAGAAAACTACAAGAGCACACATTGTAACTAAGGAATCGTGCAGATTTCCTGATACAGATGGTTCCAGGTCTGAGTCTTGAGTCCTAAATTATTTATAGAATTTTAGGATTTATCCAGGTAAAAAGTTGTAGTGTTGGGAAGAGGTACGTGGAAAAAAACATCCCGTGTAAATGAACCTAAGGCATTAACAAAACATAGTGATGAGGAGAAAAGAAAAGATATTTATAGGACACCATGGTAACAAGTATAATCTTTATTCTTGGTCAGATCATCTGCTAACATCAGTCAAGGTGCTATTTCCTTCTCTACACCTTTCAATTGGTGGTACTGCTATCAAGGAAGATTCCTGATGTGCAGCTGTTCATTGTGTCAGCATCTGTTCGTGCTCTTCCTCCTGTCCCCTTGGCACTATTTCTGATTCCAGCTGCAGCTGAGGACTGTTTAAAAAAAAAAAAAATTCAGTCAAGTAAATCTGAAGGTCTGCTTGGCTTTATTCAACAATCCATGAATGGTTCAGGCACCATCACGTCTCGCAACTAGAAGGACACTCAGAGGGGTTGTGCGAAATAGAAGGTTTTATAGGAAGAAGGGTGGGACAAAGGAGCTCTTAGCAAAATTAAAGAAGGGGTAATTCTCTGCCAGGTCATCGTTTTGTGGGGGAGGGAAGGGCAAGGGTTCTTTCATGCTGATTGCCTCTTCTTCCTCTGGGGGCGTGGAGAGAGCCCACTGTGACAGATTACCTCCTTGATGCTGACCAGAAAATCCCAAACTGGTTGATTAAGATTACATTTATGATGAAGATCAAAACTGTAAGTAAGTCAGGTATTAAATCTAGATATGGTATCATGGAGTTTAGCACAAGTGATGTCATTTTGGGCCTGCGGTTTTTCTCTTTAAAAAGACACAGTTCCTCGTAGGTGTGGCCTCACTTGATGCTGCCTGCTTCCGGCTTCTTAGTCTGTTGCAGTGACAAAATGGTGTAGATTGTGTGGTTTATAAACAGCAGACCTTCATTTCTCACAGTCATGGCGCCTGGGAAGCCCAAGTTCAAGGCGCCAGCAGATTAGGTATCTGGTATAAAGGCCCACTTTTGCATTCATAGATGGCTGTCTTCTCACTGCGTCCTCACCTGGCAGAAGGGTCGAGAGAACCCTTTGGGGTCTCTCTTATAAGGGTACTGATCACTTCCCAAAGACCTCACCTCCAAACACTGTCACATTGGGCATTAGGATTTAACAGGTAAATCTGGGGGCTCACAAACATTCAGTCCATAGTAAGGCTTCACTTATCCTAAGCGTTTTCCCTTGCCACAGAATCTTCTGATGCCATGGATGCAGTGCGATTTTGGACAACCTGGATCTATGCCTGGCATGGAAATATGTGGCAGATAACATCATCAGAGCAACCCTAAATCAATGAGGATGGATAAATGCTCCTCACTCCTGTCCTCGGGGTGAGAGATGCTGTACAATCCTCAGGAGGTCCCTGTGGGAAAGAGCCCCCATGCACCTTGGCGGCAACCTTCCTAACACCTCCAAACTGATTTTCCTTCCTTACCCCTGCTGCTCTCCCAGGGCTGTCTTTCCTGCTTCTTGAAGTCTTCCAATAAAACTGTCTGTTCACTTGTCCCTATTTTAGGTTCTCCTTTGAAAACTCCAAATTTTGAACACTTTTTTTTTATTGTCCTTCTTAAATTAATTCTCAAAGATTTTTATATGTTAGCAGGTATAATGTTAACTGAAAGTTATCATTTTCATGTTTCCTGTTTCTCTGATACAGCTCTGCATAGTTTTATTGGTAATGGTCATTCTTGTTTGTTCCTGAATTTAATATAAATATTTACATTCTTTCATTATGAATAACGACGTTTGCTACAGATTTCTGACAGATTCTTTAATAGGGAGCACATTTAAATTTTATCAAAAACTTTCTCATTTTTTTCTTTTTCCATTAATCATTTTCATCCTTCGTTTCATAATATGTTCTTGCCATATGGCTCCACAGGCTTCACACGTTCTCCATTTAGTCCAGCTTGGCTTTGGCTCTACGTGGAGCCACCCAGACCCTTCCTGCGTGCACCCCTCATGGTTCACCCTGCAAGTGCACGTGTGCTCACAACACCTGCACCCACAGATCTCTATTTGTTTATGGCTTTGATTCATGTTCTCTCATCTCAGGCTATCACCAAACAGCAGAAACAATTTAGACAACAGTTCCAAATGTGAAGCTATTCTGCTCTAGGGCCACAGTGGCTCCCTCTGTTCTCTGACACTATATTGTCTATGCTTTGACCTTCTGGCGTCTCTCTAAATCTTAGCGTGAGGTTGGCTTCCTCACCCTTACTTGACCAGGGATGGACTTGCCTGTTTCCTCATCCTTACAGGCCAAGACTCCTTGTTCCCCATCTTCTGTGTACCCCTGCTTTTCAGACAACCTTATAGCACAATCTCTAGTTTTGATTTTGGAGGACGTCCTCAGCATTCTACAAGCCCCTACACTAAAAACCTTAGAATGATCTTTAACTCTTCCTTTGTTCTTCAAATCTGACACTACCATTTGTTAGCAATTCTACTTAAAAAATCTATCATAGACATAGTCTTCGTTCTTTATTCTTACCCGACCTGACTAGTCCAGGCCCTGATCACCGCTCACTCAGAGAGAAGAGACACCACACATTTCTTCTCTACCCACACTATCTTCTCCCGGTGGTTTCCCCACAGTGCCCTGTATCACCCAACCTCATCTTTGCTCAGACATTTCCATTCACTCTCCAAGGTCAACTGGATAAATTCCAAACCACTCCCCTCAGCATAAGAGATTCCTTACGAATCTTTCTGTATACCCAGCTACAAATTTTGCCACTTTTATTACATATTAGAACATGTGAAGCATTTAAGTATAAGATGGTTTGACATTTCATTTGAAGTTGTAACTAGTCGCTAAAATCATTACATAGACATCATGATCCTGTAGCCCATCTTCAATTATCCTGTTAAAGTGTCTTAAGAGGAAATGATTACAGAATTCCAGATGTCCATTGAACACGCCAGAGTTAAGTAAATCATAAAAATCTATGTGAAATACCTGCCATTTTTTTTTGTTTCCTTCTTTGTCATTTTTTACCTTTCAATTTGGACACTTTGAATTATGTAAAATAATTCACAACATTTTCCCCACCATATCAATCAGGCAAATCATTTGGGGTTTACAATTAGTTTAAGCTCCTAATTACTTTTTTCTTTAAAATGTGAGATAAAGTCATATCTTCTTTTATCTGTGTTTTTCTGTACCAATGGTTGTCCCTTTAACTATGCATTAGAATTATTTGTGAGCTTCTGTGGTTAGAACACAGTTCTAACCAGCAGACTAATTTAATCAGTTTGTCTGGTGTAAGATCTGGACATTCTGAAATATGTATTTTTGTTTTTAAAAGTATGTATTTTTTAAATTCAAATTTGTAATCCTGGTTTAAAGAACAATACTGGCTATGCTTTCTGTCTGTTTTCTCTTTTGGAAAATGGCTGTACCACGTGCACCTGCTGTTTGGTGACATCATTAGCTGTCTAACATACCTGTGATGGAAAAAGCTTCTGAGCATCTAACGTGCTGCTTGTTATTCTAATTATTTGTTCTGACTCTCCCCTGACTGGCTGATTTAAGAAACATTAAAAATTCTAAGATAAGCCAGGAGAAATCATTTTAGCATTTTTATATCAGACTGTCCTCAGCTTCCCCCTTTTCCCTATGAACCTTATAAATACAAATAGAATGTCAAGTTCTCTGCAGAAGAAAATAAAGCCATTGAGATTTTATTGGTGGAATTTAGCAAACAGCATTCCTCATATTTCTTCAGCCTAATTCTTAGTTACCAAACGAAACCACTAACACCATTTCTGCATGGGATGTTGGGGGCCTTGGGGTTCTGTTAGATTCACTGTTTTGGAATTAAGACAAGGTATAAAAGCAAGTGAGTGACTATTATTTTATAGTCTAATGGCTGACAGAAGCCTCTGAAAAAAATCCATGTTCAACTAAGCACCCATACTTTCATCTCTGCTTCACTCTGTTTTGGATGTATAAAATACATCCCAGGAAGAAATAAGCCTTGTTAAAATAGTATATGATGAGAAGTCTGTTTACCTAGTTCCTTCCTCCGCATCAAAGCTCATCTGAGATAGGCAGATAATATAGACACAGACTAAAAAAAAAAAAAAAATATATATATATATATATATATATATAGACACAGACTAAATATCTGTGTTGAAATAGAGTTTTTCACTTCCAGATTTTATAATAATAATAGAATGCATAATAAAGAATGGCTGAACATTTACTATGGAATACAAGGTATGCACATTTTCATTAAATGTTAACATCATCATAAATGTGTTCAATAAACAAGAAACAATAAAGAATGTGTTTATAAAGTAAACTTTCAAATGGTGTTTAAGTAACTTCTTAAAAGAAAAAAAAGAATTAAGAAAACAAAATTTCAAAATCTTTTCCCCTCACATTCTGCAATTTCTCCTTTGCCTCTAATGCTGGTCTACCCGGGAAAGTCATTTACTTTTCCCGGGAGCGTATCTTCCATCACTTCTTCTACACTTGTTCAAGTCTGAGTAACTAAGGAGGGTGGCAAGGCTTATTTCTCCTGGGATTTATTATTCTTAATAAACTATGCAAATTTTCATGTGCTCACTCTCTTTATTAATGAGAAATTCCTCCCTGTTTCTCTCACAAGCTCAATAAGAGTAACCTTGCACCACTCAGCCCACTTCTCTTTAGTGGCATTTTTAATTAATCCCCTCATCAGTAAAATAAAGGGAAATCATTTAATGATCTCTACGGCACCTTCTAATTCAGAGGTGCTATGATTTTGTTGTTGTGTGCAATCGATTTAAAAGGATAATAGGATACAGAAGTAAAAACAAAATTAAACAAGAAATTCTTTGAAAGACATGCATGTGCCAAGAAGTTAGGAACTAAGATAAAAAAAGAGCCTTGATTTTAACCAGAAGATATCTCTAAAACATAATACTTTGTTTAAATTATCTTTCTATACTGAGCCAAAAGAAAAGACATCCACTCTTACATGTTGTGTGTAATGTTTTCAAATTCTTGTCTGTGTTCTCCAGTGTCCCTCAATTTACTACATGCATTTATTAAGAGACATGAATTAATACTTGTAAAGTATTTAGAAGCATGTGACAAAACATTATTACTAGAAAGGATAGAGAGAAATTTGGTCTCCCTGTACAGTTCTTATACCACTGGACTGAAAGACTTCTACGGTGTCTTGATTCTCCACATTTAGGGATCCTGAAGTGCTAGGGGTTGGCGTACTTAAGTGCAAGCTGGGTCCTGAGAGCTCCAAGGAGTCACAATTAGAAAGAGAGTCGTGTGCTGGGGAAATTCCACTATCGTCAAAATCCTCTTCTGTTCCATTGAGGTTATGAGGATCCAGACTGGAAGAAACAGTCAAGAAACAGGCTTTTTTTTTTCTTCCAAGTGTTAATATTGCAAACGTGATAACTCGTTTCAGAATTGTTTCCTTCCATTGTAAAATCCTACTTAGGTAAAATGCTAGGGTTGAACACTGCCATGCCTGATCTGGTTGTCCTTCTCCTCCACCACGGTTTCTCTTTTCCAGCCCCACTCCCTGGCCTGGCTGCTGAGAGCTTGTGCATTCCCAGCTTTACTCTTTACTGCTGCACCAGACCCCAAGCAATAGTCACCCCTAATAGACCTCACAATGCACCCACATTGAAAATATCTATTTCTCATTAATAGATTAAGCAAAAACTGCTAAATAATGATGATAGTAATAATTATAGAGAGAGAGAGGATCTAAACACAAATAAATTTTGAGTCGGGTTAGAAGGCAGGGGAAAATCCAATTTTCCAATCTGCACTGCCAAGAAGAGAAACTGCTGCCTGGTGGAATTCAATACAGGTCTGTGTGTTTAGCTGAGTAAATGAGCCCTGCTTGCTATAACTAAAAAGAATACAAATGCAGGACATAAGCATGGACTCAGGGCACTTCATTTATCATCAGTGTCTCTGTGCCTTTGTGCTTCTTGTCTTCGTAGCTTAACTGAATCATTGCTCTACTGCGATTGCACAGGAATATTAAATATGCATTTTCTTAATTTTGAATGATCTTAAAAATATGTTTTTGCACACCCTTACTTTAAAAATCCCTTTATTAACTTCCCATTTCTTGTATGATAGTTTCCTCTGTATTATGACATGGTGCACACAGTCTATGTCTTTTGCTTTATCTCTTCTATGTCCCCATCACATTTGGTGCTCCCATCCCACCGAAGGCTTTCCTGAATGTAGTAGGCTTTTCACTGTGGGTGACTTGAGGGGTACAAAGAAAATTAAGCAATATCCATCTTTAATCATCTCAAAGGTAGTTCTGGTTGATGGGGGTGGTAAATGGGCAACACTTGGAAAAATATTGACTCAGAGGGTAAAATATAAATGACTTATATTCTAACTCATCCTACTTCTTCCCTCCCTCTGAATGCTCCAATTTTTTGTCCATATTGTAAGCAGAGATGATGAGATGCAAACTCCTGTGTACATTTGCACGGATCCAATCCAGATGCAGTTGCATCTGTCAAGTCCTATCTTTGAGTGCCCAGCATTCATACATGTTATTTCTTTTAAGTTTCACATTTCCTCCGGAGGGTAAGCAATCTTACAGCCACTTTACAAATGAGGAAGTTGAGCCTTGGAGAGAGTAACTAAATTTTCCCAAGTTATAGGTTACAGATATGGGTCATTTGAGAGTTCACACCCAGAGTGTCTGACACCACATATTACTAAATATCTCTCCATGTAATTGCACTGCAGTTTGGAGAATGTTTCTGCCACCATGGCAGTGCATGTTGCTTCATGGATTATGTAAATAAAGTGTTATGTTTAATTTCTTGAGAGCAATGTAAGACCCTTATGAATCACTATTTTTTATAAATTGCAGATAAAACATATACACTTAAAAAAATCCTACAAAAGCTTATACAAAAGAAATAAAGTAGGAGTCAGTTTTAGTAAGTTCTTGTCCCAAATCTTATACCAAATAGCTCTGTGACCTTAATCAATTGTGACACTAATGTCTCTGGGTATCTGTTTCTATGTCAGGAGAAATGCTGACATATTTGAAAAAGTTTTTTTTGTCACATTTGCATTCATTTATTGCACGATATTCCACACATACCATACATTCTGGCCTAATGGATCAATCTCTTTTTTGTGACTTTCATGCCTAGCCTAGAGTTTTTTGTTAATATGTGAGAATACAAATCAATTAATCAATTTTAATTTTTCTCTATAAATGTTGAATCACTTGAGAAATATATATTTGAGACTGATATTAATTAAAAACTTGTATCTGTTTTATTACTAACAAGTCTGGATTAGACAATAAGATTTATATCTAAGACCAAAATATGCTTCCTTCAGCCCTCCCCAGATCTACATCTTCAGGCCAGTTCATGGTAAATGTGTGTCTGCAACACATTTATCCATTCAATAATTCTTCAGAAAATATTCCTTTATTGTCTGCTATGTGCCTGCAGCTATTTAGATGCATCTTATACAACAAAGAACAAGGGAGACAAAATCCCATGCTGTCATAAACTTTTATTCTTGAGGATATTGGCCTAACCATCTGATGAGCCTACAGTACTATTTCTAGAAGGAAGTGCAAACTCTGATCCCATCATGCTTAATATATGGAAGCAGGTTCACAGTATACGGAAAGAAAGCGTGCCCTTTGTGAAGTTCTGCTGCTTTGAGGGAAATTCAAAAGAGGCTGGAACATTCATCCTGACTTAATAGAAAAACATGGCTCAATGAATGCCTGTCTTTCACTCTCACCAGCAAAGAAATTCAAGAGTGTCTTATAATATAATCCCTAAAGAAGGAAAAGCGTTAGAAGAAGGTATTTTAGCTGTCTTTGAAATAAGTTTCAGAGGAAGAAACTGCTTCATCCATTACAGTTCCCCAAATATTTGTTATTTAAACCCACTGAGCTTATCAAATAAACTCCTGGTCAACCAGAAAGTTCCTCTGGAGGAGAAGACCAGTAGTTTGTTGGGCAAAGTTCAGCTTTTGTTCCCAGAGGACTCTGAAATTGTCAGAACACAGCACTGATAAAATTCATTTCATGGCCACACTATCCCTTAGGCTAAGCATTTGCTCTCTATCCTCTTTTCAACCCATTGAGTACCCACTGAGTGAAGCAGTAGCGTTTAATTTAGTCATCATCTAATTTATCAAATATCAGACCCAATTTATATATTTTAATGAGATTATTAAAAAACCCTTAACCAATAAATTAAAAGGCTTATATGAAGTGGAGAGTTTTGAAAACAAAACTGTTATAAAGTTATAACATTCTGATTCAAGAAGTCATATAAAGCCTCAATAGATGATAACCATTGAAGTAACTGAATGAGCAGTTAAAAGCCTTCCCTGTAGAAAACTACAGTCATGCGTGATTTCATCAGAAAAACCAAACTTTTAAGAAATAATTCTAAGTGCATATAAATATTTCCAGAAAACAGAAAAAATAAGAACATTCTTCATCCAATTTTACAAGTGCTATTCTTTATCTTTATACCAAAACCCTAAAGAACCAGACAAAAATGAAAATTTATAGGCCAAAGTTATTCATTAACTTAGAAGTAAAAGTCCAAAAAAAATGTTGGCCAGCCAATCTATGTATCCATCTGTCTATTAATCTATAGATTTAATTAAAATTTGGGTTTATCCTGGAATCCCAGTTCGATTTAGCATTAGAAGAATCTATGATGGGAATTCCCTGGAGGTCCAGTGGTGAGGACTCCACGCTTCCACTGTAGGGGGCATGGGTTCAATCCCTGGTCGGGGAACTAAGATCCCGCGAGCCGCGAGGCGTGGCCAAGAAACAGAAAAAAGAAAGAAAATCTATGAATACAATTTACCACATATTCATATTAATAGTAAAAAACAATTTTATCGCAATATGTACAGAAAAAGCATTTAATAATGTTCAACATCCATTCATATTAAAAATAATTACTAAATTGAGAATAAAGGAATAATTAATAAATTGATTTTATGTGTCAACTTGGCTAGGCAACTGTGCCTAGATGTTTGGTTAAACACCAGTCTAGATGTTGCTGTGAGGGAATTTTTAAGACATGATTAACATCTGTATCAGTAGCCTTTGAGTAAAGCAGATTATCCTCCATGTTGTGGGTAGGCCTCATCCAATCACTTGACGTTCTTAAGAGAATAAGACTGAGATTTTTCCACAGAGAAAATAATTCTACCTGTAGACTGTCAGACTGCCTTTGGATTTGAACCGCAACGTGAAGTTTTCCCTAGGTCTCCAATCTGCTGACTTGCCCTGCAGAGGCCCTCAGTCATGTGAGCCAAAAAAACCCAAAACCAACAAGCTAACAACAACAAAAACCTCTCTCTCTGTGTCTCTTTCTCTCGCTATCTATGTCTACACTGTTTTAGTGTATAGATATTGATATATAGTATAATATACATAGATTTTAGTGTGTACATGTTTATTATTTCTTCTGTTTCTCTGGAGAACCCTGACTAATACAAAAAGCAATTTTTCAAATCTTATCTTTAAAGAAGTCAGTAAGTCATCATATTTAAATGTGAAATGTTAAAGTCTTTCCATTAGGCTTAAGGAATAACACCAGGTTGTGTGCTCTGACCACTGACATTTAACACAATGTAGAAGATCCTGGCTGCATGGTAAAGCATGAATAAATGAATGGATGGTATCAGAATTTATTAGAAAGAAATTTAGGACAGATCATGTGAATTTTTTTATACAGATTTTTCCAACCTACATATTTCTTATTAATGAGTTTGAGAAGACTGATAATTAAAATTTGAATATGTTTCCACGTACCAGCAATAATTAGAAAACAAATTTTAAAAACTAAAATTTCATTAAAAAAATCAAGTACTCAGGAATGAAAGACAGTTAAGACCCACACAGGGAAAATTCTAATAATCAGTTGATTGTCATAAAAGAAAATCCAAATAAAGGATAAATAAACCAGTTTTTTTAATTGGTTGGTACAATTGTTAAAGTGTATTTTCTCCTGATATAAAAATACCAGTTTTCTCTTTATTAAAATATTATCAAAGTTTTCAAGAATCAGACAAGTTGATTAGAAGTCTCCTATGACTACCCTATTTATATAGTTCAGACCCCTCCACCAGACCATCTGGAGCCCACATACTGATCTATAATTTTGTAGCTCTCTTTACCCTCTAGTATTCCTTATAATATACCTTATTTCTTATTATTACTGCTGCGGCCTGTTCTTCCCCACACATGTTAGAATGTAAGCTCCACCAGCATGGGAAGTTTTGTCTGGTTTTTTTTTGCATGATGTAGGTCATGTGCGTATAATAGCTGCTGTCACATAGTAGGTGATTTGTAAATATTTTTTGTTATAAGTGATGTTCAAAACCAATGTAGAAATATAATTGGAAAAGAATAGCAAAGACACTATTGAATAAAAATTAGAAAGATGTCCTCAAGACTTACGAAATTAATTAGGACAGTAAAGTTTTGTGTAAGTAGAAATAAACAGGCTACTGGAAGATAAAGGAGAACCTATAAATAGATTCAGCTCATGCATGTTTGTACTCCTGCTGTCATCATAATAGAGAAATGAGGGAAAGGACAAGTCTTTGTAATGAATGGAACAGTAACAGCACTCATCCTGTACTATCTGTGTATCAAAAATACTATAATGGTCCTGAAAAGAAAAGCTACTGGATTAGATAGTATATATTTTAAATGAGAAAGGACTAGTTTCATGAATATATAAATTATGCCTTCAAATCAATAGGAAGAAAGACAGAAAAACCAAAAGAAGAGTGGGCAAAGATCTTTAGGAGACACTTGATCAAAAGAAAGTTCAGGGCTTCCCTGGTGGCGCAGTGGTTGAGAGTCTGCCTGCCGATGCGGGGGACGTGGGTTCGTGCCCCGATCCGGGAAGATCCCACATGCCGCGGAGCAGCTGTGCCCGTGAGCCATGGCTGCTGAGCCTGCGCGTCCGGAGCCTGTGCTCCGCAATGGGAGAGGCCACAACAGTGAGAGGCCCGCGTACCTCAAAAAAAAGTCCAGATACATAATCAATAAACAAGCTTCATTATTAATCAGAAAACTCTAAATGGAATCATAATAAACAACTATATTCTAAGCAAATTGGCAAAATTTAGCAGTCTTATACTACCATGTATTGGTGAGAATGTGTAGTGACAGAAACTCCCATATAACGCTAATACGAATGTAATTTCGTACAATCACTTTAGAAAAAAATTTGGCATTATCTAGTAAGTCCAAAGCTTTTCATAGCCTATGACTAATTGTTTCCACTTTTAGATACTCAGTAGGACTGGTGCCCACATGCACCAGCACATGTAGAAGCATTATAGGTGATAACCTCAACCTGGAGACAACCCAAATATCCATCACCAGTAGAAAAGATAAACCAGTGTTGATTCATGCAGTAGAATATCACACAGTCATATAAAAGAACAAAGTGCTGTTAAATGAAAGAATATGCACAAATATTAGAAACATAAGGTTGAGTAAGAGAAGTAAGATTTAAAAGAACACATATTTTATTCCATTTATGTAAAGTTAAAAAAGGATAAAAGCTAAATTATATATAACATTTATATTTATCTTATATGTTTTATATGTAAATTTAGTTTTTATTCATATATATGTATATAATTAGTGCCCAGATTTAATGAGTACTTCTCTGTGTGTGTATATATATTTTATAAATAATATTTAATTTTAAGTATTTACATCAATATTGATAGAGATATACATGTAGCTATTACAGGAGGAGGAGAAAGAAGAGACACACAGATGATTCTGGGCAGTAGCAATGTACTTCTCCATTTGCGTGGTGGTTACGTAGTGTTCAGTTTATAATGACTCATTCAGTTGCACAACTTTTGTTTTTATCTTTTCTGTGTGTATGTTATAGACCCTTATGTGTCTAACTACTGGAAACTTTTGGCAGTTAGACATACATTGGGTTTGCCTTCGGAAACTATACAGTTAGACGTACACTGAGTTTGCCTTTTATGACGTCTACCCAGGCGGAATTGTGGGGGGATGGAATTAAGTGGAGAATCTAGGGTTTTTTGACTCACACTGCTTCATGTCCAAAGTTAACATCTTAATACCTTGCTGTTCCAAACATAATACTATTCCCCTTAATGTTACTTTTTATTAAAAATATTGAGGTTTGACTAGACATAAAATCAGAAGTATATATAGAATTACCTAGAGATAGGTGTCTACGTGTGAAGTTGCATATATATGCTCAATCATTCATCAAATATTAGCCAGCTTGGCTTTTGGTCAGTCAGTCTGATGAGTGGCTGAGGATATAAACTGAAGCAAATACGATTCCTTGTGTAGAAGACCTTAGAGTCTTAGAGAAGAGCTTAGAGCTTAGGGGAAAAAACAAAGATACACCGAAAGTTTGAAACTATGCGTGAAGGTGGACAGAATTCTAGATCTTGATGTTCATGTGTCCAGCAACGTGATCTGTATATCTGTGGGGAGTTAAATGACAATATATAGTTGACCGTACAGAGGTGTAAAGTAATGGTCTTGTCAGGTTACGTGAGCAGTTCACAATTCCTGGCATACAGGATAAGTATAAGAGAACTGCAGAAAATTACAAATTTAGATTAGATTTTGTTAATAATTTCAACTCTTTTTCCTTTGTGTAAATGTGAATTATCAAATCTTGAGAATTTTCTTACCTGGTCATCAATCCCTTCATCTATTATATGCATTTATAGACGTATTTGTACACATACCTGAGTATTAGACCAAGGTTGAACTTCCGATATCAGTGTGTCCACTTTAGCTATTCTCAGCGGTTCTTATAGCCGTAAATAGCATAGTTCCATGCTTGCAGCAGATGGTCAATGGATGGCTACTAAATTTTTTGAATTAGATGATTTTTTAAAAAACAGGTGAGTAGGAAACTTCATATTTCTCTTTGAAAACTAACTAGAACAAGTTGCTTTGTCATTTCACACTTGAGTGGATTTTTCCCCTGTGAATTAGTGGCCTACATAAATAAAACTTCCTAGCCCCTGTTTTATAACCTATTAATTCAAGAAGAGAAGATATATATATATATGCCGCCCATCGGAGTTTGTATTGATTGCCACCTCATGGCTCAAATATTATTATAGCAAATAGAGTTATGATGGAACAGCCTTCACCACAGTCATTCATTCATATTCGTTCATTCACCTCACATTTATGGAGCATCGGTCTTGAGCCACACCAACCTAAATGACCAAGGCATTCATTAACTGGAAAGCGATGGCAAATTTCCAGACCTGTACTATGGCAGCGCTGCAAGAACGTATTTTATTAGACACAAAGCTTAAAGAAGAACAGTAAATCCACAAAGGCAACAAAATATTTGTATTTCCCAGGTTTACTAGTACTAAAGCAAAGGAAAGACGTAAATAATTACTCAGCTGTTGCCCCATGAATTATTCCCTAGGAGCTAGTCGTGTTTAAGTCCTTTCTTCTGTCTCAGACGTAGAGGGACTATAGCTTTGATTTCACAAATATCCATCAAGTCTGTCCTATGGGCTTTTATTTCTCCCATGCAGTTGAAGTGTTGAGTGATTATGCCAGTGAATCTAGAAAGCAACTGGCATCAAACTTTGCCCAGAAATATTGTGAATGACTAGTTCTACACAAGTGCATTTCCTGACCACTTGTTATCTGCACTTGTTATCTTAGAGATCTTCCCATGCTTTCTCCACAGTGCCCTTGCTACGCCCCCCGGGACAAGGGGCCTTCAAGACCACTCCTCCTCCCTTTCTCACTTCCTCTTATCCTGCAGAAGGAATGATCTCTTTAAAATTTAAACTGCATACTATGGCCCTGGGGCATCAAAGCAGATGCCAGAAAAATGGACAAAGCTTTATGCACAGAGAAGAAAAAGAATTTCTCTGTTCCTGAGGGAAAGGAAAGAGAGGTGGCTGGGGGCAAGATGATAAAAGTTGAGAGATGCTGCTATGAGATCTTTTTCTAAAAGTTATAATTGTGTGAGCTTATTGGCGTGAGTGGATTTTTGGAGAGGTTCAGCTGTGCAGTTTGGTAAACAGAGGCAACCTGCAGAGAAGAGACCAAATATGAATGTTCGAGACCTAAGAATCAGGAGAAATTGTGAAGGAGCTCTGGTCTTTCTCAGGGCAAGAAATGCTCTGGTGTTTAAGACAATTATACTAAAATCACTGAGGTGAGTAAGACAACCCCAAATATTTTTATTTAATATCAATTCAACAAATATGTTTTAAGAAACAGTAATAAATAAGATAGACTTAGTTCCTTCCCTAATGGGGTTTATAGGCAAGTCAAGGAAGCAACACACACACACACACACACACAGACATATAATTACAAATTGATAAGAATATGAAAAAAAGTATTAGTTGAAGAAAATAAATAATAGTATTACTAGATTAACTTGACAATTCTTTTTTTTTTACAGTGGCTTTATTTTTTATTTTTATTTATTTATTTTTAAACATTGTTATTGGAGTATAATTGCTTTACAATGGTGTGTTAGTTTCTGCTGTATAATAAAGTGAATCAGCTAAACATATACATATATCCCCATATCTCCTCCCTCTTGCATCTCCCTCCCCACGCTCTCTATCCCACCCCTCTAGGTGGTCACAAAGCACAGAGCTCATCTCCCTGTGCTATGAAGCTGCTTCCCACTAGCTATCTGTTTTACATTTGGTAGTATATATAGTCAGTGCTACTCTCTCATTTCGTCCCAGCTGCCCCTTCCCCTTCCCCGTGTCGTCAAGTCTATTCTCTATGTCTGCGTCTTTATTCCTGTCCTGCCCCTAGGTTCATCAGAACCATTTTTTTTTAGATTCCATATCTATGTGTTAGCATATGGTATTTGTTTTTCTCTTTCTGACTTCTTCACTCTGTATGACAGACTCTAGGTCCATCCACCTCACAACAAATAACTCATTAAATTGACAATTCCTGAAGGCTTAGGATGTTCTAGGATTGTACTGAGTATTTCAATGTATAGCAACTTTTAATTTTCCCAGCAAACCAGTTAGACGTGTTAACCCCATTATATATATGAAAAAACTTCTTCTTAAAGAGGTTCTATGTGAAAGAACTCAGTCTCATGAATGTTAATGCTTCCTTGGACATTCATTTCTAGGGTCTAGGTAAATCAGGGAGCTTTTTCTTATATCCTTTGGATTCAGGCCCTAGTGAGACCTTCTGAGCTCCTCTTGAGTCTATTCTGACTCCTGGAAATAGAATCCCCACTTCCTGCTGATTCTAATCAGCCCCTCTCCAGAACTGCACTTTCGGATCAACTCCAGCCTTAAGATGCTCCAGGCTGGTAGCTGTACATTCCTAAACTCACCTTCCTACTGAAAGAGAGTTCATTAGGACCAGTCTTAAGCTCAATGATCTTGCTTCCTTCCTCCTTTCCTTCTTTCCTTCCTTTCTATATAAAAGATCACATTATAATGGAATTTGAATTTAAACCCCTTGAGCATATTTAAGGTATTAAGTGGAAAAATTAAGTAAAAACTACTGAGAAAAACAAGCAGAAATGCATGAAAACTGCAGGAAGCAGGGATCCATTCAGATTTTTCACACTCTAACTGAAATAAAAAAACTTAACCAGAGAAAACATGTTACAACAAGAACAGTAGAATTGCTTAGACTTATTATTTGCCCATTGATTGCCAATTTCTAGCCTATTATGCAAAACTGTATAGGAGAGTTATCCTATCCCTAACCTCAGTTAACGAGTTAAGAAACAGGCTCAGCAAGGTTAAGGAACTGGCCAAAGCCACAATTTGAGCAGCCTTTCTTCTGCTGCTCCCTTGAAATTTCCAGTCTGGCAGTAAAGATAAGTCAGGAGATGGAAAAAGCAACCAGGCTTGTAGAAGTGAGATCACCAGATGGCCCATGATGGTGTGAGTGGAGACCAAAGAAAATTTACCTTTTCAGCCACTGACATAGTTACCTGTATTCCTACGCCTCGAACTTTTTGTGCATCAGAATCAGGGTGTAGTGCTTGCTAAAAACATAGACTCTGAAGTCTATAACTTGAGCAGTTTGGGTACGCTTTGGACATTTGTATTTTTAGCTAATTCCCTGGCTGCTTCTGATAAACAGGAAAGTTTGAAGATAACTCATAGCCTTCCTTTTCTGAAGTGAAGAGTAACGTAAAGAAGAATGGCTATAGAATAGCTAAACTGGATTACATCACTGCTTCTTCCACGGACAATTAGATTATTTAACCTCTCTGCACCTTGGTCTCCTTATCTATACAATGAGGAAAATAATACCTTTCTGCTTGTTTCAAGGGAGAAAAAATATGTTAAGACATATAAGGACAAAATGTGTGTTAAGAGTTGAGGGAGACATAATAATTTATACAGTATTTCTTGTAAAAATGCATATTTTAATCATAAGAAGACAGCTATCAAACCCAAACTAAGGAACATTCTACAAAACAAACAAAGCACCTATATACATAATTTTTTCTTCAGTATCATGAAAGACAAAGAAAAACTGAAACTATAGCAGATTTAAAAGGGAAGAAAAAGACATGACAATTACGTGTAATGTGCAGTCCTAGCTTGGAAATTGGACCAGAAAAAAATGCTTTGAAGGAAATCAGTGGAACAATTGGTGACATTTTAGTGTAATATAGACTACACTTAAAGCTATCAGAATGCTCTCTCTGTTAATGTCCTGATTTTGACATCTGTACCATACATAAGTGTGTGATTCAAGATGTAGATTCCCCAGGTCCCCCTTCAAGGAAGGAGTTGCTTCCCAGCCACAGATCGTGGAGTTAGCAGGTAACCTCCAGTCATCAGCTCCTTCAGGCTCTAACTCAGCTGCTTAAAGCTACCTCGGAAGGCATGAGATCATGTCCTTCCTGGGAAATTTCAAATGCATTATACTCGGATGAGCAATTTCACACCAGAGCTGCCAGCAGGCTGGCCCAAGCTAACAAGCCAGCTGGTATCACAGTTTGACTTCCTCTGTCCAATCTTACTTCCTGCCTCTTTCGTTCAGTCGATGATCCCTAATTAATGTCTTGCACAACAAAACTCTGTCTCAGTGTCGGCTTCCTGAGAACTCAACTTGCAAACTCAGTATGGAAAGCAATATGAGAAAGGAAGTGATAAAGTTAAATTTGGACTTTGATCACTCTCCTACTGGCAGTGAAGATCCTGTCACTGGCAGTAGGGGGAGGACAGCCTCACACAAGGGGCCAGGCTACCTGTTTCCACATCCACCTTGTATGGAATGGAAGAAAGATAGTGTTGAGAAAGATAATGGGGTTGGGTGGCCACGGTTTTGTTCCACAATCACAGGCACTTTACAGAAGCTGAAGCTGAGTAACAGGCAAATAAAAGCTAGGTATGAAAATTAGCAGCCTCTTTGGTTGCATAAACAGAAGTGGTGGGAGGGCAGAAGAAGGCAAGGAAGAAAAAGTAAAGCAGGAACTAGTAATCAGAGTGGCTAAATGTCAAAGAAGACCCCTAATCAAACAGGTGTGTTATACTATGGGCAGGGTCCTGGTGAGGGAAACATGGGACCTTAATGCATCAAATGGGGACACTTGGATTAATACCTCTCAAGATTTTAACTCTTCAGATTCTTCTGAATCTTCTGACCCTGTAGATATGACCCACCCCTCCCTGTTACGAGCTAGCCTCTGTTTTCCTCTCTCTGAATTGGAAGATAGTCAGAGGGGAGAGGCCCTGCTCAGGACATGTGTCCCCATATCTTCTTGACATTGAGTCCATGACTTAAGTTAAGTTGCCCATAACCCAGTTGTAGATGTTCTGGGCCCGATTCTTCAAAGGAGAATTTTTGCAAGATTTTGCCAGCACATACGTGCAGGCGCTGGGAGAGTATAGTTTATATGGACTGGAACCTGGAGGTACTTGATCAAGGGATCAGGGCATAAAATTGAATTGGAAGGAATTTGTTGACTTGGAAGGGCTCTCCTGAAATATATGATTTAATACTCTAGAAAGGACCCCGGGAGATATAAGGATGAACTTGCTATAAGAATGGTTCCTAGAAGCATGGAAAAAGTGATGTTCCATGGTGATCAAAATGCAAATTGTTAGGGAAGATGGTAAAGAGAGGGATTAAAAGGCTCAGAGAAGGTGCATGCTGGGGAGTATATGCTGTGTTTGATCAGGAGACTCGGGGCATGATTGTAGGTCATGGTAAGGTCCCGAGGGAGCGTAATGTACAAAGGCTACAGGGAGCCTGTTGATGGCAATGTACAACATCAAAAGTAAAGTGTTCAGTGGTGGTTCTCCTCTGTATGCCAGGGTTGACATTAGGACTGTTATGTTAAAAAATTTAGCTCACTAAATAGCAATGGGGATAACAGTACAAAAATCATTAAAGGTTTGGTTGCCTATTAGCTGTCAAAACCAAAAGTTGCCAGTATCATAATAAGTATCAAGGCCATAGAGAGTCATAGAGATATTTTATAGAATGTGGCACGAAACCTCACATGGCGTCGTATCATGCTGGAAACCCACTTTACAACTGAGAAGGTGTGGGAGTGAGCCCATGGCCATAATATTAACAGGTGATATTCAGATCACACCACCCAGAGCCTGCTGGCCTGCTAGAACTTTGAGATAACCTGTTGAAGGTACAGCTAAAGTGCCAACCTGGAGGCATCACTCTGTGGGAGGTGCCATCCTGCAGGTCACAGTACATGCACCAAATCGAGGACCATCGTATGGTTCTGTGTCCCCAGTGGAAAGAATACCTGGATCCAAGAACCAGGAGGTGAAAGCAAGATGTGTGCATTCTGCCACCGTACCTAATGCCCCATTTTCTGCAGGGCTATATGTCCTGGGACCCGTTTTCATAGAAGTCAAAGCATGGGTCCTATTGAATTGTTAGCTACGGTGCTGCCTTGTGACTAGAACCTAACAGATGAGAGATGTCATCTTCCTGGTAGAATAATTGACCTTCCCAACAGGAGGAAGCAGGGCTGTTGTTACATAATCAGAGCAAAGGAGAATATGTGCAGAACTCAGATGATCCCCATGGGTGCTTCTCAGTGTCCAGTTGTGACTCTAAATAGATGGGTGTAGAAATCTTGGACTGAGAAGGGCTTGGTGATGACACACTCAGGCGCTCTGAAGAACCTGCTTTGCAGTTCCCATTATTCTACTTCCTCCACCTTCCCAAGCTGAAAGTGGAGATAGAGAAAGTGTAAGAAGTCTGGTCGGTGGCACATGTGAAGGACATAACTGCTTACATGTTTGGAAAGAGGATAGTAGGAAACAATGTCCTGGTGAGGCTTTCAGACTCTAGCCTTGAATGATGTACTGTGGAGCAGTTCACTGCAGCTCATCCACAAGCCTCGCTAACAAGGAAGTGATGCTTTAACTGTTAATGCCTGTGGCCCTTTTCATAGGTTTTCCTTGGCAGTGAGTTGTGACGGGCCAACGTAGGATTAAGGTACTTCTTGTCCTCTTGGCTGAAATATCACATGCTAGAACCCCTATCTCCTCCTCTAATGCATTAAAAATACCATACACGCACTGTCTAGCCACGCTTGTATCCACACTCTTGGAGAAGTCGAGTGTTGAAAAGGAGAAAGGGGATGGCTGCAGAGATCCACAAAGCTTGAGTTGATGATCTCCTCAGAGCTCCACGCCCAACCTCAGACCTGGCACTCATCCTCAGCAATGAATAGTATTAGGGGAAGTTAAAGTTGCTTAAGAAATTGTTACTAGGTGTGTATGTTTGCCATTTTGAAAGAACTACAAGAGCATGGAATCCAACGTAGGCGGTAAACTTTCTTTATCCATCTGTCACTAATTTAAAAGAATGCCGAAAAACATATGGTCATGGGACTATCAGGAAAGACAAATGACTGAAAAGGAGTACACTAACTACAGATCTAAATAATACTGTTTTCAGTAAGTGGCTGACAAGTTCCTCAAAAGGGAAGAGTAACCTGAAATGAAGGCTACCCAGGGCATGTATGATTCTACAGTTTTATTCCTCTGCATGTGTTAATGATACTTCCTGACACCTAACACAGATATTATCCTACAGAAACTCACCTGCTGGGTTTTATCAGGCTTTCCCTGAGTAAATACTAAACAAGTATATAACACTTTGTATTAACTGTATTTTCTTATTTTCTGTATTCTTGATGCTCTGCCATTCGGGGCTTTGCAGACCTGGAAAAGAACTGCCTCTCCAAGGGTTAACTAATTTCTGGAGACAAACAACCTGCTTTCCTCTATGTCTTTTGTTATAGACGGAATGTCTTTGTTTCCCCCAAATTCATATGTTGAAACCTAACCTGCAGTGAGAGGGTATTTGGAGGTGATGCCTTTGGGAGGTGATTAGGTCTTGAGAGCAGATCCTTCCTGAATAGGATTAGTGCCCTTGCAACAGAGACTCCAGAAATCTCCCCAGCCCCTTTTGCTATCTGAGGACAGTGAGAAGACAGCCATCTATGAACGAGAAAGCAGGTCCTCACCAGATACCATACCTGCCAGTGCCTTGATCTTGTACTTGCCAGTCTCCAGAACTGTGAGAAAAAAAAAAAAAAAAGTTTATAAGCCATCCAGTCCATTGTATTTTGTTATAGCAGACCCAAAAGGCTAAAATACCTTTAACATGCAAACCATCCAATCCAGAGTCCATATCTCCCACTGGTCTCATTTTACTTGACTGACTTATTCCAGGACACTATCCTCTGCTCTAATCACTACTGGGCCAGTGTAGGACAATTGGGGAAATTATTCAAACTATCCAATCAAAAGTTTGTACTGCTTGCTTACCTGGCTTCATGCACTCCTTTCCCTGAAGAACTGCTATAAATGCTCCGGCCCTCATTTCCCTTCTCTCTCTCTGTGCTTCTCAAGTTGAGCTGGTGCCTCCTGTGTGGCCCTGCCACCAGTGGAATCTGAGTTCAACAAAAACTTCTTCCTTGATGGCGATCATTTCCATCTCTGTGTGTCTTACTATACTTGCTCAAAGCAAGTCCCAGGTGTATTTTCAGAACCGCCTGATTTCAAAAGTAAGCAGATAGATGGGCTAAAAGGTACATAATTTAGAAATTGAGGAATAGTGGCTAAATAGAAGATTCTGCTTGGACTGTGGCCTATTTTTAAAACTTTTAAAAACAATTTTAGTATATTTGTTTCATTTAAAAAGCATTAATTAAGCAGTAGGGTAATTGCTCTCTATATAATCCCAGACAAATATATAGAATATAAGGCCACTTTGGTTCCACAAAGAGATTAGAATTAAAGGCTAGATGAACAGGACACAAATAATTTACCAACTGTGTCTTATTCAAAAATAACCTTTTACTAACACTCATAACATTTCCGTCTTTATCTAATCTGCTAGAGCCTTTTAAGCATATCTCTTTATGGCATTTATGACCCTTTTACGTGCTACTAAATCCATTAGTATGCAGGTCTTATGGCATCTATAACATACACAATTCAAGCAGAGTATAGTGTAAGCCCTGATCATCATTTCATTTTGTTTTCTTTTCTTTTTTGTAATGCAAGTGCATGACTTAAGCTTTGATTTCAGAGACATCTGTATCAAGGAGGCATCTATTTCAGAGATGGCTATCTCCAGTAAACACATTGCCCACTGAGGCTCCTTCATTTTAAAGATCTTGGTTGATTTCAATCTTGGTTGACCATTGCGCCGCTTGTTTTTTCTCTTCTCACTCTTTAAGTTCCCATTCTTTTTTTGTTTTTTGTTTTTTTAATTTTATTTTTAATGTTTTAATTCTTTAACGTCTTTTTTGGAGTATAATTGCTTTACAGTGTTGTGTTAGTTTCTGCTGTATAACAAAGTGAATCAGCTCTACATATACATATGTCCCCATATCTCCTCCCTCTTGTGCCTCCCTCCCACCCTCCCTATCCCACCCCTCTAGGTGGTCACACAGCACCGAACTGATCTCCCTGTGCTATGCAGCTGCTTCCCATTAGCTATCTATTTTACATTTGGTAGTGTATATATGTCAATGCTACTCTCCCATTCTTTTTTAAAAATTCACCAATAAAGAAGGAGTCCTCAAAACCCTCAGTCCCTACCCTCAACCCCAATAAAAGCAACACCCCACGCCCTCTCTCTCTCTTTACCTGCAGTGTCACTATGTGGCCCCAGGTGTGCTGTGTAATTTCTAGATCCTGTAAGCAATAAACCTCAGTTTCCTTATGGTTATTGCTGAATGGCATCTTGCAATCATAATAAGAACCACAATGTTAAGCCATTGGTTACTGATAGGATGAAACCAGCACAAAACCCAGGCCCAGGAGACAATATGGTGCACTGAAAAATGCACATAAATCCAGGTGGGAATGCTGTTCTCTCACTTACTGGCTCTGCATTGTTGAGCAAATTATTAAATAGTTTTCATCTCAGTTTTCTTCTTGGTTGAATGGGGAGAATAATGTATCGTTCAATAGGTTGTTTGAAAGATTAAATGAGAAAATACATGTAAAATGCATGAGACAGAGCAGGTGCTTAATAAACCTCAGATTTCTTCCTTTTCCTTCCAGGAATCTCAGAGAATCATGAGTTGAATAGTTTGCTTATCTAGTCTTTAATAAAGTTTATCACATAAGGCCCTAGTTATTTATGTAGAGACCAAGATAAATATACATATGATATATATACATATGTGTGTATATATACATGCATATATGATAATATATACATGAATACATTAAATAAATGCGTATGTTGATATGCTGTGTAGTATGGTGAAGCATATCATGTAAGTAAGAGCTCACAGTTAGCCAATGGTTTCCCAGAGTCCAGCACTGGGCTGACAACACATTACATGTATTACTTCCTTGTGAGGTATATGCTACCATTACATCTCTCTTCTTGGAGAATGCTAAAAACTAGGAAAATTAAGTGACTTTTCCAAGGTCTACAGCTAAGAAGTTTTTGAGAAAATATTTAAACTCAGTCACTATGGCTCCAGAATCCAAGATAATGACACTCTTACCAATCCCCCATCACTTTTATGCCTAAGATACGCTCTTCTGTATTCTACCTGTGAATTTATATTTCATGAATATGTATGTTAAATATGCAAACACTGATCAGTCCAACAGGTATTTATTAGCTTCCATCCATTCTGAGCTCTGGCTTATGCTTGCTTTGCTGCTGGGGAGCATGTTTTACGTGCATCTCCGTCTCCCCTTCCTCCCCAATTTCAGGCTGTTTTTAGCTTCTAATTTTAATAAAGTTTCATTTATTATTATTTTTTTTAGTTAGTACTTATTGCGACCAGTAAAAAAAAAGTTTGCCTACTCCATGGCCATGAAGATATTCTCCTAAGTGTTCTTCATTTCCCTTTTATATAAAAGCCCAGTTCATCTCACATTGACTCAGCTCCATTTAATAAAAATACCGCCATGCTGCACTCTATAGTAGTTTCACCTTTGTCCAGAATCCGTCGGCCACGTACATACGACCTCTCCTGTATTTCATAGACGTATTTCTGTTCTTACACCGATGCTGCACCTTCTTAATTGCTGTTGCTTCATGACACGGGATGGCATCGGGTAGTATGAGTCCTCCAGCATTTTTTGTCTTCAATATCATCTTGATTATTCTTTGTTCTTTGCATTTTCATATAAACTCTAAAATGAGCTTGTCAGTTTTTACATGCATACATAGACACACACAGATTGAGACATTGATTGTGATTTATTGTAGAAATCACAATTTGGATTATACAGATCAACTTGGGAAAATTGATATCTTTACAGTATTGAGTCTTTGAATCTATAACTATGACTCTCTCTCTCTCTCAAATATATATATGTTCTATGCTGTTTTCTAGGGCTGGGGAAAGTGAAATGTGCAAATTGTATCCCCTTTCCTTGAGCAAGCTCACAGTTCAGATGGAAAGGTGCTTCACATGAGGAAAGGCTGAAGGAGCCCCAGGAAGGAGCTACCAAATTCCAGTAGAACTGCAGTCAGGGAATTGACACCTGGCTGATGACTTATTTCAGTTTTAGTCTAGCTAGTCACATATCACTATCTGGGTTTTACACCTGCTCCTTAGTTCCTTTCCATATAGATTATCTTTGGACCCCAAATCCAGTCAAAATTGATGGTCAGTCTCTTCATGTTAATGCTTTACTTCACTGTGCTTTTGCACAGAATGTAAACTCACCAACAGCAGGGAATAATATAAATACATGTTTACTGCTATATCTCTAGTGTCTAGAAATGTATCTGGCAAGAGAAGATGCTCAATAATTAATAAACGGAAATCTCAAAACAGAGTTGGGAGACCAGAAGGAGGAGCTCTCATGCCCTGAAGCAGGAAGAGATTTGTCTTCTTTCCTGGCGAGGTCTCCGCCACCAAAACCCCATGGACTCTGTGTACTATCTGTGTACTATGCCCTCCCAACTTCTTTTTCCTCTTTATGAAAGTGTTCTTCTTGCCTTGCTGTGTGGGAACTTGCACGTGGCTCACTATGGTTGCAGATCCTGAATCGCGATTCTTTGCTGATCCCACATAAGCCCATCTTTGTTGGAGAAATATGTGGCAGTCTATTTGTTTCAGGTCAACAGTATACTTACCACTTTATTTCCTTTTTAAAAAAGGTCTTTTTTTCATCCTTATGCTTTCAATAAAACTCTTTACATTAAGATTTGAAAAAAATGGTTTTTTTCTTCTTTCCTTCCATATGTGAGTCTCACTTGTCCACGAAATCTCACTTTGAACTCAGCAATTAGAACTGAGAATTATGTCCTTTGTCCCATCACTCTATTCTTAGTTGTGAGAATTTGTAGGCTACATTACAATAAAAAATGTACCCCAAATCTGTCTCTTCTATCTCTGTTAGAAGAGCTGTTTTCTTACTTACCTTCACTTCCTTACTGCCTAAGTTGGTACCTGATCCATAATAATCTAGTTTTCATGAAAGAGCAAATGAATGAGAGAGTAATTGAGTGAATGAAAAAACTAAATCAGAGGTCACAGAAATAGTAACAGAGCTGAAAAGAAAAGCCCTGGTAATTGGCTGATGTCAGCACAGTTGACTGCAATTCAGGTTCACATATATACTAATTGAGGGGTCCAAAGAGCTTTGGTAACTAAAACCAGTGTTCATTGCTTTTTGGTTACTACTGGAAACTTATTTGTACTTATTTCACATCCAGCTTCTATAAGGATCCAGTAGATTGCTGTGTCTAAGTGATTACATTAACCTTGTTCTTGGGTCAGACAGAAGTTCCTAATCCCTGTCTGTTCTCCCACAATGACCAGGTGGGCTGGGTAATGTGGAGATGACAGTAACAACAAAACTAAATAATTGCTTCAACCACAGCTAACATTTCTGAGTTACTGACATTGTGATGAACATTCTCCTAAAATAATTCCCTTTACTCTCACAACAAACCTGTGAGTAATTAGGCTGAAGTTTTTTAACTCCTGGTTGTGGATCCGAGGATGGTGAGAAAGAAATCTTGAGACTGAGTTTCTCAAGGACACAGATCAAAGGCAGAGCTATGCCTTATCCATCCCCCCCATGGCATAAAGATCTTGATAAAACATTTCAGTTACTCCCCATGCATGATCACTAACCCACATAAAAACCAAGTTAGGCAGGAATTGTGTCCTTCATTTTATAGCTGAGAAAATGGGCTATTTAATGTAGTGAGATTTGAATTCAGGTTTGGGTGATTCCAGAAGCCTCTTTGCCTTCCTATGAGATGCTGATACCGCTCTGTGACAGAAACATGTAATTATTCATAAACTTTTTTTTTAATATCTTATCCTTTAAATTGGGGGAGTTGCATACAATATTTTGGCTAATAAATAACAGGATGATGAACACATTACACTAGAATATGAAATGACTGTGCTTTTATTAGTAGTAGTTGCCATTTACACTGTCTAATTCAATAAGCACATCTCACATTTGTTGCTTACAGTTTTGCATAATATTTTATATCATAATTGTAACTTAATAATAACTCAGCCTTATTCACAGCTGTCAAGCCCTAGCTGTTGATGCGGTTAGTTTTCCCCCTAGTTGTTTGGATCTTTCTCTCCATTTCAAAACAGTTTGTAGTCTCCTTCCTTAGGGAAGATTCATGGCCTTTTAACACATGGGCAAAAATCTGCAAATACTCAAGGGGATCAGTACAATGTTTCCTGTTAAATTTGTGAAGTGCAAGTCTGTGTCCAAAAGACTGGAGGAGGTGGAAAGTATCCCTGTCTCTGAAAATGACTCTTTGAAAATGAATGCCAGCATATCTTATATATGAATAAGGCAGACGGCACTGGACAATGTGCCCCTTTATAAAGGATTCCCAGTTACCTGGATACGTCATCCTAGTGTAAGTCTTTCCTTCTTCCGAAATCCCATCTGTACCTTTCCCTTGACACCTTTCCTTTCTACCTTACCTTATGGTTATGTGTGTTTAATAAAGAATACATAACCAGTGAAGAAGGCTGACTTGAACTTGAATGATTTCAGCTTTTCCAAGTGTTGTCTGCATGATATTGGGCCAGAGGGGTTATCACCAAGCCTTAGTAGACTCGGACTCATTTAGAAAATAGAGTCACTATGTGAACTAAAGGCTTTGCTATGTTTGTATTTATTTCTGGGAACTAACAGATAATTCTCATATTCTCCACTAATCTGCAAATTAATTGATAACTGAAACCGTGACATATTCATCATTATCTTTACACCTCTCACAATTACAACGAAGGCAGAGGGCAGTTGATTACAATTACGAAGACAAGGCTAATAGAGTTCACTTAGTTATTTGGCTTGAAGTAAACAAATTCATTCCAACATCAGATCCTCAACTCCTCCTTTAACAAATTGTAGCCATTTTTCAAAAGTCTGTGAAAAGCTATGTATATCCATGTATTCCCCTTTCATGTAACTGGAGGTACTCTTGGTAAAAGCAACCCATCTCCTATACCTACCTACTGGGATTTATTCTTTTCAACCCTTAATTATACACTTGTATTCACAATTTATCTTTCTGTTCCATTTAAGCTAATTGAGATTAGATACATATCCTACTATTTATTTAATACTGGATACCCCAGTGGTCAAGGGTGTTCTCATGAGATTAACTACTTTCAGGTTGTACATTAGTAAATGTAAGTGTCCCCATAGACATTCTATACTGTAATGTCATAGAAGACCAGGGACAAGAAAACAAGACACCTAGCTTAGGGTCTATGAATTTTGCACTAAACCTCTTGAATCTGTAAGCTGATAGCCTTCACCAGTTTTGGAAAATTGCAGCCAATATCTCTTCAAATATTGCCCCCATCCTCTCCTTCTGAAGGGTGCTCCTCTCCTACTGAAGGGTCAATATATTAGGTCACATGTGTGACCCACATGATTCCATCACTGAGCTCAGTTACTTCAGTTTTTTTTTTTTTTTCCGCTCTTTGTGTTTTCAATTTAATATTTTCTCCTGATCTGTCTTCAGGTTCAGTAAACCTGACTTCTGTTGTGGCTGGTTTGCTGACAAACCCATTCAATAAATTCTTAATTTCAGATATTGTGTAATTTTCAGATATGGAATATCTATTTGATTTTTTAAATTATTTTAGTTCCATTGAAATTTTCATCTTTTCATCCATTTTGCCTTCTTTCCCTCTACTTTCTTTCACATCGTCCACAGCTATTTTTAAAAGTCCTTGTCTATTCATTCCAATATCTGCGTTACCTTTGGGTTCACTTCTATTGTTTTTTATTTCTCTTCATTATCATCCAGCTAGCCTTGCCTCCTCATATGTCTAATAAGTTATTGTTATATTTTTATAATGTGCTAGACAAGCACATACAAGAACTACAGAGGACAGATGATATGTTCCCCATCTAGGGTTTCTCTCTTTTCTCTTAGGTGGATAGGGCCACTGGCTGATCCCTGCATTACCATTATTCAATAAGATGGGCTGGAGTGGTTTTGCATTTTTAATCAGATTTTTGTTTCTTGTTCAGTTATATTCTTTAGGTGATACCGATACCCTCCTGAAATTTTTACTAAGGGTCTGGCTGATTTCTGCATCCTGAGCCCTGAAAGTCTTGCCTCGTGGAGATTGTAATCCTAGGTCTTTAGCTTGCTGCCCAGTTTCAAAATCTTGCAACTATCTTGAGAGGGCGATTAGTTTTGTTTATTGCAAGCCCCCTCCCTCTTCTAAGCACTCTGCCTTTCTGGCTCAGTTCCTCAGCTTCCTGCATCACTAAAGGACTGTGAATGTCCTATGGGAAAACATAGATTTGCATTACAGACTCCTGTAGTGCCCAATCTGTTTCAGTAATGCTGCACAGCTGCCAACAGCCCTTTTCCCCCAGTGGACTCACCCAGCATGGGCCAAGCCAGATTCTCAGAGCTCAATATAGACAAATGGCCCCAGGGATAAAATGGCTGAAGAAAACCAGTTTACCTAGGAAAAGAGTTTCCCTCTCTTGGATTTCTTTTTAACTTTTTATTTTGAGATAATTTTAGGCTTACAAAGGAGTTGTAAAAATAGTATAGCTAATTCCCACATACTCCTTACCATATATCCAACCATAGAATATTTATCAAAATTAAGAAAATAACCATAACACAATGCTATTACCTAAAGTACAGAACTTATGCAGAACCAATAATGTCCTTTTCCTGATCCAGGACCCCACAGTGCATTTAGTTGTCATGACCTCTTAGTCTCTTCCAGTCTGTGACAGTTCCTCAGTCTTTCCTTATCCTTCACGATTTTGACAATTGTGAAGAGTATTTGGTCAACTATTATGTAGGATGTCCCTAATTTTGCTTTCTGTTTTGTTTTGTTTTTTCTTTAAATGAGGACCCACTGGCTCTTCTCTTCTTGCAATTTGATCACTGAGTTAACACCTCATTTTTTTAAAATAAATTTATTTATTATTTATTTTTGGCTGTGTTAGGTCTTCGTTTCTGTGCTAGGGCTTTCTCTAGTTGTGGCGAGCGGGGGCCACTCTTCATCGTGGTGCGTGGGCCTCTCACTATCGCGGCCTTTCTTGTTGCGGAGCGCAGGCTCAGTGGTTGTGGCTCACGGGCCCAGTTGCTCCGCGGCATGTGGGATCTTCCGAGACCAGGGCTCAAACCCGTGTCCCCTGCATTGGCAGGCAGATTCTCAACCACTGCGCCACCAGGGAGGCCCCTTTCTGTTGTTTTTGCATGATTTTCCTGGGGTTATGGGCTTGGGGGAAGAATACTGGAGAGATGGGGTGCTTTTCTCATCACTTTATACCTGAGGGTAGGAATGGGCATATGATATCAACATGACTTATCACTGGTGATATCAGCCTTGATCAGATTTGCCCAGGACTATCCTAGTTTTAAGACAGGAAGTCTCACATTCTGAGAAGCCCCTTAGTCCAAGACATGCACTTTTAGTTGCATTTGGAAAATCTCAAGTAAGGAATTCTGTATGTTATAAAATGACGTGGTATAGAGAGATTCTATCTAGGAGGAAAAGATAAGACTAACATAAGTCTATCTTCATTTCAAGACCTCTGGGAGGAGATAAACTTACAGACCAGAACAAAATCTCATTGCACAGAGAGTTACCAAACTGTTCTGAAAATTGAAGAATTCTCTAGAGAGAGTCTCTGCAGTGGAAAAATGAGAGCTCCTAATGCTTTCCCTTCTGAAATGCAGACTGAACTTCTTATTGCTAAAATGGTATATGTTCCATTTTTTGTTAACATGAAAGTACCTACTTAAAAGAGGAATTACTTTTGAAAAAAATTTGTTTGGCTAATATTTTTATCTTTCCCTTTCCTTTGTCTATCTGTGACCATTGTTTAATATAGTATCTGTCGAATAATACACACCAGATAAATGTCTGCAGAGAATGAATGGAAAGAAAGTAGAAAAATTTAAAAACTTAAATGAGTCAATGAATGAATTAAATCAATGATTTCTATGGGCTTTTAGGTTAGTATGACTGTTTTCAGCTTGACAAAATGTGGTTAATAGGCTAGCAAAGAAATGTATACTATTTGGATTATTTTGAAAAATCTCCCATCATGTATAGATTGTGTGAAAATTATTTGACTTTGTTTTTATTTATTTATTTATTTATTTTTAGATTCTCAGATTCAGACTTTATTCATCTTATAGTTGAAAGTTTGTACCCTTTTACCGACCTCTCCCTACTTCCCCACCCCCTATCATCTGGCAACCTCTTTTCTACTCTGTTTCTATAATTTTGATTTTTTTCTTCTTTTAGGGTCCACAGATGAGTGATACCAGTGCAATGAAAATGATTTGATGTTAAGAGATTGTACAGCTTTGTGCATATTAAGATGAATAACCTTTATGTAAATGAGATACTATTGATAATATGACTACAGTCATGCCAGTTGTGTTAAAAAGATGTGCTAAGTGGCCAAAGATCTGTGAATTAATCACAGGATGGAACGGTGTCCTTGATCTATACAGTAGCTAGAGACCCCACCCCTTGGCCTCGTCTATCTTCGTACAAATCCATCATTTACACACTCATATTTGATTCGAATTTTCTCTTTATTGTGATCCTGAGGAAAGGCTACAGAGTCGGAATTCCATTTTTGCTATGTTAGCTGAGTGACTTTAGACAAGCCAAACGGATTGAAAAAGAAAAAGAAGATAATAATATGTGATGTTTGGGCTTCTCCTGAGGATTAATAATATACTGCCTATTCGCAAATCCTAATCTCTATGATTTAAGTTTTGTTTTAATCATATAACAAAAGTAAATAAATGAACTAAAGTTTGAAGACCTACAGAGTTATAACTCATTCCTGATTTCTAATGAAGATTCTCACTATATTCTTCCATAATTTAAAAATAACTTTGATATATTTTATGTTACACAATCAATGTATGTTAAAATGAATTATGTATGACGATACCCTAGTTTCTGATGTATATTAGGTACCTCTTAACACTAACGTTCTTCTTCACTTTGGTTCTTCTTTCTTACCTCTCCACTCTACTCTCTTCTCTCCCCTCCTCTCTACCTCATATTAGCCTCCCTTCTCTCTTTCTTTGCATGAACTAAGTCCTTTGAATCATATTGAATTTTAAAATGACCAGAAATGTATCCTACTCTCAAGGAGCTGATAATCTAATGTTGGCCTTGAAACAGCACCTACCAATTTACATTACTTAGAAGTGACCTAAGAGACATATGGATACAGGACTGTGGTAGTTTAGAGAAATGAGGTGCTACTTTCAGCCACAGAAATGAGAAAAGTTTCAGTGGAACAGAAGCATATAAAGGGCACATAAGAATTGAATGTGGAGTGATACCATTCTCCTCTCTCATTGTACAAGTGCAAAGCTAATGGTTTTGAGTGGCTCTGGAGTCCCAAAGGTGGAGAGTTTAGAGGAAATTCATCCTCTTGGCTGAAGGAATCTTCAGAGCATAGGTCTTGCTAATGACACCAGCCAGGGCCATTAGGTCTTCTGTGGCTGAGCATCAGAATGAAGCTCATAGCTTGGACTGGCTGAAATAAGAGCAGGATTGTTGGAGCTAAGAAATAAGAAACAACAAACAGAGCAGGTAACAAGGGTAACACCACTGTGGCAGCGAGAAGGCCAGCGAGGATACAGATGATCACTCCCAATTATACCACCTAGACTTGAACCACCTTATAGAAACAGTAGAAGGAGACCCCTTGAAAAACTGCAAAGGTGATGGTAGCTCATTACTGTGCTTCTTTGCAGTCCTCCCTTTCTGGCCTCTGAAATAGTAAGAGAATTGAGGATATGTGCAGGCTAAAACAATATTTTAAATCAAATTGCTCTCAAAATTCTGGAGGTAGAATTGGGGAAGATTAAATAGGTCAAAAAAAGCTAAAGTGCCAGTGGCTTTGAGATCTCAGAGTTTGGATTGTGTTTTGACTCAGTGTCACCTAGTCCACCAGCCATGCTAAGCCAAGTAACAAATAATATGGCCCAAATACACTGTCATAGGTCTTAAACTCCGCGCCACTCTCATGACTGCTGAAAGGCCTCATCTACTTGGAGAGGGCTCCAGCACCAGTGGGCATATAACTGTTCAGAGTTTTCTGGTCATATTGAATCTTTTATTTAATTTGAGACTCATAATAGCTCATTGATGGAAAAAGAGACTCTAATCAGTACTCTAACTTTTTTTTTTTTTTTTTCCTGCCTAGGAAACTATCTTTCCTAACCCTGCATTTTCTTCTAACTTTATGTCAATCAACTATTTTCCTTTCAGGATTCAACATATCTGCGTCTTCCTTGACCTCTCCAGATGGAATGAGATACCTTGTCCCATGCTTTTGTAACTTGTCAGACTTCTCACTCATTGCCTGAATTCCAATTTTAATACGTTTGTAACATAATTTGTAATTATATTTTCTTAAAAATATAATTCTTATTAGAACTCAAACCACACAGAAACAGGAAATACATTTGTTTCTACTGAATTTTAGTGCCTATCACATGGTCTTCCATACAGTAGGTGTCCTAAAATATCACTTTAGAGTAAATAAATGAATCATGAATCAAGTAAATGTGCAGTGAAGGAAAATTGGTGTTCAAAGAGCAAACTGCTTGTTCAAAGTCACAGTTGGAAAATATGATCAGGGTGTGCTTGAACCCATACCTTCTTACTCAGATTCAGTATGTTACCTAATACCCTTTTTCTTTTTCAATATAAAGTAGAAGAGATAACATGTGGGGAAAATATAATAACATATATTAAGATTTCAGAGAAGTTAATGAAGTTTTTAAGCCATGTAGGTCTGAGAATATCCTCAATCCTAAAACACCCAAGTTTAATTTCCTCTAATTCTTGAACCAGCTTCTCAAAAGTAATTATCACATAATTTGTTGACTTCTTTCCCAAGTGAATGTTTGCCAAATACTCCCCATCAAAGATTTCATATGCATTAAATATTTATGCCCAAGCCGTTACATAGAAGACTTGAGTATATACTTTGCTTTTAGAATTAATTTATTTCTAATTTTTAATGCAATGTAATTAGCTGAATTGCTCTTAGAATATAATCACTTGTTATATATTTGAATAATTTAATCATGGCTTTGTGAAAATGTGACTGGTTTATAATTATCTAGGAGCCTGAAGTGTTCTTTTTGGCTAAAAGAGTTATGATCAAAGTTAGTGGCCACTTAAATGGAATCACCTTAAGCGTGACTTTATGCAAAGGGTCACTCCTGGAAAATGTGCCTTGTTTCTCTGTTTAAGTCAATCAAAAATGAAAGAGAGAGGTTTTGAAGGAAATTCCTTAGACCATACCATATCTGTAGGCTAGGCAGTGTGACCAGTAAATCAGCTCACAGACTGGGAGACAGAATGCATTATGTGACCTTGGTCAAGGTTATTATAATCATGCATAGACTAGATAGTCTCTAAAGAACTTCCTTGGTCACTCTAACAAAGATCACGGCCTGATGCTTAACTGTTCCAGTCACTGTTGGACAGGGTGGCCACCCAGTATCTCTACTTTCATTTCTGACCTCTTTGAAGAACAGAATTTATCTCCAGTAAACCAGATGATTTGTCACAACTTTTCCCTTTCAGATTCGATCTATAGAGTATCCTTCAACACTTTCAAATTAAAGCAGGAATTTTGGCTGCATCTACTATCAGTGGTGCTGCCTTCCTGATTCTCAAGAGGTGCAGCACGAGGAAGGGGCTGCATGTCAGCGAGAACTGTGTGGGCGTGCCTTTATCCTGGAGTTAGTCTTACTGCCATTTGCATTGAATCCCTTGATCAATCTGAGAACAAGTAAAGGAGCCCAGTGGGGCGAAGTTTTGAGAAAAACATATTTGCTGGCATATTCATAGTGAAACTAATACTACAGTAAAGTAATGGGATTTTTGATATGAACCCAAATCTGGCACTGATACGTTATGTCTTGGCAAATAACTTATCTATTCAATCATCAAATAGTCATGACTCGTAGCAATAACAAGGATACTATGAATAATGATAATGTATACTATATATTTATTATTTGCTACATGCTGAAAAATATGCTAAACAATTTTATATACACCATTGCATTTAATTCTTCAAATTTCCCTATCACAGAGGTATCATTTTACAAATTTTATAGATAGAGACTAAAACCAAGACTAAGTTTATGTAGCTGAACACTTATATATGTCCTAGGTCAGTGGTTCTAATACTGGCTGTACATTAGAAACATTCTGGAAACTTGAAAAAGCATAATGTCCCACATCAAAAAAAATTGATTTAAATAGTTAGCCCACTCTTTGCACCCAGTGGAATTTTAAGTGTTTGTTATATTTTGCAACAGGTGGAGAACTAGTGTGTTTATATGCTGGTTAAACAAAGAGGAAGAGGAACTGGCTTCAAAGTGCTCTCAGCATCATAGAGGCAAATGTGCTATAAACCCAACAGTAGAATATTATAAGCCCAGCAATAGTGATGTGCAAATACTTCATTGGGAGACAGAGTGATATGTCATTTGTACAATTTATTTAATCTTGGTCTATTTTTTTTTTCATCTGTAAATGAGGATACAAACAGCTGCCTTCCAAGGTTATTGAGATATTAAGCTGGAGACCTTATGTTGAAAATCCCTAGTACTGCATTTGGCACATAGGAAGTGATTAAAAGTGGATTCTCCTTCCATATTTACAAGTGCTGTGGAGACCCCAGCTCTCCATCTGTGAAACAGTGATTCCTTAAGGATCAGACAAGACTGTATATGACAAACCTTTTGTAAAATGCACCAAACAAATGCAAAATATTTTTATGTTTCTAAATATCTAGGCTGGGAGATATATAGGATTCTTCTCCATGAATCAAGTTCTCCTGACATCTCAGCACCCTCCCGCGTGACTTATTTCGAGGTGTATCATGGTATTTAAAAAGTGTCCTCTTTAAACTCTCCATGACTATGTGTGTGCGTTTGGCTTCTTGTCCTGAAATCCCTGTCCATAGTCAGTATCAGGAGCAGCAGGGCTGGACCTGCTGACCATTTGTTGGAGGTGGAATAAATCAGAACCTGGGAAGTTCTCACTCCTACTTATTTCAGCTGTGGGTTTGTTTTTTGGGTTTTTTTGGTCACTTTTAATTATCTTTCCTTTTCCACCCACCATCCTGGTAACTGGAGACCCTAGGCATGCTGACTTTCTTTTTTAATTCTGCAAAATACCAGGTCTCTCTTCTGGAGAATTTGACAGACTAGAGGCAATGACCCACTGAGATTTCATTTCCTCATTCTTTTCGAACTCCCCCTGACTCTTAGGAGGAAGAAAAAACACATCCGCCATCCACACACACGAAAGAGACAGCAGTGTTCTGTAAAATGACTTGTATACGTTTGTAGATGAAATATAAATTACATGGAAGAGTAGAAAGTGCCTGGGCCTGGCTGTTAGTGTCCTGAATTTCACTCCTGTGTTTGCTAAGTCCCTGGTCCTCAGGAGGGCTGGGTTCGGAGGAAGAAGGATGGTGGATTATGGAGATTCAAAATAGGCTGCCTGGGAACGCGTGCAGCGAATCCGGAGGAGCTCTTCAGAGAGCGGTTATGTAGCCAAGTTAGAGCTACATGCTTGCTGTGTGGATCCCATGAACACAGTTTCCTTACATGTTATATGTACTCCACATGTCTTCATTATAGAGTGAATGCCAGCCTGCTTTGAAGAAGAGAACCAGAGCCTGAGGCTTCTGCGGTTCTATTACTTTTGTCCTTTTGAGCCTTACCCATTTCCATGTGTGTAGAAAATGAATTAGTATCAATATAATACTAATTATAAAAGTATAATATTTGCCTTTCATTGATTAGATGTTATGTACTTTTCAGGATATTATGCATTTGGTATATCTATGTAAGGTATCGATTAGGTTTCCGTGTATCATCTCATGTACCTGTCAGCATTAGTCTATCGCTGTATACATTTTAGCATCCCCCTTTGCCAGTGAAGAAAAGGACGCACAAGGCTGTTGTAGAAACTTCTCAAAGGTCGCCCATCTAAAGTAGAGACAGAGGATTCAAATTCAGATTTCTCTTATTCCAGAATGTGTGTACTTTTTACAATCAGGAGTAATCAGTGACAAATACACAAGTGTTTACCTTTTCTCCAAAAGGGCCTATTGTGACAGAAGCAGATGCTGTTGGTGTCTAGCTCCCAACCTGTCGCCATCCACCTTCACCTGGTGAAAGGCACTTGCTGTGAACTCCTGTGTCTTTCTGCCTAAGAGCTGTTTTTTTTATTTGTTTTGTTTTGTTTTGTTTTGTTTTGTTTTTCAATCCTGACTGGGGAGCAAAATGGGTTTAGGTATAGGGCAAGCTGTAAGTGCCAGAGGATTAATGCCTTCAAGAGATGCCACCTTTATCCAAGAGCATATGAAGAATAATGAATAGACACACCCATGTGCTGATCCCTAAATTAAGATGAACCCGAGGTTTGCTCTGTGGTGTCTCTAGCATTTCCCAGAGGGATCTTGCCTCAGTTGCCCTTAGGGGCTACTGTATAACTTTGCAGATTTTATTGGCCGGCTTTCCTTATCTCAGTTTCCCACTCAACTAGTGGTAATTCTTGAGGCAAACTCTCAAACTACTGCCCATCAAATTCTTGTCTCTAAGGTTGTTTCTGGTCGAACCCAAACTGAGATAGGATCTCAGAGTTTTTGAAATTTCCATATATTTCACTCATTGCAGGTTAATTAAGTTCCCCACAGTTTCCCTAATTTCTTCTCAGTACTTTCTAGTTTGATCATTTCTGTCCTCGAAGCAATCCCCATCCCTTGGTTTGTATCTGTAAAATCCCAATCCAGTAATTAATATCTATTAATTATTAGTACATGTGAGGAGATGTTGTCTGAGGCAATATTTGCTTATTTATCTACTCTGTAGACTTTGAAAACCATGCCCTTTCCTTAAATGGCCTCAGGGCACATGTACAATAAAGGATTCTGTTAATTAAAATGCAGCTGGTACATTAATAAAGCATCAGACGAAGACTGCAGATGACGCAGCCATTTGGCGGTCCCACTGCTTTGTTAGGTCAGGGCTTTGCTGTTAGTTTCTCCCCCTTTCTTTTCATTAATAGGTCTTTAATCTCTCTGAGATATCTAATTTGTGCTGAGGATAATGAATACCTGATCCCCTCAATGAGAGCTGTACCAACTTGAGAGAGGCCCGAGAGAGAGAGGGGAATTAAAGTACACTTTTGGGAGCATCTGGGCAGAATTGAGGCAAAGTGAAAAGAGGGAGCCCAAGGATCAACAGTTGGGAGGATTTTATAATATATTTCTTCTTACTTTGCCGTATTACTTCTTCCTTCAGCTCTTATTTCCTCTCCTGACCATACAAAAGCAGTGCCTTCGTGCTCTAGGGAAAGAAGGCGTGTGATCTTATACTCTCTGCATCTCTAAAATAAGGATGATTACTCAATTCATTTGGCCAAATATGTCTGATTCCTTCATGCAGCCTGGAGAGGGGATGTTTTCATATTTTATTCACTCTGTGCTTTTTCTCCTGGGTGCCTGTTGAAGTTGCTAGAGGACTATATTAAAACGGGGGTAACCAAATCCTAAAATTACAGTTATGCAAAGGACAGGCCATTTCCTAAACACTCTCGTGAGCTTGCATGCTTCCACACTGGGGGACGTGGTGCGTACCTTCATGAAATAATAATGTTCCTGACTACAGAAGTGCAACTCTTACCAGTTATGAAATGATTCCTACTTG
This sequence comes from Phocoena phocoena, assembly GCF_963924675.1. Classification (NCBI taxonomy): domain Eukaryota; kingdom Metazoa; phylum Chordata; class Mammalia; order Artiodactyla; family Phocoenidae; genus Phocoena; species Phocoena phocoena. Next base: position 75,602,634 of record NC_089235.1, read on the forward strand.
CTAAGCATTTTCCAGGTGATTGCTGTCTCATGCATTTTTCATTGACTCTTCATCAGAGATCAGTAATGTTGTTCTGTCACTAGTCCCACTTTACAGATGAGTGGATCTATCTTCTCAAGTTCCTTCTACACATAACTGGTAGGGAAAAACATCTTACATTCTTAAAAATATTCTATACTTGTGCCATTCAATACTGTAGCCAATGGGCATGTTAAATAAAATTCAAAAATTAAATCAAATGTAAAATCAGATTTAAATTAATCTTGTTCGTCACATTCTGCAGTGCAGTAGCCATGTGTGGTCAGTAGCTATTGTATTAGATTTTTCCATCACAAAAAATCTTATCGGACAGTGTGGCTCTCTACTGTTGACATTTGAATGTTTTATTTCTTTTATCAAGCCAATTTTATTTTGTTATATTTTTATAGTTGTGAACATTATATACATGTAATTTAGATTCTTTTTTCATTTATTACAAAATCATAAGCTTTTTATCACAACATTAAATTTTATCCTATTTTGTGTGATTTAATACAAATATGTCTTAATACACCGTAGCTATCCAGATTATAACTTTTTTTCCCATATAAATTTGACTGAAGAGAACCTTTTTGAAAATAACGTATTTTTATATTAGGGGTTATTTGAAAACGTGGCTCAACAAAATGTCTGTCAATCCCTACAAGGGGCAACTTCTGAGGGGTTTTCATATCTGATCAAATATGTCTTGGGTCATTTTTTTTTCTCTTCAGACTAAGAGAAAGCTGGAAGAATGGGGGAACAAGCTTGTTTACTTGGTGCTTGTTTTCTGTGGCATCACCTCCTTATAGCAGGCCCTTCCACAATGCTCTTTTCTGCCTTCCCAAATTCATAGGATGCAGATCCCATATGTCCCTTGTCTCCTGTTGGAGAAAGTGTTTGTGAAATATTTTGGGTACACGAGTACATTGGACTCCTAATGCTGTCTCACTCTGCAGACTCGGGTGAGGTGCTTTACCTTTTGGGATTTCAGTCTCTAACACAATTCTCCAAATAGAGTAGGAGCTCAGTATTATTATTACTTAAAAAAATTTTGAAACACAGCCTCTTGATTTCTCTTCAGCTTTGCTCTATACCTTTAAAGGTGGCTTACATCCTCCCCTACTCGGAAACACCCAGGGACCTAGAGCCAGCTCCTAGGAGCAGAATCTCTGACTGCCAAGCTTTAATGCAGGCTATATCCTGAGCAGTTTTGGTTCACCAGATGTGCCCTCCATTTATGACATGATAATTGACATTTTAGACCCCTGACTTATGCAGTGTTTGCTTCTTGGAGCTTCACATCTGCTCCTTGGACCCAGTTAGCCTTGACTGGGCTCCCTTTTACACTATAAGTTAAATCTGCACCCAGCTATTCCAGGGGACAGACTCAGCCTAAGCCCAGCTCAACCATTCCCAGTCTAAACCACGAGCTGTATCCCATCATGTTTACTCCATATTCATTCAAAGAGAATTCCTCAATGCATTCCCCACCATTTCCTGCAAACTTAATGAGATTTTTATAACCCATTTATTTTATTTTCATAGAAAATATAACAGTAGGATTCCGTCTACAGACAAGAAGTTTGTTCTGCACGGAAATATTTTTTAGAAAAGGGAAATATTACACTATAAATCTGTCACATAAAAGTGATTTCCTGTTTCTGTCTTAACTTGGATGCATCTGCACAAGAAATACTATCTTTCTTCTATGCACGGTGTTCTCTAACTGTCCTGTCTGTGTTTAATGAGTATATTTAACGACAAAGCTAGGGAAGGGATGTCAAACGGGGACACAGAAGACTAGATAAAGATGCTGATAGATATAGTCACCAAGAAACCCACGTGACAATGTAGGACAGAACTTAGCTTCATGGTCTTCCATTACTAGTAAGATGAGCCATTAGCTTCAGCACTCTGCAGCTAGTGATTCCACACTTGCAAGGAAGGTGTCCCAGCCTTGCAACGGGGGAGGATGTGTCTGACACCATCCTCACTCGCAAGGAGCATGCAGTCTGGCGAGGGCAACAGACATATGGACACACTATGCCAGCATATTGAATCACGTGAAACAGTTCAGCAAAGCATGGAGAAAGAAGGAAGAATATATTTGAAGAACTGAAAATAATTCAGAATTACCAAATTATAGGCAGGAAGTGTAGAGCTAACATACATAGAGAGATAAATAGATATTTCATATTGAAAATAGAAACCTCTCATATTTTTTCAAGTTCTTTATTTCTTATAGTTTAAAATTTTTAAAACCATCAACACCATAATACTATTGTCTTAGGCATAAATGGTCTCATTTTTTTTTTTGCCTCTCTCCCTAAACTTCCCGTCTCTTCTTCCCTCAAATTTTTTCACTTTTTCTTTTTCATCTTTCCTCTGAGTCTCCATTCTTTCCTTCACTTGCAAAGATTATAGATTGAAAGTTACTAAACTAAGGTCCTTGACCTAATCTTAATTTAGTGAGAAATGTAGATGTCTATAAAATACTCCCAGTGCAATAAAGTCTATAGGAGCAAAGTGTTAGAAGCTATGCCCAGATCACCTCTTCTTTGTTGTTGTGTTGTTTGATTTTTTATTGTTCAGGATTGAGAGTACTTTATACATTTTAGATATATTGTTTGCAATCATTTTCTCCCTCCCAAATTGGAGTTTATTTTTTCACCATTTTCACCTGAGCTTTCAGGGAGTAAAAGTTTTTAATTTTGTTAAGGCCCAGTAAAATGATTTTCTTCTTTAATGAATTGTGGATTTGGTGTCAAGTCTGAGAGTTCTTTGCCTGACACCATATCCTATAGACTTTCCCTTATGTTTATTTCTAAACGTTTTATAGTTTTTCACTTTACGTTAAGTCTATAATCTATTTGAGTTAATTTTTGTATAAGTTGTGAAGTTTAAGTTCTTTTTTTCATTTATTTTTAAATTGCCTACAGAGGTTCAGTTGCTTCAGACTATCTGTCCTCCAATGAATTGGTTTTGTATTTGCACCTTTGTCAAACCTAAGTTGAGCATATTTGTGTTGGTGTATTTCTGAGTCTTCTATTTTGTTCCATTTTACTATATGTCTATTTCTCTGCCAACATTACACTGCATTGCTTACTGTAGCTATATTGCAAGCCTTAATAACAAGTAGAATAATTCCTCCTACTTTGTATTTCTTTGTCAAGAATGTTTCAGCCTCTGAAACATTCTAGGGCCTGTGCCCTTTCACATAAATTTTACAATAAGCTTTCCTGTATCCTCAACGACAACAAAAAGTCTTGCTTAGATTTTGTTAGGAACTGCATTAAATCTGTAGGTCAGTTTGTGCAGAATTTAAGTCTTTATTATGATGAGGCTTGCAATACATACATACCACATGTCTCTCCATTTGTTTAGGTGTTCTTTGATTTTTTTAATCAACATTTTGTGATTTCCAGCATACACGTTTTGTTAAGTATATACTTAACCAACTTGGGGGAACAATTTTAAATGCTGTTGTGTTATTAATTTTGCTTTCTACACAGCATTTCCATTATTAGCATATAGAAATGTGGTTGGTGTTTGCGGTGATCTTACATCCTGTGACATTGCTGAGCTAACTGATTAGTTCTAGGAGTTTTTTGTAGATTCCGTGCTATTTTCTCCATAGACAACTATGTTATCTGCAAATAGGGGTGACTTTATTTGCTCTTCTCCAATCTGTATGCCTCTTTTTCTTTTTCCTGCTTTGCAGAATTGAATGGAAGTAACTTCCAGCCTTATGCTGAATAAGAATGAGAATAAATGCCTTGCCTTTTCCCAGTCTTAAAAGGAAATGGTTCAGTCTTTTACCGTTAAGTATAATGTTAATTGTAGGGATTTTTGTACGTGCTCTTTAGTAAGTTGTGATCATTCCCTGCTATTTTTTACTTCCTGAAAGTTTTTATCATGAATAGGTGTTGGCTTTTGTCAATTTATATGATTATATGAGTTTTCTTCTTTAGCATGTTTAAATGGTAGATTACACTGGTTAATGTTCAAATGCTGAACCAGCCTTGTATCCCTGGAATAAATGAGATATATTTGTTACAGTGTGCAATTATTTATATACATTGTTGAATTTGGTTTGCTAATATTTTGTTGAAGACTTTTGTGTCTAAGTTGATGAGAGATATATAGTTTTTGGTTTTTGTACTCTCTTTCCTTTTGGTATCAAGATTTTAATACTGGCCTCATGAAATCACTTGGAACACATCTTTTATATTTTCTGGGAGAGATTGGCAAAATTTGTGGTGTTTTTGTTTTTGTTTTTTAATTTCACAGAATTCTCTGGTAAAAGCATCTGCCCTAGAGATTTCTTTTGTGGGAAAATTTAAATTACAAATCCAATTTTTGTGATGGTTATAGGGCTATTCAGATTGTCTGTTTCATCTTGGTTTAGCTTTGATACATTGTAGGCTTTGAGGAGTTGCTCTATGTCTTCTAAGTTGTTAGATTTATGAGTATAAAATTATTCAGAATAATTGTTTTAATGGTTCCAGTATCTGTAACAATATATCTTATTAAGTTTATATCACCGATGATCTGTATATTCTCTCTTTTATACATATTGATCTTGCAGGAGGTTTATCAGTTTTATTGAAAAAACAAATTTTATATCATTTATTACCTCTATTGTTTCCTATTTTCAATTTCATTATTTCCTATCTTTATTTCCTTCCTTCTTCTTGCTGTGGTTTATTTTTTTATTTAGTATCACGTTTTGTGGAGTAGGTATTTAAGTTACTAACTTGAGACCTTTCCTCATTTCCCATATAAGCATTTAGTTCTATACATTTTCCTCTAAAATCTTTTAAACTGTTTCCCTCAAATTTTGATATGTTGTGTTTTTATTTCATTCAGTTTTGTGTATTTCAGAAATTTTCTTGGAGACTTACTCTTTGACCTATGGATTATGTAGAAGTGTATTGTTTAATAGTCACATTTTTAGAGATTTCCTGTTGCCTTTATGTAATGTATTTCTAGTTTGATTCCATTATTGTACGATAACACACTTTGAATCATATCAAGCTTTAACACTTTTCTGAGTTTTATTTTAGTTACGGCACAGAAAATGGTTTAATCTTGGCTAATGTTCCATGGTTGTTTGGAAAAAAAAAAGTGTATTTTCTTCTCGTTGGGTGGAGTGCCCTACATCTGTTAAGTAGATTCTTTTGGAGAATTACGTTGTTCAGACTGTATCTTTGCTATTAGTTCTATCACTTGTTCAGGGTGTATTGAAGCCCCTATCTATAATTGTAGATTTGTCTATTTTTCTTTTCAGCTCTGTCAGTTTTTCTCTTATGTATTTTATGCTCTGTTGTTGTGTTAATACACATTGATTTTTGCACACATATTTGGGATTATGGATTTATACTGTTTGCAGTTTGCTCAAGCTTCTTGGATTTGTAGGGTTGTTTATTACACCAAATTTGGTAAGTTTTTGCCATTACTTTTTTTTTTTTTTTTTTTTTTGCGGTACGCGGGCCTCTCACTGTTGTGGTCTCTCCCGTTGCGGAGCACAGGCTCCGGACGCGCAGGCTCAGCGGCCATGGCTCACGGGCCCAGCCGCTCCGCGGCATGCGGGATCTTCCCGGACCGGGGCACGAACCCGTGTCCCCTGCATCGGCAGGCGGACTCTCAACCACTGCGCCACCAGTGAAGCCCGCCATTACTTTTTCACGTACCCTTTATCTCCCTTTTTCTTTCTCCTCTCCTCCTGAGACTCCGATGTAAATGTTGGATTGCGTTTTATTGTCCCACAGATCCTTGAGGCTTTGTTCACTGTTGTTATTTTTTATTCTGTTGTTCTATCCTCAGATCACTGACTGGATCCTTTGTCAATTTCACTCCACTATTGAGCTCATCCAGAGAGGATTATGTTGTTTTGTTTTGATTATTTTATTTTTTAGTTCAATACTTTTCATTTATTATTTTTGAAACTTCTGTTTCTTCTTTGAGATTTTTTTATACTTTTTCATTTGTTTCAATAGACTTTTTACTGGGCTATTCAAACACTTTAATGATGGTTGCTTTTGAACCTTGTCAGATGAGCTAAACATCTGATTTATCTCAGCGTTTGCAGCAGTTGATTGTCTTTTCTCACTTAAGTTGTAAGCGCTGGTCCCTGGCGTGATGGGTTATCTTTTATTATTGTATCCTGAATATTTTATCATTGTAGAGGGAGACTTGGGCTATTTACGTATTTCATTTTAGCAGGTGATCACCCTTTCTAAGTTTATTGTGATGGTCTGGCCTGACTCTGTAGGCTTCTGTTCCAATGACAATTTAGTTTTCAGAGCCTCTGAAGTGTTATTTTTGTCTGCTTGGCTTATCTAGTGCTGCTGGGCTCCCACTTATCCCTGCTGATGTTGTCAAGTCCAGGTTCCCGTGTGTGTCTCAGTGAGCAATGGCTGCGGTGGTAGTTCCCTACAGATGCACCTCAGTTACCCCAGTGATAATTGGTGGGGAGAGTTTTGGGGTTCCTGGGGGAAAAGAGGTTTGCTATACCAGGGCACTTCCTGTGCCTGGGCCCCTTTTTCAGTTCCATCAGCCTGCCTAAGTGTCTCCTAGTGGAAAAGAGGAGTCTTAGACCCAGCAGGACAGAGTACTTCCCTTGGCCACTTAATTCTGGTTGGGCTCCCACTCAGTCCCTCTTGGTAGTGATGTCAGATTCATATGTTGATGTCAGAAGGACTCATGTTCAATCTGGGAAAAGAACAAGCCCGCCTGGGCTCCCTTTTTTAGAGAGTATTAAATCTTTGAAGACACTTGGAATGAGAATTTCACTATTAAGACCAGCCAGACTAAGCATTGGTTCTGTCCATAACAACAGCCTAAGTTAGCAACAGAGTCGTGTTTTTCTCCATGATAATTCTGAAGGGTGCAGAAGGTGTCCTGTGGGAAGCCATAGTGTAAGAAAAGCTAAAGGTACGTGAGAGACAGTGCTGTACAAGGAAGGATGGACAGATTCCGTAACAGGTAGACCTGGGTTTAATTCTCAGCTCTGTTGCTTATGGGCAGTTAACCTTGGACAAATAAGTGAGGTCTTATGTCTCTTTCCAAAGCCCATGGGCTCAATGATTAGGTGCTATAGTCCTCCATGGTCATGACTGTATTAGTTAGTAGAGGCCATGTGGCAGTAACAAATAAACCCAAAATAAAGATGCTTGAAGAGCAAGAAGTTGATTTATTTCTCATTTCACAGTCCAGGGAAGGACTCAGTCCCTACTGTGATCATTCATAGATCAGAGTCAACAGCCGTTCTTCTATCTTCACCGAGGGGCTTCCCAGATCACCCTGAGCATTAACACTACAGTCAGCTGGAATCTGGAAATTCCCCCAGGAATTTCCTGGAGGATCACCATGAAAGTATTTTTATGGGCCAGGCCTGTACATGGCACAAATAATTTCCCTTCACATATCACTGGAGAGGGCTTAGTCACATGGCTACCCGTAACTGCACGTGAAGCTGGAAAATGCAAATATAGCTGTATGCCCAAGAACAAAGGAAATAAAAAACAGATTTTAGTAGATAGCTAGTAGGCTCTGCCACAGAAGCCCATGATGTATACTAAAGATGCAAAGACATTGAGACATGGACCTAGAGCTCCAGCAGCTGACAATCTAGAGGAAAAAAGTCATTTAATGTCCATTATGTGCAATGATGAAGTAATAGATGACACATTTACTTATTTGTCATGTTCCTGGTACTGTGCTCAGTGCTTTACATAGGGTTTTAGAGTATTTTCTTTAAAACATGTAGAAGAGGAGGCAGTTGTATAGTAGAAATATACAGAAACTTGGGACTTTGAAACCGAACTGGTTTAACCTCTCTCTCTTTCTCTCTCTGCATATATTCATATATTACTTGACCATTTTATTTGCCAATCCCCTTTTTGTTTGTAGAATTAAATAAGATACTGTGTGTAAGGGACCAGTACTCTTGCTTTGAACACTGTGAGATCATGTGACAAAGGAAGGTAGCTAGTATTTAAATTGTCATGCTCCCCGTTCCATACTGTAAAACTGCCTTTAGAAAACAGTTATCTTAACAAGAACAACATTTTTCAATTCTCCTTGTAGTCATAGGAAGCATGGAGGTCATGCAAGCATTCTAGTCAGAAACATGTGAGCATAAGTCATGTGTGTCACTTCAGGGCAGTGACTCAACAAAGTAGGTGGGATTCCTCTCTCACTCCCATCTGCCTACTGGATAGAAACATTCAGGCCCTAGAATGACAGAGTCACAGGATGGAAGGACCAGGTCCCTGAGCCACCATGGAGAGAAAAACCACCTACTAACCAGAAAAACATCAGTGTAGAACTGTGTACAAAAGAAAGAAACTTCTGTGATGTAAGCCACTGACATTGTGTAGTTACTTTCATTGAGCGGTGCTACTGAGACTGATACAGTATTGAATCAAAGTTAAAATACAACAAAAATAATAGCGATACATCAACTATTAGTTCTACTGTGTTTATTTTTTTGGGTGTTGGGGTCCTGACAAGACAATAACATGCTTAAACTTTACCTACAGCTCTTAAAGATATTTACCATTTCCGTTCCCATTGTCCCCATATACTGCCCCCCTCCCCTACCTAAGTCTACCCTTCACCTAAGAGGGCATTTTGTTCTGAGAATTCCCACCCACTGCTGTCTCCATCCCCTCAGGAAATTCAAAGCTGTATAAAATAAGTTTGGTTTTTGACTTTAAAAATATTTTTACTCCAGATACTGCACTCGCTTTAGAGGCATAACTGAGCAAAGAAACAAATCTGGCTTGTCTTCTCACCGTCTTACATTTCAGTGACAGAGAAGGAGATTAACCAAAAAAGCCACACACTCAATTATTTAGATACAAGGCCCACAGCAGACACTGTCATGCCTCACACATCTTTACTTTCATGAGGTCATAAATCATGCCTGTAGTTCAGGGATTCAGCCCTTTTCAAAGCTAGTGCGAAAAACAACAATAAAATTATCCCGATTAGGCATATTCATTAACACTAATTTTAGGGAAGACCATCACAGCTAATGACTTTCTACGGATTAATCAGTAATAAAATTAGGGGATTGGACTTTAAAATGTACTTGGCTGACATATTTTGTCAAGGGTAGCTGGGAAGTAATTATTTATTTTGGCTTCATCGTTCATTCTAATAGGAGTTTCCAACCGTGGGATGAATTCTAAGTAATAACAGCGGTAATGAGGCGTTTGGTGTGCATCTGGGGTGTGTCATTTCTGCCTGATAAATCGGGGACTTATTATAGCATTTTCTCCAGGTCTGTGAACCTGGGGGTAAAGTCAACAGTGTAGGCTGAGTAGGTTGTAAGAGGCCCTTCTTGGTTTATTCCCCCATGCTGCAATTCCATCTCATCTAAGTTTACACCTCTAGTTCAAAAGTTCAGTCTTTCTCAGGATGCTTCTTCATTTTAGGCCATTTTTATTGATGGTTTGACCCGGGAAATATTCTCCATTATAGAGCGACTCTCAGGCTTGTATCTGTACTGTTATGACCAGGCACAGTTCCCAACCCAGAACCATCTGTCCACCCACTCTTCTCATCACCAGTGTTTCTTTGATCCAAGGCCAGTTTCCTCTTTCATACCCACGGGTAAGTGTTATCAGTGGAATCTAAAAAAAAAAAAATGGTACCGATGAACCTAGTTGCAGGGCAAGAATAAAGAGGTAGACATAGAGAATGGACTTGAGGACACAGTGTGGGAGGGGGAAGCTGGGGCGAAGTGAGAGTAGCATCGACATATATACGCTACCAAATGTAAAGTAGCTGGCTGGTGGGAAGCAGCAGCACAGCACAGGGAGATTGGTTCCATGCTTTGCGATGACCTAGAGCAGTGGGATAGGGAGGGTGGGAGGGAGGCTCAAGAGGGAGGGGATATGGGGACACGTGTATGCATATGGCTGATTCACTTTGTTGTGCAACAGAAACTAACACAGTATTGTGAAGCAATTATACTCCAATAAAGATCGATTAAAAAAAAAAGACAAAAAAAATTCAGCTTCTGAGACGTGATCACATGGAAACATTCATTGTTCTAAAATGAAGAAACAGAGCAGTTTCACACAAAGAACATGAGACTGTAAAGCATATGACAAGAAAGGCTTAAGTAAAGCTTTAAATAACTCTTTGTGCCCTTATCTAATCCCTTCTCAGCTTTCAGGGTCCTTGCAATGCCTCCTGACCCATCAGTGCCCCTTGTCAGAATCAATCCCATCTTTTCCTAAAGTCACAAAGTTGCTGAGATGCATATCTAATGATCACACACTGTAGGCTGCATTTTATTTATACTTTTTCTAAGAGAAAAACTAGGCCTGATATAAAAACTTGCATAATCATGTTTTCCAAGTATAGTGAAGCAAAAACAGCTTTTGGTTGAGTGAGTGGTGCAAGGAGAAAACTTAATTGGAAATGTTTGTTCACTCATTTCTCTGCTTATTATTTATTAATCAGTATCTGGTGGGTTAAATATTCAGTTAAGTAGTATATTAACTCACAATTAAGTACTAAAGTCTGACTCAAAATAGAAATTGTGTGTTGTCAAAATTACCTTTGAAAAATCTTTAATATATAACCAACAAGGACCTACTGTATAGCACAGGGAACTCTACTCAATATTTTGTAATAACCTATAAGGGAAAAGAATATAAAAAAGAATATATATATATATAACGGAATCATTTTACTGTACACCTGAAACTAACACAACATTGTAAATCAACTATACTTCAATTTTTAAAAAAATTTAAAAACATAAAAAAGAAAATAAAGTAGAAAAGTCTTTAATTCCCTAGGAAATTTTGACTTTCAGTAAGTCAAACCCAAGCAGATTTTCTTCCAGGGTTGGAACAGATGCTTCTTTGGCTGAATACTCTATACTCCATAACAGCGGTCCCCAACCTCTTTGGTACCAGGACTCGGTTTTGTGGAAGACAATTTTTCCACGGACTGGGGTGGCGGGAGGAGGGGAATGGTTCAGGCAGTGATGGGAGCGACGGGGAGCTGCAGATGAAGCTTTGCTCGCCCGCCCGCCACTCACTTTCTGCTATGCAGCCCAGGTCCTAACAGGCCTCCGACGGTACCAGTCCGCCACCTGGGGTTTGCGGACCCCTGCTCTATAATATAACTAAATTTTATTGAGTGTGTACTACATTCTAGGTCTCTTAATATTTATCACCTCATTTACTTCTCTCAAGCACCCTATGAACAAGGTGCTGCAAAACATGTCATACTTTACACGTGAAAAAGCTAACGTAAGTAGACATTAAATAGATTTCCCAAGGCCAAATTCTAATGGAATTTGAACCTACAGTTTTGTTGAAACTAAAACATAACCTCTTTCCTCTACTTGTTGACAAAGACTGAAACAAATTGAATATTGGCAATGGAAAACCAATCGCTACCACTGTATTACTGGTCATGGATTCAAAAATACAGGGAACTCTTGAGAGTGTGACATGCTCCCTTCACAGCATACTGAAATCTTTTTTTTTTTTTAACATCTTTATTGGAGTATAATTGCTTTACAATGGTGTGTGAGTTTCTGCTGTATAACAAAGTGAATCAGCTAAACATATACATATATCCCCATATCTCCTCCCTCTTCCGTCTCCCTCCCACCCTCCCTATCCCACCCCTCTAGGTGGTCACAAAGCAGATCTCCCTGTGCTAGGCATCTGCTTCCCACTAGCTAGCTATTTTACGTTTGGTAGTGTATATATGTCCATGCCACCCTCTCACTTTGTCCCAGCTTACCCTTCTCCCTCCTCGTGTCCTCAAGTCCATTCTCTACATCTGCGTCTTTATTCCTGTCCTGCCCCTAGGTTCTTCAGAACCATTTTTTTCCCCCTTAGATTCCATATATATGTGTTAGCATACGGTATTTGTTTTTCTCCTTCTGACTTACTTCACTCTGTATGACAGACTCTAGGTCCATCCACCTCACTGCAAATAACTCAATTTCGTTTCTTTTTATGGCTGAGTAATATTCCATTGTATATATGTGCTGCATCTTCTTTCATCTAAATGCTCCTGTAATTTTAGCTCTATGCCACTGCTCTCCTTCTCACATGGGTTCTTCCATTGGCAGTTTTCACCTAAAACTCTCCAATATTAAAAGAGTAGCAACAAACTTTTTTGACTTCACATTCTGCTCCAGTGACCTGACTCCTTGGAAGAGCAGTCTTCATACCTGAGTCATTCACTTATTGTTATGTGTTCTTTAACTGCCTCTAATCTGACTTCGATTCACTCATTTTATTTAACAACTCGCAATACGGTTAGCAGTAAGGTGGCAAGGGTTCGTGTTACCATATTTACTGAGCATAATTTAGACTTCATTTTTGTTCACTGCTTGCCCTTTAAAGTGTTTTATCCTTTATCCCTTTTGCCACAGCACCAGTTATACTGAACACCCACTTTTAGGACTTACTTATCCATATGGCTAAATGCACATCTAGTTGTTGGTTTTAACTGCTGTGCATAATCCAGTAGGTGTTTGCAATCTTTTACTTATATGTTCCCATAGTCATGAACAGGTAGGTTGTCAGAAGGTCCTTGCTATCAAAAACCATGCTGCATCTAATGGACCAGTGGGAATTTCTCAAGAGTATATAAGCAGGGTGGAATTTCTGGTTTATGGAGCATATGCATGCTTGATTTCCCTAAATCGTGTTCGAGTGATAATTAGAAAGCATGTATATGCTAATTTCCATGGACATTTCTGTCTCCCTTTTATCTTTGCCAGCACTTGGTTTTATCCTGCTTTTTAATTGTTTGGCAGTATTAAGGGTATACAGAGGTATTTCACTAGTGTTCTCATTTTTATTTTTCAACCACAGTGGAGTTGACTATATCATTTTATTCTTCTCAGCCATTGATCTCATCCTTTGGTAAATGTCTCCACCATATCCCTTGTCCATTATTCTATAAACTTCTCTTTTTACTTTTTCTCTCTCAGGCCATCTCACCAATGGTAACATTTTCAAAACATATCTTTTTTCAGATGCTTCCTAAATTTATATTGCTGTCCCAGACTGCTTTCTAAGTTCCAGATCTAATTCCATACTTGACCGTTTCACATAAATGTGACTCAGCATTCCCAAGACTACCTGATGCTCCTGTGACCCTTCTCTGCATTACTCTAGGCCTTATCTGCTGTTTCCCATCCCTGAGTACCGTCACTTGTGTGACTCAGGGGTCCTCTTCAGCATTTTCCTTTTCCTTTTTCCTCATATTTGTTGTACACCAAGACCTGCTGATCTTATTTGAGATCTCTCCAGTTCATCTAATTATATGTTCCTCAACTTCATTTGCCCTAGATAAGGATAACTCTGCTATTTCTCCTCAGCAATTACAATTTGGTTACCCTTATCCATTCTTGATTGCCTTAAATATATTTCCCACATTGAAACCATATGATACTGAGTGTTTCTCCCCCGATGGAAAACAAAACAAAGCAAACAAACAAAAAACAGTTGCTCCCGTTGTTTTGGGGACACAAGCCAAGTGTTTTAAACTTTCTCCAAGAGCCTGCATGGTCTGATTCTGCTCACAGCTCTGGCTGCATCTTCTAAGCCTGCTGTAACTGCCTTTGCTCCCCCATTCTTATCATAGATTCAACTCTTTCCTCATGCAAATACTGGTTCAAAATATTACTTTTTCAGAGAAGATTTCTCTACATCCTCAGTCCTTATTACACACTCTCAGAATAATGTATAGATTCCTTGCAGATTGATTACCTCTTTGTAATTATGCCTCTATTTGGGTAATTATTTGATTAATATTTCTTTCTGCTATTTTTCAAGAGATCATATACCACAGATTTTTGTCTTCCAAAGCATGGTGTCAGATACACAGTGGACACTCAATATACATATGCTGTATGGATTAATACATTTTGTTTTTATAAGTGTGTGTGTAGGGGTGTGTGTGTGTATTAATTTTAGAGCAGAATGTGTGGAATTATTAATTATGGTTATAAGTAGTAAGATTATGAGTATTTTTTAGTTAACTGTATGTATTTTTCCCCTACACTGTGTAATAAAAATGTTAAAGCAAAGCAAATTATTTCTAAAGAACCAATATTTAAAATATATTTTTCTGAACCTCTCTTTTCTGCATTTTCATTTTCTTTCAAAATATAAATTCCTTGGCTTTCTTCTACTTCTACTTCTGTAATCGAAGACTGTAAATCTGCTTTCTAATAACTCTCAAGGGAGCAGCATTGAGAAGTATTGGAAAGTAAGCTAATTAACTAGTTTCATGTTACTTGCACTGACTAATTGCTTAAAATCAATTAGCCAATTGGAAAAAAAAATCAATGATTTCTTTGAAAGAGTCATAGGGGGATAGTAGCATGCTTTTTTTCCCTGCATGAATTACTAGCTTTTTTTAAAGAGAGAGTTATTTGTTTAAAAATAAAATGATTTGGGGGCAAAATAAATAGAAAATTTAACCCTTTTAATCCAAAATAATATTGATGATATTTATGTAAGCATACTTCAAAAGAGATAAATTTTTTCTTTCAATGTATTTTATCCTCTTAAAAATTGTTCAAGAACGCAAATTAGACTTTATTTTCTTTATATTTCTCAGTTATCTGATTAACTTTGGATCATGTGATAAAGACTGGGTACAGCAGGGAATAACCCAGGTCTTTTGTTTGATAGGCCAACCCCTTTTTCTATATTTGGTATTTTATTGTCTAGAGAGCATTTTTCCCTGGAAATCTGAACTACTCACTGTAAGCTGTTCTGGAGACACCAGCCAGGGACACATTCCACTGCCCTAATAAAACAACTGGCATTTATTAAACATGTCATAACTTGGAAGGACTTTGTTATGTTTCCATATGACCATTTCATGTAAGTGGTATTACTTTTACTGTACAGTTGAGGAAACTAGATCCAAGACAGCTTAACTATTCCAACCAAGCTTACACAGATAATAAATGGAAGAATCAGTATTCAACAATTACGTTCTATACTTTCGGCAAAATTACTGAGGATAAATTAGCTCACCTAGTGTGGAGAGGCAGGAAATGAGCAGATACCAAGTCTGGGACCTTTAGCTGTTAAAATATGTGTCTCAATTCTGCAACTGCATTTCAGCAACAGTTGCTCAGCACACACTGTGCGAAGCAGCATTAGATGTGTAGAAGATGGACCTGTCCTCAGAAGAATCTCAGAATCCATTTGTAAAGACACTGGGTCATGAATGTCTCCCATACAATGAGATTAATGCATACCAGACATAAATAAAAAGTTCTTTGAAACCAGAAATGTGGTGGTAACTAATGCAGCCTGGGAGGATGAGAAAGATTTAATAAAGACAACGGTTGGCCTAGAGTCATAAAGGAAAGGACACTTTTTGTTGTAAGATGAGAGGAGTAATTCCTAATTAATAAGAAAAGGCATGCAACACAAAAAGCTATTAAGACTGTGGTTTGTTATTAAATGGGAGAAAAAGTAGTTTGTGGGTATTGTAAAAAAATTAATAAACAGAAACCTCAATAAATAGAGTTGAGAGACCAGAAGGGGGGGTTCTCATGCCCTGTGAAGACAGCAGATCCCAACAGATGGAAGAAAGACTCCTCTTCTTTCCTGGCAAGTCTCAGCCAGTGAAAAGCCATGGACTCTGTTCACTATAGCCATCCAAAACTCTTTTTCCTCTCTATAAACGTGTTCTTCCCTTGCTTTGTAGAGACTTGCACGTGGCTTGCCGTGGTTGCAGAGCCCGAATTGCAGTTCTCCGCTGATCTCAAATAAACCCATCTTTGCTGGAGAAATATCTGGGATTGCTCATGACAGGGTATTTAAGGAGATGCTATAATTGTGAATATTGGCTCTATCTTTTAAAAGTAAGCTTACTGTTCAACAGGCAAAATTACGTGAAAAACCCTGCAAAGGGCCACTGAAAACCTCATGGAATTGGATTACCATTTTCTCTGAGAGTAGAATCTTAGTACTGTGATTAGGTGAGAAATCATTGAAATTGATGGCTGGCAAATCTAAGAAACCTGAGTGACCCTGAGTTTCCCAAGCTGTGTGACCTTGGGAAAGTCACTTGAAATCTTTAAGCCTTTGTTGCCTTAACCAATAAAATGTGTCATGATAATCAGATGGTGTTGAAAAACTCCCTGGAGGGTTTAGGATACAAAAGGATGACTCAACAATTGAGTTTCCATCCTTCTTGATTTTAACATGTGATCTTGATTCTCTTAGATTTGATGCTTCTCAAGAAGAAATGTTATATTTCTGTATACTTTTTTTTTACTTCAGATTGTTTATAAGCACCCAGAGGTTTGAGGTGATACTTTGGTCACATTGTGCCTCTAATAAGAAAGTAGCTGACCCAGAGTAAAAACTCATGAGTCTGTTCGTTCAGTGATGAATTAGAGACGGCGTACTTAAAATGAGCAATACAAAGTTTAGTCTTGTCATTTGGGAATTTTTTCTAGGTTAGAGACTGCCTGGACTGCTTAATAATCTCATTATGTGTAGAGAGAAACATTACAAGAGGATTTAGCCATTTAAAGTTTCCCCAGGGCAACCAAAGATACAGCAGCTTCTTACAAAATGTACTTCTGCTTGAATGTAAAAGAAGATCCATTTGGGGTGTACTGCTGATTATGTATTAGAAAAATTAGCACCCATCTCTTCCCCAGATGTTGCCTTAATAGAGACCACAACAATAATAATACCAACATTTCAGAAGTATATTAGGAGAAAATACTGTGAGCAGAGAAACCTGTCTATTATTTATTCTACTATGTTATGTTCCCCTGAAATCTGTATATCCATTACAACAAGTTTAATTCTTATCCCAGCAAAAGAAAAATGGATACCACATAGACAAAAATATCAATGAACAAGTTTACATCCCAAAGTGACTTTCTTTAAACATTACTAAGAAAAATAAGACTCGAAATTCAAGCTTTATAGAAAGAAAAACTGTTGCTTTCTGATATTCTAACCATTCCTTTTATGTATCAAGTATCCGGGATATTAGATTCCTATACTACGTAACAAATTATAACAAACTTAGTGGCTTAAATAATGCCCATTCATTATTTCATAGTTTTTCTGTGTCAGGAATCTTGGCAAATCTTAACTGGGGCCTATGTTCAGGGTCTGTTGGGCTACTATCGAGGTGTTGTAAAAATCAGATTTTCATTGGAGGCTTGATAGGGAAGGACTGGAAGAATCTTCTTCCAAGTTCACTCAGGCTGAAGGCAGGATTCATTTTCTTTCAGCTGTAAGATGGATTGCTCAGGCTTCCTACTGGCTGTTGGCTGGAGGCTGTCTTAATGTCCTAGTGGTAGCAGTTTCCTGCCATGTGTTCCTCTCCATAGGAAGTTCACAACATGGTAATTTGATTCATCAAGCCCATTTTTCTTTAGCCCATTTTTAAGATCTTTTTACGCTGGTTGTTAGCAATTCGATTAGGATTAACTTGGCTTTGTTTGCTTTGTTTTTATCCCTCTTAAGATTCTTTGAGCTTCTTGGATCTGTAGGTGTATAGTTTTCATCAATCTTTTTGCCTTATTTCTTCAAAAATTTTTGCTCCCAACTCTCTTCTCTCTTTATGGTATCCCTGTTGTACATATGATGAAATATTTCATATTCTATTTCATTCTTTAATTTGGATAATTTCTATTGTTATAACCTCATGTTCATTTATATTTTCTTCTGCAGTGTCTAATCTTGTAGTAATCCCACCTAACTAGTTTTTAAATTCAGATACTGTATTTTTCAAAAGTAGAAATTCTACTTTGTTCTCTTTATATCTTTTGATTTGTCTTCTTTATATGCTTATTTACTTCTACATAATTAAATCTAATCACGATAGCTATTCTAAAATCCTTGTCTATTAAATCTATCATTTCTGTCACCTTTGAGTCTATTTCTATTAGCTATGAATCACTTTTTCCACTTCTTGTCATGTCAAATAATTTATTTTGATCACAGCCATTTGGAATTCTACATTTTTTTTTTCATGCTGTATTTTGTTGTATTTCTTTGTACTGTGTTGGACTTTGTTCTGACAGGAAAGTAAGTTACTTGTGGATCAGCTCAATCACTTCGAGACTATTTTAAGCCTTGTTAGATTGTTAGAGTGAGTTTAATGGAGTTTTACTCTGGTCTTCTTTATCTCTGTTACTAAAGAATGATCCCTCCAGCATCCTTATTGGGTGTGCTGATATTCAACAAAGACTCTTCTGGCTGGTTGGAATTCATATGTCTCCCAGCCCTTCAATATTTTGGAATCATACCTGGCTCAGAAGTATAACGCTCTCCTTTTTTTTTTTTTGGCCTCACTGTGAGGCATGTGGGATCTTAGTTCCTTGACCAGGGATCGAACCTGCACTCCCTGCAGTGGAAGTGCAGTCTTAACCACTGGACCACTGGGGAAGTCCACACTATTCTGTTGCTAGCAGCTCTTTCTCGGTGTAACTCCCTCCTCTCTGGTATTTTGCCACCACCTCTTACTCCTTATTTCCATCTCTGTCTTTTCAATTCAGCAAGACCACTGTGCTCTCCTTGGTATTCTGCTTGCACTGTGTTCTAGAGATATCTCCAGGCAGAAAACCACCTTCTTTGTTTCCTTTCCTTTAGAGGTTTGTTTGTTTGTTTGTTTACCTCCCTCATTCTTCATGTTCAAAACTTCTTGATTTCTGTTCATCCAGGTCCAGAATTGAATATTAATTTGTTTATGGGAAATTGTATTCTCTTCAGCTTCTTTCCCCTCCGTTTTATCTTTTAGGCTCCTTTGATCTACCGTGTAAGTTAATGACTTTCCCCTGCATTTTATAAAAGAAAATAATACAAAAGTATATTTGAGTTGGAGACCTGGATTTGAACGTTTTAAGTCTGCAAAACATGTTTTCTTACTCCAAGTCTAGTATTTCCCCGTTACATCAAGTCTTCTTTAAATATCTGTTTAGTTTGTAAAAGATAAAAACTGAAGGGCCAAGCTCCCCTGTCTCAAACTGTCCTGTTTTTACTGATGAGTATCCTTGACAGTTTTGAGGAGAGCAATTTAATTCTGTTTAGACTCCCCACTTAACACCCCCTCCAACTCCCCCAGGGACCAGTAAAGTAAGTTCATTAACTCTTCAGAGTTGGTCTAGCACACATTGGCTGACTTAGTTTCTCTCTCCTGTGGCTTTTTGGTAAATGTCAAGGACCACTCCACAGATGATCAAGGAGGTCTGCTGCAGAGACCCTAGCAGAGATGTAACTTGAACCTTTGTCTTCTGCAATAACTCAGTCTACCAGGGAAATAAATCCATGTCAAATGTCTCCCCAGTGGAGTGTAGAGATTAATACCTGCTCTTTTCAATGGGACCAAACTTAATAAGCAAAATAGCTTAAAATTAATTGTTATTTTCCCTTTAAGTAAATATTAATTGAATGTTTTGTATGTGTACGTTTCTTTAAATATTGATTGATTTAATATTTGAACCACACAAAGCAGCCATGCTTTATCTTCATATTTTCCATGAGAAAATCTGATATTCCGAGACAGAAAAAGTATTTCCCAGTTACACAGCTAATAAGTGTTGGAGGTGACATTTACAACTCAACTGAAAAGCAGTCTTCCTTGTTCCTTGTTTTCCTAGGTTTCCCCAAATATCCCTGTATATATGTCCAGGATGTTGAAGTTACTGTGGTTGTTAGGGATTTTGAGTTATATATAATGAAAACCAAATCTGGCTATATTAAGCAAACAAAAAATTAAAAATCATTTAAAAATAATTTAAAGGCAACAAAGAACCAGGCTCAGAAAGATCAGCTGGAAATATATATCTGGGATCTGGGGAACAGGAACAGAAATCAACAAAACAGTGCTATCAGGTCACTGCCACGGGGACTTATTGGTCCCAGTCAAGTTTCATTTTGTTGTTGTTGTCTTATTACAAAGTAAGTATTCCAAACTCATAAAAAAGTGTACAAAATAATAAAATAGGTATTCACATACTTACCAGGTTTAATAAACTTTAATAGTGGGACATTTTTTTCTTCAAATATATTTTATTAAAAAATATTACAGACGTCGGACTTGGTGGGGGAGGACCCTGGGCAGGACAGAAGTCAGGGCAGCCTTGTCACCAGTGTGAAGGCGCAGGACCCCCTTCTTCCGCCTGCTCTCTTATCACGGTGTTTTAGGATTATTTAAAGGGTCTGGGACCTTCTTCCACTTGCACTTGTGGGGGTGTAGGTTGCAGGTGGGAGTGGTGGGTGCTGGCAGGGAGCCTGCCTCTCCCAGGTTCTCTCCAGGTTGCCTCCCCCTCCCAGGGCCTCCTTGGGGACCTTTGTAATTTGAGCCAATTAAAAACATGAACTCAAAAAAAAAATTACAGACACAACTAAATTCTCACCCTTTTAAACCTTTGTAAGGTTAAAGAGATTCCTAAGGTTAATCTCTGTCCTGAAGTGGGTCTATAGCATCTCCATTCATGCTTTGTATTTTATTACATATTAATATCAATAAAATCTCAATAAGGGATTTATATTTTATAATTTTTACATTTATATAGATGTTACCAAACTGTATGCATACTTATCCAACTAGCTTTTTTCATTTAATATTATTTTTAAAATTTTCACATGTAGATTTTTCCTGGTCTCATTTTGACTATTTCCCTAGTGTTTCACTGAATGAATCAATTTATTCATAGAATTCCCTATTGAAGAAAAAGGTAAGTCATATCCACTTTGTTTCGGCAGTGGCAGTGCTGCTCTGTCTTTATTCATAAGAGCCCCTCGAGAAGAGAACTGCGGAGCTGTTGAGTACACCCATCTCAACTTTACCAGATTTTGCCGAATTGCACTTCAAAGTGCTTGTAACAACTAATATATCAATTAGCAATCTGAATTTCTACTTTTCTATATTCTTATTAATATTTGGCAATTCAGGTCGATTCAGCAAATACTTACTGGGCACATACTACAAGCTGATAACTCTTCAACATTTTCCAGAAATAATAATAAACAGAAGCGATAAAAACGTGTGTCCTTACAAAACCTATACTTTGGTACGAAAACACACACAATAGCAATATAAATAAATAAAAAGGTTTTTGTTTTAAAGGATGATAAGTGTTATTATAGGGAAAGGCAGCTTTATGTGCTCAGTCTCTGATCCTCTCCCAGCCTTAGACCTGGAACACCTCCTAACCAAGAGCTAAAGAGCCCACAGTGCCTGTGTGGGGATATCTTTCTTCCTTATAGGACAATGAGTACTGTTTTTTTTCTCTGCTTAAAGTGTGTGTGTCATATGGCACCTGTACAACCCCAGTGCTATGTCTGTCCTCTGTGGGGAGGGGCCAGAGTTCCTTCAGCTGCAGTAGAGGGGTGCACATGGGCAAATTGCCCAGCTTTGGCTGCTTAGAAAGGTCCCCAGTGGGGGAGCGACACCCACTTTTGGGGCTGGTCTCGCTGGGTCTCTGTTCCATGTAGGTGGGGTGTCATTCCATCCAGTGCCTGACTGTGTTGTGTTCTCCTTGATGACTCTGATAGCAAAATGCAATGGGCCAGGGGTGTTTGGAGTCCTCTCTTGGGATTGATAACCAGTACAAGGTATTCTACCCCATGGTTATGGAGAAAATCAATGCAAGGCAAAGCAATAGAAGGTGCCAGAGGGAAGGTGAGATTGTATTTTTAAATTAACTGCTAAGGGAAGTTGTCACTGAGAACATAGCATACAAGCAGAGACCTGTTGACTTCACAGGGGTATAGGAGCATACCTTTTAGTCATCTAGGAGAAAAGCCTGCTAGACACAGGGAGGAGCAAATTAACTGAACTGAGACTGTTCCTGGACTTTTGTTTGTTTTTGAAGAAGCAAGGAGGCCAGTGGGGCTGTGAGTGAGCCAGAGCAAAAGAATAAAAAGAGAGTTATTTGGGGTTGTGTTAACCATCTTCAGGACCTTGGTATTCATCTGAATGGGATGGGGATCTACTTCAGGTTTTTAAACATAGGAGTGATGTGGTCTTATTTGACATTTAAAAGGACACCACTGGGACTTCCCTGGTGGCGCAGTGGTTAAGAAGAATCCGTCTGCCAATGCAGGGGACATGGGTTCAAGCCCTGGTCCAGGGAAGATCCCACATACCACGGAGCAACTAAGCCCACACGCTACAACTACTGAGCCTGCGCTCTAGAGCCTGTGAGCCACAACTACTGAGCCCACATGCCACAACTACTGAAGCCCACGTGCCTAGAGCCCATGCTCCACAACAAGAGAAGCCACCGCAATGAGAAGCCCGCGCACTGCAACGAAAAGTAGCCTCCGCTCGCCACAGGTAGAGAAAGCCCGTGTGCAGCAATGAAGACCCAACACAGCCAAAAAAAAAAAAAAAAAAAAAAAATATATATATATATATATATATATATATATAAAGGACACCACTGGCTAGTATAATGAGAATAGATTCTAGAAGGACAAGATGGAATAAAAATGCCAATTAGGAGGGCAGGCAGGAGCAAATAATGTGTTGGCCTAATTGGCAACAGTGATGGTGATGAAAAATAGTTGGATATTAATGAACTTTTAAAAATTTGCCAACTGATTGACATGAATTGGCTTCTGATTGTTTTTGAATTTACATTTCTTTAATTATAAGTAAGATTCAATTTTTTTCACCTATGACTTCTTTTTATATTCTCTCTAATCTATCAATACGATTTCCTACTGATTTGTAGAGATAGTTTATGTATTCTTTAACTAAATATTTTAATTATATTCATCTCAAATATTATCTCCCAGAAGTGTGGATTATCTTTTCACTTATTTGTGAAATAAGTACATTTATATAGTCTTTACTTTAAATGTATTATTTAGTAATATTTTTCTTCTGTAATCCGTGAATTTAGTGAGTGATTTCCTCCTCTTATTTCTTCTTCCTTCTTCTCCTCCTCCTCCTCCTCCCACCTCCCCCTCCGCTTCCTCCTCCTCCCCCTCCCCCCTCCTTCTCCTCCTCCTCATTGTTTTTGTTTAAATTGCTTGTGTTTTGGGTTTCATATTTTAGAAATTATTGCCTAATGTCAAAAAGGTTTACTCCTATGTCTTCTTCTAAGTGTTTTAAATATTTAGGTCTCTGTTTCACTTTGAGTTAAATTTGTATATGGTATGAGAAAGAAGTCCAAATTATTCTGTTGGTGTATGGATATTCATCTTTTCAAGCACCATTTATTAAAACACTCTACTTTCCCCCATTAAATTATCTTGACTTCTTTACTGAAAATTAATTGAAGGTAAAGAATGACGATGAAGATGAAATGTTCTGCATTCCGATGTTAGTCTCAATTACTGTAGTTTTGTAATACCTCTTGAAATAGAGCAGTGTAAGTCTAAAAAATGTGTGCTTCCTTTTTAGCTACCCTCGTTCCCTTCCATTTTCATTTGAATTTTAGGGTTAGCTTTTCAGTTTCTGTGAAACAGCCAGCTGGGGTTCTGAGAGAGATTGATTGGATCTGTTGATGGACTTAGGGAGTAATGCCATCTTAGCACTATTAAATCTTCGGGTCCATGAACGTGGTGTCTTTCTATTTATTCTGATCTTTATTTTTTTTTCAGAATGCTTTGTAATGTTCCGTGTATAATCCTCAAACTCCTTTTGTTCAATTTATTACTGTTTTTTTCTTTTTGATACAATTATAAATGGAAGTATTTTTTTAATCACTAGCTTTCTTTTGATCAGTGTTTGCTTGATGTAGGTTTGGAGCTACTTTTTCTCACTGCCCAAGTATTAGACAATGCCAAACTCCTTGTTGTTGCCCAGGGAGAGTGGGTAGAATATCTCCAAACTGCTTTTAATTGGTACTCTGGCTTAGTGCAGTGGCCTGAGCTCCTTCTTTGATCAACCCAAGGATTTGACTGGATGCAATGTGTAAGTTAGAACCCAGTAATAGCTAGTTGTTACTGGTGTAGTACCCCGCATCTCTTCATCCCCTCAGGGCTGCTTTAGCATTCATTGTAATGCTCAAGGCTGTGGTTGTCAATTTTCTCTTAATTTCTTGTATCTGAACTTTTCCTCCCCCCTTTACAATCTCCTCTATGCATTCAAAATAGTGTGCTATTTATCCAGAGGTTGAAGATTTTTATAGGAACGGTTTCCACTATTGGTTAGTCTGCCATTATATTAATGAAAACAAAATCTCCAGGGATTTTTATTATTCATTGTTACTTAACTTGAAACAGTACTGTGAGTCTAAGAAGAGAGAGTTCAATTTCTATAGACTAGTTTACTTGTTTACCTTTCCATGGGGAGGACAGAACAACGTGTTTGAATGGCTCATCATTAATGCAAAGTAGAGTTATTCCAAAAGGCAACAGGGACGCTGTTGACAGGTCTTTTCATGAGAACAAGAGGGTAAAATAGGTTATGAGGCAAAAACAATGCAGCTCCCTTTCAATAACAGAGACCGGAAGCGTGTGGCTGCCTTTAGCAACAAGGGAACCCTTGATTTTAGCTGAGTATTTTTACATCCCAAGAAATGGGATTGTGTCTGTGAAGCAGAAGTGAGATATTGGAGTCAAAAGTGATATGCTAAAATAGTCGTGAATGCACGTTTCTGCCCCACTGATCTTGGGCCTTATGTGTTGCTTTGCCAGGTGCAATGTGACCAAAATTCATATGTGGTCATTCCAGTAGAGGCTTTGATAAACATATGCTTTGTTTTCCTGTCTTTCTCTCTGCCATAGTAAGTATCAGTATTCCAGATTATGCTTCCTAGTGAGCCTTGGTTGTAGAGCGAGCGTGATGCTGACCTGGGAGCAAAGACCCAGCCATTTTCCAGTGGATACCAAGCTTTAGCAAGAAGTACATCTTTGCTGTCTATGATCCACAGATTTGGCAGTTTTTCACTACTCCAGGATCATAAAGCCGTTAGAGACCACTACTGAGACAGAGGATTTTATGTGGACAATTGGTATTCTCTGCCATAGATGGGTACTGTATGATTACTCAGTTTTGGGTTTTTTTGAACAATATTCCTAAATGTGAAATATTCCTAAAATAAAATATATCATTTAGAGATGAGGAGTTCTAAATTCTACATCAGCTTTATTTAGCCAACAAATTGCGTTATCAGAGTTATATAGTAAATACTCAATTCCATCCTCGATAGATTTTTTTGAATTTTATTTTACTTATTTTTTTAAACAGCAGGTTCTTCTTAGTTATCCATTTCATACATATTAGTGTATACATATCAATCCCAATCTCCCAATTCATCACACCACCACCACCCACTGCCGCTTTCCCTCCTTGGTGTCCATACGTTTATTCTCTACATCGGTGTCTCAATTTCTGCCCTGCAAACCAGTTCCTCTGTACCATTTTTCTAGGTTCCACATATATGCGTTAATATACGATATTTGTTTTTCTCTTTCAGACTTACTTCACTCTGTGTGACAGTCTCTAGATCCATCCACGTCTCTACCAATGACTCAATTTTGTTCCTTTTTATGGCTGAGTAATATTCCAGTGTATATATGTACCACATCTTCTTTATCCATTCGTCCTTCAATGGGCATTTACGTTGCTTCTATGTCCTGGCTATTGCAAATAGTGCTGCAATGAACATTGGGATACATGTGTCTTTCTGAATTACGGTTTTCTCTGGGTATATGCCCAGTAGTGGGATTGCTGGGTCATATGGTAATTCTATTCTTAGTTTTTTAAGGAACCTCCATACAGTTCTCCATAGCGGCTGTATCGGTTTACATTCCCACCAGCACTGAAAGAGGGTTCCCTTTTCTCCACACCCTCTCCAGCATTTGTTGTTTGTAGATTTTCTGATGATGCCCATTCTGACTGGTGTGAGGTGATACCTCATTGTAGTTTTGATTTGCATTTCTCTAATAATTAGTGATGTTGAGCTGCTTTTCATGTGCCTCTTGGCCATCTGTATGTCTTCTTTGGAGAAATGTCTATTTAGGTCTCCTGTGCATTTTTGGATTGGGTTGTTTGTTTTTTTAATATTGAGCTGCATGAGCTGTTTATATGTTTTGAAGATTAATCCTTTGTCCATTGATTTGTTTGCAAATATTTTCTCCCATTCTGAGGGTTGTCTTTTCGTCTTGTTTGTAGTTTCCTTTGCTTTGAAAAACTTTGAAGTTTCATTAGGTCCCATTTGTTTATTTTTGTTTTTATTTCCATTACTCTAGGAGGTGGATCAAAAAAGATCTTGCTGTGATTTATGCCAAAGAGAGTTCTACCTATGTTTTCCTCTAAGAATTTTAGAGTGTCCAATCTTACATTTAGGTCTCTAATCCATTTTGAGTTTATTTTTGTGTATGGTGTTAGGGAGTGTTCTACTTTCATTCTTTTACATGTAGCTGTTCAGTTTTCCCAGCACCACTTACTGAAGAGACTGACTTTTCTCCATTGTATATCCTTGCCTCCTTTGCTACAGGTTAGTTAACCATAGGTGCGTGGATTTATCTCTGGGCTTTCTATCCTGTTCCATTGATCTATATTTCTGTTTTTGTGCCAGTACCATATTGTCTTGATTACTGTAGCTTTGTAGGATAGTCTGAAGCCCAGGAGCCTGATTCCTCCAGCTCCGTTTTTTTCCCTCAAGACCGCTTTGGCTTTTTGGGGTCTCTTGTGTCTCCATACAAATTTTAAGGTTTTTTGTTCTACTTCTGTAAAAAATGCCATTGGTGACTTGACAGGAATTGCACTGTATCTGTAGATTGCTTTGGGTAATACAGCCATTTTCACAATATTGATTCTTCCAGTCCAAGAACATGGTATAGCTCTCCATCTGTTTGTATCATCTTTAATTTCTTTCAGCACTGTCTTATAGTTTTCTGCATAGAGGTCTTTTGTCTCCCTAGGTAGGTTTATTCCTAGGTATTTTATTCTGTTTGTTACAATGGTAAATGGGAGTGTTTCCTTAATTTCTCTTTCAGATTTTTCATCATTAGTGTATAGGAATGCAAGAGATTTCTGTGCATTAATTTTGTATCCGGCAACTTTACCAAATTCATTGATTAGCTCTAGTAGTTTTCTGGTGGCATCTTTACGATTGTCTGTGTATAGTGTCATGTCATCTGCAAACAGTGACAGTTTTACTTCTTTTCAATTTGTATTCCTTTTATTTCTTTTTCTTCTCTGATTGCCATGGCTAGGACTTCCAAAACTATGCTGAATAATAGTGGTGAGAGTGGACATCCTTGTCTTTTTCCTGATCTTAGAGGAAATGCTTTCATTCTTTCACCACTGAGAATGATGTTTGCTGTAGGTTTGTGGTATATGACCTTTATTATGTTGAGGCAGGTTCCCTCTTTGGCCACTTTCTGCAGAGTTTTTTTTATCATAAATGGGTGTTGAATTTAGTCAAAAGCTTTTTCTGCATCTATCGAGATGTTCATATGGTTTTGCTTCTTCAATTTGTTAGTATGGTGTATCACATTGACTGATTTGTGTATATTGAAGAATCCTTGCATCCCTGGGATAAATCCCACTTGATCATGCTGTATGATCCTTTTAATGTGTTGTTGGATTCTGTTTGCTAGTATCTTGTTGAGGATTTTTGCATCTATATTCATCAGTGATATTGGTCTGTAATTTTCTTTTTTTGCAGTGTCTTTTTCTGGTTTGGGTATCAGGGTGATGGTGGCCTCATAGAATGAGTTTGGGAGTGTTCCTTTCTCTGCAATTTGTTGGAAGAGTTTGAGAAGTATGGGTGTTAGCTCTTCTCTAAATGTTTGGTAGAATTCACCTTTGAAGCCATCTGGTCCTGGACTTTTGTTTGTTGGTAGATTTTTAATGACAGTTTCAATTTCATTACTTGTGATTTGTCTGTTCATATTTTCTATTTCTTCCTGGTTCAGTCTTGGAAGATTATACCGTTCTAAGAATTTGTCCATTTCTTCCAGGTTGTCCATTTTTTTTGGCATAGAGTTGCTTGTAGTAGTCTCTTAGGATGCTTTGTATTTCTGCAGTGTCTGTTGTAACGTCTCCTTTTTCATTTCTAATTTTATCGATTGAGTCCTCTCCCTCTTTTTCTTGATGAGTCTGGCTAATGGTTTATCAGTTTTCTTTATCTTCTCAAAGAACCAGGTTTTAGTTTTATTGATTTTTGCTGTTGTCTTCTTTGTTTCTATTTCATTTATTTCTGCTCTGATCTTTATGATTTCTTTCCTTCTACTAACTTTGGGTTTTGTTTGTTTTTCTTTCTCTAGTTCCTTTAGGTGTAAGTTTAGGTTGTTTATTTGAGATAATTGTTGTTTCTTGAGGTACCATTGTATTGCTATAAACTTCCCTCTTAGAACTGCTTTTACTGCATCCCATAGGTTTTGGATCGTCGAGTTTTCATTGTCATTTCTCTCTAGGTATTTTTTGATTTCCTCTTTAATTTCTTCAGTGATCTCTTGGTTATTTAGTAACGTATTGTTTAGCCTCCATGTGTTTGTGTTTTTTACATTTTTTTCCCTGTAATTGATTTCTGATCTCATAGCGTTGTGGTCAGAAAAGATGCTTGATATGATTTCAATTTTCTTAAATTTATTGAGGCTTGATTTGTGACCCAAGATGTGATCTATTCTGGAGAATGTTCCATGTGCACTTGAGAAGAAAGTGTAATCTGCTGTTTTTTGATGGAATGTGCTATAAATATCAACTAAATCTATCTGGTCTGTTGTGTCACTTAAGGCTTATGTTTCCCTATTAATTTTCTGTCTGGATGATCTGTCCATTGGTGTAAGTGAGGTGTTAACATCCTCCACTAATATTGTGTTACTGTCGGTTTCCTCTTTTATAGCTGTTAGCAGTCTCCTTATGTATTGAGGTGCTCCTATGTTGGGTGCATATATATTTATAATTGTTATATCTTCTTCTTGGATTGATCACTTGATCGTTATGTAGTGTCCTTCCTTGTCTCTTGTAACATTCTTTATTTTAAAGTCTACTTTTTCTGATATGAGTATTGCTACTCCAGCTTTCTATTGATTTCCATTTGAATGGAATATATTTTTCCATCCCCTCGCTTTCAGTCTGTATGTGTCCCTAGGTCTGAAGTGGGTCTCTTGTAGACAGCATATATATGGGTCTTGTTTTTGTATCCATTCAGCGAGCCTGCGTCTTTTTGTTGGAGCATTTAATCCATTCACATTTAAGATATTATCGATAAGTATATTCCTATTACCATTTTCTTAATTGTTTTGGGTGTGTTGTGGCAGGTCCTTTTCTTCTCTTGTGTTTCCCACTTAGAGAAGTTCCTTTAGCATTTGTTGTAGAGCTGGTTTGGTGGTGCTGAATTCTCTTAGCTTTTGCTTGTCTGTAAAGCTCTTGATTTCTCCATTGAATCTGAATGAGATCCTTGCCGGGTAGAGTAATCTTGGTTGTAGGTTCTTCCGTTTCATCACTTTAAATATGTCATACCACTCCCTTCCGGCTTGTAGAGTTTCTGTTGAGGAATCAGCTGTTAGCCTTATGGGAGTTCCTTTGTATATTATTTGTTGTTTTTCCCTTGCTGCTTTCAGTAATTTTTCTTTGTCTTTAATTTTTGCCAATTTGATTACTCTGTGTCTTGGCATGTTTTTCCTTGGGTTTATCCTGTATGGGACCCTCTGACTTCCTGGACTTGGGTGGGTATTCCTTTCCCATGTTAAGGAAGTTTTCGACTATAATCTCTTCAGATATTTTCTCGGGTCCTCTCTCTCTCTCTTCTCCTTCTGGGACCCCTATAATGTGAATGTTGTTGCATTTAATGTTGTCCCAGGGGTCTCTTAGGCTGTCTTCATTTCTTTTCATTCTTTTTTCTTTATTCTGTTCCACAGCAGTGGATTCCACCATTCTGTCTTCCGGGTCACTTATCCATTCTTCTGCCTCAGTTATTCTGCTATTGATTCCTTCTAGTGTATTTTTCATTTCAGTTATTGTATTGTTCGTCTCTGTTTGTTTGTTCTTTAATTCTTCTAGATCTTTGTGAAACATTTCTTGCATCTTCTCGATCTGTGCCTCCATTCTTTTTCCGAGGTCCTGGATCATCTTCACTACCATTATTCTGAATTCTTGTTCTGGGAGGTTGCCTATCTCCACTTCATTTAGTTGTTTTTCTGGGGTTTTATCTTGTTCCTTCATCTGGTACATAGCCCTCTGCCTTTTCATCTTGTCTATCTTTCTGTGAATGTGGTTTTTGTTCCACAGGCTGCAGGATTGTAGTTCTTGCTTCTGCTGTCTGCCCTCTGGTGGATCAGGCTATCTAAGAGGTTTGTGCAAGTTTCCTGATGGGAGGGACTGGTGGTGGGTACAGCTCTGATCACTCAGTTTTGAAGATAAGGGAACTTAGGCCGAGGTAGGTTAAACAATCTGCCAAATTGCATATAGGTAATTAATAGTGGAGGAATTGTTTTCCAGAATCTATATTTGTAAAACTATGCCATACTGAATTGCTAGATATTATTTTTTATGATGCAAATGGCTCAAACTACTAGGTACTAAAGTGATTTTCATATTTAAAAACTCCTCCTATACCTAATATTCCCCCAGACTACTCCATACCCTCAAAAACAAAGCAGCCCTATTTTTATTACAAATTAAATCTCTTGGAATGTTATCTGGGACACTTCATTTAACAGCAATTACATTTTTCATAGGTTTGCATTAAATAATGTATTTATGAACAGTGTTATAAATGTTCTGTCATTATGTTCTGCAATTCAAATGTCCCCTAGAGGCTTGTGCTACTGATAATAACTAAATTACTGACACCTTTAGAATCACCGTGGCTTTCAAATACTGGGCCTGTTAAGGAAATTCAGTATGGTCAATATTAACTTCAGCTGTCACAAGATCAAAATTCCTCATGAATAAGCACTGTTCAACTCATTTCAAAATATATTCCAAACATCTGTTTCCAAATTAAAATAGAAATCTATTTTCAAAGGCAGCAGTAAAATGTGCAAGCATATTACTACATGGTAAACTTTATTTTCATCAGTTGATCTGCACCTGTAGCATTTATTACATTGGATTAGGACTGTAAAAACACAGTGGCCACTTTGGAATCTCTAATAAATTTGTTAATTACTGCCCTAAAATACCCCCTTGATATTGCTAACATGTCATTAAGATACATATATCTTTAACAATAATAGTAATATCTAAAATTTGTATAGTACTTTTCACCTTTGAAATCGCTTTCATATAAACTCTCAAATACATTTTAATATAGATTAACTTAATATCATTTTAGAAATTGAGAAATAGAGACTGAGAAATAATAAACTCAGAAGGCATTGTAGAGGTGATACACAGAAAGTTCTTTTGACTCTAAGTGCTGCATTCTTGTCATTGCATGATAGAGGAAGGTACCTGCCAAAGACTTTCAAGGGCGGAATTACTCAGAGTCAAAGTTACATGGAGAAGGGAAGCATCCCAAAGAATGCCAGATGAGATCTGTGTGGCCTTTTAAGACCTTTACCACTATCAATACAGAGAAACCTCCACTGACCCAAATGCACATAAAACCTGCAAGTGGAAATATTTAAGCTAATTTTGGGATGGACTCTCTATTGGAGATGGAACCTGGATCCTGAAAGAGGAGATGTGGATTATTGATCAAGAGAGGGGAGTGGCATATAAAATGGTGTCGGGGATGCTCTAGTTACCTGCTATGCAACAAACCACCACATAACACAGTGGTTAAAGTCACAGCAGTCTTTTATTTAGATCATCCATCAGCAGTTAGGACAGATGGCTCCTTTCTGCTCCATGAGGTGTCATATGAGTGTCTGGAAGGTTGGGCTCAGAATCCTCTGAAGAACTCTGGCTGCCTGCTTGGTCCCTATCTAGGACCCTCAACAAGAACACATCTCCTCACAGCATGATAGCTGGGTTTTGAGAAGCAACCATCCCAAGGAATAGTGGTGAAAGCTGTGTGACCTTCTAAGACCTTGTAAGACTGTTAAGATCCAGCCTCAGAAGTGATGCAGTGTCACTTCCGCCATCTTCTATTTTTAGCCTCTGTGTGTTGAGTCTCTAAGCCTTGCCCATATTTCTGTGGAGAGTAATTAGACTCACTTTTGATCACAGGAGTAAATACATTGACAGATGTACTTTAAAACCATCACAAGCTTTTATATTTTTTAATTTTTAAAAAGCTTTTATTGGAGTATAGTTGATTTACAATGTTGTGTTCGTTTCAGGTGTACAGCAAAGTGAATCAGTTATACATATACATGTATCTACTCTTTTGTAGATTCTTTTCCCATATAGGCCATTACAGAGTATTGAGTGGAGTTCCCTGTGCTATACAACAGGTCCTTATTAGTTATCTATTTTATGTATAGTAGTGTGTCTGTGTCAATCTCAATATCCCAATTTATCCCTCCCCTCTTCTCCCCCTGGTAACTATAAGTTTGTTTTCTACATCTGTGACTCTATTTCTATTTTGTAAATAAGTCCATTTGTACCATTTTTTTAGATTCCACATATAAGTGATATCATATTATATTTGTTTTTCTCTGTCTGACTTACTTCACTCAGTATGGCAATCTCCATGTCCATCCATGTTGCTGCAAATGGCATTATTTTGTTCTTTTTATGGCTTAGTAATATTTCATTAAATATATGTATCTTCTTTATCCATTCCTCTGTCGTAAAGCCATTACAAGCTTTTTTTTTTTTTTTTTTTTTTTTTGCGGTGCGCGGGCCTCTCACTGTTGTGGCCTCTCCCATTGTGGAGCACAGGCTCCGGACGCGCAGGCTCAGCGGCCATGGCTCACGGGCCCAGCCGCTCCGCGGCATGTGGGATCCTCCCGGACCAGGGCACGAACCCATGTCCCCTGCATCGGCAGGCGGACTCTCAACCACTGCGCCACCAGGGAAGCCCCTATTACAAGCTTTTAAAGGACTAATTTGAAAATATCACAACATGAAATAGTGTAATAAAATCACGTACAGAAACTGTGTGCTTAATTTTCTCCCATTTATATGAAAGTGAGAGAAAATAATATATATGTATATTTACTTATTTCCCCAAACACATTACTTGGAGCTTAGTAAATATTTGTTTAATGAATGAATACTGAATGTGTCCAAATTAGACTCATCTCTGTCATTTATCCTTGCTGCTCTATCAAGGAGGAATAGGGAGTTAACAGCAAACAGTCTTTTATTCATGGAATCTCAGTGAGATGGACGTTGAGAGACAGGCCTTTTGAAGAGGGGACGGACATTTTTGAAGAGGTGTTTGGGGGAGGGTGTAGGATATATACACGTGTGGATGTCTTTATTCCCTCAGGTTTTGTAGTGGCGTCAGGTTCTAAGGGAAGGAAAAAGAAAAGTTGAGACATGAGTGAGTAAAAGGAGAGAGAAAAGTTGTAAAGGGTGTTGGGTGGGAGGGATTGATCACTGCCTGGTCTGTGATATAGAAGAGAGGAAAGCCATATGGCTGTTTTCTAAGAAGTAAAAGTAGTCAGATAAGTCAATTCAAGAGAAGTTCTTTCAGGCCCCACTGTGGCATGGTTTACATTTATTTTAGCATAAGATCAAGCCTGGCAACAAGCAGGGCCAGACTTGGTAAGATCAATGCCTGAAGCCGAGAGAGGTAAAGATCAATGCCTGAAGTGCTTTGAACATCAACCCTTCCCAGTGACTTGGGCAATAGTGCCCCAACTTAAGGTCATGCTGTTATCATGGGCTTGTGGAGCTTAAGGCTTCTTTTTATTTAACAAACACTTACATACAGTCATGTGTCAGACACAGTTCTGATGTCATTTAACAAACATCCATTCATTTAAACCTCATGACATTATGAGGAAGGTACCATTATTTTCACTCCCATTTTACAGATAAGGAAACTGAGGCACAGGGATCCTAGAGGCAGCACGAGGCAGAGCAGCGATTCAGTGCCAGAGTCCTCCCTCCCTTTGCAGACGACCTTGTTCATATAGGTTAGGTCCGAGTACTCTGAAGCCACCATTTGACCCCTATGCAATGCTCACTGTCATGCACTGAACTCACTCAAGGCTTCATTGAAATTATTATGAACCCTAAATTTCAGGAAGAATAATGAAAGGGGACCCCAGTAGTAATAACATCAGCACCTTCTGATACATCTCCTCTTCAAGAGAGAAGTCAAGAGGCTCTACATGACCATCTCGTTGATTAAAGGCAGATACCAGGCTAGAAGCCAATTTATTTATTAGGGTCCCTATTTTATTAAAGTTCCAACCATATTGACTTTATTTTCCCTTTCAACTGCCTATCTTTGTGAGAAAAGGATATAACAAGAAATCTGACTGTTCCCAATTTTGAACATTCCTCCGAACACTGGGGGAATTGAAATCTGGAATCAAGTCTGTCTCATTCCAGCTAGTAAGTTTATCACACCCTAGCATGGGAAGTGATTGTTAATTTGTCTCTCTTTTTGCCTTTATTGTAAGGAAGATACTTTTTTTCTTTCAGAGCGATTCACAGGGCTTGTAATTAGGAATGCTGATTAGGATATCTCTAACAGCATACAGAAGATTGCCTTCTGAACAAGAGATGAATGAAGGTGGCATCCCGCGGTTTCTTCTAGGAAGATGCAGAGGCAGAAACCCCCCACGGGGCTTTTTTAGGAAACGCCTCTCCTTGGAAATGGACCCCTACTCTCCTTTGAATTGGGTCCTTCCTCAAGCCAGAACAGACCCACCTAGTCACACAGCGTGACAGTTACTAGATATAAGGAAGAAAACAGCAGGAGTTGCAAGAATCCATTCCAAGATAAATAATTCTAACATGCTGGCGACTTACAATAAAGACTAACTGTTCTACCACTCACCTAAGGAAATATCTACCTGTTGGGAAGCCGTTCCTTTCCAATATATTAAGGATTAATTGCTTGCTTTGTGGTTGTTATTAGCCAGGATAAATATTCCACTTACAATACAGAGGTCCCCAGACACACTGAAAATACGGAATGGAATGCGGCAGAATGGACTGATAACAAATAAGGTATTTTTTCACTTGCTACTTTTTAAGATTCTAGGTGAAACACTCTCCTTGTAATTTTCCATGGTTCTTGCCCCTCTCCTTTGTGTCTTCCTATGCGTTGAGTCCTTCTGGCTCTTCGCTTCTACTCCACCCTTGTATGCTGTGTGATACGTGTATAATGCTAATATTTAGATATAGAGATATATAAAATAAGTCTCTTTTTGTTTTAATCTCTGGATCTTTGGCTCTCCCACTCCCATGATTCTAGCCCCATCTTATACAATCATTACTTCTAAATTTCTGTCTCCCGTATAAATCCTTCATCAGACATCATAGCTGCATGTGAGGTCACATCCATCTACCAGCATCCCAGGTAACAAAAACAATATAAGCCATATTCTCATAGTGTTATCATGCCGTTGCTTCTAAATTAGGCTTTTAAAGATCAAGTAACTTGGTAGCAAATAAATGACTAAGCGTGAACTTGAATCCAGATTCATCCGACACAAAGTCTTTGCATTGAACCACTCAACAAAACTACTTGTAACCCTGGATTATTGACTATCAGAACGAGTCTCTTTATCCACTTTGAGACCCTTGAGTATTTTCTATTCAATTATACTGTTATCATCTTGTAAGTCTCTCAGGCTATTGAGAGACTAAGTTTATATCTTAATAGACAAGCTATCTCCCGCTCCAGACTAAGCAGTATCCCTTTTGTGGGCTCATGCACAGCAAAAACACTAATCCTAGCCATCTGCTTCTTAAACCGAAGAGTTTGTTATTTTTTAAAACAAAGTGCTAATCACTATGACAGGACATCCACACACTCATGGAAATGGAGCCCCAGTTTGCCATTGTGGCACAAGTGTTAGTTGTCCAACATGTGTCATCTAAAATACAGCCAAGACAGTGAATTCAAAGGCTAACGTCCCAGTGGTAAAATTACGTACATATTTACGGCACCTGACCCCAGAAAATTTGATAGTATTTTGAGGTTTGTTTTGTGGTTTCTGCAGGACTTATGAGCTGTCATGCAAATGACACCTGCTCACTTACATGTCAGAATGGCCGAATAGGGTGTACAGATTCTCCATCCATACTAGCAAGGGTGGATTATTAGAGTCAGCTGTTGATAAGACTTCAGGCAATAAGGGATATCCAAACTTGTCCATTTCAACTACACTCGGACCTATGAGGTGAGATCTTAAATCTTAACTGTATCTTCCAAACAATTTATAAATATAGGAGGAATCCCTTTTCTTTCTCTTTTGTTGAGACATCTCAGCAATGGCTGGTTCCTTGTTAGAAAGGGTCATATTTACCAGCACTTAGTACAGAGTCTTCAAGACATACTGTCTAAAGCATCAAGTATGGCATATGCCAAGATTTTGGATGTGCTTGCAGGTAAGCAGTGAGCATCTGAAGTAGGCCTTAATCACTAAGAAAGTTATCTTTCTGTTACACCTCCATTTAACCTTGAACATGTTTTCCTTTGTACTAATCTCATTTTGCTGTTGGGTGTTTATGTGTCTAATTTATGAGACTATCTTATTGGGAAGGAAGAATTAGTATTATTCAACTTTGCAATCCCATAATAGGATAGAATGTTTCTGTAACTGCTAATATATTTACTCAAAAATTAAAGGCTTAAAACAATGCCAATATGTATTATACTCAGAGGTCTGCAAGTCAGGTAAGGCTTGGGGAGAACAGATCATCTCTGCGTATTTCAGCACCATCTAAGGTGACTCACATTCTGGAGTCCTGTGAAGGCTCACTCACTCACTCACATGTCTGCCAGGTGATGCTATTAGTTGAGACCTGAGATGGAACTGCATCTACTCTTGGCCTCTCCATGTGGTTTGGGCTTCCTCACAGTATGGTGTCTGAGTTTTAAGGGCTGTTGCCCTGAGAGAGAATGGGTCAGGCACAAGCTATATTAACTTTTATGACCTAATCTCAGAAGTGACACAGAGTCACTCCCATCACATAATATTCACGAGAACCTAGATGGAATGTTGTTCCATGCCCAAATTCGAGGGGAGGCGATACAGACCTCATCATTTAATGGAGGAGTGTCAACATCACTTTGTTGGAAGAACATTTGGGATGAAATCTATTGTCTAGGTCATCTTTGGATATTGCAGTCTGCCACACACAGTATCTGGTATATAGGAATGTTTTCTAAATGTCTGTTAGAAAGAATGAAAGAAGAAAGAAAAGGAGGGATGTGGAAAGAATAATCTACAGTTTATATCTGGCATTCACCTCCCACTCTCTTAATTTCCATACCAAATAACTAAGTCCTGTACATCCTTGTAACTCCTAAATATTTACCACAGCTATGCCCCAAACATGGACATCATCTTGATTATTAAATCTTTTCTGGACTATCCCAGCAGTACTCTCTTTTGTATTCCTTGCCTCCAGCTTTCACCCCTACTTTCCTCCTAAGCATAATCTATAATACCACTAGAAGATTTTTCTAAAATATAAAGTTGCTTATGGCAAATATTTAAATTTTCTTCAGTCTTGCACTGCTGTTCATGCAATAAACCCAAACATATATAGACTGTGATAAACTGATTTATGCTAAGTTTACTGCACCCTTTCCTTCCCTTGTAGGATGTTTTTGACATTGCAGTTATGCCACATTTACTTCAATTAAATTCAGGGATCTGGTGAAAGGGGGTTAGCATTGCTTACGTCCATCCTTTCCTGTAGTTGAAAGACCATCCTTAGAACATGACCTTGTACCCAAGCACCTCCATATTGCTTTGCTTTCCCTTTCTTCTTTTTCTTTCGATCTCACCAGTTCCTTCAGATGAAGGCACTAATTACCTGAAAAAGACTATTGCCGTGGCTCTGTCTCTTTAGGAAACAAGACATCAGTAAAGAAGGCAGGTGCATCCCAAGAATGGAGCGAAGGGCTTTGCTGGGAAGAGTCACTTACTAGCCTCTCCACGTGGCAAATCTAGTCATTGAAACAGGGTTCAGATGTGCTTCTTTGACTTTTTCTTCACATAAGATCACACCTTCCAGCATTTAGACAACGCTTGGCCCGCTTGCCCAGCCTTGGCTGGGGGAAGGCAGTGCCTGCTGACGAAACATTCATCGGCTCTGCGGGGGGCCACTGCCTGCACACTCGGAGCAGTTTCTGTGGAGCTGCATCTCCTCCCCATGCTGTGTGCTTCTTCATTCTGCTGTTGCCAGAAGTAACAAAAGCATTTATGAGATTGAAAATATCCAAGAAATTGTTTTTTGAGGAAAAGCTCTCTTCTCTCTCTCTCTTTTCGTATCAAAGTGCCCTGAGAGAAGAACAAAACCAACGCTCAATATGAGTTTGCAGAATCACTTTCCTGGAAATATTTGTTTTCAACATAATGTTTCCTATGAGTATTTGGCCTAAAGCCAAATCCTGTTGACAAATAAAAGTGCTTAGACACTGTGTGTTTTTTAGAAACACTCAGTATGAATTCAAACAGAGGGGCTTCACACTCATCTCAGAATCCTTGAAGATCAGAGGTGGAAGATACCTGAGTTTATCTATATGATGCCACAGCCCATTCTAAAAACTGAAGTAGGGACGCCCCATATAGGACAGTATGGGCGTGCGATGATCTCAGACCTGAAATCCAGACTTTTTTCAGTCCTCTGGTACTGCATTTGTCATGCATTCATTTGTTCATTCATTTATCCATTCAGCGTTCACTGACTGCCTGCTCTTTGCTGAGCGTTTTGAGATGACGTGATAGCTGTCTCCTACTGATTTGCTTGCCATGAGCCACGCTTATTTCTAAGTGTGTAAAGTTCACTCAGTCTCTACAACAGCCTTATAAGCTCAATGCAAATATCTGCCTCCCTTTTGCAGATCAAGGAAATGGAGTTCAGATAGCTTCAGTAACTTGCCGAAGACCACATGGTGGGTGAATTGTGTATCTAGAAGCAGTCCCAGACGTGTGACTCCATGGCTAAAACACAGGACATGACTGCCCTGTCAAAATTGCTCACGTTTTGGTAGAGAAAACATACAAACAATACAACAAGAAGTCATATGAGGGCGGGAATATCATGGAGAATGACAAATACAATTTATTTTTCCTCATTTTAAGAGTGAGCGATTTAAAAGTTAAAAGAGTGAGCCAATATAGCTGCTTTCAACCTACCAATTTAATGTTGAAAGTGTGCACAGAACTTCTTATTTATTCTGAGGCATGGTCTAGTTATGTTTTCCCTGTGTATATACATTTCTGCAATCATTTTAGTACCTTTTTTATAACTAAAATATATGTTATAAATGTTCAAAAAACCTTATC
The DNA here is from genome assembly GCF_963924675.1 of Phocoena phocoena. Classification (NCBI taxonomy): domain Eukaryota; kingdom Metazoa; phylum Chordata; class Mammalia; order Artiodactyla; family Phocoenidae; genus Phocoena; species Phocoena phocoena. The sequence goes on from NC_089235.1 coordinate 75,641,945, forward strand.
CAAACCAATCTTCTCTCAGGAAACATAAGTATGTACTAAGTTAGACACAGAGAGAGTTATAGCGGTAAGACGTTACTTGTAGATTGTGTACACAGACCTAGTATAAGCTTAGCAGCTCTGCACTGAGCAGTGACCGTGCATTAGGCTCTTCATCTATGTTCTCTGCTTTGGCATGACATTATAAGACAGGTGATTTGACCTCCTTTTAACTAAAAGAGATCAGAGATTCAGAAATATTGTTCAACGAGCCTAATGGATGTAGAAACTCCAGAATTTCAATCCAGTTTCCTGGCCCCTAATCCAGCTTTTTTTTCCAACTATGCCCTGCTGCCTCATTTAAAAAAAACAAAAAAAGTCTGAGGCATTTGTTATCTGTTCAAATCGTGTTGCCTCCCATGCCTTTATCCACCTACTTCAGAATAGCCTCATACAGAGTAAATAACGAAATCCGCTTTAGGATCCCAACACATTTAAATGAGATAAGTCCTCATATAATCAGATCAAGGCATATGTATACAAAGTTCACATTTTTAAATCATATTTTGTCTTTAAAAGTCATAGTGATAATTTAATTGGCTTATGTTCTCTGAGCTGTCAGAATGCTTTAAGTATCTTCATCTTCCTGAATAGCACAGATCTGTGGTAGAGAACTGACTTTATTGCAGTCCTAAAATTCATCAAGCACTCCGCTTGACACTAACTTGAAGTGTGTCATCACATGTTTTAAATGTATGGATTTTCATCCTAATTTTAGAGATGGGAGAGCTGAGACACACAAGAAAACAAGGTCACATCCCAGGGCCACGTGATGATGAAGCACAGATCCATCTGACCCCAGGATTTTTTTGTTTTGAAGTATAGTTGGTTTACAATATTGTGTTAGTTTCGGGTATACAGCAAAGTGATTCAGTTCTACATGTATATTTTTTTCTGATTCTTTTCCAGTATAGGTTATATATTGAATATAGTTCCCTGTGCTATACAGTAAATCCTTCTTGCTCATCTATTTTATATACAGTGGTGTGTATCTGTTAATCCCGTACTCCTAATTTATCCCTCCACCCATCAGACCCCACAGTTGTGGATGCTACTAATAGTTGTGTGATTCTCTTCTAAAAGAAATCCTAAATTCCCATGTGTTTGCATCTGTGTGCACACGTATGTGTGTATGATGGGGTGGGTGGCTGGGTGTTTAAGCTATTGAACGGTTTTAGGGGACACAGAAGGATAAAGGGTGAACAACAGTCCCTCTATGAAGTGTTTGCTATTTTTTAAACTTTTATTTATTTGCTTAAAGCTTTTACTGTGGCAAATGTAGGGAGCATTTAAATAACTGTGGCTACAACGTGAACTATATGCTACAGTCACAGCCATAAGCTTCAGAAAACTTGATGAGGGCAGCTGAGAAGGTGTGAGCATCCCACTAATGTTAGCTGATATTTCTACTTCGGCTTTTGACAGACACCCCCTAGATTCAGTGTACAAATTCGTTATTTAGTGAACATTCACTCATTTTCAGCATCCCGTAAAGTGAGGGCACCCTTCTTTCCATCACACCAAGTCTTCAGTAGAGTTCTAACGCTGCTCTTCTACTTGTTTTCTAGGCCCAGGAAAGAAAAACAAAAGTTTAAGGAACTGGAGAGGAACCCCAGCACTTGCTTAGCATCAAAGCCATGGCCAACACAGCAGCGAAGAAAAGTCCGTGCTTGTACCCGTCTATTCACCCTGGCTGATGACAGCGTTGGAGCTGGGAAGGAGGTAAGAGGAAACATGTGGGTAGCTGGAAGGGGAGCCTGAGACTCGAGAGAAGAGTGATGTCTCATCAGGGTACATAGTCAGGGCCTGACAGGTCTGTGCAGTGAAAAAGTGTTTACCGAGCATTTGCGCCAGGTAGCAGCTCATGGTGCATTTGCTGCGTGTGCATTTTGGCTATTTGAGGGATGTCCGTTTTTCCACCACACTTCAGGCTCCTTGAGGGTAGAGATCAATTGCTTTTTTTTGCTCATATTATATCATCAGTGACTATCACATAGCCTGGTGCATAATGAGTGCCCAGTATGTTTGCAATAACTAAATGCATGAATGGATGAATAGATGGATGGATGGACAGATAAATGGATGCGTGGACTACAGGTTGCTTTCCCTGATGAAGGAGTCTGGGTAGTCACTTGCTACAGTTTTTGTGGACAGGATTTTCTACTTATGGTGACTTTGACTTTGAGGTAGGGATGGTCTCTGTGTCTCAGTTTACTTATCTGTCAGTGTTGAGTAATAAAATATCTTATGTCCTTTTTATAATTCATTTTGTCAAACGCTAAAATAACTCTGCATTTAATATTACATCGGGAGGCATATGGTAGAGATGATGTTCCTCAGGTGACCTCTATGATATAGATGACAATACAAATATAAATGAAGAGATTGCCACTGAGTGCAAGGCACTCACAGTCTAGTTGGTGGGTAGAGAAACAGGAGTTCAAGTAAATAATGATGTAAAAAAAACAAACTAAGATGTATTCAGGGCTGTATGGTTTGGAGGTGAGATTTGGACATGCTGACATGTAGTTTTAATTGATGCTGTATCTCTGCTCCCTTGCTCTGGGGTGAAGCCACTGTGACTGGCTTTCTTGGTTATATAAACATATGAGGTAATTCATATAAACTGTGGTTCTTAGATAGTAAAATTGGAGGTCAGAGCTCTCCCCCCATCTTGAAAGAGAAATTCGTACTCCCACTAATTTTCATTTTCTTTGGATACCAAGTCTTCTCACTCTGATCCAGTGGGACTGGCCGCATCCCTTTATTTCCATGGCTTCTAGGAGAAGCATGGGAAAGAAAATGAATCTTAGCCGTGGATGTTCAGAGTTGTAAAGCTCTGATTGAAAAACATAGGCTGAGAAAGACCAATGAAAAGCAGAGTGTCAGGAGAGAAAAGAGCACTGGAAGTGCGTTAGAGTCTAGGCACAGAGGGCCACGGTTGGAGGGCCTGAAGGGAGAGGAGATCAGGAGCAGGGAGTGTGGCCAGACATTAACCTACCTGAGCCTAACCCCAGTCCATCTCGTTTAATCCTCTGCATGCCATGGGCTCTATCCCAAAGGACCCTGGGGTGACTTATTTAACATGTTTGGTAAATTGGTAAAATTCTTAATATATGCAGCCCTGCTCTACTACAGCACCTACACCTTGGCCCTTCTCCCACACATCTGCATGAGAGGATGGGAGGAAAACAGAGACACCTGCCTACCGAAGAGGAGATAGGTGTAGGTGGACCCAGGAGGACAGAGCAGACCGTGGTTATGTCACTGAAAGGATTAATTGACTTGCAGGGGCATTGGCATGGGAGTAGGCAGAGGGGAAATTGGTGGGTTGGGCATAGTACGACTATACATGCAGTGTTCTAGTAGAAGTGGCAGCAAGCTGAGTCAGCGGGAGGAGGTTGAACAAGCAGGAAATTGGGAGCAACCGCAGTAGAGCTGCAGCCAGCTGTAACGTTCAAGTTGTATACGAAACAATTTCTCCCATGAACTCAGGGTCCCTGGGTAGGGAACAATTTTAAATTATTCTCATCAGCATCCACAAATTGGTGTTACTGAGGAGGCGTGAGGATCGCATGTCTAATACTGTGCTGTGACAGGTGCTAAAGTGCACGAAGTGGGCACCAAGTGTCCTGCCAGCCCTTCGTGCTGCTCCCAGTAGGGGAGGAGATGACATTTGAGTTGGCCTTGAAGGACACGCGCAGGATGTATCCTCTGATTCCATAGCCTCTGCTCATCCCAGAGACCTCTGAACTCGTCAGCCTCGTACAAAACGTTAATGATGGTTGGCTAGTTTGAGCAAAGCAGTTCTCTGCGCAAATCAAATTGACTCAAGTCGTCCTCATTTTGCTGGGGAGCGTTCAGGCACTGTGGAGTATCGGCTATCCATCTGCATCAAGTGTTGCATTACCAAAGAAAATCATTTCTTCAGCTGGACACAGGAAGTTCAAGGCTGATTGCAGACAGGATCTATCTGTGAATACAGCTTCCCTTTGCTTGCCCTGGTGATTGAATAGTACATGAAACTCCACGATATGTGGAATCCAGGATGCATCTTTCATGCTGAAACCTCAAAAAAAGAAAAATAATGATAATACTGCCTTTGTGTCATATCCCTTTCCATGAGTTTCCCCAGTAATTTGTTTTGGGAAATGGTCTTTTGTTGTGAAATTACCCATACCACCCCACACAGAAATCAGAAATTCATCCAATAGCAATGTCATTCAAATCACTTTCACTACTGTCCTTTGTAGTGCAACCTAGGCAGGGTCACCTAGTCATTAAGCGTGCTCATCTTGGAGCCAGAGACTCTCAGGGTTCAAATTCCAGCTTCTCTGCTTATCAACTGAATGCTCCCTGGTAAATTACTTAACCCCTCTACACCTCAGTTTCCTCCCCAATAAAAAGGGGATCATAGTAGCATCCATCTCATATGATTGTTTTGAGGATTAATTGCAAAATATTTCTAAAGCTCAACAAATGTTAGCTGTAGCAGATTCATTTCTGAGCTACTAGATGCTCTGTAGAATTCCTGGTTGACGCAACCTCAAATCTTTTATCTTCTCTGAAATATTCCCTTACCCTGACCTATTCCTAAATCAGTCATATTAGAAAATGGATCACACTAATACTTCACTATGCCAAAGAATATGTGTATTAAAGCTCTTAAAACCACAATGATTAAGATGATTCTACTAACGACATTACAACAAAAGCGGGCTGGAAATTCTGTATAAAACAGTCACATCTAACTTTCTTGGGTGATTATATGCTCTGTGCTAATTGCTTTACCTACATCATATGTAGTCCTTCCCCAAATTCTATACAATGGGAGTTAATGATTATTCACATTTTATGAAAATAAAAAGTAAGGACCATAGATAGCAGTTAGGTAACTGACTGCACATCTCACCCCCGGTAAGTGCCAGGACCTGAATGTGAATTAGCTTGGTGGACTCTGGTACCTCTGATCTTAATCTAATTACTCCAGACCCTCATCTGTCACCCTGTACTGCACTCATTAATTTGAAATGCTGTGTCTCCCTGTAGATTGTGCATGGAAGCTGCATCGTTTCTCATTTCTCCTGTACCCTTGTGCAAAACCCAGCTCTTTTTAACATTGTTACAATGTTGACAATGTCCTTTACAACTACTTATGGCTAACATTCCTTGACTTGCTCCAAGTTGCCTAGTCGTTGAATTACTAAATGTCATTTGGCGTTTCATTCTACTCTTTGTCTTCATCCTAACCCTTCCCTTTAACTCAAATCTGGTCATATCAAGGCTCTGCTGAAAATTCAATGGCTCCTCATTTTTCTTGAGGTACAGGCCAAATTCTTACCTTGGCTTGCAAGCGGTGCAAGATCCAGCCCTGCTGAGCCTCCGTAGCATGTGACGTGATGTTCTCTATTCTTCACACTTCACCCACCTTGATATTTTTTTTCTTTCTAAAACGAGCCTTGATGTGTCAAATTATAAAGACACTAATGTAAGACTCCTCTGCCTGAGTTTTCCTTCCTTCCCTGTTTACACAGGTTATCCAGGTATTCCTAAAGGTCTAAAGCCTTTCTGGAACTCCATGATTAGATCAACCACTGCTTTGTATATCTTCATGATGCCCTACACCTCACCTTCGTAACACCCGTCACAATTTGTCTGTCCCATCAGGCTTAAAGCACTCTGAGGGCAAGGACCAGCTCTTTTAATATCTAATCACCATAATAGAACATGAAAATGATTCATTTTGACTAAAAATATTAATGTGCATAAAAGGCCTTCAGTTCACTATCATTAAAAATCAACTATATCTTCACTGTAATAGAGAAGATAGGATTTCATGATTTCACACACACACACACCTACTAGGGTATTTCCAAAATAATAGAGATTTTTCTAACTGATTTCTCTTTCTAAGCAGTTTTCAGTCAACCAAATACAAAATTGAAGTCAGGAAGATAATGGGACCCCTTGGGGCATCAGTGTCCTCAGGTATCCTCGGGGGGTGCATCTTTTGTTCTTCACCATCTCCTACTGTATGAGCCCACTGCGTCTACTGAACCTCATCACAGTTGTGCTTTCAACCGTTAGAAAGCAGCCCACCCCGCTCTGCTCTGACATGCTTGGCTCGTGTACTGCTCACCCGCACGCCCAGATCCCGCGCTTACCTGGGCTTTGCTCGTTCCATTCCCCGCCTCATTGTCCGCCCTTCCATCCTAGTTATCCCTTTAAGGGTGCCATTTAAAGAGCACAGATTTAGAGTCAGACAGTGCTCAGATGGGAATGTCACTGCTGGTTCTGGAAGGATGCTGAAGGATTGGAGATGAGAACTGGTTATAACAGGCACTGAGTAAATATTACTCCTCCACCGTACTCCACCATTCAGGAACTAGATAAGACCAGCTTCTCCAGGAGACATTTTTGATCGTACCCATCCAGATGGACTCTCCACTTCCATATTCCACCACTACTGGCTGTCTACCCTGTGCAATCTTAGTCTCATTCCCTAGGATGGTTCTACAACTATTTCACATGTATATGTCTGGTCCTTCAAATCGATTGTTCATACCCAAGGGCAGAAAACTTGTCTCATGTTAACTTCTTTATTCTCATCCACAGAGCCTATTAATATGTTAAGTGAATATTATAGCAGCTTAACTTGTACAGAATGAAACCTATATCATCCGGCATATATCAGCTGCCCAGTATTGTGTGAGGGTATTAAGTATACCATTTCATTAATCTCTGTGATAAAGATATTAGCTTCTGTGGAAAACTGACTTCAGCTTACTAACTGAGCACACAGTGGTTTTGGTAATAAACAACTTTGGCTTAAAGGAAGTATCCGTATGGGGGAAAAGGTTCAGTTAATGTATTCATGTTAATCCTATCATGGCATGATTACATTAACACCCCTAAATCATTTTATTACTGACTTACGCATGCAGGCGTAAACATATTTGACAAAATTTTTAATGATGGGAAAATACCAAGATATAATATTAATTGAAAATAGGAGGATAAAATATGTACTGTGATGTCAGTTCTGTATAATGTGAAATTATAAATTATATACTACGAGGGAAGTCATTAAATATTAACAGAGACTGACTCTAAATGTGATTTTCAATTTTATTTTTAAATATTTTTACATTTATTAGCATCATTTTCAATCCATATAATAAATGCCTATTACTTTTATAATCAGAAGATTTCAGAATTTTTTATTATATAGAAGTGAGACCAAGATGTTATAAACTTATAAGTTCTTACTAAAATACAATAGTCTCTATGTAAATTAGAAATATATTCATTTATTACTTAACTTTTTTTAATTAAAAGTTTTTACTGAGTATTTGTTATGTATTAGTGGTGCATAGTACAGTTTAATAGGTATGGAGAAAATGATGGTAAAAATTCACCATGTATCTGCCCTTAGACTAGTGGCTAAAAAAGACAAGTGTAAGTCTGAAAATATATGAAAATTGAATCAATACAGGCTATTAGTCAGAGGTCTCCAGAGAAAGGGAACCAATAGCATATATCTATAAAGAGATCTATTATAGGGTACTGGCTCACATGATCATGGAGGCTGAGAAGATATACCATCTGCTCTTTGCAAGCTGGAGACCCAGGAAAGTCAGTGGAGTTTGTAGTCTTGAGAGCCAGAGAGATGATGGTGTAGATTCTGAAAGTCTGAGAACCAGGACTGTTTTGGACAAATGAGGATGGATGTCAAGTCAAGTAGAGAAGGAGAGAGTCCTTCCCTCCACCTTTTTGTTCCATTCATACCCTCAGCAGATTGGGTGACGCCCCCCACACTGGGGAGGGCCATCTGTTCTACTCAGTGTCACCCATTCATATGCTTATCTCATCAAAACACCCTCGTTTACACACCCAGACTTAATGTTTAACCAAATATCTGGGCATCCATAGCCCACTCAAGTTGACTCATAAAATTAACTGTTGCATATAGTAAACACAAGTTGATAATGGGAGTCAGAAAATCTTTCCAAGAATATGATGAGTGAAATGAGATGTAAAGGATCATACATGTTATGTGAGTAAAGAAGAAGAGAAAGAGTGTGAGTATGTGTGTGTGCTGGTGTGGCGGGTGGTATACACGTTGGGGGTCTATGTATGTAATGTGTGTTGGTGTGTGCTTGTATTGGCACGTGTGTGGAGGAGGTTGGCAGGGATTCAGCTGTAACTGTAGTCATAGACAGGACAATTCAGGGAGGTAGATCCGGAGGGGAACTGAACTCAGAACTTTGGAAATCAGCTTGCCACTAAGAGTTAAACCACACATTTTTTCACTCTGATCACAGCAGAGATAGTTAAGGTCACCGACATACACACATGCACACATGTGTATGCATATGCATACACATACATGCAATGATTCTGAGATAAGCAAGATTTGACTACTTCCCTTTTTTATTAATTTCTTAAAAATAAAATAGAGGAGTCATGCAAACACCATCCATGGAGAAGGCTTCTCAGACTCAAGGATGTGTCATTTGCTCTGTCAGATTTAACATTGTAACAAAATAACAGTGAAAACTATCATTGTTTTAGTATTATAAATGCACACTTATTGTACTTATTTCTTTATACATACATTATCTCATTTATTTTCACACAAACCTCTGGGGTATATACTATGCTTATCCTGCTTCTAAGTAATGGAATGGAAGCTTAATCTAGAGTTTTGTCACCTTAGCCCTAGACACACGTTAGCCTCCCTTAATTCAGCTTGTCTTGCTCGCACTTCATTGAATATCTTGTTTCATTCTTTGTGCTTTATCATCCCAGCAAGGCTCTAGGAAATATGGTCATTGATCCCCCATACACATAATGTTCTACTGTTGCATGTCTGTTACCAGTCAGGATTCTACTGAGGGAAAAATTATACAATAAAAAGAGTAAAGGGCTTGACTTAAGAAGTCTTTGTTTCAAGGCCCTATTCTATCACCTACTGACTGTGAGCTCTTAAGCAAGTGGCAAAGTTCTCTAAACTTTGCTCCCATCAGACTCAAATGGGTTTGGAAAATAACTTGCATATCAGTGGTAAAACATATTTGAGAATTATTATTAAACAAATATTCCCTCCTTCCACTCCCATCTCCAGGACCCTCTACGTTAGCCTTCCAAGGCTGCCATAGGAAATACCACAGACTGGGTGACTTACACAACATAAATTTATCTTCTCATGCATCTGGAGTCTAGAGGGCCAAGATCAAGGTTCTGGCAGGTTCTCTTCTTGTGAGATCACCCTCCTTGGCTAGCAGATACCTGCCTTCTCCCTATGTCCTCACATGACTTTTTCCTCTGTAAGAGCACACCCCTGGGTTCTCTTCTGCTTTTTATAAGGACATCGATCTTATTGGATTAGGGCTCACCCTTAGGACTTTATTTAGCTTTAGTTACCTCTTTAACGGCCCTGTTTCCAAACACAGTCACACTGGGGAGAAGGGCTTCAACATACAGATTTGAAGAGAACACAGTTCAGCCCATTCAAACCTACCTCCCAACTCAGGTCAGACATGGCACTCACAGTGGCCTCATGGCAGGCAGAACATACTTCCTTATCTCTCGATTTGGGGCTCAGCTATGTGAGCTGCTTTAAATGGCATATTAACAATGTGATGTAAGCAGAGACTTAAGAGTTGCTCATACATTAGACTTGTTCTTCTGAGGTTCTGCCATAGCACGAGAAGGACCTTCCCTGGGTATCTTTCTTGATCCAGCAGAATGAATAACCATAGGACAGAGAAACCTCACCTGGCCCACGGTCCTCAGCCAGGTGTAGGGTACCCTAATTGGCCTGCAGAACTGTGAGTGTGGTGATACGTGCTTTGTGCTGACGTTGACCATGCAGTTGACCATGCGGTGTCCTAACCTGTACGGCATCCACTCCCTTACTCCCTCATTCATTAATTCAGCAACAACCTAAAATGCTGCCATATTCCACTTAGGCCAACAGTGTCAGGTTCAGAAAACTGGCCAAGTTCAGCCAGCTAGTAGATTATGGAAACATATTTGAGAGACTAACCCTTGCTAGAGAAATCACCTCACTGGAGCAGCTGCTCTCAACTCACTGAAAAAGAAAGAGATGTACTGCTGCAGGATCTGTTAAAAATGACAATTTATTCATTGAAAAAACACTTATTAAGTACAAATAATTATTTGGGTAATGTGAAGAGCCTCTGATGGCAACCAGGCATTCTAACCTTTAGATGCAGTGATGTTACTATTCCTGAGGGTCTGTAAAGATCCTGAATTTATTCACTCATGATAAAAATGGGTAGGACAAACAGGGACCACTTTGTATTGAGAATTCTGTGCCCCATGATTTTAAGTCAGTCTCAATATAAAAAAAATGGGGTCAGACACTACATAATGATCAAGGGATCAATCCAAGTAGAAGATAAAACAATTGTAAATATTTATGCATCCAACATGGGAGCACCTCAATACATAAGGCAAATACTAACAGCCATAAAATGGGAAATCGACAGTAACACAGTCATAGTAGGGGACTTTAACACCCCACTTTCACCAATGGCAAGATCAACCAAAATGAAAATAAGTAAGAAAACACAAGCTTTAAATGATACATTAAACAAGATGGACTTAATTGATATTTATAGGACAGTCCATCCAAAAACAACAGAATACACTTTTTTCTCAAGTGCTCATGGAACATTCTCCAGGATAGATCATATCTTGGGTCACAAATCAAGCCTTGATAAATTTAAGAAAATTAAAATCATATCAAGTATCTTTTCTGACCACAATGCTGTGAGACCAGATATCAATTAAAGGAAAAAAAATCTGTAAAAAATACAAACACATGGAGGCTAAACAATACACTACTAAATAAACGAGAGATCACTGAGGAACTCAAAGAAGAAATCAAAAAATACCTAGAAAAAAATGACAATGAAAACACGACGACACAAAACCTATGGGATGCAGTCAAAGCTGTTATAAGAGGGAAGTTTATAGCAAAACAATCCTACCTCAAGAAACAACTCATATAAACAATCTAACCTTACACCTTAAGCAATTAGGGAAAGAAGAACAAAAATACCCCAAAGTTAGCAGAAAGAAAAAAATCATAAAGATCAGATCAGAAATAAATGAAAAAGAAATTAAGGAAACAATAGCAAAGATCAATAAAACTAAAAGATGGTTCTTTGAGGACATAAACAAAATTGATAAACCATTAGCCAGACTCATCAAGAAAAAAAGGGAGAAGACTCAAATCAACAGAATTAGAAATGAAAAAAGAGAAATAACAACCGACACTGTAGAAATACAAAGGATCATGAGAGATTACTACAAGCAACTATATGCCAATAAAATGGACAATCTGGAAGAAATGGACAAATTCTTTGGAAAGCAAAACCTTCTGAGACTGAACCAGGAAGAAATAGAAAATATAAATAGACCAGTCACAAGCACTCAAATTAAGACTGTGAATAAAAACCTTCCAACAAACAAAAGCCCAGGACCAGATGGCTTCACAGGCGAATTCTATGAAACATTTAGAGAAGAGCTAACACCTATCCTTCTCAAACTCTTCCAAAATATAGCAGTTGGAGGAACACTCCCAAACTCATTCTACAAGGCCACCATCACCCTGATACCAAAACCAGACAAAGGTGTCACAAAGAAAGAAAACTACAGACCAATATCATTGATGAACATAGATGCAAAAATCCTCAACAAAATACTAGCAAACAGAATCCAACAGCCATTAAAAAGATCTTATACCATGATCAAGTGGGGTTTATCCCAGGAATGCAAGGATTCTTCAATATACGCAAATCAACCAGTGTGATACTAGTTAATACTAGTATTGAAGGAAAAAAACCGTATGATCATCTCAGTAGATGCAGAAAAAGCTTTTAACAAAATTCAACACCCATTTATGATAAAAACCCTCCAGAAAGTAGGCATAGAGGGAACTTACCTCAACACAATAAGGGCCATATATGACAAACCCACAGCCAACATCATTCTCAGTGGTGAAAAACTGAAATCATTACCTCTAAGATCAGGAACAAGACAAGGCTGCCCACTCTCACCACTATCATTCAACATAGTTTTGGAAGTTTTAGCCACAGCAATCAGAAAAGAAAAAGAAATAAAAGGAATGCAAATTGAAAAGAAGAAGTAAAGTGTCACTGTTTGCAGATGACATGATACTATACATAGAGAATCCTAAAGACGCTACCAGAAAACTACTAGAGCTAATCAATGAATGTGGTAAAGTAGCAGGATACAAAATTAATGCACAGAAATCTCTTGCATTCCTATACACTAATGATGAAAAATCTGAAAGAGAAATTAAGGAAATACTCCCATTTACCATTGCAACAAAAGGAATAAAATACCTAGGAATAAACCTACCTAAAGAGACAAAAGACCTGTATGCAGAAAACTATAAGACACTGATGAATGAAATTAAAGATGATGCAAACAGATGGAGAAATATACCATGTTCTTGGATTGGTAGAATCAACATTGTGAAAATGCCTGTACTACTCAAAGCAATCTACAGATTCAATGCAATCCCCATCAAACTACCAATGGCATTTTTCACAGAACTAGAAAAAAAATTGCACAATTTGTATGGAAACACAAAAGACCCTAATAGCCAAAGCAATCTTGAGAAAGAAAAATGGAGCTCGAGGAATCAGGCTCACAGACTTCAGCCTATACTACAAAGCTACAAAAGTAATAAGACAGTATGGTACTGGCACAGAAACAGAAATATAGATCGATGGAACAGCATAGAAAGCCCAGAGATAAACCCACACACATATGGTCACCTTATTTTTGATAAAGGAGGTAAGAATACACAATGGAGAAAAGAGCCTGTTCAATAAGTGGTGCTGGGAAAGCTGCACAGCTACATGTAAAAGAATGAAATTAGAACATTCCCTAACACCATACACAAAAATAAACTCAAAACGGATTAAAGACCTAAATGGAAGGCCAGACACTATAAAACTCTTAGAGGAAAACATAGGCAGAACACTATGACATAAATCACAGCAAGATCCTTTTGACCCACCTCCTAGAGAAATGGAAATAAAAATAAACAAATGGGACCTAATGAAACTTAAAAGCTTTTGCACAGCAAAGGAAACCATAAACAAGGTGAAGAGACAACCCTCAGAATGGGAGAAAATACTTGCAAACTAAGCAACTGACAAATGTTTAATCTCCAAAATATACAAGCAGCTCATGTAGCTCAATATCAAAAAAACAGACAACCCGTCCAAAAATGGGCAGAAGACCTAAATAGACATTTCTCCAAAGAAGATATACAGGTTGCCAACAAACACATGAAAGAATGCTCAACATCACTAATCATTAGAGAAATGCAAATCAAAACTACAATGAGGTATATCACCTCACACCAGTCAGAATGGCCATCATCAAAAAGTCTACAAACAATAAATGCTGGAGAGAGTGTGGAGAAAAGTGAACCCACTTGCACTGTTGGTGGGAATGTAGATTGATATGGCCACTATGGAAAACATTATGGAGATTCCTTAAAAAACTCAAAACAGAGCTACCATATGACCCAGTAATCCCACTACTGGGCATATACCCTGAGAATACCATAATTCAGAAAGGGTCATGTACCACAATGCTCATTGCAGCTCTATTTACAATGGCCAGGACATGGAAGCAACCTAAGTGTCCACTGACAGATGAATGGATAAAAAAGATGTGGCACATATATACAATGGAGTATTACTCAGCCATAAAAGGAAACAAAATTGAGTTATTTGTAGTGAGGTGGATGGACCTAGAATGTGTCATACAGAGTGAAGTAAGTCAGAAAGAGAAAAACAAATACCATATGCTAACACATATATGTGGAATCTAAAAAAAAAAAAAAAAAAAAAATGTTCTGAAGAATCTAGGGGCAGGACAGGAATAAAGATGCAGACATAAAGAATGGACTTGAGGACACGGGGAGGGGGAAGTGTAAGCTGGGATGAAGTGAGAGAGTGGAATGGACTTATATACACTACCAAATGTAAAATAGATAGCTAGTGGGAAGCAGATGCCTAGCACAGGGAGATCTGCTTTGTGACCACCTAGAGGGGTGGAATAGAGAGTGTGGGAGGGAGACAGAAGAGGAAGGAGATATGGGGATATATGTATATGTACAGCTGATTCACTTTGTTATAAAGCAGAAACTAACACCATTTTAAAGCAATTATACTCCAATAATGATGTTAAATTTAAAAAAACGGGGGTAAGACTAAATGATCTCTAAAGGCTCTTTAGCTCTAAAATTCTAAACTTTGATGGCTATGGCAGGTCTCTATTGCTGAGTTAATCACCCTAGACTGTATCCTTTAGGTATCTGTTATTCATCAACATCTTGATAATCACAGGGAACGAAAGGGGGAAGAAAGGAGTTAATTGAGTGTTTCCATTTATAAATAACTTTGTAATATGCTATGGTGAGAGGGTTAGGTGCATTCTGAAAGTAGGTGACCTCTGTTCTAAAAGCTCGCTAGTAATTGTGATTTTTAAAATGTCTGCCCTTGAGTTCAGACAATAGCTCTCTAGCTTCAAGGTGGGTGGGTGTCTGTGGTTGCCTCCCAGGGTCCCATTCTTCATTCTTCTGCTGCAGATCAGACGTTCCTTAGGGGAGTCTCTCCCAGTTAGTTGCAGCTGCACAGCTGGATGGAGCTCACCTGCATCACCAGCTCTAGTGGCAAGACCACTGTTGTCAGCTATCTGGTGACCACAGTGACGAGTCAACCTTAGGGTAAGGCAAACTCCATGGGAGACAGCAGGAAGAGAAGGAAAGAAATCATAATGCGTTTTTAAATGCGTTTTTTGGTCTGCTAAATTAATCTCAAACCAAGATCAACTCTAATTCTGGACTTTACAGTAAATAGGTCAGTGAATTTAGGAACTAACGTCTACTGTTTAAGCCGGTTGGAGGTGGGCTATGTCTTACACCTGGATTCACTCTACCTAAAATAGAGTGTAACTTGGATACATAAAATTGGGAAACTGGGCTTCGTGGAGTCAAACGCAGAGTCCCATCCGGAGGTCACGTCCCACCGCTCCTGCCACCATCATCTTCCCCAGTCCATATCTCCACGTCAGGACCTGTGTGGGCAATTCGTCTTACCTCACCCGTCCTTCCTCTTCAATTTTTGGTTTGTCTCTGGAACGGATGAGGACCTGCAGCTCTAATTCCTGGGTGTTTGTGGCTTCCACTTCATTCATCCCCATTCCCATCCTCCAGGTTACATTCCAAAACACTGACGTCTATTTTGCCATCCATTTTCTCTTCTTTCTACCCATTACTAGCGCCCCAGGTTCATATTCAATTAACATAATAATATGTTAATAGTTAATTAGAACCCGAATTTCCTTAAAAGGAGAAATGCAAAGTTAACGAGTCTTGAATAAGTGTTTCAACGACTATTATGACTAGTAAGAGAGTCAGATTCTGAAAAGGGCTTCTGACCATCCAATTTCCAACACTGTTTTCTTCTTTGCTCAGTCTTCTGAGAATGTTAAAGAGATTTCTAGGTTTAAGCCTTGCTTTGATTTATTTGTTTTCTGCCCATTAAAATATGTAAATAAATAATAATAAAAAAGCATAACAACTTGCTTGTCTTATAAAGACATCCAATCCTTTCTAACTTAAGCAGGAACACATCTATGCTTTTTGCATTAGTTGTCCTCTTTAAAATTGTTCTCATATTTATTATTCTTTGAATTAAAATGTCTGTTTTTAAAAATCTCATATTTATTCCTCTGGATCTTATCACTGTCTGTTCCTGACTGCCTGATTTTCCATGGTGACTTAACTAATTTATTTCCATCTCCTCACAGCAAATGAAATTTCCTTAACCTTTCTCTGAGACATTACAAAGGATATTACTCACGGTGCTTAATTCCTTCCCACCTTTCTGGCAATTATATGCTCAGTGAGTTCTTGTCAAAGGCTACAGAGAATTCTCCAGGTGATACATAAACCCAACTTCATCCAGGAGAAGTAGAGCCCCCTGTGGTTTGCCTTATTTTCAGAATTATATCTATTGCAATATTTATTTTATCGACTGTATGAGACAAAACCACACTTGTGGTTTTACTCTCTTTTAAATCTTCTCCATTTTGATCTCCATCCCTGACTACTAATAGTAGGGGGTATATGGATATAGACTATTTTAGTCTTTCTTTGAAGCCCATAGAAATATGAACTCCATGTTTATTGAATTTCTATTATCAACTAAGCACCATATTGGTTATTTGGCACAATTATCATTATTTATTAATAAAACTAATTGTGAATTATGTCTCCAGGTTAGACTCTGCTCTGAACTCTAGGTTTATATATCCTGCTGCCTGCTTGGTCTCTCCATTTTGATGGCCAGTGGTATCTCAAAATTATCATGTCCAAATTAAACTTGATCTCTCAGTCCTGCTTTTACCACAGGTTTCCCTGTATTCATTTTTCCCAGTGCATATTAACTCCATCTCCAAGTCTTGTTATATCTTTCATAGAAGTATGTCTAGAATCTCATGCATTCTCACCACTGCCACCCCTTATCGAAGGCACCATGATATCTGTCCTCAACCAAAGCTTTGACCCCCAAACAGAATCCCATCTTTCCCCATGTCTGGAAATCACTGGGTAATGATGAGACTACTTGTTTCACAAGTTTTTAGAACCCCATCTTACCTAAAAGGAGACTGTTTGTGCATTCAACAAATATGTAGATGTTGAGGGTCTCCATCCTTGGTATTAACCACTTTATCAGGCAAGATTCCAGCAGAAAACAGGGTGCCCGCATGTAGTTCAAATGAAATTGTTCACATGGAATCATTCTTAGTACCCTTTGTAGAAGAATGAATTCTGTCTTCCCAATCTGAGTAAACTAGACGTCCCTTTTATTAAAAATATTTTAGAGACTTCACCTGGAAGGTGCTTCATAAAGGAATGCCTACCCTCCTTAAGATTCTCCCTCGACACAGTCTATTTTTTCCTTCAGACCCATAATGAAAGTAAAATTTCAGTATGTCCAAGGAAATTGCAAAGTTTACCCTGGGTGGAGGCAAAATATACATAAAGGAATTAAAAATCTTGTGAACTTTTATCCTCAGGAAATTGGGAAGCATGCAGAGGAATAGATCCTAATTATGAAAAATATCAAAAGGGACAAAATCTAAGATTATACAAGATAAAATTTTTATTTTTATGGGTCTGCTCAACAACAATTTAGGTTCTAATGTGTTAGCTTGAAGGGCAGGAAGTATTTGTAATAAACTGTTTGGTGGATTAATAGGAGCCTACATTAAATGGTAGTCTCTAATCGAAAAGGTTGGCATGCCAGAACTCGGCTGGCATGCTGTAGAGGAAGAACTCATCGGAAGTGAACATTGAAGTGAATGCTGGATGGGATCTAGTCTGTGATAAACTCCGTCACATCCTAAACATAGCCCTGGGAAGACCCACAGGAAATTCACTTCTCTGAGCTATCTAAAAATTTTATTGTGGAGGAAAGCACCAGCATCTTGATAGGGGGAAATTCTACAATGGAATTGGGCTCTTTGATTTCAGTGAGACTAACAGGGTCTTTAAGTAACAGGGTACAGATGCTGGTGGCATTTAACCCCCTGACAGAAGGTCTTCACATTACCATAAAAGACTTCAAGGGTGGAGTAACTGTCAGTGTTTTGACCCTTAGGAATCTGTGTGGTGACTAATTGATCCTGTATCCAAAGGAATAGCATAAATGTCCAGCCCACTAAGAGGCTACTTGAGCCGTATAAATTACGTGACTGATGAGCACAAACCTGATGTGAGAAACTAAAGTGAGAATTTATGGCCTGAAATGTTATTCCCACAGTTAATTGTCACTGGGCCAGGGGCCCTTGAATTAAGAGGATGTTAGATACATTTGAAGATGTATGTTCATAGCAGTTGTATGTAATCCTGCCTTAAATGTGTATGGTGAGTCTTTCTCTGTGCTTTTCCCAAAAGTACCTAAAGCCGTTTAACAAAGTTACTGTATAATGGAGAAAGGGGTACACCCAGATCTTCTGGGGTTCTGAGTTAGCACAAGTCAATCAGAACCGAAAGTGTCTGTATGTTAAGAGTGAGAGCTTATGACGGTCAGGCAATGAATGGAACGCGGCCTGAGTTAGTCACACAGTGGGTCAGAGTACCCAGGAACCCATTCTGTGGTTATATCCTTAGTTCCTCAATGTGCAGTTGGAATGGAAGTCCGTAACCACTAGCAGCATCTCTATCTTGATTCCTTAGCATGTTGTGTTAAAAGCCAAGATTGATACTGAAGGATGATGGTGGGTCATAGTAAACTTTACCAGGTGTTAGCACTAATTGCAGAATGTGTTCCAGATTTGGCCTCTTTATGCAAACAAGTCAAACAGCTCTGGGCTTCCCTGGTGGCACAGTGGTTAAGAATCCGCCTGCTAATGCAGGGGACACGGGTTCGAGCCCTAGTCCGGGAAGATCCCCTATGCCACGGAGCAGCTAAGCCCGTGCACCACGACTACTGAGCCTGCGCTCTAGAGCCCATGAGCCACAACTACTGAGCCCACGTGCCACAACTACTGAAGCCCGTGTGCCTAGATCCCATGCTCCACAGCAAGAGAAGCCACCGCAATGAGAAGCCCACGCACCGCGACGTAGAGTAGCCCCCACTCGCCACAGCTAGAGAAAAGCCTGCGTGCAGCAACGAAGACCCAATGCAGCCAAAAATAAATAAAATTGGAAAAAAAAAACGGCTCTGGCAATATATATGCAGCTACTAATTGATCAAATAATTGGTTTCTCGGTCCCAATTAATATATTCAATTGGGAGCAGTTTCAACTGGCAACGACAGCACTTGCCCTGCACTGTTATTTTAGAATTATGTCAATTTAATGTGCTCTTTTTAGCATAATATGCTAAATTTAACTCATATTAATTTCTCCTAGTACATCATACTGTTACATAACATAAATGACTTTTTTTGTTGGATAGGAGAACCTAGGAAAACCCTAGATGCTTTATTTAATATTTCAGTGATATTTATACATTATGCCAGAAATGTTTCAGTGATATTTATACATTAACGAAGTTTCTAGGGGCCTAATGGTCTGGATCAGGTTTGGATATAGCCGCTAAAGTATATTCCCTGTACCATCCATCATGGGAAAAAATAAATTATAAATCTTTGTTGGGAATATTTGCATTTTAGAGACAACATATAACACATGTATATGCTGCTCTGGTACATTTAGAGAATAACCCTTAAATCTCACAATTTTTTAATGTTAATATATTTTATTTACTTAAAGTTTGTTTTAGAAAAACTGAGAATAAAGTACAGGAAGTTCCCATATACTTCCTTTTCCCTCACACAGTTACCTCTATTATTAACATCTTGCATTATATATGGTACAATTCTTACAAATGATTAATATGATACATTATTTTTACCTAAAATCCATAGTTTACATTAGGATTCATTCTTTGCATTGTAATGTTCTATAAGTTTTGACAAGTGCAGGTATCCACCCTTACATCATTCAGAGCAGTTTCATTGCCCTAAAAATCTCCCATGTTCTACCTACTCATCCCTCTCTCCATCCTTCTAGCCCTTGGCAACCACTAATCATTTAAAAAAATGTAATTTGTGGTAAAATGCACATAAAACTTATCTTCTTAACCATTTTTAAGTGTAGAGTTAAGCGGCATTAAGAACATTTATATTGTGCAATCAGTCTCCAGATTTGTTCTCATCTTGCAAAACTGAAACTATACTCATTAAAAAACAGCTCCACAGTCCTCCCTTCTCCCAGCATCTCACAACCACCATTCTGCTTGCAGTTTCTGTGAATCTGACTCTACTCTAAGTACCTCATGTAAGTGAAATAATACAGTATTTGTCATTTTGTGACCAGCTTATTTCGCAAAGCATAATATCCTCAGGTTCATCCATATTGTAGCATATGTCAAAATGTCCTTCTTTATTAAGACTGAATAATGTTTTATTACATGTATATATCATATTTTTTAACCCATTCATCCGTCAATATGCACTTGGGTTGCTTCCACTTTTTGGCTATTGTAAATAGTGTGACTATGGACATAAGTGTACAAATGTCTCTTTAAGACCCTGCTTTCAATTCTTTTGTGTTTATACCCAGACGTGGATTATCTGGATAAAAGGTAATCCTAGTCTTAATTTTTTGAAGAACCACCATACTGTTTTCCATAGAATTATCCATAAGTCTGACAGTTTAGAGGGCTATGATACAGGTTCATTATTTGATGCAGCTGCCCTGACACATGGGCCTTATAATCCAGTAGATTCGATGGTACTTTTAAGTGATGTATCAGATATGGATGCTCTAGAGTGCCACCATAAGCCTAAAATAGTAATCACAGCCTAGACTCCTATTGTTTGGGAGTAAAGACTATGTTATACGGTACAGACAGTTGTCTCCCATTGAGAAGGAGCTCCTGATGTGCTGCGAGGCTCTGGTGGAGATAGAATGCCTGACCACGGGGCAGCAAGAGATGATGCTTGCTGAGCTTCCCAGCATGAACTGGGTGTTAATCTAATTTAAAAAATCATAACGTTGGGTAAACACAATAGCATTTCATCCATAAATGGAAAGGATTTGTTTGAGGTCAGGCCTGAGCAGATCTAGAAATCATAAAGTAAATTGCATAAGAAGAGGACTCACATTCCCATAGGCCTTCATCTTGCTGTTGCCCTGCTCTCCTTCAGCCCACAGCTGTGAGATCCTCAGGAGTCTTCCTTTAAAGATGGGCATTTAGGGCTTCCCTGGTGGCGCAGTGGTTGAGAGTCCGACTGCCGATGCAGGGGACACAGGTTCGTGCCCCAGTCCGGGAAGATCCCACATCCTGCGGAGTGGCTGGGCCCGTGAGCCATGGCCGCTGAGCCTGCGTGTCTGCAGTCTGTGCTCCGCAACGGGAGAGGCCACAACAGTGAGAGGCCTGCGTGCCGCACACACACACACACACAAAAAGTAAATACTGCAGCACTAATTGAATCTGAACATGTTGAGGAACCATGAAAAAAGAGGGCCTACTTTAAGTTAAACATGGATTAACTCTTGTGTTGTTCAGGGTCAACTGTAATCGGCAAACAAACTCCTGGGACTAATAAGTGATTATCACACGATACAAAGTTAATGTATAAAAGTCAATTGCTCTCCCATATACCAGCAATGAACAAGTGAAATTTGAAATTAAAACCACACTACCATTTATATTAGCACCCCACAAAGTGAAATGCTTGGATATAAATCTAACAAAATATGTACAAGATGTATATGAGGAAAACTATAAAACTCTGATGGACAAAATCGAATAAGAACTAAATTAATGGATGTATATTCCATATTCCTGGGTAGGAAGAGTCAAGATTTCCAAGATTTCATTTCCTTCCAAACTGATCTATTGATTCAGTGTGATGCTCATCAAAATCCCAGGAAGTTATTTTGTGGATATCAGCAAATTGATTCTAAAGTTTATAGCAAAAGACCCAGAATAGCCAACAAAATATTGAAGGGGAAAAACAAAGTTGGAGGCTTGATACTACCAGATCTAAAAATTTACTAAAAATATACAGTAATCAAGACAGTATGGTATTGGTGAAAGAACAGACAAATAGATCCAAGCAATAGAACTGAGAGCCCAGAAGTAGACTCACATAAATATAGTCAACTGATGTTTGATAAAGAACCAAAAAGAATATAATGGTACAAAAATAATATTTTCAACAAATAGTGCTGGAAAACCTAGACATCTACATGCAACTGAATTATCTGTTCTAAATCTCTGAGGATTTCAATTACTATCAAGATAAACTCCCAAAGTCCAAATTCCCAGGAGGGCACCTTATCAGAGGTCCTACACCACCTGCACCTGCTATTGTCTAGTCTATGTCTTTGATCCATATCCAAACGTGAGTGTTCTCCACTTATGCTATGCTCGTGCTGATCCGTCCTTCTTTTAGCATTTCATTCCGTAACATCTCTGCACGGTTTCGTCCTCACTCACCTCTAATAATCAAACCACGTATGGAGTTACGCTGGATTTTCCCAGAAATAAGACTATGTAGCATATTGCATAATAATGGTTCCTAGATGTTTGTTTGTGGCACACATTAAGATTGTACAATTTTAGGTAACACTTTTGAAGTAACTAGAGGAATCAAATTAACATTATTTAAAGTGTAATTACTGAGTTCATATATTAGTTCTAACAGGTTATTTTGTTGAGTCTTTAGGGTTTTCTACATCTATTATCATGTCATCTGTAAACAGAGTAATTTTACTGCTTCCTTTCAGATTTGAATTTTTTTATTTGTTTTTCTTGTATAATTGCTCTGGCTAGAACTTCCAGCGCTATGTCAGAAAACAAAAGTGATGAGAGTGTGCATGCCTGCTTTGAACCAAATCTTAGAATAAATGCTCTCTGTTTGTTTGTTTGTTTTTCTCATTAATTATGGCTTTAGCTGTGGGCTTTCGTATATGACCTCTATTGTATTGAAGTAGGTTTTTTATATACTTATTTTGTTGAGAGTTTTTAACCATGAATGAACGCTGTACTTTCTCACATGAGTTTTCTGCTGCTATTGAGATGGTCAAGTCGTTTTTATCTTTAATCTGAGCAGATTGTGGCGTATCGCATTGACTTATCTGTGTACGTTGAGCCAAAATTGTATCCTTGGATTAAATCTCACTTACTTATGGTGTGTAATCCTTGTCTGTGCTGTTGAATTTGGCTTGCCAGCATTTCATTGGAGACTTTTTCATCTCTGTCCATTATGGATATTGGCATGCAGTTTACTTGTGATAACTTTGCAGGGCTTTGGTATCAGGGTGATGTTGGCCTCATGAAATGACTTTGAACATGTTCCCTCTTCTATTTTATGGAAGGTTTTAAGTTGTATTTAGTATTAAGTCTTCATTGAATACTTGGCAGAATCCACTTGTGAAACCAGCTGGTTCCAGCCTTTCCTTGGTTGGGCAGATTTTGGTAATGATTCATCTCCTTATTTGTGATTGGTCTGCTCAGGCTTTCTATTTCTTCTTGATTCCGTTTTGGTAAGTTGTATGTTTCTAGGAATTTGTGCATTTCTTGTAGGTTATCCAATTTGTTGGCATATAGTTGTCCATGATAGTTCCTTACGATCCTTTTTATTTCTGAGGTAGTTGTTGTAATGTCTCTTTATTTCTCTTTATTTCTGAATTATTTATAATGTCTCTTTATTTCTCTTTATTTCTGAATAATCTCTTTGAATCGTCTCTCTCTTTTTTTCTTAGTCTAGCTAAGGGTTTGTCAATGTTGCTTACCACTTCAAAAAAACAGTTAGTTTTGTGATTTACCTATTGTATTTCTATTCTCTATTTGTTTTATTTCTGCTCTAATCTTTCAGTGGTGTTTCTATACACTAACAATGATTTATCCAAAAAGAAAATTAAGAAAACAATCCCATTTAGAATAGCATCAAAAATAATAAAATACTTAGGAAAAAACTTGAAGAGGCAAAAAGACATATATTGAAAACTGTAAAACTTTGATGAAGGAAATTAAAGAAGACAGATAAATGCAAAGACATCCTGAGTTCATGGGTTGGAAGAATTAATATTATTAAAATATCTATACTACATAAAGTATTCTACAGATTCAATGTTATCTCTATCGAAAGCTCAAAACAGTATGGAGGTTCCTCAAAAATATAAAAACAGAATTACCATATGATCCAGCAATCCCACTTCTGGGTATATATCCAAAGGAAATTAAAATATGCATCTTGAAGAGTTATCTGCACTCCTGTGTTAACCGTGGCATTATTCACAATAGACAAAATATGGAAAAAATTTGAATGTCCATCAACAGATGACTGGATAAAAAACTCATATATATATATATATATATATATATATATATGATATATGTATATTTGACATATATATATGTGTATATATATATATACACACACATATATGTATGTGTGAGATTCATCCTTAAAAAAGGAAGGAAATGCTGTCGTTTACAAAAACATGGATGAAACTGGAGGACATCCATGCTAAGCTAAGTGAAATAGACCAAAGAAAGAAAGACAAATACTGCACGATCTCACTTAGATGTGAAATCTAAAAGTCAAACTCATGGTAGCCAAGAGTAGATTGGCAGTTTCCAGGGATAGTGATGGGAGAGAAGGAACTGAGGAAATGTTGGTCAAAGGGTTCAAAGTTTCACTTATACAAGATGCGTGAGTTCTGGACATCTAATGTACAGCATGATCACAATAGTTAACATCGCTGAGTTGTATCTTTGAAATGTGTTTAAGAGGATCGATCTTAAATTGAATTTGCTAAACACACACACACACACACACACACACCACACAACTGGTAACTATGTAGAGGTGTTGAATATGTTACTGAGCTAGACTCTGGTGCTCTTTTCACAATGTATACATATATCAAAACATGAAGTTGTACACTTCGAATATATAAAACTTTTATATGCCAAAGATATCTCAGTAAAGTTGTTAAAATGTAATTACTACCTAAGTACAAAAATGTCTCCCGGTACCTATCGTTCTCTCATGCACAGAGACGCACACACTGTTGGATGGTTAACTCCTTAGTGTTGGTTTGATCTTTCAGCAGACCTCTTTACTGCCTTGATAGTGCTCCCTTTTATGACACAAATCATTCTCTGGCTTTGGTTACACTAAACCTCTTACCTCTAACAGCACGCTGTCACCATCTCTACCACATAGCACTTTAAAACAAAGTAACCTCCACAAGTCATCTGATTTTGTTTTGCACAGCATTAAAATTGCCTACCTTTAGACACAAAGAAGATTAAGTTACACATTTGTCAAGTTTTGTGATAGAGTTGAGAAAAATTCAAGTTAATGTTTGCCTTAGTACATAGGTAGAAATCACTGCTTTAAGAAATATATTCCACACTTTATTACAGTTATTTTTCTGGGTTTTTTTATTCATAATCTAAACTCCTTGAGGATGTAAATAAGCTTAGAAGCTAGAGTATACCTTTTGCGTAATCAAATCTAATATAACTTAAGTGGCAAATCTGTACCATATAAGTATCCTGGATTACAAGGAGAGACAGCTGGAATCAAGTCCCGCATTAGCTGTTTGATCTCCATGTACTCCATTAACGAGATCAGTCCTATTTCTTTACCTGTAAAATGAGATAAATAGACTGAATTAAATGGATCCTTCCAGCAGATCTAGAGGAAGTTGAGAACGCCATCTAAAGTGTGGCTTAACTAGCTTGGGTCAGGACTAGCTTGGGAGAGAGGTGGGGGGCAAATCACTTCATCGATATGGAAGGCTAGTCACAGGGTGAAGGGTGAAGCCCACAGCATTATGGTTCGACGTGTTAGGAATGGGGAGAGGACAAACATTCAATACTCAGCTATGAACAGTAACCACAACACCATATTTGATTATGGCTGCAGTTGTGTGGCTCTATAAAAGACAAAACTGGGCAGTTTCCACATTTCTATATAAGATTTACAATTCTATTTATAAAATTTCCCTTGAAAGCTGATATACATAGTTGATAAAAATAAAGAACAACCCCAGGTATGAGAACCTTGTTAGTAGTTTGCATGAATCACATCCATCTCATAAAATCATGACACAGTTGTTACGATACTAATGTAGAAATTCTTTAATTTCTGCGCCACTTAATTTGCATATCCAATTGACAGCTCATTAGAAATGATGAAAGCATAATTATGAAAACAAATCTAGAAGAAAGGACAAAGTCTTGACTGCTAAATTATTACTGAATGTATATTTTGTTTCATATTGTGGACTCGTTATTAGAGAAGTTAGTTAGTTTTTTTCCTCCAAGATCCCCACTCTAAGAAATCAGAAAATGAGATGCAAACACATACAAGAAAAACGCTACGCAGTATATTCATGGCCAAGTACAAAGTCAAAGCCTCAATTTCAATTTACCACCATGTTATCAATTCTAGGATATGGTAATGTTCTTATATTTGGCTAGAAAACCAGAATTCCAGTTCAACAATAATAAATTGTGTTGAATTTTATTGTAAAGATTAAAGATGTCTACTAACTCTAAAGGTCTAGTAACTGTCCTGTGAAACTAAGATATCTCTTTTAACTTAAAAATTTATATTATACGTTGGATCAATTTATTTACCCATGCATTCATTCTTTTAATTTATATTTGTTAAATGCCTGTGATTCAAAATCCTGAAACAAGTAAAAAGAAAAAAATAAGTTTGGTAAATTCAGGACTGCCTCACTAATAAATAAATAACTTCTACCACCATATAGAAAAGTGAACAACGTAGGAACAGATAGTTCACAGAAGAATAAATAAATTTCCTGTTGAACATAAAAAACTGTTTTTTTCTAATATTAAGAAAATGCAAATTAAAACCACATTGAGGTACAGGTTTTACATCTGGTAATGGTGAAGTATCTTGTAGTGGTTTAATTATCCTGCAGGTAACTATACACTCTTGAAACAGAAAGTAAGAGCTAATAATAACTAAAATAACAAACAATAACTCACTGGGGAATGACACAAATAAGCAGAAACTATAGGAGGACTTTAACTTGGGAAGGGGGCAGGTATTTTTATAACTTTGGACTGACAGTAGTCTATATTGAGGGCCTGAGAGCTACCTAGAACTTGGAGAGAAATTTAAAGTCTTTGTTTTTTTTTAAACACCAGAGGGCAGGGTTCCAGACAACTACACAGCTAGTATGTGGAAATATGGCAGAAATGAGAGTTAGACGGATAATGCTCTAAATTCCGCACACACAATCTCTGCCCAAATCTTTTGCTGACTCTTGCACTACTCATGAGTTTGACAGACTCCAAGCATCCCAGGTAAAGTTAAAATAAATATTTCAGCCACTGCTCACTGTAGTACTAGAGACATTGGAATTTGAGTTTAGCCTAATTAACTGTATGCTAAAGAAAGAAACAAAACAAAACAAAAATAAAAAGTAGTATCGTTGAGATGAAACTAAGGAAATCTCTAAAATACGTGTGTCATTCACAAAGTCCAGGATAAAATTTAAAATTATCCAAATTATTAGCTATATTTAAAAAACAGACAACAACAAAAACGCACGTGACATGGACATAAGTGACAAGATAAGAAATAAAGATCTTGTCATACAGAGTGAAGTAAGTCAGAAAGAGAAAAACAAATATTGTTTATTAACGCATATATGTGGAATCTAGAAAAATGGTACAGGTGAACCGGTTTGCAAGGCAGAAATAGAGACAGAAATGTAGGGAACAAACGTATGGAAACCAAGTGAGGAAAGTGGCGGGGGGGGTGGTGGGATGAATTGGGAGATTGGGATTGACATATATATATTAATATGTATAAAATAGATAAGTAATAAGAACATGCTGTATAAAAAATAAATAAATAAAATAAAATAAAATTTTAAAACACAAACAATAAAGATCAACTCTGAAGTGACTTGGATGATGGAACTTGCAGATGAAGATTTTAAAACAGCTATTATAACTATGCTCAAGAATAATAAAAAAATATGATGTGAATTAATAAGTAATATTAGCAGAAAAATGAAAACTATAAAGATAACTAACTGGGATTTTTTAAAATAAAAAATGCAATATCTGAAATTTTTTAAAAAATAGAAGAAAACATACATATTTGCATGGGGTTACCAGTAGATTGAAAATGAAAGCAGAAAGAATCAGCAAATTTGAAGATAGATCCACTCTTCAACTGGAGAAACTGAGAACAAATATAACATTTTTAAAAGTCTCAGTTATGCGTAGAACAATATGAAAAGTCTAACAGACATGTAATTGGAGCCCCAGAAAGAAAGGAGGTAAGAATGGGTAAGACAAAATATTTTTGAAGAACTAATGCTCTCAAATTTCCCCAAATTAGTAAAATATATAAAGATTCAAGCAGTTTAGTGAACACTAAGGAAGTTATATTCAAAGCTAGAATATCATAGCCATATTGTTAGAAACCAGAGTTACATTTTAAAAGAATCGAGAGAAAAGTGAATCATCTCATACAGAAGAACACCGATATGAAAGTTTGTCAACTTCTCACCCCAAGAAGATTAGAAGAGACTGAAAGCACAAGTCTAAATGACAAATAAAAAAATTATCTCGGGTTTCCCTGTGGACTCACAGTGGTTGAGAGTCCTCCTGCCGATGCAGGGGACACGGGTTCGTGCCCCAGTCCGGGAAGATCCCACATGCTGCGGAGCGGCTAGGCCCGTGAGCCATGGCCGCTGAGCCTGCGCATCCGGAGCCTGTGCTCCGCAACGGGAGAGGCCACAACAATGAGAGGACCGCGTACCGCAAAAAAAAAAAAAATCTCAATGAAAAAAATGTTGTGTCAGTATTCTTTTATAATAAAGACAAGATAAAGACATCACTGATAAGTGAAAAACAGGGAGTTTGCTACCAGCAAACCTACACTGTTTGAAATACTAAAGAAAGTTTTTCGGGCTGATGAAAGACGATGCCAGAGAGAATCTCAAATCGTCAGAAGGACTCCAGAGTCCTTGAAAGAGTAGATAGGTGGGTAGATATAAAAGTATTTTTTTCTGTCTTTAAAAATACATACAAAGTTGAAAACAAAAGAATAATATTGTCTTGTGAATTCCCATTGTACATCAGTGTAATTTATATACAACTTTAGTGTAAAGGAGAGAGAGGGTGGTAAATCAACCTTTTCACTGCCTGGTTCTTATATCCTGGTTCTTATATTTTATGTGTAGTGTTTAAATACTAGCTCTGATATTGTGTTCCCTTGGAAAACCACTAAAAGTGCAAAGAGTTATAGCCAAAAGGAGAACTAGTAAATTTTTAAAAAATTGTAAAATACTGAAACAACCAAAAACATTTTAAAGGAAAATACAGAAGCCTCCCTCTACCCCCCGAATATTTGGCAATTTAACATGTTTATAAATAAACCATGGATCAAAGAAGAAATAGCAATGGAAAAGTTAAAGTGTTTATAGTAATAATAAAACTAAAACATCAACATTTGTAGAAGTACGTAAATCAGTACTCGGTGGGGAAAGTATGGCTTTTAATGGCCATATGATGTGAAACCATATGATGTGAAACTGTATAAAAGCAGTGACTTAAGATTCCTCTTGAAGAGTCTAGATAAAGATGAGCAAAGTAAACACAAAGTAAGTGGAAGAAAGGAATTAATAATGACAGGATCAGAAAGAAGTGACGTAGAACATCAATAATGAAGAAATTTAAGAATGCTAAATTTTGAAAATTGATTTTTTTATTAAAAACCATCCCACACAAAAACCTCCAGGTCCGTGGTTTCACTAGTGATTACTTTCAAATACTAAGTTTAAAAAATGTACACAAACTTTTAGAAGATAATAGAGAGGAGAACACTTTGCATCTTGTTTTATGAGCAAGTATAAGCCTTTAACCAAAACTCAACAAAGAAATTACACACACACACATAAAATTATAGACCAATATCCTTCATGAATATATATGCAAAAATTCTTAAGATATTTGCAAGTCGAATCTTGCTCTGTATACTTACCATTGAAGATATAAAAGATTCTCCTTATTCAGAAAATTGGCAATTAAAGGGAAAACATTAAATATTTATCCTACTTTCCTTTGATAAATACATTTCAGTGAAATAACTCCAGTTAATGAGGGTTAGTTCTTTATACAACAATTGCAAGTAATAAAAACAGAAGGAAGTATAAACTTAGAAAAATGACCTTATTGCCTTTTTGCCTTCCAGACAACAGATACCAATGGATGAAACCACTAGATGAAATATTCATTTAAAAAAATGTATATCTTCTCAGTGGAGTCATCTGTCATTCACCCTCTGAGATCCTGAGACCACTAATGAATAATAACTAAAAGAGGGATAGCAAAATATTTTGTGATTGCTGTTTTTATATAGCATACAATATGAGGTATTCTTGCCAATAAAGAAAGTTAAACCAGAATCAAATCAACAATTAGTGCAAATTTTATTTTTTACAAGAAAAACAGAGAAGAGAGGGTAAATTAAACATCAGTTTGAAATAGTAAACATACCAATATAGAATATGGTACAGGGCATTAAACAAGATGTAGGTTTTCCTAAAAGCAATTCAGTGATTAAAAATAAATATATGAAAATTTGGGAGAGAAGTTGGTAATAAAAGAGGCCATATATATATTTTTTAATGTAATAAGTAGAACCTGTTTGAATCCTAATTGTATAAAAAACACATTTTAGACTATTGGGAAATTTTGAATATAGCTTGGATATCAGATAATAGAACATAATCAATGTTAATTTCTTAGGCATTATGTGAGAAAATATTCAGAAATCTTAGAGATTGTGATAAAATGCAAATGAGTAAAATCACATGATATCTATTTCTTTCTTTATAATACAACAGCATGTAAAATAAATAAATAAAGATAAGAAATTTCAGAAGCAAATGTACCAAATTCTTGATAATTTCTAGGTCTGTTGAAAGTTATAGTGAGGTGAATTAATACATTCCTCCCCAAATACGTTTGTTTGTAAATGCTTAAAACTATTCCCAATTAAAAAACATATTCTCTCTCACACACACACACACACACACACACACACACACTTGTGTAATTTACAGACTCTTTTATATGCATATCAAGTAAAAATTAATTTGACATTGATTTTCATATATTGGAAAAGTTGTCAGTTTTAATTTTCTCCACCAACAAAAATTAGGCAAAAATTGTTTAAAAGGTTTTAAAAATTTCTCAAGCTATATATTTTTGATTGTTTTTTTCATTAAATTGAGAAAATATTTCTCAAGCAAGTTTTTAGATTTATTTTGAATTGAAAGATGAACAGAATTAGAAAAAAAAGTAAAGGGCTCCTCTAAGTTTTGTTTTGATTCTGACTGTCCATATTAACAAGAGGACTTAGAAAAGTTATCAACTTCCAAGTGTCAGCTTTTCATCTGTCAAATGGGTTTCTAATTCTTTGCTATAATTATGATTAACAAAACATCTAACATGAATCAGAAGAGATGATGTAATTAAAATACTTCCCTAGACCATTCATCAAATCTTACAAGTGATTGTGCCTCCGCCCTCATTTAGATACCCTTCACTCCAGGCTTATGAAATTTATTTGTACCGTCTTCTGTGTCTCAGTGACACTTTTATTTACCCACCCCTCATCACTCACCTTCATGTTCAGAAGACAGCTCACAAATTCTGACTCCACCACATATTCTGCCATCTTTCTATCTTTGCTCAGAGCTATGGGTAAGAGGAAGGAGGAGAAAACAGCAACAACCAAAACATCCCACAGGAGATGCTAAGGCACTGAGGTAGGACAGAGCAGGAACTCATTGCTACTCGCTAGGGCTGAAGGATCAAAGGGAGGGATACTGTTACTGGAGCCCAGTGAGGACTGAGGTCAGGAGGGCCACCTGCCAGACGGACTCTCTGAAGAGAGTTGTCAAAGGACATCGCTGCTGGCAGAGAATGTGTGCCATGCCAGGGGGTACCTGAAATACCCCCAGCCTCCCAGTGACTCAACCCAAACAGAAACCAGAGAATAGAGAGTCCAAATATGGACGGGAAAGCAAACTAGGAATTACTGGAGCGCCTGCTTCCTCATGATTTTGACAGAATGAAACTCAGTCACCCTAAGATGATTGGACCTTCGTGTTCACAATCTCAGAAGAATATAGGCTTTTTTCTCTTTCTCCTTCTCCTTCTCCCTCTCTATCACTGTCTCTATCAATCCTATGGAACCAAACAAAAATTTCATTTACAGTAAATTCCGTACTTTAACTACATATGTCAAGATCACAGGGCGATCTTGCCTTCTTTACCGCTCTCTCCCTAATAATCAAAGGCATGTATGACTGGATTCATAAATATTTGCTGAATGATGAATGAATGGGTTAGATATTTTGCATATAAAACTTAAAGCCATTATTAGAGTGATATAACTAGAAAAATATTTTGAAAGAATTGTTGTCAAACTATTTAAAATGGTTTAAGAATCTTTTAATTAGATTTAGAAAATAAATACCATCACTTGCAAACTACACAATAACAGTATACAAGTAAGATTGTAAGTCGAGAAACCTGATTCTCTTGTCTGCTTTTTAAATAAAGAATGAAAAACAAAATTCTAGCCAATAACCAATTACATTTTTTAAAAAAACTACTTCAAATCAATGTTAATTACAAATAAAAGAGAGAGATGAACAGAGAGTTTAAAATTAACAATTGAATGTGGGTACCTGCGTGTAGACACTTTTGGAAAGGCAACAGAGATAATGTCAAACTCTAAGAAAAAGAGAATAAAAAGCCCAGATAATGAATAAGTCTAGGATTAATTTCCATAATGTTCTTTATTAGCTTTTTTTTTTTTGGTTATTGCCTCTAAACATTTTTAAAGTTTGTTACATCTCGACAGAACCATGGAATCTATTTGTCAAGTAAAAATAATGCTAGCTGCTCTAACAAATAATCCCCCAATATTACTGGCTACTTTTAGCATAACAAAGATTTATTATTACTGAGGCGGAGTCTGATGTAGATATATTTGGTTGGGCATATCTCTTCCATAGCTTTTGTCCAGGGAATAGTGATCAAGGCCCATTCTGACTTGTGGCTTGGACAATTCAGAATCTCCTGCAGCCCGCTGTGTGGACATAGGTGAAGGGGAGAGAAGACAGAAAATCTTGTGCAACAATTTAGGAGTTAGGCATGGAAGCAGCAAACACCTTCCCTTACATTTAATAGATAGAATGGGCCTAACCCATATATAAAAGAGGATTAGAAGTTGTGGTCTTTTTGTGTCTGTAAGTTAGAAAATAAAATAACTTGGTGAACACAGAGCAATGACTCTGCCACTGAAGGTAATATTGTCCAGTGATTCTACTGATCCCCTCTGTTAGGTGTTCTGCAAGTGTACAGCCATTTTGCTGTTTACACATCTCCCTAAAAGAGATGGGTGTTTATCTCTTTCACAAAGTCTCATACCATATTGAAATATATAATTAAAAAAAAAAAAAACCACCGCTTAGCACAGGGATATCAGCTCGGTGCTTTGTGACCGCCTGGAGGGGTGGGATAGGGAGGGTGGGAGGGAGGGAGGCGCAAGAGGGAAGAGATATGGGAACATATGTGTATGTATAACTGATTCACTTTGTTATAAAGCAGAAACTAACACACCATTGTAAAGCAATTATACCCCAATAAAGATGTTAAAAAAAAAAACAAAAACTTGTTCTCTGTCAAATCAACATGGATTTTATTCTAATTGTGCTCAGAGGATAGCTATCTTCTTCCCTGCCCTATTTTGTTAATATTTATACAAGGAGATTCATGTTATACAAGAGAATGTTTGCTAGAACACCCTGTTTATGTATGTTTCCAGATTTTTCTTTAACTTTTATTTTTACCTATCTGCCTAACTCGCTCTATTTTTGCTATTCTGTGTAAGGGTTGGTTTTAGCCTGATACCTGAATCATTCTCCGTAAGAATTTGAGTAAAATCCGATTGGATATTTTGGAGTTGTTTTTCAGTTAAAGATTTAAAAGCAATATGATTGCTTACTGCATACGTATCTCGAAAACTGCTGAACGTCCACTTTTTTTAGAAGTTGAAAACAGTTGAAAAATTGTGTTAAAGCACAGCATTAAATCAAGAGGAAATCTTGATTTACAACTGCATCTAAACTTGAGGGTTTCCACCATCAGTGTTATCATCAAGTTCATTTTAAGTTGGAGTAGCTATTTTTGACTGTCTATGGCTGTTTTCGGGATTATTTACCATCTTGTAGATCATTACATATTAGCAGTGGAATGGACATCAGGGACATACTAGCTTAGCCCTCTCAATACATGGGGAAGGGAGGGGCACCAGAGAAAGTAGACCAAGCCAGGCTTGCAATATACATCTCCACAACTCTGGGTTGGAAATAACCTTGACATTGCTGGAAGTCCAGACACTAAAACCATATTACCAAAGAAGTGGTGGAAACAAAAATGATGAAGATACGTACATCTTCCCACAGGCATTGTCTGCTCTGTTCTACTCATATCGGTTATCTTGAGATTCTCTGAACCTGTGGCGCTCATTTTCATCCCTTTGTTTATTTAGTATATGCTCTCTCTACTCCCTGAGGGCAATCACTATGTATATTCTGAACTTAACTCTCTCCTGAATCCAGCAGTAACCTGCATTGTGTTGTTTCTGCTCCGTACACCTTCAACTATTCTGATGTGTGCTCTCTCTCTCTCTCCCCTACTCTCCACAACCCAAATACACTCAGTGGAACAGTACTATATGTATATTACTATAATATTATATCATATCATAAAGGTCACCCTTTGACATTACAGGATACAGTCTAGTATATTAAGAGCTGAAGATTTTGAATTAGAAAGTCCCAGGTTTGATTTCTGACTCAGTTATTTAATTAACAGTTTACTTATTAGGCAAGTTTTAGAATGTCCTAGGGTTCAGTTTCTTAATATAAAGCAGAACAAATAATACCTAGTTCTCATGGTTATGGAGAGAATTAAATGAGATAATTCACCTAAAGTAGGGTTGCCAGGTTTAGCAAATAAAACTACAGGATGTCCAGTTAAGTTTGAATTTTAGATAAACAGCAATAATTTGTTTTAGTATCTGTATTGTTAGTTTCCTAGGGCTGCCGTAACCAACTACCACAAACTGGTGGCTTAAAACAACAGAAGGGCTTCCCTGGTGGCGCAGTGGTTGAGAGTCCGCCTGCCGATGCAGGGGACACGGGTTCGTGCCCCGGTCTGGGAAGATCCCACATGCCGCGGAGCGGCTGGGCCCGTGAGCCATGGCCGCTGAGCCTGCGCGTCCGGAGCCTGTCCTCCGCAACGGGAGAGGCCACAACAGTGAGAGGCCCGCGTAACGCATAAAAAAACAAAAAAAAAAAAACAAAAAAACAACAACAAAAAAAAAACAACAGAAATCTATTCTCTCACAGTTCATGGGACTAGAACTTTGAAATCGAGGTGTCTGTAGGGTTGGTTTTACAGGAGTCTCTGATGGAGAATCTATCCCATGCCTTCTTCCAGTTTCTGATGGTGGCTGGCAATCCTTGGCTTGTAGATGAATCACCTGATCTCTGCCTTCATGTTCACATCACCCTCTCCTCTATGGCTGTGTCCTCTCCATTTTTTTTTTGTTTGTTTTATACAAATTTGTTTGTATTTTTTTGTTTGTTTAATACATTGGCATTGGATTTAGAGCCCACCTTAAATCCAAGATGATCTCATTTCAAGACCCTTAATTACATCTGCAAAGAACCTTTTTCCCAATAAGGCCACCGTCACAAGTTCTCGGGGTTAGGACTTGACATATCCTTCCTTGGGGCCATTATTTAAGCCACTGCAGGTATGTATCAGATACAGCATATTGCATGAGACCTATGTATACTAAAACTTATTTGCTGCTTATCTGGAATTAAAATTTAACTGAGCTTCCTGTATTTTATCTGGTAACCCAAATGTTCTATAAATTAATACCTGACAAATAGCAATGGCTAAAATGAATGAATAATTAACTGTAGCTTTTACTTTCAATTTTTTTCTAGAGAATTTGTTTCAATAACTTCATAACTACATTGTATTCATATATACTAACTAAAATGAATGTTGTTGATATCACACTTTTCTGGCATTTGCATGTTAATCTTTTAGAAAACACTTAAATAAAATTTAACATTTGAATTAGTCATTGGTCATGCAATAAATATATCGCATTGCAACTTCTAACTGCTAGGTATTAACCCTCCTGCTTTAATATGGATAAGATTCAAAGCCCTTGCCTTTGAATATCTTATACTTTGGTGGGAAAATATGCAAATATCTTTCAAAGTACTTACAGTTCTGTTTAGCTAATTAATCATTCATCCTCACCTCCATGTAACAAATAATTGAAACTAATTAGACAAGTAATTCAGGCAAATAAAATAATTTGGGAATAGGGTAAGACATTATGTGTCTTTACAGAATACTTCCTAAACTGCTAATATTGTTATCTAAAATGAAAGAAAGAGATCACATAAGAGAGTGTGTGCTTTCTTGATGCTCTAAATATTTCCTATGTCTTAAAAAAATATTTCTATCTTCTTTCAGTTTTTCTCTTTGTAATGACCTTTGCTGAACCGTGACCGGGACACACACCTAGAGTAAAAAATATATTTTTTAAAAGAGATAAAAATAATAAACCAATATTGGACAACATGTAATCTTACATGATACACAATTTTTAAAAATAAATATAATTCATTATAAAATGAAAAGTAAAGTCCACAGAACAAATGCTAGACAACAAACAAGATGGTAGATTTAATTCATTCATATTGGTAATTACATTAAATATAGTGGTATAAAAACAACAATTAAAAGAAATGATTCTGGGCTTCCCTGCTGGTGCAGTGGTTGAGAGTCCGCCTGCCGATGCAGGGGACACGGGTTCATGCCCCGGTCCGGGAAGATCCCACATGCCGTGGAGCGGCTGGGCCCGTGAGCCATGGCCGCTGAGCCTGCGCGTCCGGAGCCTGTGCTCCGCATCGGGAAAGGCCACAACAGTGAGAGGCCTGTGTACCGCAAAAAACACAAAAAAGAAATAATTCTTAGACTGAATAAAATTTAAGAACCGAATACATGCTGTCCACAAAAAATCTTCTTCATGTAGAATGATACAGATAGTTTAAGAATGAGCAGAGGAAAAGCATATGGACCATCAAAACACTAGTCAAGAAAACGAAAAGCTGGGGTGAATACATTAATATAAGACAAAGTAGCATCCAGAGCAAGGATTGTTATTGTTAAATAATAACCTCACATAATGATACAAGAATCAAGTCCCCTAAAAGACAGAAATAATCCAACAATTCAAAATACACGAGGCAAAAACTGGTAGAACTGCAAGAAGAAACAGGCAAACCCATAATTATAGTTGGGATTTTGCCCCCCTCGCCACATAGTCTACAGAACAAGTACACAGAAAATCAGTAACGATATAGACTGTCTTAAGAGCTATCAACAAAATT
Organism: Phocoena phocoena; assembly: GCF_963924675.1. Lineage (NCBI taxonomy): Eukaryota > Metazoa > Chordata > Mammalia > Artiodactyla > Phocoenidae > Phocoena > Phocoena phocoena. The sequence goes on from NC_089235.1 coordinate 75,679,161, forward strand.
ATCCAAGTTGTCATTCATAGGACACTTCACCCAACAATAGAAGAATAAAATGATTTTCAAGTGCACTTGAAACCTTCACCAAGGAAGGACATATTCTGGACAATGAAGCAAACCTCAACTATTTTAATTAATTGGAATCATTCAATGTATGCTCAAAAGTAACAGATTAGTAAAGATAAACAACAGAAAGATTTATGGGAAAACGCCACATCTTTGAAAACCGAAGACCACACTTCTAAATAACCTGATGGGACAAAGGTGGAATTATTCAGGAAATTAGAATATATTTTGAATTTAAAAAGTGAAAGTGCCACATATCAAAATTTGTAGCATGTAGCTAATGTATTGTGTCAAGGAGTTTCAAAACATTAAATTCTTATATTAGGAAAGAAATAAATTCACAAATCAATCATTTAAGCTTCTACCTTAAGAAACAAAATGAAGTGTGAATTAAAAAAGCAAGCAGAAGGGATATAATAAAGATCAGAACAAAAATCCAGAAAATTGAATACAAGAAAAACAATAGAGAAAATCAATGAAATCAATCGATTGGTTTCCAAATCAACTGGTTTTTGGAAAAGATCAAATTGATAAACCATTAGCCAGACTGATCAAGAAAAATAGAAAGAGATAAGACCTATATTACCAATCTCAGGAATGAAAGAACTATAATAAAGAACTCTACAGACATTAACAGTGTAATAGAGAAATATTATGGAAACATTACACACATAATTTGGCAACTTATGAAATGGACAAATTTCTTGCAAGATAGTGCCACATCTCACGGAGAAAAGAACTAAGTAATTTGACTTGTGTTATATCTATTAAAGACACTGAATTTGTAGTTGAAACCTCTCCAACAGTGAAAGGTCCAGATCGTTTTTCTGGCAAATTCTACCATACAGTTAGTGGTTCTCAAACCCTGGAGCTTCCTGGGTGAAATCTGAAACTGGCCCCATAGACTGAAATCAGGGAGAGCCAGAAGAAAGGCAGATCACTTCAGATTGGTAGGTGGCAGGTTGAATAAGCAGGGAGCTTACATACAAGGCTTGTTTTTGTTGGCGAGGCAAATGGATCTCCGTACCCGCCAGCCAGAACCTTAAAAGTTTACAAGGTGACCTTAATGGGGTTTAGTCACATACACCATCCAGATGCTCTCTCACATTTGTGTCCCTGAAAACAGCTTCCACTATGGGAACAGTGGGCAGAGTACAAGTTCCAAGGACACAGGAAGGCGTGAGGAGCCTCCGATTGCCCGGGTCCTACTTTTGGGTCAGCAGACAGTCACGTCCTCTTGATGACTTCCTCCAGCAATATTTAAGGAAGAAATAGTACCATTTCTACGCAAAGTACTCAAAGCAGTACAAAGAGTTAGACATTTTAAAAATGTGGTGATATTTGATAACGAGAGAGAACATGTGTTATCATCGTCAAGTCTTTTTTGTAATTAAGACCACCCGTTTGCAAACATTTTGCAGTACCTTCATTTAAGTTTTGTATTTATAAATATATTTGTAAACTTTGAGAAATTTAACTTTAATTGCACTGGTAGATTCATTGGAGCCTGCTGAATACCATCATGGTTATCCACTATACAAGGAATTATTTGGTTGTGTAACACAGTCAATTTCAAGTATATATCTGCTCTGCTGATTTCTTAATTTAGTAAGAACATTGCTTTTACCACACAATGCGCTCCACCAAAATTGTTTTTGTATTTTCATGCTGGAATATTAAGTTATGTTGGAGTAGCAGAAATGACCCCTAAAGACCCAGCAGTTTGGGGGCATCAGGAGACCATAAGAGACCCTCATGATGGGCAGGGGCATCACGAGGTGTCTCCCAACAGATTTGCAGGCTTGGGATGTGGATGAGTGGGAGTCAGAGCAGGTAAGGGAGAACTGGGCCGTCTGGGATACGCCTAGTGGTTGTCACTGCCGACGAAATGGTTTATTTGACCTCTTGGTGTCTCTCAGAAATACCAAGGGGATTTTTATCTCAGATACCGCTGCTTTTGTGCCAGTGGACCCACACAGATGTCTGTTTCTCTGGAGAGGTTTTCTAGTTCACTCTGGATTTTATTACTTCTTCTGATCTCCTTCTACTTTCAATATAATTATCGTAGCAGGTCTTACAGGTCGTTGTCCTCTTTACTTCATGTCGGTGCCTCCAACCAGACTGAGTGCCTTAAAGCTATGAGCAGGCCTTTATTTACGTCTGTAACTCCAGGGCCTAGGACAATGCTTGACACGGAGTTAAGAACTCCATAAATATATATTGTGCAAAACCAAATTATAGCATAGATATGATTTTGCATTCTGCCTTTGTCACTCACTATTTTATTATAAGCATTTCAGTTTGCTTTATAGCCTTCATAATTATCACTTTAATGGCTGCATAAAAGTCTATCAAATTTGTGTGTCATAATTTGCTGTCTTATTTCCACTTTGTATATTGAAGTTATTGCTACAGTTTTACTATTCATTAAATATTTAATTAGATATTACTTTATCTGGTTTGAATTTTGAAAGCTTGAAGGCATGATTTGGATGACTCATGTCTCTTAAAAAGTCTTTATGATGGAATTTGATTACTTTTCCATAAACACATTTTCTTGTTGATCAAAGTAATATTTAATATTATAAGTCAGGATATGGGTATATGAACAAAGACTATATAATATATACAAATAAATATACAATGATATGTAAATATATAAAATATAAACCGTAGATAGGAATATTTTTTAAATTGAGGTATAATTGATGTGTAAGAAATATTTAACTATATGCATGAAAATAGGAGATGTTTGCCATTTAAATTGGGAAAAAAATATGAGAAAAGAAAGACCTTACACTCAAGTTGAAATAATTTAAAACAAAAAGTTCAGTCTGGCAGACCTCTGCAGAGGAAAACCTAGCATCAGACAGGAAAGATTTGGTGGGCTTTGGAACACAGGTCCCCAGTAATTATAAGCTGAACTCAAGGGGCCAGCTTAGAGAGCTATAATTTTCTAATTCTTTTCTAACCCATTTAATGCAAATATAATTGGTTAAAAATTTGAAATGATTATATATAACATGGATCAAATTTCAAAAATCATTACCAGTAATTTATTTTTAAATAATTTTATAAATATATAATTTATATACAACAAACCACACATGTATTGAAAATGTACAATCAGATAAGTTTTGACATATATATAAATTTTGAAATCATTTTCACGGTCAAGACTGTGAACGATCTCATCACCCCCCAAAATTTCCTCATCTCTTTGTTTTCTCTCCTTCTAACCCCTCCCTGTGTCCTCTCATAACCAGACCACCTGGTAACCAGACAGACCTGCTTACTGTCACTATAGATTAGTTTGCTTTTTCTAGAATTTCATATAAACAGAATCTTACAGTATGTATTCTTTTTGTCTGGTTGCCTGTGTGCCAGCAATTCTGGTAAACATTTTTATATGTGTAACCTATGTCATTGACTTTAAAGTGTCAAATTTTTAGATGACAAATGACAAGAGACAGCTTTGACATTCTGCCTTGAAAGAGAGAGTCTTACCTGAATTCTTGTCCTATTTCATGGCCCTCCTACCCTCAGACTATGGAGATGGTCTCTGAGAACAGGAAAAAGTCTGACCGTCTCCTGTTTGCACAGTAGTTATCCTAAAGCCTTGCATCTGATCCTACAAAGCAGATTTGTGTTGATTGGAGCCAAATTGAAATGAACTGAATTTAGAGGAGCAGACGGAGTGCTATTTAACGACTCCTGAATTCCCAGTTTAAGGAATGTTACACAAAAGAATAACTGCACATTGAGTGGTCGGTTTCCTACAAGGCTGGAAACAGAAACTCAAAAGTTGGTCCCCAAAGTATGTGACAGCACTTACTTATTTAAGTCATCATTCAAGTGATCCAGAATTTGTCCTAATAACATTTTTCTTAATATTTTATTTTTAAAAAACCATTGAAAATTAGAACTTTTGTGACCCTGAGAATATGTTCATATGTCCAGGTTTTGGAAATATTGGTGCAGAGAGGATCATCCTGAACAATGTCAAAATACAAGAGTTCAAGGCCCACTTCTAACATGTCTCTATGTAATCTCACCTGTTTTTTTCTGAATTCCAGTTGCCTCATTTGGTAAATATGGGTAATAGGAACCAATAGGGCTGTCGTGAAGACTGAATAAATGGGAAGTATGCATACTCATCAAGCGAGTGTTCTGTATGTTGTCTTTGACGAGTAAGTGTGAGTATAACCAACTGAGAATTACATGGGTTCTGGGCACTTAAATATGAAATCACTGGTGGGACACGGGGAGCCAGATTGCATTTGAAGCCTGGCTCTTTCGGTCAGTGCTTTTGACCTGTCTTTGGCAAATCTACATCACTGTGGACCTAGAAGCAAGGAGCCTATGTTCAAGTCACTGTTAATCAATGACTAGCTTTTCAGCCTTGGGCAGCCTATTCAGTCTTTCTCAATCTGAATGGACTTATTTGTAAAATGGTACTAATTGTACCTGTTTGTCTTGTCTCACAGAGTTGTTTTGAGGAAAAAGTATATTGCCAGGAAATTTTCAACGCATGGCTGTTTATTGAGCACTGGAGTAGTCATCTGGGTGGCTGGCTTTATTTACGTCCACCCTTTCTGAGCCAGGTACCTTTGGTTCCATTGAGAAGGGTTTCACAGCGTTTGATTGACTGTATCCATTCGTCATAAGGGTCATCCTGATACATCGCTTAACCTGAGGTCAGGCTGGAAACTGACATGAAGGGAAAGACTCTGGTTACTGACTGAGATGCCAGGGCAGCTCCAAGGCTTCCCACCCACCAGAAGGCTGTCATTTCAGACTGACATCCCTCCTGAGCTCCGTCTCCAGTGCTGCCGCTGCCCTGAGCAGAGGACCTTTTGTTCTTACTATGCAGCTGTCGAGGGTGCTGACAGGCAGCATCAGCTGAATGAAACAAACCAATGTCAGAACTTCCCAAAAAGATCTGTAAGTTTGCCGACAGCCATTTCATCTCATTACAAATGCCACAGCCCTCTGAGAGCCTTCTTTCAATGTGTCACACTCTTGAAGTCATTTTGCGATGATCTTCTCTGCCAGGGCCTCTTTCAAAAAAGCAGCATAGTCAGTCCTCACAGGGATGATCAAGCATGAGTCCTGTGCTCTATTCCTAGAACAAATTAATCAAATATGACTGGAAGGAAAGTCCTGCACTGAGTTATCCGGTAACATAGGCAGCAGAAAGCCTAGTACATCAGGATAATTTTACAAATATAAAATGAAGGAAACGAGGGGAACGAGGGGTTGTTTATTAACAAAGAGATATAAGTAAAGTAATACAGAATTTTAGTGATCGAAAGGACTTGATTTATGTTACTATTAAATACATAATTTTTTAAAAAATATTTTCTAATGACTACAAAAGCAAGTGTCTAGCTCTCTGTTTTTTTGAGTGGCGAGCAGAACAGAAAGGGCCCTTGCTCCCTTGACACTGATATCCTAGTAAAGAAGCTACATGTAAGTAAATAACATATGCAAGTAAATGTAGATAATGAGTGAGTAACTTTTCGATGGAGTCATGACCTCCCACCCAAATCACTAAAAAATGCATAAATAAATTCTCCAAACAAGAAAAACAAATCCCTAACTTGAGCTAAATAGTGATTTATGGTCAAATTTAAGAACAGAGTCTAGAGCTATAATTATTTTCTACTTTCTCACTAACCTTCCTATGGAAGAAATCATCCTGTTTTGTCCTAAGAGCCTGAGAAGAGGCACACTGTAGACAAGAGTCCCAGAGTTCTTTTGATTATTGTAAATTCCAAAAGCAACTTTAAAAGGTCAGAGACTATAAGATATGACTAGGCATCCAGTAGGAGAAGGAGGCTGGGCAGGGGTGGGATTTAGAGCTACTGGCGTTTGTGTGTGTGAAAGAGGGTAGGAAGAGTTGGAGGTGATGGGATCAGGCTCCTACAAATCCTTCCGGACTTTTCTTTCTTTCTTTTTTTTATTATCTTTATTGGAGTATAATTGCTTTACAGTGGTGTGTTAGTTTCTGCTTTATAACAAAGTGAATCAGTTATACATATACATATACCCCCATATCTCTTCCCTCTTGCGTCTCCCTCCCTCCCCCCATCCCTATCCCACCCCTCTAGGTGGTCACAAAGCACCGAGCTGATCTCCCTGTGCTATGTGGCTGCTTCCCACTAGCTATCTATTTTACGTTTGGTAGTGTATATATGTCCATGCCACTCTCTCGCTTTGTCACAGCTTACCCTTCCCCCTCCCCATATCCTCAAGTCCGTTCTCTAGTAGGTCTGTGTCTTTGTTCTCGTCTTACCCCTAGGTTCTTCATGACTTTTTTTTTTCTCTTAGATTCCATATATATGTGTTAGCATACGGTATTTGTTTTTCTCTTTCTGACTTACTTCACTCTGTATGACAGACTCTAGGTCCATCCACCTGACTTTTCTTTAAGATATAGCCAGCTACATCAACCTCTAACATGTCCAGCCTCCCCTCCACTATCCACATCACTGATGTGTTTCCTGGATTCCCAGGTAGAATCAGGGTGCAAACTGCAGTGGGACATTAGATTTAGGCATCTCCTGCTGTATTCTTCCAGACAGAAAACAATTGCATCCCAAGGCTGTGGATACTCAGAATGTCTAGGAATAGACAAGTGAGTACAACAGCTCAGGCAAAAACATCAGGATACAACTTGCATCTTTTTCCGTCTCTCGCTATGATTTCTTCTGGGTTCACTTCATGTTAAGGCGAGTCCTTGGGGCAGACTTCAAAGATTAATTTGGTTAAAACATAAAACTAAGTAAAAGAGGAGAAATAGAGAGAAAGAGACATAGAGACACAGAGAGAGGAGATGAGAGACAGAGACAAAGAGACATAGAGACACTCTTGAGTCCAGAACACTAGGCAACCTGTCTGTCGTAAATCAGCCAGTAAATTGATAAATTTAAAGTATGAATAAATCAATACCGTTAATACCATTGCGAGGTGGTTACATGACCAGAATGAAGGCATGCATGGAAAATTCTCTAGTATTGTTAGTGCCAGCATATAACAGATGCTCAGTGAATGTTGGGTAGCTGAATCGAAATTCAATGAATGCCTGTTCAGGAATCAAAATACTTTTATTCATAGTCCAGTACTCTTCTCTATGCTACCGAACGCAAGTGTGTGTGCCTGACTCACAGTCAGGCCAAACAAGACTAAAATATCAGAGCTTGGAGCAGAAAAAGGTTTGTTGAAGTCCCATGCGAGGAGACCAGGTGGCTCATGCCCAGAAAAACCCCGGGCTCCCCTAAGGGTTCCAGCAAAGCATTTTTAAGGGCGAGGGTGAGGAAGGAGCGTGGTAGGTTGTTGGAAACTTCTTGGTGTTGGAATCCTTTGTTCTTGCAGCCTTCTACATAGGTCAGGTCATGATGTTCCTGTAAATCTCCAACAAGACAAATGTTATTCTCTGTTGCAACTTTTTATCTCTATATGAATGGAAAAGTGCCATACCCTTAAAGGTCAGAGCCTTGAGAACCATCCTGTATATTTCAGGCTATAGACAATATTCTTAACTCAAAGCAAAAGCAATAGAATACAAAGGTTAAAGTAAAAGAAACAGATCTGATGTGGAGGCAAATTTGTTCTTCCCTATTACAAGTAGATTTTCAGGATCGAGTAAGGCAGAAAGCTATGTGAACTAAGCCTGTGTAGCTTCTAGCTCCCTGTTGTACTAATACAAATTAGACTCACTCTAGCTCCTTTTTCTATCAATATATGTTTAAATTGTTTTGTGCTGAAAATTTTTAAGTGGAATAGAATAACCATCATCAAATTGAGAATCATATATTCCTAGTGTTAATCCTGGGTCACTTATTTCCTGCCTTTGTGACTTTAAACAAATTACTAACTCTTCTGAGTAGATGTATTTAATCAGTACAATGAGGACAATATTACTTACTTCGCTAGTTCATCGGGAGGACTAATTTTAACAGTACAGCACAGTGACTGGCATATAGCAGTTTCTATATAAAAAGATGTTATATATAAATCTAAATGGCAAGGACGCATAGAGCCCGTCTCTGTAATTTTCTCACTTACTTTGATTCAGTTAATTTGCATGATCTTATGATGCTACATTCCCAAGGCTGATTAAGAAATTTTAAGTCTGGCTTCCCTGGTGGCGCAGTGGTTGAGAGTCCGCCTGCCGATGCAGCGGACACGGGTTCGTGCCCCGGTCCGGGAGGATCCCGCGTGCCGCGGAGCGGCTGGGCCCGTGAGCCATGGCCGCTGAGCCTGCGCGTCCGGAGCCTGTGCTCCGCAACGGGAGAGGCCACGACAGTGAGAGGCCCGCGTACCGCAAAAAAAAAAAAAAAAAAAAAAAAAAAAAAGAAATTTTAAGTCTCTATACCTTCCGTTAACATTTGCCAAACAATTGTTAATGATGTCATTTTAAATGAGCCTGCATTTCATAAATTATGATCCAATTCAGAATGATACAGCATAAGGCTGATAAAAACACTTTCTTTGGTGGGAATTAAATTCTGACTTTAATGAAGAGACACATTAAGGTGAGTTGATTCCTGACCCCCATCCCTGGGCTTATTGTTATATACTTATTTTTAAATTCTAATGAAGTCAGTTTATCACAGATTGGGAGGCCCTTGAGTGTAGTGATCATGAGAAGGGATCCTGAAATTAGCCTTCCCGCATTCACATTCCAGCATCACTACGTAATGTTTCTGTAATCTTGGGCAAGTTAAACAAAATGTTCTTCTAAATAAACTACCCTGGTCCTCCCCTCCCCCAGTTTGTTAGATGCCATACTTGTGTACTCTTCTCCTTCTCTATAAATACTTTTGCAAGTAACATTGTGCTTTGTGTAGGAAACAGGATTTTATTTTTGTTTCTCTAGTAGGCAGGAAGGTCCCAAAAGGGATGACCTACATCTTCTAGTTTGGCACAGAGAAGGTACTTGGTAAATAATTATTGAATGAATGAACTTACCTTACACTTGAAAACAGTAACGATTAACAAAGCAGTGATTGTAGTTATAGTAATATAAATCATAGTGGGAATGATAACTGAAACAATTAACATTTAATTAATGTTAAACACTTGAAATTTGCCAGACACTGTTCTAAGGGCTTCATGTTTATTTAAACATGTCCCCATTACAAAGTTCTATGAGATATTTATATTTTCTTCATTTTATAGATAAGGAATCTGGAACAAAGGAAACTTTATAATCTGCCTGGGATCACACAGCAAGTGAGTGGTGAAGCTGGGATCAAATTCAGATGGTCCCCGACTTAGAATAGTTTGACTTATGATTTTTCGACCTTACGATGGTGTGAAAGCCATACACATTCAGTAGTAACTATACTTCAAATTCTGAATTTTGATCTTTTCCCAGGCTAGTGACATGTGGCCAGACGCTCTTGTGAAGGTGGGCAGCAGGCCCGTCAGTCACCGGTCACCAGGGTAAACAGCCGATACACTGCCAACCATCCTGTAACCAGATGACCATTCTGTTTTTCACTTCCAGCAAAATGTGCGATAAATTACACGAGATATTCAATATTTTATTAGAAAACAGGCTTTGTGTTAGGTGATTTTGCCCAACTGTCAGCTAACGTTAGCATTCTGAGCACATTTAAGGCAAGGTAGGCCAAGCTGTGATGTTCAGTCACTTAGGGGTATTAAATGCATTTTCAGCTTCTACACTATTTTCAACTTACGATGGATTTCTTGAAGCATAACCCTGTCGTAAGTTGAGGAAGACTTACATCCTAACCTCTGTTCTCTGAGGATCCCAATTGCCCAAGGGCATAAGTAGTGCTAGGTGTGTATGTCTGCATTTCTTGGCCTCCGTTTTCTCCATTGAGGGGGTTGGACTCTATCATCTCTAAGAGACAGTCTGACTCCAATTCTATGATTCTGTCCTTTATTCCTTATCTGTGACTCAGTTGCCCTCTGGGCCACCCCACCCCATCCCCTGCCTTCTTTCCCACAGTCGCGTTTGCCATCTTGGTCTCTGGTCGCCTTGGGTTCAGACTCCTGTGCGGTTCAATCTCCTTCTGCACACTGCTTATTCCCCTTCTTGAGGGGAAGTCAACTGTAGTCAAGGTAATAATCAGCCGCTGATTACTGCTGATCTATTAATTGGGAAATGCCATAGGCCCTATTTAGACTGATATGACTGATGAAACCACAGTATCTTTAATCAAGGATTCAGTAGTGCTTCTAGCTGGAGGATTGAAATGGGATGTATTTCCTGGTGAAAATACTCCTCCCTCTCCACCAAGATGTTTGGTGGATGACGCTTCCCATTCAGACTCCTGAGCCCTCAGCCTATGGCAATTTCTTGTAGGTTCGCTTAATGGTTAGTGTTACAAGGTGTAAAATATTCTGTGTATTTTATCTTTGAGTCCCCGGGTTCTACTCCTGTAGACATAGGACATTTTCCATGGACACAACCATAGCAACACTCTTTCTTATTAAGTCTTATTAGGGTGAGGCATCCACATGCTTGTTCTAGAAGTGTCCCCACCTGCTAGAGAGTTCACATCCAAAGTATCATAAAAGCCACAAGCAGTAAGTTCTATAGTCATCAGAATTATAATTCTAGTAGTCAAATAATCTTTTGTCCAGTTGAAAACTGGATAGCAATCCCATTTTGGTGGACGCCTTTGTCTTTTTGATGTTAATAAAATAATCAGGAAAACAGTAAATGTTTTTAATTTATTCTTTCCCCTTTTATTTTTTTCCCTTTAATATACAGTCCTGTAAAAGTTCATCAGATCAAAATGTGACCAGTAATTGACAAAAATAAAATGACTCACCTTATTCTTGGCTCTCCAACTTAACAATCACTCTGTGATGGAGAGGGAGATGTATTAATCTCTAAAATTGCACAATCCCATTGCAGATCTTCTCTGCAATCCTCTTCTCTCCCTGTGTAGCCTGTTCCCTGGCAACAAATCCTCAGGTAAAAGATATTGGAAGAAAAAGCACCTTTTCCCAAAAATGCTAGTCAGATTCAGTGAAAGTAAAATCTTTTGTTACCAAAAGGATATCTTGTAATTTTTAAAATTCATTTGTCGTCCTAAATGGTTATAGGAGATTAACGGATAGCTTTGTCTTTATACTTTCAACGTAGTTGTTCGTTTTTCTCTGATTTTCTCTAGAAAAATTGTCTATTTGTGATTCCCCTAAGATCTGATCTTGTTACCCTGATGTAATAAAACTCTTAGTCTATAGAACCATTGTTCAAATCAAATTGGTTGTCCAGGTTCATGGAAGCAGGATGTGGATGAGGGCAGAGGGTGGCTGATATGGACAGCGGTTGCTTCCCTTTGGCAGGTCAAGAATGGATGCACAGATAGCTTACAGAATTGCCCGCTGTTGCACAGATATTTACTGAAGGAATCAAGCATCGTAAGGCCGTGTTTTAAAGAAGGAGGAAGGGAGAGAGGGAGAGAGAGAGCGAGAGTGAGAACAAGCTGAATTGGGGTGAAAGAACAAGTAGTTTAGTTTAAAAAATGTTTTTCCATGACTATATTCAGACGTTTTGTTTTTTAACATCAGTCCGTTACACCTGGAGGTACAAGATGGGTTTGGGCCAGAGGCGCTGGGGTTTGTTCAGAGTGCTTGGTTAAGCTTATTTACGATCTTGCTTTCAAACTGCTTCTGATATCTTTGCATCACCCTCTTATCAACAGGCCAACAAATAATTGCTTTAAAAATGTTGAAAAAGTATTCCTTTTGGAGAATGCGCTAGAGAATAACTGCTCCTGTGACAGACGTTCTCCTAGCCCAGTGCGGCTGAATATTCGGGCTTCGTGAACTTGCAAGCGGTGTTTTGTTTTCTTCCCTAAATTAATGCCAAAAGCAACAATTCTTTTATTCTCAACTATTGACAGCTGACACATCTGCTTCTCATACCCTCTTTGGCCTCTGGAAAGTTCTATCTGGGTTGAATTTCTTGGAAAACGAAGGTATAGATTCTGCCCTAAAGTTCTTTCTGGATGTAGGACGGAAGCTAGGACGGGGTTGTATTCTGGCAAAATGCCCAGGAGCAGGGTGTGGAGGCCACACTGGGGAGGGGGACCCTGTCCTGGTGAGCAGGCCAGGAGTCTCAGGGCACTGACACTGGGGCTTTATAACATGTGATAATACATATATATTTAATATTCAATGGCTCTGCCTTCCTCATTCTGTTGTATTGCTGTCCAAGTGAATAATCACCCCTTCCCTGAATACCATGAAATTGAAGTGTAATCTCTAACAGAAACTATGGGTTCTTGACAAAGCAATTCCAATGTACCACTCTAGGGGGACGATGGGAGGGACAGGGGAAAACCGTGGAAGGGAGATAATGAAACATTTTCTCAGTCCTAGGAATTTCAGAGTTTGAAAGTGAAAATCAGCAGGCATTTAAAGACTCACTTCATTAAAAAGAAAGCACTGCAGGGACTGGTTCCATTCTTCGTATCTTATAATCTCCTTTTAAGAAAGTGACAGTTGCAAGTTCTCTTTGGCACTAATTCCCTTTCTCTGATCAAGCTCTCCCATCTCTAACCCTGACAGTCTGTCTACGGTCAAGTTTTTATCTGTATCTGTGTTCCACAGGTCTGACAAAAGCTCGTCTGTGTTGAGTGGTTAAGTTTGTCTCTGAGAGGAGTGAATATCTTGCCATAGCATCTGTGTTTTGAATCATTTTTTCTTCAGAAAGGTGGATCCCTAATTGTTGTATATTAGACTGCATTCATGAGAGATTCTATGCTCTCTTTGTAATAGATATGATAATACTTTATGAAAAAAATATAAGACATTGTTATGAAAATAATGAAGGACACTATAGGATATGTGTTGGCATCAAATGAGAATTTGTAAGCAGCCTGGTGAGAATGAGTTTTCACGCTTGCCCCTAATCAGTCAGACAGTCTTGGGTTTGAATCTCAACTTGCTGTTTAATTACGCAAATTAACCTTCTTGTTTTTATAGCACCCTGTTTTTCCTTTCATCTTGCCATGCTGCCTTTTAGTTGTGGGCTGTGTCTGCCTTGCCCACTAGACTATGAGCTTTCCAAGGAGAGGGACGGCGTCCTATTCACTTTGTAACTATCACCCAGCACAAAGCCTGCCTGAGAATATCCACAAGATATATGTTTCGTAAATGAACAAATCTGTCATATCATGTTCCTCCCATTCAGTTTCAAATATATTAGGAAGTTATTGATCCAATTCCTCAATATTACTGAATATGTTCTGCTTCCCTCTCCCCACTCCAGCACCCTCAGGAAATACTGCTTTGCACATTCTTTCATGGGTCTTCCAAAAGAGAAGAATTTCATCTAACTCCCAACAGTATTTATCAAGTAAAGGGTGAAATATGGTTAGACATATGTAGCATTCTCATCTCAATCAGGGGGAAAAAAAAGTAGGTAAGGAAGTTGTTCTGCTCTTGTGAAATTTGAGACAACAGCACAATTTAGAGTTAGTCGTGAACATAGACGTGGGTTTGTCAAGTAGTAGTACTAATGGGGTCGATTTTTCAACACTGTGGTGATTTGGCTCCTGAAATGTACAGCCCTTATTTTTTAATATGGAAGAGAGATGATCTGCTTACCCTTCACAGTGTTTATCATCAACTTCAATTTTTATTTCCGGCAAAGTCTGGGTACTTCATCTTAATTGCTAATGATGAAGCAAATGATAGAAGGGGGCTAGCTTGATTTTTGCATCACCAATTGCCTCTGTCCAAATTTTAAAACTCTCATTTTGGCAATTACGAAATGTTTAATTAGGAGCCACAGAAGAGAGATACATATTTGAAAATATGTAATCTTTCATTTAACTATCAGGAAGAGTATCTATTAAATGTTGGACAGACTGCTACTCTGAAGATTCCAAGATCAAGAAGATACAGCTTCTGATTTAGAGGAGCTTACATGCTAATTGGGAAGTCATATGTTTAAAACAATAATTGCAAAGAAATGTGAATAAAAGCCTTGGTTGCTGACTGTATAAGACCCAGGGATCACACAAAAGCATTGATCAACTGTGCTCAGGGGACAGTAAAGCTTCACAGAGAAGCAGCGGCTGAGACTTTAGAATCAGGAGATGGTTTTTCAAGCTGTACAAGGAGTCTAGGACATTTCAGGAAGAGAAATGAATGTTTGCCACTCCAAGGATAAGAAAATTGTGTGTTTTAGAAGTTTCGACAAGTGGAGTGACTACAGTATAGGGGACATGCAGACAAGGAGATTTCATTGTGGAGGCAGATAGGGTACAGATCGTAAAGGGATTCAGACAACACACAGAAGAGTTATAATTGTATACAGATTAGGAATAGTTGTGCCTGTTTTCTGCTTCCACGTGAAAGAATGAATCTCCTGTCCTTCTAAGTACAACTAATAAAAACATACAAGTTTCTGAATATAGAGTTTCTGGTCAGTGAAGACTTTCATATAAGTGTGGTCAGTTAGCTTTACCAAATCCCTTACCTGACCCGGTTTGAACTTAGCTGACTGGACAACCATAATGTGGCCATGGACAGTGAGAATATATTGAACACATTACTAATCACTGAGAGACCAGAGTCTAGTTTCATGACCTCGGGCTTCACGATGCACTCCGCTACTATTTGAAAGTAAAAACTTGAATAAATCACTCCACACAGAGTTTGCGATATTGCAATAAAGGGATCAACTTTGCATTAGCTGTACAGTGTAAAAAAATCACTTCCCAGCACTTAAAAAATGGGAGATTTAACACGAACAACCTGAGAGTAAGCCTCTCTTGGAAAAAGTCATAGTGAGATGGAAGGAGATGCTCTCAAGGCAGCAGCGGGAAGGGACTGAGATGGTGCAGCCAGTGTAGATGGAGCATGGGTGCTCCAGTTTGCCAGAACTCCCTCCACTTCCTGCTGAAAACTCCATGCTCAAGCCAAGTGTCAAGCATCACTTGTCATCGCTGATGCATTGTTGATTTTCTTAAGTTAGAGTTACACGTCAAGAGAAGTACTTGCTGAATTCAACCCTCCATTAAATGTGGGGAGATGAGGAGAAAGTTCTGGATACGCTTGATATTGAAAAAAAATAGCATCCTGTAAATACATATCTTTGTTAAAGTGAGAAATATTTCTCAGATTTAAGCATATGAACCAAGTGTTCATCTGCCCGTGGAATAAACATGAGATAAAGCCCTGCCCCGGTTCATTCTTTTTCCATCCTCATTTACTATTACAACTGCTCTGATTGATTGAAACTCTCTGGATGTCTTCTTGAACAGACTCCAAGTTCAGGCTCACTTCCCTATTCCCTGTTTTGTCTGTGGAGTGCAGTGGGCACAGTTCTATCCCCACAGAGTTCTAAACCAGAATTCTAACAGAAAGGAGCAAGCAGCTGTCAGGGCTGACCTCCAGCAAGTCGGTAAAACTTTCTTGTCTTTGATTTTTCTGTCTTTAAGATACAAGCAGAAATCCTACTTCATGCATTCCATGAGATAACTTTTAAACACCTAGAATGTTGATAAGCAAGCAGGATTTTTAAAAAGAATTATATATAATGATATATGATATATATCATACATATCTATATATCTATCTGTATCTATATATGGCCTTATACTGTAGTTAAAACAATATATCTCAGTGTCCTTGGGTTTCAGTGATCAAATAATGGCTACTGTTTATTGGAATATTTTATTAACAAGGTCAGAACTGCTAAGTATTCTATATAGACTTTATTGTATTTAATTTATCAAAATAAATTCATGGTTCTATTTTTTTCTTAGTTTTATAGATGAGGAAACTGAGAACCAAAAGTCAATAGGTAACTTAAAATTCTACATCAGTTTTATCGTAAACTCTGTGGTCTTTTATTTACTTCAAAAGTATCCTTGACACAAAGCTAGTAAATAGTGGGTCAGGATTCAGAATCAAGTATCAATCCAAAACTCACAGTGTTAGCCATCAATCCAGAACCTGATTTTATATTTCTTTGGGCCTAGAATTTCCATTAAATACCAGAATCTAATATATGAATAAAGAATGATTTAATGAGTACAGGGATGGACTACATATATAAAACATAAAAATATGCACATACTATGCACAAATACATGTTTGTAAATACACGGATGATAATTTTTGGCAAATATTGTAGACTCTAGCACAGGTAGGGAAACATTTCCATTTTATGTATTATGTCAATGAACTATCTAAATAGCTTATTTGTTCATGTAATTTTGAGTAGAAAATACAATTTCAAAGTCACTTAAGGATTATAACAAAAATAACCTCACATTAACAAACTACAGTAGCCACCATTCGCTTAGACAGCATAGAAATCATCCGTGGCATGGGATAATTTGTATGCCTTGTTTCTGTTCATATTCGCAGTTTTCCTATGAAGTTACCTTATGAAGCAGGTCTGTTCTATTTTATAAAAAGGAAACTGAGGTTCAGAAAACTTGACCCATTTACTCAACTCTCATAGTTTAAAACTTTTAGAATTTTATCTTTAACTCCAAAGACATTCTGCTTCCACTTCAGTGCGCTCGTTGCCCGCATCAGTTCTGCTCGTCTCCTCAGGAATGCGAACGTCCGCTCTGTGATGTAGATTTGTTGTTTGTAATGTCCAAGTGCCACTTGGAGACCAGTCTATTTATAAACGATCTTGATCAAGCTGGTCCCAAGGAAAGATATGACTATAGAAATAGAGATTTTTCTAGCGTGGCTTTAAAATTGTTTTCTGTATGTAATCTATTCTCTCGACCCACTTTCCAGCTCATAAGCTCTCGGATTATCAGAACAGAGGAATGTTGTAATAATAAATCCTGATATATCTGTCTGATCTGGGCTAGAGCAATGAAGCAAGCAGACATTAAATTCCCCTTCTTTCTGCCTTCTATCTTCCCATTCCCCTTCAGCTGAAAATTCCCAGCTCAATTTCACTGAAGGCTGCACTGGGAGACTGAAGGTCAGGGCATGGGTAGCTCAATGCCTGATATGCGTGATGGCAGATCTTTGATGAACTGAACAGATGAAACACTTCACTCTTTGAGGGAGCTCCTCAGAGAGGAGTCCACACTTGCAGAGCAGTTGTAGGAGGGATGGCTTTAGCTCATCCCCGGCCTGCTGAAGCTTCAGCAACTCCGTGTAGTGATGAAAGAGGAAAAGGCTCTGAGATTAGCCAGAGGAGTTTCAGAACCACAGCTATGAGATCAGCGTTGCCTGCTACACAGCTGTGCAGCCTTACACGTGACGTCTCCCAGTCAATGCTTTCCTACGATTCAGCTTCCTCCTCGGCCCAGTGAAGACTGAAGTATCTGCCTCTGAGAATCACTGGGATAAGATGAAAGAATTGTGTTAAAATGTCCAGTTTAATAAACAAAATGTAGTAGATAAAATGATAGTAGATACAAATGGTAAATAACATTTCTGTTATATTAGGGAATCCATATTTGCATTGTATAATGTCCCATGATGGTAGCAACCACAAAGTGCCAATTCAGGTTGATTTAGACAAGACCAGGTACCAAGTCTAAAGTGGTGGGTGATAGTATACCAACAAAGCCGTGCAGCAAGGAAAACAGAGGAGAATCGCGTGGTGGGTGAGCGCTAGGACTCCTGGGTCAGCCAGATCTTTTTTTTTTTTGCCATTTAACAGCTAAACAATTTCAGTCAAGCTATTTAAGTTTTAAGCCTCGGTTTCTCTGTCTTTGAACTGGCCACAATAATAGTTTTTATTTCATAGATTTTACGCAAGGATATACATTTTTAAAATCGGTGTCATTTTTTACAAATGTCTGTGTAAGTCACTTAATTCAAAGTCTGACACACATTGGACTTCACTCAATATTAGATATTACCATCATTATTATTTATTAAGTACCACATAATGACACTTGCTCACAATATCTAACCTAACTCTTTGCATTGCCTACATCTCTAAAACCACGTGTTTTTCTCTGAGTCAGGATAGTTTACTTTGTTACATGGTGTCTGGGTTCCTCCAGATTGAGTATTGCACGAGAAATACTCACTGGGAGTAAACTACAAGGCTTCTTATGATCCAGCTTGGAAAGTTCCAGAACATCACCTCTCTTGCATTCCATCGGCCAAACAAGTCACTAAGGCAAGCTCAGGCTCAAGAGGATGGAAACTATACTCCAACTTTCAGTGGGAGTTGTGGCTAATGATTTGTGACTATCTTTAACCTATTAGAAGGAATAAACACAGTGAAAAGCTGTGTTAGCCACCAGCTCAGGCTGCCGTAAAAAACCCTACCATAGCCTGCATGACTTAAACAGGAGAAATTTTTTTTTTTATAGTTCTGGTGCCTGGAGATCTGAATTCAGGGAACCAGCATGGTCAGGTTCTAGTGAGAACTCTCTTCCTGGTTCGCATGCAGATGGCTACCTCCCCTTTGTGTCCTCACGTGGCCTTTCCTTGGTATGTGTGCATGGCCAGAGAATGAGAGGGAATTCCCTGGCAGTCCAGTGGTTAGGACTCCGAGCTTCCGCTGCAGGGAGTATGGGTTCAATCCCTGGTTGGGGAATTAAGATCCTGCAAGCCACGTGGTATGACCAAAAAAAAAAAAAAAAGAGAGAGAAGGAGAGAGCTGTCTTCCTCTTCTTAGAAGAACACCAATTTTATCAGATTAGGACCCAAGCCTTATGGCCTCATTTAACCTTAATTACCTCCTGAACTCAAAATCCAGTCCCAGTGGGAGTTAGGGCTTTAACATGTGAATTTTGAAAGGGCATGATTCAGTCCATAGCAAAGACAGAGAGAATGAGTAAGATCCATATAGCATCTATTGAACACCTAGACCAGTCATGCCGGAAACTAAGTCTACTTAGTCACTCCTCAATAATGAGAATAAATAAATTACATTTGCTTCATATAAGACAGTTTTCATCAGATCTTCTTCGGTTTGTTACAGTAAATGCCCTGGCTGATGTAACTGACCTAATAATGACCACATTATAAGGTCACTAAAGGCAAGAATGGGATTTGTAAGAAGGACTTTGAGTCCTGAAAGAGAAGTACAAACAGGAAATGATGGCATCAATGAGTCTGCAGGACCTGAGCGCTTAAGGTGTAACATGATAATTCCCACCGAGCCTTACTAGCTTGGGGTTATCTTTAGAAAACTAGATATAAACTGTTTAATTTACCGTAGAGAATCTTAAAGTCCTCATTCAGCACCTCAGAAACAACAGCAAAAACAAGCCTCAGTCGAATCAAAACACCTTCCGGAATGTAAAGCAGATGTCACATCCTTGCGTTTGGTTAGAAAAGCGTATATTCACATGAGTGATTATTTCAGTTCCCTCTCTTTGTGGAAGAGAAAACCAAAGACCTGAGAGAGCAATGCTTGCATCAGGGAGTACAAAAACACCAGCTTTCACAATAAAGACCTTGGGACTTCCCTGGTGGTCCAGTGGTTAAGACTCCACGTTTCCACTGCAAGGGGGCGCAGGTTCGATCCCTGATTGGGGAACTGAGATCCCACAGGCTGCACGGCGCGGCCGAAAAACAAAACAAAACACAATAAAGACCTTGACTCATATTTAACACGAGCATGATGTTTCCTGCCTTTCAGAAAGCAGCAACTCCGTATTTATCATAACTCCATCCTCCCTCTGACTGTTCACTTCGAAGGACGGACAGTGAGAGTGAATAAATGGCTTCAAAGGCAAAAACGGGTGTTGTCAAGGGCAGAGAAGGGAATCTGGGAGTGTCTCCAAACAGCAAAGGTGACCTCAGGTTTAGTAAAGGATGATGCCAAGAATAGATGCCCATTAATCCCTGTCCCAGGGGTCACAGACACCTCTGTCAACCAAAATGTGTGGCTGCCTACCTACCTAACAGTGTGCGTTCAGCCAGGAAGTTACTGCTGTTACTGCCGGACAGCAATACGTCTCCTGGCAGCCCCTCCTGCCCTTTCTGAATGTATTAGGTCAGCATCCCACTTTGATTGCAGAGGGGAAAATGATACTTGCTCTATAGCAACCTGGGAAAGAGATGAAAGTAGATGTCCACAGATGAGGAAAGAGATTATTTTGTATGATGTGTTAAAGAAGAGACTAAATTTGGCAGGTGAATGCTCTGGAAGCTTCAATTAATTTACCAAAAGCTAAAATAATTTTCGTGCCCATATGTCAGAAGTTTTCTCTTTGAAGGATACTTTTAGCTACTTCACTGCCGGTACTTGGAGATCACTTCTTTTCATAAAATCACTGATTATGTTGCATAGGATCTGTTGATTAACTTAGTCCCCTCGTCCTGCAACCTCACTTCCCATTTCAATAGGCAATAATTTGTCTTTATAGAAGGGATTGTTTCCTTTAAAGGCATATGCGTCTCAGGACAGACACTAAACTATCTGTGCATTTCATTATAGAAGGTAAGGGAGTCAAGTAAAGCCCAAAGCAGGAGTCCTTTATGACCGCATCATGATTGCTGGCTTGATTGGTGGCACTGCCCCTCCCTGTTCCAACACACACACACACACGCATGGAATGTATGCAAGTGTTCTGGCAGCAAGGGTCTGTCAAATCCCACTTTGGTTTTTGCAGTGAAAAAGAGAGTGTAGGCATGAACTGCTACATGCATGAAGGGACAGATGAACGGAATAAGTAAAATAAACAAAGGGCTTAAAGATTCGATTGTATATTTTGACCTCGCCAGCTGGTACTCCCTGACTAGAATAGCTATAAGGTTCCTTTAGGCACTTCAATTATGACTGTTTTCCCAAGTGTCCTCAGCTTCTTCACCCTCAGATAGCTCATCTTAAAAATTAAAAATAAAAAAAAATTGTTTCTCACCTTAGAGGAGTATTAATATATTTTTTTAAATGGAAATAATATATGTGAAATAAGGGCGAATGAAATTAAGAAGTACATGTACAAATATGCAACGTTAAACTGACCCTATCCTCCTTTCTTTTATTTTTTAAAATATTTACTTATTTATTTATTTGGCTGCACTGGGTCTTAGTTGCAGCCCACTGGATCTTCAGTCTTTGTTGTGGACTCTTAGTTACGGCATGGGGGATCCAGTTCCCAGACCAGAGATCAAACCCAGGCCCCCGGCTTTGGGAATGCAGAGTCCTAGCCACTGGACCACCATGGAAGTTCCCTCCCCCGCAACTTTATTTTTGCCCTGTATTATTTCTTTCTGTTAAAACCCTGATTCAAAAGTTGCCAAAATTTCTACAGTTTAAAAGACTTTGGCTGTGAACAAAAAGAAAAGATGGGATTGAAATGGCTGGAGGGGGTGGAAGAGAGTCTGCACATTTGAATAAGAGCTTGAATTTACTGGAATGTTGGGGAATTGGGACTCTGGAGAGTTGGATTTTCTGTGGGTGAACATTTGTATTTCAGCTCTTATCAAAATGATTGCAAATATTTAAGTCCCCAGACTTCCTTCATCAATCTAACATGATTGCATCTTTGCTTAATGACTCTGAGTTCTTCCAGATCTTGGGCTCATCATATGTGGAATTTGATGTTAATATAAATGTTTTAGGAGGTTGAGTCTGTTCTCTTCTGAGTTTAGAATGCAAATACCCATGAACCTATACGGTTTTGGTAGAATCCCAACATACTTACAAAATAGCTCAGGTATCAGAAAATATAGGAGAAATGTGATGATATGATGTGTGCTATTATTATTGTTTAATATAGACCAGGCATTGTAATATGCATTCAACTTTCATAAGCACATTTATTGCTGAAAACCACCATGGGAGGTTGACGCTGTGAGTCCCTTATACAGATGATGAACTGCTGGGTTGGAGCAGACCCACTTAAACACTGATAGGCCTACAAATCACCTGGAGGTCTTATTAAAATGCCAGTTCTGATTTACATGCCTGTGGTAAAACCTGAGATTCAGCATTTCCAACAGGCTTCTAGGTAATGCCAACGATAAACACTTTGAGTAGCAAGGACTTTGAGAAATCCGGGCCCCCTAGTTAGTTAACAGTCTAGGTTGGCATTGGAGGCTCCAGATCACATTCCCTTTGACTACCATTATGCTCAGCAAACACCACGCAGAAGGCTGTCAGGATTCCTTTCCTGTTTATGGTAGACACTAACATAGCACCTGGCATTCTTTTCTGTCCAGCCTGGGCATGCATGCACGTTTCTTCTCAATACAGAGCTTCAGAAACTTCACTGGCAATCAGTCCATTGGGTTTGGTGTGTGACATGAAGCTTATGCTGTCACGGTGCTATGGTTTCTATTTTGACCAAAAGACACATATCAGTCTTCCTTCAAAAACACTAAATTCAATTGTTCTAAAATGATTATTTTAAAATGAATTCCATGAGAAGCAGAAATTATATTGGTAGTACATAAAAAAGGAAGCATATATAATCTCACTACATAGAGGCAAAGACTTTGTACATATGTCCTGTCAATCTTTATTTCGATCATGACCTTATCTTTTTTTTGGCATAAATTTGATTAGGTAATACAGAAACTTCTGTGTTCCGATAAATTACATTATTTGTCTTTTTTAAATGAGTGCATACTACTTAATAAAGCAGATACAGGTTACTTAAACATTTTCTAAGTGAGCTTTCCCCTCCAAATTTTACTATTACTTACTATTTTACTCTTAATTTTTACTCTTAATCCTGGAAACAACACACTTGTGCTAGGCCTTTTTGTGTGTGCACATCAGTATTTTTCCAGGTTATTGATTTGAAAATTCTAAAGTCATTCACTCTTTTCTTGTAGTATTGGCTCCCTTGGGGACATGCATTCGATATAAATATAAAATCTTGTGTATTTCCATTGATCAGATGCATACACAGTCTACACTTCCTGCTTCCCGATTCACATTTGGTTGCTGTTATATCTAAATACATGTCCTATCTCAGAACTTGTTCTTTAACACAAAAACTCCTGTTTGAAGAGAACTCCAGGTAACAGAAGTAAAATAATCGAAATAATTATCCTTTTCCAACCTTTAGTTTAAAAAAAAATTTACCTCGAAATGAATTCTCTGCTTGAGTCATACTTCACCATCTTTCCCTGCTGCCCACAGCTTGATTAAAACACAAGAATGTAATTATCTGCTAATTTGTAGTCTCAACTGATTAAAATAGAAAGAACTTGCACAGGTCAGAGGTTATCATGGCACATAATTAATTGTCCAACATCATCTTAATCAACATCCCTTCAGTTGGAGCATTCTGCATTTCTTGGACAGGAAGGAGGAGACATGCGCGGTTTAATCAACTCTGCCTGAGTTGTCAGAAATGGGTTTGGGGAGGCTGCATCCGCCAGTTATTAGAGAAGGAGCTGAGGTGTTTCGGCCTTCAGTTATCGGTCGTGCATTACCAGGTTCGTAAGATACAAAGTGTGTTAATCAACACGGGGCTTCTAGTGTGTGGCTCACTGCAGCTTGATTAATAAATTGCAGTATTAGATCTGAGAAGGAAAGGTGTGCACTTATGAATGTCAGCTAACATGACATGAGCGACTAGCCACAAAAAGCCATCGATTTTTACCAGTGCTACATTGGTTGTACTATAACCGATGTGTGCTAAAATACAGACTCTGTCCTTTTATAAAAACATCACAATAATGTGACTTGTCACATCTTCACAGAGATGCAGTAGAGGCCAAGCCACGTAGCAGATATGTTCAAGCCAGGTCTGGGCTTATCCACTCAGAGAATAGTATTGACTCCTACGTCACGCTCTAAAATAGAGCGTGGGATATCCACTGATTTTCAGCACTGGGATAGGAAATCAATACGGATTTTTATCTTATTTAATCAGCATAACAGTGCGATAAGATAGAGATTATTGTTTCCAAGTTACAGATGAGAAAACTGAGATTCAGAGCAATTCACTGTCTCTCTTGGTGACTTTGAGCTAGAAAGTGGCCGAGAGACAAACTGCTCCTGGTTCAAAGCCAGTAGGTGAAAGCCCGAAGCTCAAGCCAAGCTTTTCAAGTACAAGGAAGGAATTTGGATTATGTTTTAAACGTGTAGTGTTTATGTCCATTAAAGTTCACCCTGTCAGCACAAGTGGAGGATGGACTGTCGGGGCCCAAGGGGAGAATTAGTCTGTATATTGTTCATTGCTGTAGCCATTATGGTCAGTGTAGTGCCTAGCTGAAAACAAATGCTCAGTAAATACTTGCTAAACGAAAGGACTTGATAAATTCATCTCAGGAAGTTCATCTACTGTCATTGCAGGTCACTCACACTCATAAAACTTACGCTTTTGCTTCTTATCTCAGTATTTTTGGCAAAAAATAGACATCAGAATATATTCAGAATCACAGAATACTTTGTGAAAGTTTCCCTCACCTTTCTCATTCAGAATTCCAGTCGTCCTTAAAACTTGACAGCACCGCTTTTTCCCGCTATAAAAATTTCTCTCATTCATTTATTAAAGTATCTTATAATAAAGCACTGCAGAATAGCTGCCGCCATACACGCAATTTGGCCGTAACAGGACCTGCAGTATTATTCTTCTCCTATTTTTGTTTAATAAAATGCTCTGAATACAGATTAATTTTATTCCTCCAGTGTTTGTTACTGTTTTACCTGCCTACAAACACAAACTGAAGGTTCTTTGATAAGTGGTGATAAAACTCACTGGGTTTCAACTTACTGTGGGCAACTTCCTCTGTTTTCTCACCCAGAACACAATTTTATAGTCTTCTTCAGCAGTACAGCTCCACAGCTCTCAGCTAATCCCTATATCTATGAGTTTCTCCGCAAGTTGACTCTCTCTGGGCCTCCATCCTGCTGATCTGGTTGCCCTGACATAACAGGGACTTTTTCAGGTGACACGTGCTCTCGGCCCTGGGCACCAGTAAGGACCAGGAGTGGGAGAACAGATCTGAGTCCAGAATCTGCTCCTTGCACAGACTTCTCCAAGGGGAATGGTACCCGGGCATGTACTAAGCTCTAGGAGGACGTAGTTGACTTGCTAATGTTCACGTCTTTCATTTCCTTATTGGTCATTTGCCTGTTTGTTCTACCCACCATTGAAAAGCAGGGTATTGAAATAAACAGCCATTATTGTTGGACTGTGCGTTTATCCCTTCAGTTCTGTCAGTTTTGTTTCATGTATTTGGGGGCTCAATTGTAGTTGCAGAGAATGAGGTTTTGTGGAGTATGACCATTTTCTTACGGAGCTGCCAGTTTCTCCAGTAAAAAACCCTCCTTGAGACTAGAAATTCTGTAAATCCTTAAACATGGTACAAGGTTACAAAATTTTAATCCATTGCAACTACTTCTTCTTTCACGAAATGTTTAGTAATTAAAAATCTGAGGCTTCCGTCAAATTAACTGATGGTTTTTGAATTAGGTCTCCTGTAAATCCACATTTCTGTTTTCTTTTAGTGTATAATTATTGACTTAGTCTATGGAATGGGAATCTGAAAAACAGACACTGTGTTCTGGATTTCCATGTGCATCTGGGCAGTTTATATAAGATTGCTTAAGCCTCAGGTTCTGACTTCAAAAAAGAAATGAAGATTATTATTTCTTCTCAAGTTTCTATATACCACCAGGGTCCTAAGGGCCCTATCATTTAGCAAACAAAAGAATGCTATTCTCTGAGTGTAACTAAAAAAATGTATCCCTACCAGTGAGAACGTCTGTTCTGCTTGAATAAGTGTGCTACTAAACCATGTCGATCTAATTCCATTCCAAAAAATAGAATAATTACATATTTGAGTCACCTGTTCAGAATAAATTTGGTAAGTTAAATAGCAGAAAATTAAGTTATTAGATCTGAAGTACGATGTTTTGTTTTTAATTCTTACTCTGTGGCTGTGTGACCTTTGGCCTGTCCTTGTCATCCCTGGCCTCAGTTTACTTAGCTGAATGAGCAGTGTTCTGAAAACGCCTACTTCATAAAGCTGGTGTAAAAATTAAGTGAGAAAAATAGGTAAAGAGCTGGTAATAGTGGCAGGCAAAAAGAAAGCACTATGTCAATTAGTTATTATTATTATCATTATTGCTATTGTTTTTAAAACTATCTTAAGTAATACAAATTGTATTTTTCTATTATTTATTTATTTATATGGCTGTGTTGGGTCTTCGTTGCTGCACGCGGGCTTTCTCTAGCTGTGGCGAGCGGGGGCCACTCTTCGTTGCGGTGCGCGGGCTTCTCATTGCGGTGGCTTCTCTTGTTGCCGAGCACGGGCTCTAGGCGCGTGGGCTTCAGTAGTTGTGGCATATGGGCTCAGTGGTTGTGGCTCGCGGGCTCTAGAGCACAGGCTCAGTAGTTGCGGCACACGGGCTCAGTTGCTCCGCGGCATGTGGGGTCTTCCTGGACCAGGGCTTGAACCCGTGTCCCCCTGCACGGGCAGGTGGACTCCCAACCACTGCATCACCAGGGAAGCCCCTATATTTTTCTGTTTTTATGACCGCTGGAATCTAAGGACCCAGATTATGTACCGTTAGACCAATTTGACAGTAAAATTGCTACCAGTTCTCTCAGATTCTATGACTTGAGTTGTGAAGCCCTGAACCAGTCAAAGAATCTGAGAGAGCTACTAGAAATATTACAGTCGAACTGGCTCCAGAAGAGGCTTACCCAGAAGGCTAGGCCCACGGTATTCTACTAGAAATTTTCTAAGATAGGAATATCTAAGAAGTTATCCAGGCCCTAGTCCTGGAAAAACAGTTGAGAATCAAACCCCAAAGTGGAGGAGCTGTATTAAGTAAATAGGGGATAGAGTCAAGATTTAGAATCTGGAAGAAACCAGAACATCACAAAATGTTACGTTTCTTCACGCCGTCTCTGGTACCGTAGTTCTTTACACACCTAAGATTAATAACATAATGATTTAAAATTATGTATTATGTGCATGTCTTTGGGAATAAATGATAAGTTAAATAAAGACACAAGCTGTAGTCATTCTGTCCATCTCTTTAGGGCCTAGCAGTGTCTGGCATATAATTGAATAAGTGAAGTAAGGAAGGACCTCAGTGATTCAGGAGAAACGGTATAGGGTATCTAAGTTTTCTCCAAATGAGCTAGTATTTACATGGTCCTTGTACTTGTTCTGTTGCTTAAAACAGTAAGATTAACATGTGCATCTATGAGCCATGGGCAGAAAAAGACTGAGAGTAGGATAGAGAGATTGCAGAGAAGGAGAAACATTTTATTATACTTAACACTAGATTAAGACTAGTTTGTCCTTTAAGAACAGCATTAGATTTCAAATTTATCTGCTATGGGAAATCCCAGTCTGACTTCAGAAGCTTAATCCACTCAGGTGTGTTGTGAGAATTAAATCTGACAGCGTATACAAAGCATTTAGTTGAACACTGAGCAACCAGCCACTTCAGAGGACTGGGAAGAAGCTACATGATTCTTTCACTTTTGTTTTTGTGCTTGTTTCCCATCTTTTTATTTCCAGAGCTTAGCCCAGCAAGTTCAAAATACTCATTTGGTAAATAAGTGAATCAGACAAAAATGAATGGACAGGTGGTTGGATGGCTAAGTAAGGGAAGGGAAAAGTGTCTGAATTAACTGAGGTTATTCTAGGATGATTACTTGTTTCCACGTTGCCGTGGGGTTGCGCGTAGCCTGAGAACCAGCATGTGACTTTCTCGCTGTAATTCTCTCTGGCTTTTCCCTACGCAGGCCTGGCGCTCACTCGGCCGGAGTCCAGGTTACACCTGTCCCCATTTTGCACCGAGCTGGTAACTGCCATCTCATGACTTCCCTGCTATTAAAAATCTCTTTCTGAAGCTCACAAATCGAGTGTAATCCAGATCAACAGGCTCAGACATGTGGTATGATTCCAGTGATTTCAATGCTAAGCCAAGAATATCACAACAACCCCTGTGCAGGTAGGAATCACAATTTCCTTGGGAGCCAATGTGACCTGGATGTCATCAGCCCTTCTCTGCTTGCTGTTCTTCTATCTGTAGTTGACTGCTGACCTTCCTCCATGAAGCCTTTTGAGGATCTCTCAAAAATTACGTTTCGCCCTCTCTCTGCTCTTTGCGAGTTTTTTTCCCTGACATTTGTCATACATTCAACAAATATTTACTAGCATGTGTTGTTTGCTGTGCCTGTGTTAACATCTTAGTTCAAAAAATTAAAATTTTGGTTCTCCACGTCCTCTTAGATAGGATGAAAGCAAGAGCTAAAAACAGATGTTACAAATATAGCATGATCATTAATACAAGAGAAGCATAATGAATGTTAATTCATTATTATGTCAATGTTTATTTCATATATTAAAAATAACTTCTATTTGCATATTATATTTTTCACCTTTGTAGAACATTATAATTAATTTTGGATGTGGGATCCTCACAATATAAAAGAACTATTATTATCCCCCTATTTTTTCACATGAGAATGTAGTTCCAGAGAAGTTCTCTGAATGACCCAAAGTAGTAACTAGTGAATGACAACTGTGTTCAAAACTATGTCTCTGACTCTAAGTGCGGTGATCTCTTCATGGTTCCTTATTCCTCTATGACTTTCTATTTTGAGGATTCTCCCCACCATTACTTGGCACTGTGCCTTTCAAGTATGTAATATATGGACCAATGTTGTGTGCTTCTATGAGGTCTGATTTGGAATCTGATGGGTCTAACCAGGAAGACATGTTCGTAAATGACCTGAGCTTCTGGTCCGTTACCTGCAAGATGCAGGTAAGACTGTACATCTCATTGTGTTCTGAGGATTAAATGCCCAAAGTAGACAAACACTTCAGCATACCTCTGGAGTTGATGGAGGGAACTCTGCAAACATCCACTTCCTTTATTTTCCTTGGTATCTTTTCCTTTCAAGTTGAGGGCAATGAGCTCTAAGCAGTCTCAGTGTTTTAAGTTCCATGATATTAATTTTGTTGTGTGTTGTCTCCCCAAGAAAGAATAGGAATGTGTGTAATTTGAAAGGCTCAAGGTCAGAGAGCTGGTTAATGCTGGAGCTGGAACTCGGCCTTCTCGTTGGGAGCACTCCAGACTCCCAGGCTACTGTGCTTTGTCCAAGAGAACACGGGAGGAATCTATTCAT
Source organism: Phocoena phocoena (assembly GCF_963924675.1). NCBI lineage: Eukaryota > Metazoa > Chordata > Mammalia > Artiodactyla > Phocoenidae > Phocoena > Phocoena phocoena. The sequence goes on from NC_089235.1 coordinate 75,708,230, forward strand.
TCCAAAATGAGCCCAAACCTTTCCCCAGTTTGCTCCAAGCCTTATCGAAAAGCCGATGGTCCAGAGGTGATTAAGTGACTGATGGTGGCAAGTGCTTGACTCACAGCGCTTTATATTTCTTCCTATTTCTTTTTCTGCCAATAGTCTGTGCAACCTGATCGCAAGATTGCCAAGGCGGTGATGATTTTTCTTAGAAGCTATTTCTTGGGAACTTCAAACCTTTCTGTGCTGAATGACTTGGCCATCTCTGGGAAATGTGATAGCATTTTCCACCATTTGCCCATGTACGTTAACTTCTCCCTTTTATGTAAGATACTTTGCAGAGGTAAGGAGATTAAATCTCCCCCAGAGTTTATCATTTGCTAGGCACTGCCCCAGCATGGAGACACTGTGCACATTTCAGTGTTGAACATACAAATGCTGCATTCAAAATATAGCAGCCTCAGTCTGGCATCTTTCTATTTCTTTAAACAAATTTGATCATCTGTCTAATCAGTATATACTAAATAGCCCCCCTTGAGTGTTACCATCCACATTGATACCTGAGGTGGGAGCTAATTCAACCACTTGACGTGCTCTTGGGGTGATTAATAACAGGTATGGGACATCAGCTTAGTTTGTTGAGTAAGATGGTTTTCACTCCCCCTCCACACACACACACACACACACACACACACACACACACACACAGCATTTCTATGCTCACCCTCCTCCAGTGGCTTTGTCATTCACTAACACTCCCTGTAGCCCTGACTAGACTGACAGCGTTCTTTAGGATATTGTCTTATTTGTGTACACCCTGTCCATCCACTTATGCTCCTTCCCAGTAGTGCCCAACACCTGTCAAGTCTTGCCCAGTTCAAAGAATGCAAAAGATTCAATAAGAGAATACAGTCAGCCCTCTGTACCCCTAGGTTCCACATTCTCAGATTCAACCAACAGTGGGTCTGTACTCCGCCAGTGAAGGACCTGAGCATCCGCGGAGGGATGACTGTAAGTGGGAAAGACTTTTAAGTGACGACAGTGTCTCTTTCCTTTGCTTCACCCTCAGTTCCTCCTCCTTTCCCCTCTCCCTTTACGTCCTCCTCTCTACTTTCTCTGGTAAGTTACTAGTATTGTTACCATCAGCTGCAACAGCAGCAGTAGTAATAGAAAGCTTTGCTGTCAAGACTGTCCTCAGGTCAAATCTTATTCTACCACTGTTTGTTTATGTAAACTAGTGATTTACCTAAACCAATGTATTTTGATCTGAAAAACAAGAATGATGCATATCTCCAAGGGCTGTTGGGAAGAATAAGTAGAAACATAAATTCTTATTAGTATAATTGTGGCACATCACGATATTTCAATAAAAGGAAGCTGTTGCTATTCCTGACGTTGCCATTCTTATCTACTACTCAAGTATTCTCAGGAGAAACACTCCTGCAATTCTGAATCAAGTCAGCTTGAAGTGTGGCAGAAATCCTCTTGCTAATCAGTATTAGGAAACCTATCGACAACAAATTTGAAGGCTCAGTATTGAAACATTAAAGAATTGAGTTTGATTAAGACAGAACAATGGGGGAGAAAACCTTTATTTGTGCCATTGCTCCTAAAAGCAGCAGCAGATATACTACAGAAGAAAAGAAATTCTAGAAAATATTTGGAGACTTCAAAAGAGAATTAAGTTGAAGACCTTCGCACTATTCCACATTTTCTACTTTCCTTATTTTACCTTTTGCAGTTTTAATGCATTTTCATGAAACAACACCATAGTATACATTAACTAAATTTGGTGATGAACTCTAGAAAACCAAGTAATAAAACTAGGTTCTTATTTTCAGACTCTCTTTTATTTTTCTTGCAAAATTTTATTCATTTGGTCTAAAAACTATAAACTTTTGTTTAAGATCCCCTGTCCACTTCACTCTTACCACCCCACCCCCAGCAAGAAACTTAGGGCTTGGGGAATTGAATCTCTGATTTTGAATCTCATTCTAAGGTTTATCTTTTTTATGAACTTGGGCATGTCACTGCCATCATCTGTGCTGTGGGTGTTCTTCAGGTGTCAGTAGCGATCCTGCCAACAAATGGACCAACGAAATATAAACAGTCGGTATTTCTTAGAACCACTATTATTAGAGTTAAGACATTTATTTTAGCTCTTTTTGTCAATGAGTAATTGAATGGAAGCAAAAATGAGGACATAATAGCTATAATCTCTATGTACCTTAGGGAAAACAAAAAATAAAATTATTTCAGATACTGATCATAATACTAAAATCCTAACCCCTAAACATTTCAGTAGGAAGAATAGGATTGGCAGCATGAGGGACCTCTTTCCCTCCTCCAAGGGACATGAATCTCTGGGAATGAGCCTTCCCGGCACTGAGGAAGCCTATGCCCACAAAAGCCAAATAACCAAATGGTTGATCACCAATGCTTTCCGAAGAAAGATATTCATCAAAACGGGGAAATGTGAAAGAAAGATCAAAATGGAATTAGTATTGTTAAGAGAGCTCTCTGAAATAGAGCAGGGAGGCCATTGAGGTAGTGTGATTTATGTACAGTCTCAGCCTGGGTGGAATCTGACCTTTTGACCACTCATTGCATTGTCTTAATGAAGGCATCTAGAACATCTGCAGAAAACTCAAGACACTTATTGTACTTTTCTTCTAAAATGACTTGTGAATTCCTATCTACTTTTCGGGTCCATACCCTAAAACAACTCACGACAGCCATCCCTTGAGGACAGATTGTTCCTCGCTTGTGTCAGAGTACAGCCTCTTGGCTTTGCCTTTCTAAGCAAAGACGCTTTCTCTTCCCTGAACACTCTTCGGTTTTACCCAAATCTGTGTCTCTCAAGTTGCAATTCTTAAGACCCCAAATAAAACTCTTTGTTCTTTGCAACCTCAATATTCATTTTAGTTCAACAGGAGCAAGTTTAGAACACACATTAGGAGACAAACAAGAGAGATGATGGTAGCTACCTGTTAGGGTGGTAGCTTTGTAGATAATGGTAAACAGCAGGATCCAGGGCATGTTTTGAAGCTCCTGTCTATAGGATCTATCGATGTACAGGTCATGACAAGAAAAGGAGATAGCTTCCAGTCCATTTCTCTATTATCCTTCTTTTCGGTCATAGTTTTCTTGGATACCGATGGAGTGCTGCACTTGGTCTTGAAGGAGAAGGGCACCCATGCTTATCAAGTATTCCTCCAGGATCATTCTGCTTAACATGGCACAGTGTCTCCTAACCTCACTCTCATTCCCTGTCAATGGGAGCTGATGGAATACATGGAGACATAGAGTTATTCTGGTTTGGTTCTCATCTGCTAGGTGTTTCCTTTGGGGACCACCCCTACCACCACCCGGGGTGGAAAAAAAACCAATGCAGCATCGCTAATCTACACGATCCTGCCATACTCCTTTCTATGTAAAACACTCTTATTGAACGAGAGGTGAATCCTGTGGACTAATGAATAAGGTGGGCTCTCAGGTGAGGACACTGAGCCATGGACAAGAAAGTCCCCATTTGCAGTCATGTGACTTCTGTGACTTAGGTTAGAGTCAGAGACTGAGGAAAGTACGTATCTTTATTTACCGCCAGTGTTACAGGTTATCTCAGACACACACATACATACACATTTATATACATGCATTTAATTATTCTTGGTTCTGGCAATTTCTAATCTCTGAATTTCCTTTTTTAATGTTATATTATTTTATTTTTTAAAATTTCATGTATATATTTTATTGGGAAGATAAGAAATACTGAATCAAAGTCTGTTACTGAGCTTTCTGTGGGCAGATACTTTGTGGGTACTCAACTCTCAGTCTTCGTGAAGCACCAAAAATAAAGGCTAGCCTGGTACAGAACAAACACAGTGTAAAAATTATTTCCTTTAATAAGTTGTTTAGGGTCTGCTAAAATTACTATCTGCATTAATTAAGCATCAACATACTAGCCAAATATGGGAGAGGCAACACATTTTAAAAATACGTTACATTTCTTGATTTTTTTTAATTAAAGATAATTTTTCACTCACTGCAGAGACAAATACAAAACCTAATTTTAATTAAAACCAGTGCAAGCGCATTTGTGTAAAAGTAGACTCATTTTGAAAAGATGACTTTGAATTTTAAATAGAAAAACTAAATGAAACATGCTATTACTCTTCTGGTGATAAAATATATAAGCTTGCAGTCAGGAAACAAAGTTTTTAAATACCCCATTTTTAAAAAATCTCCACAGACATTTTGATTTGTAAGCAGTCTTACCACAAAGAATATTTGGTATCTGATATTCTCCTAGATTTTATTATACTTTTTTAGCTGATGCAATCTTTCTTTGTATATTATATTATCTGATTTCTATAACAGCCTGGTGAAGTAGATCAGAAAGTATCTTTGGCCTCATTTTACATGAAACTGGTTTATCCAAGGTTGACATGGCATGGAGGTGGCAGAGCCAGGACATTAATCTTATGATCCTATGGGTATTTTTCCCCCTCTAATTCCTTTATACTTTGGGTGATACCATAGCCAGTACCCTGGATTTTTCAGGACATTTATATGGTTTGTGTCACTGTTGCTACTTGAATTTTCTATACATATGCATACTTGAAGTTACATTTTTACATTAAGAGCTATGGTGACCATGATAAGCTACTGACGAGTAGCATTAATTTAATTAGTAACCTCCGTTTTTTTTCCTAAAATCATAGATTGAGCAATTACAAAGTTGCAAGCATCACAGATCAAAGGTAGAATTCCATTTCCAAAAAATAAAAATAGGGGAACTTATAAGCTACTGTCGTCCATCTCAGTTGATCTATTGGCTTTTCTTGTTTCACTCGGAGAAATGCTCTTTCTACATAGTTCTGAAGAAAAGACTAACAATTTAACTTACCAGCAACTGGATGAGATAAGCTGTAACCTTTGAGTAATCACCCCGCCACCTGGCTTCTCAATGCTCAAATGCTAGAAATATTAACAAAGATTTAATTTACACATTAAAATTCTTGTTTGAAATACTTTAATATTTTATTCTACCAATTTGAAAAGATTACCATTTACTATAATCTGCTTTATCTTGAAATCCAATACACTGTGTTCTGAGACTAGTGTAATTTAGTTGCATTTGACATGCTTGGAGAAGGACGCAGAGTAAATCCCTGATGTGTGGCATTAAACGTTATGAAAGTAGCTGATATTCCTGGGAGAGAAGAATACCCAGTTATGATTTGTTATTAAAAGAACAGTAATTTACAAATGCACTGCTATTGTCTGGGAAGACATAGAGAAAACACATAGGATGAGACATCAGCTGAATAATGATCTGCTGTGAAAGAGGACAGCCTTTAATACTCAGCCTTAGAAGGCCCTGATTCCTACTGCTTCACCGTCCTGTGGATGAGAGGGGCAGGGTGAGCAGTTTCAGAGTAGGGCCTCGTGAGTCTCTGCAGCAGGGGAGCAGTGAATGTCAAGGCTTCGACATCTGTCTCTCTTCCTCTGGGTGACAAGCACTCCTGTGAATATCTCCACCCTGCCTTCCCAGGATACCTTAGGATTGAGTTTCTGTGTGTTTCCTCCTCACTTAACTCCTTTTGGCATCTTAGAATAAGTGAACAATACCTGTGCATGTTTTAGGCACTCCAAGGAAACTCGTTGAACCAGTGAGATGTGAATGAGTGAACTAAAAGTTCTGAGATCCTTCTGAGACCTAGACTATTTTCATATCCATTTCATCTCTGTCACTGAACAGTGATACAACCTTCCTGAACTCTGGTTCTCTCAAATACCTATGGCAGGCTCTTGTTCTAATTACAAAACAAACCGACCAACCAGCCAACAGACAAAGCCCACCACAAATGAAAGTCACTAGACCACCCTTGACCGATATTTAAGACATGTAAAACATGTTAAATTCTCCTTTTTTTTTTCAAAAGACCACCAGAGCCAGTGTGGGCTTTGAGGGTCAGGGGGTTGAAGAGGACAGCAGACTCAAGCGGTGGGAAGGAGGGAGAGGGGAGAGAAGCCAGTGCTAAAGGCATCTTTACCAGCCTGCAGTTAAAAGCCGAATTGTCTGGAGACAGACCTCAGTTGTGCCATGGAGAATCAATGAAGAAACTGTTCTGAGTCAAAAATCTTTGCGTATAAAACTCAATTAATAATCTTGGCAAAAATCACTTAACCTCTCTAGGACTCAGTTTTGTTTCTCTTTAAGTTTTTGTTTTCTTTTGTTTTCTTCCTATGCTGGAAGAAGCAAGGATTGGCCTGAAATATATTTTCAAAATTCTTTCTAGATTAAATCATAAATTCTCTTTTTAATTCAACAACTTGTGATGTGATTCTTTTTAATCTGCCTTATATTACAATAGCAAACATGCATTAAAAATGTATTAGAAGGCTATGGTAGTCAACAGGAGGTAAGGGACGTGTAAAGAATTAGCATCATGCAAACAGTGGTGCTGTGACAGAAGGACCTGCAGCATACCTGCGAACGAGTCTGCAGCCCTTCCTCGCAGCCCAAGTTGCCTCTTGCAAATGGTGCCCTGGGCAAGGCTGCACAGAGGAGGTGATGATGTCAGAGGTTGGGCCTCGCTGGGGACATCACTGGCAAATGTAGAGTGGTTCAAAGTACAAGAATGTTTTCTCATTTACTTGCCATCTGTTAAGTGTCTACTATATACATGTCGGCCTCGAGGCATGTGCCTGAAGTTCAGAAAATTACAATTAACCTCTGGACACCTGGTGGTCCATGGTAAATAGTGTGATAAAACAAGATTGGAAAAATACATTGATCCCACATCTTGAAGGGCCTTGGATGAATGATACAATTTCTGGACTTTTTCTGGGGAATAAATAATAGGGAACCAATGATATTTCTAATGAAGGTAGTGAAATAACTTATAATATCAAAATATGATTCTTGTTTCAGTATAGAGGCATAAAGTAGTGGTTGGAAAGATTAGAGTCAGGGAGTCCAGGGATGAAGATGGTTTAAAATATCTTAACCTCTGAAATCAAATCTCTGCCCTGATATATGCCCAGCACCCCTCTTCTCTCGGCCATGATTTTGATTTGTAATTTAGCTTAACTTGGAAACAACCTATTCATAATGCGTGTCACTTCCTCAAAATTTTTGGTGTATCTTCTAAAGGTGTTTCTTGGACAGTTACCATAAATCTCTTGTAGTTCTTTCACCATTATTTTTTCTGGTAACTGTTACCTTTCTTTGCCCATTGAGTTCACTTTTTTCATAAATTATTGTTTAAAGTATTATTTATTGAGTACTTTCTATGCATTGAATATAATACTCAACATTTTGCATGTATTACGACATCCATCCTCCCAACAAACCCCTGGGCATTTCTTCCATGTTAGAGACAGGGAAATCAAGACGTAATGCTTTGCATAACTTGGTCAAGGTCAAACACTCTACTAGCCAGTGGCTGAAGTCTAAAGCCCACATTCTGTCCAGAGAAAACATTGGTGATCTCTTCCTCCTCCGAGTCTGACCCACTACAGACAAAGGAAACAAATACAGGAAATCACAATTGGAGTCAAAATATTCAAACTGGATTATCTCTTCCTCTCTCTCTCTCCTCTCTCTCTCTCTCACACACACACACAGTTTTCTATCTGAGACTGTATACCTAAACCTCTAGCATTCTTATATATTAAACAAAGCTAATAGTATTTAGCTAATTGACTTAGGTTGAATTTTGTATAAAGTATCAGTTGTAGAACAACTGGCACAAACACTGAATCTCCAAAATGGCCAATTCCTCCCCCCAACTTGTGTTCTTCTGAAGCCTTTCATACCTTCCTTTGCATTCATGTTTCCGTTGTCTGCTAGCAGGTCTTCTCTGGTCTGGCCAACTGTGAAAATTGATATGGCAAGTAACTTTCCTCATTAATTGTTGTGCCCCCAGTCCTAATTCAGTGCCGGAACTTAGGAACTTAGTATACGATCAGCACACGTTTACTGAGTGAGTATTCAGAGGTATGAATGGAATACCCTGTTTCAGTCACTTCTCTTAAATTCTTTTGGGTGTAACAAGGCATCCTGGGTGGAGGTGTTAGGGAGAATGTGTGTGCGTGCGTGTGTGTGTGGTGTGGTGTCAGAGGGAGGACAGGAAAGTAACTGGCATGCTCTCATAGGATATACAAACAAAGTGAGTACAAACAGAATTCAGAACTATGGGAAACAAGAAGAATGAAATATGACAACGAAGAGCACTGGTTGAGCGCCAATTTAGTCTCTACACTCCCTGGTTACCATGGCAAAGAGTAAGACACAGTAAGCTACATAATTCTGATTATCAGGAAGGAAGACATCGACCTAACATTTTTCCTGGCACCCAGTTATAAAGATATGTCATAATATCTTTATCTTTAGATAATCTTTATCTAAAGGGGCTGTCAGATGCGAGACTCAGAGGAACATATCTTTAGTGAGCTAGAGGCTCAAAGGAGATCCCATCACAGCACGTCTATGAGAATCACAGTGCATCCCCTGTCTGACCCGCAAATGAGCCTTCGCCTTGACCTAAGGAACATTGCCCACCTCACCCTTTACTCTCATTTATTGGCACTTGATCCACTTAGAATTTTCTCTCCCCTGCACTAACCTGGTAAGGGGCTCATCATCCAAGTACTCACCATTGCTCTCCTTTCAGATTCTCCCAGCATTCTTCTCTCTTCTGACCCAGGTATCTGACTTCCTTCTTCTACCTGAGAAGATAGACCCTCCTTCACACGTTGCAAATACTTGCTGAGTTTGTGTCCATAGCCACCTCGTCTGTAAGACTACAGAAGGCACCACTCATTTTCATATTCGGTACTATATCCCTAAAACCCAGCACAGCACCTGTCACAGAGCAGGTGCTCAGGAAATGTAGAGAAGGGCAATTGGGGGGGTCTAGCCTTGTTAAATGGCGAAATAGCACAGGACCTCATAGACGGGACATAGTCCTATTTAATGTACAGTATTCTCCGGAACGAGTCATGATTGGCTGCCAAAGAATGAACACAAACTCAGACACTAAGAAGCACTTAGGACCCAGGTTGAGAGAGGAAACTGTTCTTCATTCTGCTAAAGAATAAACTTCAGGCTTCTTAGCCCGATGTTCACATCCCTGCGTAACACCCCAAAATATCCGTTTAGTCTCCTTTCACACTGCTTCTGTTCCAGCACCCAAGACTCTAGACGTAACAGACTGATTGCCAAGAAATTTGTATTTCTCTCTGCTTTTTATGCCATCTGTTCACACAGCCTTGAAAGATCTTCCTTTTTTATTGTCCAGTATCTTCAAGACATTTAAATGACACGTATGTGAAGATGTCCTTCATCTTTTGTTAGAATTAATTTCAGACTCTTATTTTGCTTTACACTTATGTGATTATCGTATTTCAATATGCCTTATCTGAGTTTGTCCTACTAGGTTTAATAATCTCAACCACAAATGCCAAGCGGTAAAAAAACAAAACAAAACAAAAACAGAAATGTCTCCTGGCTTCCTCTCACGGCTCAGCGGCACCAGTCTTGGGTATTTGCACAAGGTAAAATCTCCATAAGTATTTTCTAAACTAATGGCTTTTCAGAGCATGTTTGTGGTAGTCAGCTTTTTCCTGCACAATTATTTGATTTATTTTGTGTGCATTCACTGATATAAGTGAGGCATTTGGACTAAAGCTTCGCTGGGAGAATTGGTGTGGTGAGAGATGGGGCAGGGAGAGACTGGCTTATTGGCCTTTCCAGCAGTTGACACAACTGAAGGTTTTCCTCTCCTCTTGCTTTTCTTCTAAGTCTCCTGTTCCCAGCCCCCTCTTTCTTGATGTATAAAAAGCTGTACATAATGTATATGACTTGATGAGTTTGGAGATAAGAAAACACCCATGAAACCATCACCACTGTCTATGCCATAAACATATCCATCCCCTGTGAAAGTTTCCTCCTGCCCTCTTTATCTATTATTATTATTGTTATTATTTTGTGATAAGACACTTAACGTAAGATACAGCCTTTTAGCACATTTTGAAGTGTGAAATACAGTATTGTTTACTGTCGGCACAGTCCATAGAGTAGATCTCTAGGACTCTGCTCACTTCCGTCCAGCCTTCCTGGCAGCATCTTTGTCTCTACTTGGCCCTTGATGTCGGTGCAGCGTGGGCACCCCGGGTACCTCGAGACTCCCATACTCGCTCCTCCCCTGACATACACCTTCTGGATGATCATTTTTATTCCTCTACTATTAGTCCTTTCTCTGGTTGCAAAGGAATGTGAGACATCTTAGTTCCCTGAATGAAAAAAAGGAGAGGGAAGAGAAGGGAAGGGAAGGGGAGGGGAGGGAGGGGGAGGGGGAGGAGAGGGTGGGAAGGAGCAACAATAAAACTTAGGCTTAGGAGAATTCATCATTCAAGACAGAAAGTCAGCTGGTACTCAGGAAGGACCTGGAACCAGGAATTGGCTTCATGTTGGAAGTCTAATCCTATATCATTCTCTCTCCATTTCTTTTCTCTGTTTCTCTTTTTACATATGATATATCCTCTTTCACTGATCACAGTTCATACAGAAGAAATTGGCATTCACGTTTCCTTAGTTTATCATTTTTACACATCTAGCCACACTGAAAGTCTGATTTCTCTTTGCATCTGCTTGTCATTCTTTTTTTTTTTTTTAAGATGATGTTGGGGGTAGGAGTTTATTAATTAATTTATTTATTTTTGCTGTGTTGCGTCTTTGTTTCTGTGCGAGGGCTTTCTCTAGTTGTGGCAAGCGGGGGCCACTCTTCATCGCAGTGCGCGGGCCTCTCTTGTTGCGGAGCACAGGCTCCAGACGCGCAGGCTCAGTAGTTGTGGCTCACGGGCCTAGTTGCTCCGCGGCATGTGGGATCCTCCCAGACCAGGGCTCGAACCCATGTCCCCTGCATTAGCAGGCAGATTCTCAACCACTGCGCCACCAGGGAAGCCCTGCTTGTCGTTCTTAAGGGAAGAGACCTGTGGTGTGGGTCAGCTGCCCCGCTGTCATCCAGTCAGTCCTGGCCAGGCTCTTAGGTTCACCCTACACACAGGCTTCTGGGAACCACTCCTGTGGATGGGAGATGTTTAAGAAGTTCTAATGAGCCAGGAAGACACCCCCAAATCATTATGACCCCAACAGTTTCTGTTGTCATCCATAGGCTGTTATCTCTCATCACTAGGTTGTTAGCAAAACTCACCAACTCATCATTTCAACCTCCTGGATATACTGAGATATCTTATAGCACATAAGCCCAAATGTTTAAAACCAACCTCAATTTTTTCCTCTAACTTGTTCTCTTTCTCTGATCTAACCAAGATATCTGGAGATTATCTTTAAGTTCTTACTATTTTTTTAAAAAATTCAAACGTCTACTCAATTACAAGTTTCTTTAAAATATATATGTCTTTCGTTGATTTATTTCTTTGAGTCCCCGGTATTAGGCCACCATCATTTCTAGCTTAAATTCAATAGTGAAACACATTCTCCTTTCCCCCAATCTCTTTGTTCTGATGTATTTTAAAATATATACGCTTTAGAGCGAGTTTTTAAAGCTAAAGATATTTGCAGCTGAAAACTACCAGGTGTTTTCTCATCATCTTATTTGCTATTTACAACAATTCTTTGAAGAAGGTAGGAAAGAAACTCCATTTTATAGAGAAGAGAACAGTCTCGGAGACATGAATTTCCTGGTGTCATATGGCCAGTAGAAAGGTGAGCATGGGTGCAAACAATGTGTGAAGATATAAAATGTCAAAAACGTAGCTGGCTTAGGTGTAGAAATTCTGGAGGGGAGTAGTTGGGGGGAAGTAGGAGATTTATTATCAATAAAATAATGCAGCTTCCCACAGGATACATATTCAACCGTTGTTAAATTTCAGTCTCCAGTAAAGCCTGATCTATGTTTAAACGACTGGTGAAGATATTTTCCACTATTAATTTTTATAAGACTTAAGTTAAAGGCCCTGAGATTTTTATTATTTATTTGTTTGTTGATTTATTTATGGCTGCGTTGGGTCTTCGTTGCTGCACGCGGGCTTTCTCTAGTTGCTGCGAGCGGGGGCTGCTCTTCGTTGCGGCGCGCGGGCTTCTCATTGCGGTGGCTTCCTTGTTGCAGAGCACGGGTGCTAGGTGCGAGGGCTTCAGTAGTTGTGGCACACGGGATCAGTAGTTGTGGCTCGCGGCCTCTAGAGCGCAGGCTCAGTAGTTGTGGTGCACGGGCTTAGTTGCTCCACGGCATGTGGGATCTTCCCAGACCAGGGCTCAACCCATGTCACCTACATTGGCAGGTGGATTCCTTACTACTGCGCCACGAGGGAAGTCCTGCCCTGAATTTTTTTTAAAATTACAAAGAAGTTCTCTTTTTCTCACATTCATCGTGGGAAGCAGTTGGCTTAAACGAAGAATGATTTGAGTCTAGTCTGATGTACTCTACTGACCTTATGCGTTACCTTAGGTAGATTACCTGAACTTTCTAGAACTGAGTTTCCTAGTTTGTTAAAAATGAAGGAGCTGCCCTTACACTGGCTGCCCCCTCTCAGCTTGTACGGTTCCGTTATTGCATCCAGCTAATGAAGTAGAGGTGTTCGCTGAGAGGGGACTTCTTTTTCTTCAGAATGACTCATTTTCCACAGTAAATGATTTATCCAATCTAGTTCCTAAAAAAAGTGTTCATTTCAGTCTGATGGCTTACTGTATGCGTTTTACCAGTAATATGCGTTTCAATAGTTAATGCGCGATGGCTGTTTCTAAGAGTGATACATCTTCATCTTTTTACAGCTTCAATGAGAGCACCTTGCCATAATTTAACTTACCTTAAAAATGAGGCTGTCCACCCCTTCTCATTTAAAGCAGAGTTTCTTGAGCCTCAAATTCTAACAGAAACTGGCTCAAAATTAGGGATATTTGTAATTGTGTGTGTCACTTTCAACTCACAAAGCTGATTCCAGTGTGAAACTGAAATCATCAAACCTCATTCCTACTTATGATAAATGATGTGAAGCACCGTATGTCCCAAACCCTGGACCTTTAACTCAGATCAGTGCGCACACATTTTGTAGGAGCAACTGATACATTAGGGTAGTGGGTGGCCTACAGGACCCCAGTTCAGGACAGAACATGGAATGAATAATCTTTCCTCAGTCTGCCTTTTTGACCTGTTCCTTCTTCCCGTTATCTGTTTGTCTCTCTCATGACCTCTATTTCCAGACAATATATTCATTCTTTGGACCAATGACATCTTCGGCTTTTCTGGAATGATCATATGTTCTTTGTCCTGTGCCTAGTTGTGTTTTCCTAATCACCCCAGGAAATTACTCTGACTGACTCCTTAACCCTTGTAATAGAAAGCGCCCCTGGCACTGGCCTGCTTGGCTAGCCTCATGCCAGGTATTACATGACCGTATTAAAGAGGATTTGGTGACTACAGCACTGAGGGAGCTGATCCAAATTGTCTGCATCCATGAGATAACGGTTCTGAGAACACTTGTAAACTATAGAGAGTTAGTCAAATATTATTTGATGTATAAAACCATCTCTGACTTTACTAAAGATATGTATATGAGTATGTGGGTGCATACATGCATGTGCATATGGATGGGCATATATCTCTGCATGTGTGCATATGTATGTACTTGTGTATATGCGTGACTAGGTGTATATGTGCATTTGTATATGTTTGTATACATGCATGTGGGAATGTCATGTGCATATTTGTATGTTCTGTATGTATATCTATATGTGCATATGTTTATATTTGTGTTTGTAGGTCTGTGAATGCCACAAATTTGACTGAATTTTTTGGACCTTTCCTTGCTGAAAAATAATTACTTGTCCATTTGACCTCACCCTGGATCCACATTAGAGCATGTCTGCTCATTTCTTAGCTTCCTGTCTCTGCATATTTTTTCTCACCAGAGATGCAACTACGTGATCCTGCATTGAGACACAGCCCTGCCCCAGTTTCCAAGATAAGTCCTGGTGAAGGGCATGAGGATTTTCAAAGTGCTGTGCTCTAAAACAGAGCATTTGGTATTACAGAAAACACTTGAGTAATTCCACACCCCATTTAGAGTACTTGACTTTCTGCCTTGTCACCACATATTTCTAAAACTTTAATTCACTTCTGGCTAACATCAGAATTTTCCCTCTTGTCGGGCCACCCCCTCCTGCCTGTGGGTGGAGTCTGGTCCTTGCCTGAGAAATACACACCCACCAGTGGCCTTTATAAGTGTATATTAGCAGCTCAGGGTTTCCCAAGGATTTCCACCTGTCCGTTGGAACACTTCAGTGTGACATTAAATGTGCTTGATGCTGACAGTAATCTGTTACTAAACCCTTTGGATAGCAATGATCAAAAATATAACTGTTGGTTTGCCTGCAGTGAATAAATTTTAAGGTGTTTGAAAATAGCAAATGATAGAAAGAGGGGTGACGTTGTTGTTTGGTGTGATTTGCTCTGACCCACAACACACCTAGCTGAGTAGTTATCACTTTTTAGATCACTGTCATTCTTGCGTTAATAATCGAAAAGGGGAGGGAGTTCCCTGGTGGTCTAGTGGTAAGGATTCAGAGCTTTCACTGCTGTAGCCTGGGTTCAATCCCTGGTTGGGGCACTGAGATCCCGCAAGCCAGGCAGCACGGCCAAAAAAAAAAAAAAATCAAAAGGCAGAAAGGATGAAAAAAATAGGTAGGATTCAGAGATGGAGACTGCCTGAAGGATGGGTTGAAGGTATTGAGTACATAATTACTTGGCCATTTAAATAATGATGCAAATGTAATGATTTGGCATTTCCTTTGTTCCAGAAATGTCTGTACTGTATCTCACAGATTCCTTCAGACACCTTATTCTGCTTCAAGGGCTTCCTCCCAGCCTTACCCACAAAAGCCAACCACACTGCAGTGGGTTGCCTTGCTTCAGAAAATCTGACCAGATGCTGAAATGTGACTGTTTCGTTTTCCTTTCAACAGTCTAGATGTGTTGCTGGTGATTAGTGCAAGTGATAGCCAAGCCACGTTTACTGAATCTGAAATTCCCCTGGGCTCTTTAGTACAATCAGAAAATAAAATGAATTAACAGTAACAGAAACAAGGTAAGAAACACTAAGACTCTGCATTGAAATGAAAGTTTTACAAAATAATTAAAAATGTTTTCAAAACCAAGCATATAATTTCAGTCGAGTGGTACTGTGAAAGGATTTGAAGGGGGGGCTTCTCCTTCACATATGTACCATCTGTCTAACGTAAGGCAATCCATAGAGCCTCTCCAAACTCCACTTCCCTCATCTATAGTTTTGGAATAATCATAAAATCCTTTTTTTCCCCCCAACTGGGACTGTATCAGACAATTATTTTTATGCTTTAGAGTATCGATCATGTAATTCCTCCCTAATTCCTCTGGTAAGAGGAAGAAGCTGAAATAGAAAGACAATGTTTCTTTTCTACGGAAAGCGAATCCAGCTCTGATGCACACATGATTTTCATGGCCACAACCTAGGCAAGCTTAGCCGTAAGGTATGTTGGAATCCAGCCATGCTCACCAGAAGAGGAAAATAACTACGGGAAGCACAGAGCAGAGCCTTTCTCTAGTCCTCATTCAGACTGTGTCTCTTCTCTCATTTACTCTCTTGGTACCACTCACCCCCTCCCAGCCCACCCACACCCACACTTTATCCTTCATTCTTAGTTCCCTGAATGGGAAGTTTCTTGCTGGCTAACGTCTACACATCTCTTGCGTTAGTTACCTTCTCTACATGGTCTCATAACAATGTGTGTTTATGTCCACATGTCCCTTAACCCGTCGATTGTATGTCCCTCGTGTTTGGTCCTGTCTCCACCGCTAAAATGTAAGCTGCTGATGGGCACAGAGCACATTCTACTCATGACTTGCAGTGTGTTACAAAGTAATATACACACAACATACTTTAAAAATTTTTTGGATTGAATCAGTGAACACGCATATAATTACCATTTTAAGTAATAAAATTAAGTACTTAATATAATACGTTTATATTATAAAGTAATATATACACATGTATTAAAAACCATTGTTGATTGAATTAATGAACACATGCGTATAAATATAAATATTATTCTCATACAATATATATAGAAGTTATAGCCAGGGTTAACTTGAATTTCTTCACTGATAGAAAAATCATGACCTCATAATGAATCACCCTCATTTATGAATAACTATAACCATTACAACTTTTCTTTTTTTGCTGGGACAAACTGTGCCTCCCAGTAGCACTCAAAAACGATCGTATTTCTAGTATCTGGGGTCATATGCAATGGCCATGTCTTATTAAACAAGATAAAAATTAGCAACTACATTACCCTTTATAATTTAGGAAACATTTTTTCCCAGATATTATCATTTAATTACCACGACAACTTTATGCGATAGATTTTATTCATGTCCCTATTATCAGTCAGGCTCCAGTTAGGAGAGAGAAAACATGCCAGTTATTTTAAAAGAGAAAAATTAATATAATTGTTAAGTAGGTTTTGAAGACCTGGAAAGACAAAACTGGAACCAAGAGAAAAGTTGGAGTTATTAACACTGAGAAGTTCAGAGGAGGGACCCTGCAGAGCTCGGCACACTGGCTCAGCGAGGATATCTCTAGGGACAGGTAGGGAGGTTGATCCTGTGGGTGTTGGAAGCACTGCAAATGGGAGTAAACTGCTTACTTCTGGGTGAAGAACCACCGCTTCAGTGAAGCTTATAAACACCAGAGGCAAAAACAGAAATAGCGGATAAACAGGAAGGAATACACTCCTGCCTCCCCGCCAGCCTTCCGGCCTTCCTCTGGCACTCCATATTGACAGATGATAAATGAAGTCAGTTTCCACAACAGAAATTTTGTTGGCCGAGTCATAGCCCAGCACCACAAAGCTGAGTAGAAAGGGGTGGGTTTGCTGCCTAGAAACAAGAGCGTGACAACTGGCTCATTCATTTTGTGTTCCAGAACATTGAAGGTCCGAGAGGCTCATCAAGAATTTCCCCATAACACCCAGTTCATAGAGTGTGTAGCACACACCTGGATTTCTGTCTTTACTCTCCAGATGCAGGGCTAGATTATTAGACCGTTCCTCGTCCTCCATCCTCAGTGGCAAGGAAAGTGGTGTGTGTGTGTGTGTGTGTGTGTGTGTGTTTGGCAGTGGGTACAGTAATGGTATGGAAATTAGAAAACGAGGGTTTGTGTTGACAGTATCGAGTCCTGACTAACCAAACCATCTTTAGTGAGTTCCATTACCTTTCTGAGCCTTAGTTCCTGTACCTGCGTGTGCACATAATGGGTTTCCTATGTAACAAGATTAAATCATTGCAGTGAGGAAATATTGAGCAGCCATAATATACAGAACGCTGTGCTACACACTGGGAATGAAACGATAAAAAGGACAACCAAGGTCACCTTCTCCAGAGGTGAGAATCTAGTGGGGGAAACAGGCATTAATGAAACAACCACACAAAGTATATGGAATAAATACAACGTATATGATTGCAGTGGAGCTTATGGCTTTGGCAGAAAACCTCAGGCTCAAAAATCATATAGAGCAAAGGATCCTGACTTGGAATGGAGTCCGGGAAGACTTCCTGGAGGAAGTACAATTTGAACTAAAATATGGAGAGTGAAGAGGAGGTGCCTGAGTGAAGTGGTATGGGGAGAAACGTGGGTTGGGAGAGAAGTGGTGGGAACCTGGCTCATTCACGGAGCTGAAAGAGGGACCATGGGGCTGGGTTGATGCACGGAGAGCATGGGGGATGGAGAGATGGGCCTGGAGAGAGGCAGCAGCCAGAACCTTGAGTCGATGAAGGTGAGAGAGCTTTGTAAACTGCAAAGCGCTCATGAAATATATGTGCAGTTGTTGTTCCTGGGATTTAAAACAAAATACCAGGATTTTTACTCTCTGCCATTTAGAAAGTGAGTTATTGGAACCAGAAGGAAAGACTGCAACTGACAAGGAACTAGAATTATAAAAATTCACACAAAAAATGTGTATCCCTCCCAAGTCAAAGTTTCTTCCCCAACCCCTGCATTAACGAAGCTAAGACTTTGCAGAGGGAGAAGGATGCTAACGTCTTACTGTGTAAGTTCTTTCATCAGGTATTTAAAATGTAATAATAATGGGGCTTAAAAGGTTTGATTGCTTGATCACAGCAGCTTGTTAATTAAAGGTGCAAAGAAGGGAATGATTAGAGACGGGAAATTTGCCCCTGAGGGAGGAATAGGATTAGTTTGCCTGAGAAATCAGATCACTGTACCTGGCAGCAGGCCAGCTGCAGAGGAAGAGTACAGAACCTCTGGAGAAATAAAATGTGTATCTTTTCAAGTGCTCTGTGGGAGGAGAGGCCTCCCCTTCACATGTCCAAGGGCAGAGGAGGAACAAAGACACTCAGACTGCTCACCCCTGCCATCGACTTGCTTCCCTAATATTAAATGTGTGAGACTCTAATCGCTCTTGGTGGAGATAACTGTGTTTGGAATTCAACTGGCTGAGGCGTATGTGTGGTTGTGGAATCCCTGACACCACGTGATTAATGAGGAAGCCTGGTTTTCGCATCCTCTGTTGGGGAGGTTTGGGCCTCATCCCATCCCGAGGGCCCCTCTGGGTTTGGCTCCTGTCACAGTGGCCTGTGTTTCATTAAGTTGAGCGGCTCGCTTTCCGGAGGCGTGATTAGGAGAGAGATAAGGTGGAGCCGACTGGGAAGTCAGGGGCGCGGTGATGATAAAATCCAACATGTCCGCCACGTGGACACGGCTCAATGCAGTGAAAACGCAGGGGCTCGCCAGCCACACGGTCCTGGGCTAGACCCCTGTCTTCCACAGCTGGGAGTCCTGTGACCATGGGCACATTAGCTTGGTCTCCCTGAGCCTCAGATTACCTGTTGTAAAATGGGAAGCATGAAACCGTCTTGAGGGTGTTCTAGGGAATTTGTAGATGATGAAGCCCAGGGGTTTCTGGCATACTACTCATGTTCGCTAAGAAAAGGCTGTTGTTATTATTACAGCAAAATGTTTTCACACGTGTTCTTTCACATGACTGAGATGGGCCCAGATATCTCAGCCACCTAAGAATTGATAATTCTTATCTAAACACTGCATTTCACCTAACATGACCAATAGGGCTGCCCCCCAGGAGACAGTCTCAGTTTCAATTTTGATTTTTTTTCAATAATTAATTTACCCAGCCTTCATTTGGTGCCCTTCAGGCAAAGTCATCCTCCTAAGTCGATCCTCCCTGGCTACACTGGTGCACAGCTCACCTGCCAGGCATCACACATGCTCCTAGGTCCAGTAGGACCCTTAGGCATTTGCAGTGGGCACACATGCACCTTCTGAACCATTTCATCATGATCTTGTCCTTTTTCCTCCCAACATAGGATATTGACCCAAGAACACACCTTGCTCCCTTCCCTGTTATTGTACTTTGATATTCTTTTCTTGTAACTACCAGAAAATCGTATAAGGATCCTATGAAGAAGGCATAGCTGTCTTCATCATTGCCATTCATACTTCATTTTTAGAAAAAGCTGAGGCTCAGCTGTGACATCACATTTCTAAGGCCAAGGTACTTGTAAATTGTGACTGAGTGGTAATCTCAGTTCTTCAGCATCTGAATCCATCTTATTATTCTTATTCTAGGGTGCCTATACTATGGACTCCTAGAAGGTCCAGTGCCACTCTTCACACCTTCATTGATGTGGTATCATTCAGTTGCTCAGGCCAATAGCTTCTGGACTTCTTTCGTTCTCCTGTGCCCTACATCTGAACCACCAACCAGTCCAACCAGTCCTGCCACCTCGTCCTTCTCAGTTGTGTATCCCAGAGTCAATCCCTTTTAAGCACTTTTATCACTACCTCTGTGATCTTGGTCCCCATCATATGCCACCTGGACCACTTCCTTATGCAGCTAAGGGCCTCTCCTGCTCCAGTGCCCCCTTATTCTTCAGAGTATCCAAAATGACCCTTTATTAGAGAAATCTGGTCATGCCAAATCCTGCCCAGAAGCCTCAGTGGTTCCTTATGATAGTGGGAAGGAACCCCGTAGTTCCATATCACAGTCTATAGATGCCTCTATGATCTATTTCCCTACCCTTCCTTCCTTCCTTCTTCCGCACCCTTGCATGGCCTATAGCTCTACCCCAGCCTTACACTGGCCTCCTGGCTATGTTATAAGCATTTCATCTGTTTTATTCATTAATGTATCCCTACTACCTAGAACAAATCTATGACAATCTATGTTCAATATATGTTTAATGAATGGATACATTTATGAATTAATATGAAAACCTATAAAGTAAGATTCTTACCCACCCGCCTTAAAGGAACTCACAGTCAGGTTGGGTAACTGGTCTAAAATCAGAGTACAGCACAATACCATCTATAGAGGCCAGCAGATCATGGGCCCATGTTGGTCAAGGGAAAGCCTTGGAGTCAGATATGTTTGAGTCCCAGCTCCTATATTCACTATATCTTCAAGCTTTGGAAAGATACTAAACCTCCTGGTGAATCCATTTTATATTCTGAGGACAAACGTAATACTTTCCAGTAGCATTGTTGGGAGGATTAAATAAGTTAGTGAGGCACTAAGAGCAGTGACTGCCCCATGGTGAATACTTGATAGAATTATCTAGTAGTAGTAGTACCTGATTGTTATGCTCAAAGCCTGTGCCAGGGAGCAGGGTCTGATATTCACAGAGTAATGAGCTTAAGGGCTTTGACCATCACCCACATCGGATGTTCACATAGCCTGTGTCTGTCATCCATGCCAAGGTACGTGCCAAAGAAAGCTGGTGGAGGAGCTGCATATCCACACCCCGTTAAAAATCTGCCCCCCACATGGTGCTACTTCCTGACCCTTAGGCTGCAGGCTGGTTACCAGGGTTAGGACAGACCAGGGGGTCCGAGGGAATCGATTTAGGGCAAGGCCTGATAACTTAGGATAGAGGAAAAAGCCTCCTTTCCCCTTTCTGATCCACTTCCTCCCTCACCACTCACCCAGCACTCCTTGGACGAAAGAATGCAAACAGAAAGGGAATCAACAGAGTCACCTTCTTTACACTAATTAATGACATAGACTCTGCCTGACTGGCAGAATGATTATAAGGTTCTCAATAAACTCTGCTAGCTCTGTTTTTAAAGGGGGGCTAGGCTGCTGGAGGGAAGAACTTATGCCTGTTTTAACTGATTTTGTCCCTGATTTCTGGGAGGGAGACTAAATTCTTGGAATTTCTTGAGTAACAGGAGTTTTTTCTTGTGTATGTGCTCCAGAGACCACACCAGAGAGCCGTCACCAGAAAGGGTAACCGTGTCATGAGAGGGTGGGGACTTGAGCCAGTCCAACCTCCATGGAGGCTGAGTTAAACTGTGTAACAAATAATCCAGTGAATCATACTGACTTAATGAAACCCCAATAAAATCTCTAGAAAGGGAGGTTCAGTGGAGTGTTCTAGTGGGTGGGAACATTGATGACCCAGGAAGGTGAAGTGCCCTGATTCCACTGGGCGTGAACACAGGCGTTCTGCCTTCAGGAACCTCCCAGACCTCACCCTATGCATCTCTTTACTTGGCTGGTTCTGACTTGTGTCCTTTATAATAACACAATCAAAATAATTTTCTGGATTTTGTGAGTCATTCTAGAGAATTATTGAACGTGAGTGGCATTGTAGGAGCCTCCCGGATTTATATCCAATTGGTCTGAAGTGCAGGTGACCTGGGGACCCCATTTGTGGCTTGCTTCTCAGGCGGGGACAGTCTTGTTGGGAATCTTGCCCTAAATCTGTGGAACTGATGCTAACCTTGGGTAATGTCAGAATTGACTTGAAGTACACCAGTCTGTGTCAGAGTAAGTGGGAAGAACATCACGCTAAAAGTAGTCTGAACTGGCTAAAATGCTCCTATATGCTCCTTAGCTGTGTGGACTTAAAATTATTTATCCTCCCTAAATCTAGGTGTTACCACCTGACAGTCTGAGATAATGGTGACTGATGGTTGGGCTGTGGGCTGTAGGTGAGGATTCAAGGTAATATACATAAAGCGTCATACACGGTGCCTTGAATATAATCAATGCCTAAAAGATATTACTTTCACTTACGACCACTGATTCTATCACACTAGATTAACAAAGTTGTCATCACCGTGTTCCCCTTTTTGTAGCTACACGACACATCGATTGAAGGTCAAGATATTGGGCACCCCCCCGGCTGGCACAGAGCCGTCACCATGCTGCTGAGGAGGGTGGCCTAGAGGATGCCCAGGTGGATGGGCAGATGCAGAGTTGGACAGAAGCAGTGGAGCCACCTTTGGCCTTGGTGGTTTGTGTGTGGCAGAGTCAGCAGCATTTCGTCAGTATGTTCTAGGACAACTTAGTGTTTAAGATTGCTTGCTCCAGCGTTAGAAAAAAAATCAAAACAAATCGGACCCAAAAATGTCCTTTTTGTGCTCTGTGGTTTGAAGTAAATTACTTAAACTCCTTTTATCTTATTGTCTTCCCGTGAAATGTTGATGTAAAGACTTAAATAATATAGCGCAAAAGAGCTTAGACTGAAGTTGATGCCAAGTCAATGCCAGTTATTATTGTTGTGGATTAAGTGTAGACCTGTCTTCATCACACAGCCTGACGGTGAATAACCAGGTCAGAGGATGGTATGCTCTATGGGGTGTTAAAACCTAGTTGGTTTAAGCATACTATTCCCTGACCCTCTGCCTTTAGCACAGTTCCTGGCACATTGAAGGCACTGGATAAATAATTACCAATTAATATGTGATAATATATTTTCTTCTTAACCTTGCAAACGCATAGTTTAAATAGATTGCTTTAAAACTCCCAGTGATACCCTGAAGACAATGTACAATTTATTCTGATTTTAAAAACCTTGAGTGGTTTCATGTTAGCACTGACAATTATACTATTCATCACATTCATCTGTCACATTATGAGGCATTCACACTATTTCTTACAAGGAAATGAAAACTTCTGAAAATATGAATAAGCCCAAGTTGCGTTTTTTTCTGATTGGCAGCAGGAATTTTATGTCGGGTTCTGTTTATTCATCTGGGGCTTATGACTTTTTTTTTTTTCCATAAGGGAAAGGGACTTAAAAAAATATCAGATTCTCTCAATACTATACCTTCCTATGTTTCTTATGAACCTTGCAAGAAACTAACTAAAGAAATATATCTTATTGGAAAACAACTTAATATATAACTTTAATACTACTTAATGGAAAGAAAATATGTAAAACATTGCTCATTCAGTCTTCTCCCAAGTAATGTGGGCTGAGAGATAAGATCAAATACAGACTGATGTAATGCTGCTGCTGCTGCTGATGTATGAACAGGAGAACCGATGGGGACTTGTCCATCTTACGTGAAAAGGATGATGTAAAGAGCACAAGTTGCAGGAGTGGACAGAGAGGAGGACTTGGAAACTGAAACCCTAACTTGAAGACTTGGCTCTGGTGTTTTAACTCGTTAAGCCTATATTAAGTAATCTTTAGATTACTCGTGAAGCAATTTGTGTTACCACATCGCTAGCGGGTGGGGATGACTTCCTCCATGCTTAATGAGATTGTTATTTCTTTTTGTAGAACTGACTCCATTATCATTATATAGCACCCCTCTTTATTTTTGATCATTTTCCTTGTTCTGAAGTCTGTTTCGTTTGAGATGAATATAATTATTACAGATTTCTTTTGATTAGCGTTAGCCTGGTAAATCTTTATTCACCTCTCTACTTTTAATTGATCTGTGTCTTTATATTTAAAATGGATTTCTTGTAGACAACATATATTTGAGTCTTTGTTCCTTCATTTGTTTTAGCCACCCTGACAATCTCTGTTTTTACTTGGTACAATTTTCAATTAAAGTGATTCTTTGTATGGTTGAGTCAATACCTACCATGTTCGTACCTGTTTTATATTTACTGCATTTTTTCCCGGCCCCTCCCTTTTTTTCTGATTTCTCTGGTTTCACTTGAGCATTTTATATGATTTCATTTGATTCCCTCTCTAGTATATTAATGATAATTAGAGTTTAACCATTTTTAGATGTTGTCCTGGAGTTCTCAATATACATTTTAACCTAAGTTAAGTCGGCCATCAAATAACACTGTACCACTTCATGTTAGCGCAGGTAGCACAGAGCAGAGTATTTCCACTTCTTACCATCCCTATGTCATAGCTGCCGTTTATTTCACCCACCTTCATGCTATAATTACCAATTACATTATTATTATTACGTTAAACACACAGGTAGGTATCTTTTAGATCAACTAGGTGAAACCGTCTACCTTCATTTTTTTCCTTCTCTGACATTTTTTCTTTCTCTACGTAAATTTGAATTTCTGACCTGTATCATTTTCCTTCTCCCTAAAGAACATCTTGTAATCTTTCTTGCAGGTGATTTTTTGTTAGCAATAAATTCCCTTAGTTTTTGTTTGAGGAAGTCTTTATTTCTCATTCATTTTTCGAGAATAATTTCACTGAATATAAAATTAAAGATAGTGTTTTGTTTTGTTTTTCTTTTAACAGTTTAAATATTTCAATCCTCTGTCTTCCCGTTTGCATGGTTTGTGCCAGGAAGCCCTCTGTAATTCTGCTCCTTGCACCTCTTCAGGTAAGACATGCTTCCCCAACCTCTGGCTTATTTCAGGATGTTCTCTTTGCCTTTGCTTTCCTTCAATTTGCATATGAAATATCAGGTGTAGATCTTTCTGGTGTTTATCACAAAATAATAAATACTTCCTGGATTTATTAAGCTCAGATCCTGAGCCTCCTGGCTCTGTAGTTTCTTTTCAGTCGTTAATTTTAGAAAGATTTTGGATATTATGACTTCAAATTTTCCTTCTGTTACGTTATCTTTCTTTTCCTTCTAATATTCCAGTTAGACATGTTCCATCTTTGGAAATTTTCTCACAGATCTTGGATGTTCTGTTGTGTTCTTTGTATTTTGGTTTGAGTCTGCTTTTCAGTTCGGGAAGTTTCAAACAACCTGTCTTCAAGTTCACTAATTCTATCCCTGGTGGTATTCAGTCTACTGATGAACCCATCAAAGATGTTCTTTATTTATGTTATAATATGTTGTTGTTGTTTTTTAATTTTAACTTTCGCTCTTAATTTTTTTCTTTGCATTTCCATCTCCGCTTATATTACCCTTCTGTTCCTGCATGTTGTCTATCTTTTCCACTAAAGTCCTTAGCACATTAATATAGTTATTTTAAATCCCCTATTTGGTAATTCCGGTGTCTCAGTCGTATCTCAGTCTGATTCTGATGATTGCTTCATCACTTCAGATGCATTTTGTTCTTGCCTTTTGGCATGATGACTTGTAATTTTTTTGTTGAAAGCCAAACATGACATATTGGATATGAGGAACTGAAGTGCACATAGGCTTTTAGGGAGAGATTTTATGTTATTCTGGCTTGGAGTTGGACTGGATTTAATTTTGTTGTGATTGAAGTGTCAGAAGCATCAGATTCTTCTAGTGTTCTCATTTTTGTCTTCCCTGTTGAAGTTGGGTTTCCCTACATATTCCTCCTCAGAGAGAGTCTGTTTCTTGCAACTCTTTCAGCTGTTATCCCTGTGAATACCCTGAGGTCCTGTTGGTGTAGTGGTAAGGTCCAGGGGAGGGGAAGTGCCCTATCATGTTTTGATTACATCTTTTATTTTAGTAGGCCTGTCCCTGGGCTGTGACCTTTACATGTGTTTCCTAGTCTTTTTTTTTTTTTTTTTTTTCCTTTCCGTCCTTCCCTTGCATGAGACAGGAAACCTAGAAGGGAATAGAGTATTCCCTTCAGGGATAAGGTCCTGGGAAGGTCTTCCCCCACTCCCCGGAGAACAAGATTAGTTTTCCCCTCCTTCCGTTAGAGTCACGTGGGAATCTTTTTGGCATCATCATTATGACAGACCGGCAGGGTTCCTTTTGCTAAAACTCATGAAAGTATGGTGTCCCACCCCCCAAGAGAGGCCCCCAAGAGTTTCTCATTCTCACACTAGTCAAAACTCAGCCTCCAGCAATTTAAAAAATTTTCCATTTTAGTGTTTCTAACAGCTTATGGCTCCAGCGGCTTCTGCCCCAGGTAAGCAGATGTCAGCTGTGACTCTGGATTCACTTGTCTTTGCAGCCTGGAGAGGGCTAATTTGTCATGCCATCTCCATTCTCTGATAAATCCCAGAAAAGTTGTTCAATATCAGGTTTTCAGGGTTTTTTTGTTTTTTGTAAGAATCAGACTGATGTGTTCTAAACTTTACATGTTGGAATTGTGTGGTATATGAATTATATCTCAATAAAACAGTCAGTTAAAAAAAATAAGGACTAGAAAATAGTCTCAAACAGGGTTGATATTATTTCAAGTATAACAAAATGTCTTAAAAGAAAAGGTGGTTTTCATTGCCTTTATGTACTCTGATATTACAATTAAGTGCTTCATGGCAGGTCACGCTGATTTTCCAATTACGGGGGTAACATCAAGTTTGCACTTTTAATAAAAACATTTAACTAAGATGCAAATAAATAAGAAACACTGTAATTAAGGTGGTATCATAAGGACTGTGCATGGATTGAATTTGGGAAGCCCTCATCCATACCACACTAACCTGTCCCATTGGACAGATTTTGCAACATGACCTGTCTGGAATATTTCCCAGAATCCTGTCCACTTAGAACGGCTACTCCGGAACCAGGACAGGCTTAACTCAATCTTGATATCTAAAACCTGAGAAGGCAGTTCCATAATTCATCCTTTATTAAAGATAGTCCCATGCCTGCCAAAGTCCCCAGGGCCTCCTGTGGGAGCCGGGCCTGGAGGCAACTTCTGGGGGCGTGGAAGCATAAGGTTAAGAAGACTGAGGCTTCGTTTGCTTTCCCTGGTTAAAGTCTCCTGGTGTCTTGCCTGAAGGTCGAAGACATCAGCAGTGATACAATTTTCAGAGCTTGCCTTTAAAGTCCCAGCGCTAGACAGAAATGTCTTCCTAGTGCACTAAAATCTTACCTGTGACATCTCAGAAGAGCACATACCTGCTGGCATTTTGAATATCATATGATCTAGTATATGGAGTGGGAAACCATAGGGTACAGTAAGAGGTATGGAGTCCACCGAGCTGAGGAGATGCTTATGCAGAACTTTATACTTTGCTTGTTAACTAAGAAAGTAACATTAAATATCGGCAGTCTTTATTTTGAATTAATAAAACAATGAGGTACTTGCAAAACAAATTATATTAGGAACAGGACGCTGAAGGTATCATATTTCATAAGGGTGTGGTCCCAAGATAAAATAAGTACATTAAAGGGACTCTATATTTAGGAATTGAACAATGGCTGTTGTTAGGACTAGGTAAATGATTTCTCCTAGAATGCATCAACTCAAGGACAGAGAAATTGCACACTGAACCAAGATATGAGGAAATTTCGTTTTTAATAAATGTGCCAAATCTGAGGACTTGGGACAAATGGGATAAATTGTTCATTGAAAGAAGGTCAGTTTGGACCCAATGATATGTTGAAAGGATCTGTGTGTGGAGTAAGAGCTACAGAAAATAAAAAGCAGCGATAATGTCATGAGATAATTGCTAAAGCAGTTAGCAATTATGGGCTCTGGAAATACCAGCTTGGGAGTCAGGCAGGAAAGCGCAGGGTTTGCCTCTGGGTTCTGCTCTCCTGGAGTGCTCTGAAGTTGAACACATGCAGAAGGCGACACCAGCCCAGGGTTATCAGGGTCACTGAAAAGGCTGGGTTTCACTCCCAGCTCTGTCTCTACTAGACCTCTATTCACAGGCATGGCTTTCAGTATATCTAGGTGGTCCAATTTATGCTTGAGGGGTCCCAACCTGCTCATCGTTATTTCCTCCGTGCCTGTGTGCCTGTGGACTTCGAGCTGCAGGAGAAAAAAAAAACACCTGCAGAGACTATTAACCAGCTCCACAGTTGCATAAATCCAAATCCCTATAACAAATAAGAGCGTGTGTGTGTGTGTGTGTGTGTGTGTGTGTGTGTGTGTGTGTGTGTGTGGTGTATTGTTTCTGCTTCTCTGGTTGATCCCTTACAGATAGGGGTGATTAGCTTAAATATCAATGAAAGGAATTTGCAGCAGTGCCAAGCATTCATGGGAGAGGGAGATAATTCTGGAAGGTGAGCTATCAGGAGCCACAGAGAAATGAATTGATTCACTTCAGCACACTGAGCATCGTGGTCAGCCCTGGAGATAAAGCAGTGATACGACACGGTCCTGTCCTGGCATCAGTGCATGTGATGAACAGGAAGGACTGAGTTATCATAGGACATGCCAGGTAGCTATTGATAGAGCAAAGACTAGGGTCACAGAAGTAGGATCACAGAAGCAAAGGCTGAAAGATGATGATAAATTATAGAAAAATTACATAGAACTTTATTTTTCTTATAGTAAATTAAGGAGGAACCTGTGGGTATCATAGGAAATGCATGCCTCTAGTGTATATAAGACACTGAGACGCAAGAAAGACAAACCTTTTGTCTTTTCCAGCTACCTAACCCTGCCTTCATAGAAGGAGGGACCCTGGGCTGTTAAAGAACCTTCAGAGAACATTCAGAAAAGCAGTGTCCCGTGGGTAGAGGGTCATGAACATTAACTGGCACCTACTGTCGCTATGCTGCCCCTTGGCAGTGATGCTTGTATTTAGGGACTGTCTATAACCGCCTGAATTCAGTGGTTTAGGAGCTGGGCTTAGTGTAGTGTACTGCAACGGCGCCATATAACCTGTCACCACTAGATCTACATTAACAGGGCTTCTCTGTACCACACCTTTGCTTCTGCCTTACCATTTCAACTCTTTAAAGAACACTTGCCCTTTTGTGTCCCCAGATGTTTGTCTTTATTTATGGATGTTGGAAATACGGGTATCATCGTTAACCCTTCCTCTCATGCTGATTTCGTCTCCTTACTTTTACATAGGCTAACGTAAACTGTAGGATTTAATAAAGTGCTCATTAGGTATCAAGCACGATGTTAAAGTGAAGAAACTCGAGTTAGGTTCACATGCATCCCCATCACTTACAGAGCCTGAGCCCTCAAGTGTATCACAAACCCTGGGTTTCTGTTTATTGACGTGTAATTTAACATAGAGAATGACTCCCTAATAATAATGCAACGGCCACATTTGCATGTGACAGAGAACTGGGTACCTCTCTAAGCGGTACAAGGGACATCTAAGGACCATCAGTGTCCTAGACATTTGTTCGTCGTGAAAGCCACACAAATCACTAGACCCCTGGGAACAATGATAAATATAACAACACAATCACATTGACGATAATCCGTGTAATGCTGTCTTTTATTTTTACATTATTTCTCATCCACAGCTGGAATGTGGACTTTAGAGTCTAAAAATATCAGATTTGATTTCTACTTCTACCACTTCATTTCTAGGTGGATTTAGAAAACCTTGATTAACTTTTTGAGAATGATTTTCCTTACCCTTAAATCTAAAAATAAATACTGCCTGCTTCACAAGGTTGTGGTAAAGACTGAGTGATTTAGTGCATGCAAAGCACTTAGCACAGTACACACATACAGTAAGCCCGCAAGGAGTGAGAGCAATTATTAGTTTTATTTCACTAGTTGTCGTTATTACTATAAATTCCCACTCTACGGCCATGAGCTAGAGGCGATATTATTACTCCTCTTTCGGGAAAAGGACAAGAAATGAAGTAAGTTTCCGAGTCATAGCTAGAGAGAAGGTGGTGGGGTTGTGTTTTGAGCCCGTGCCTTCCATCTGCCGGCATGCCATGTGCTGATTCCACATGGTCCTATAAAGGACTTGAGATCTAAGTGAGATCAATGAATGGTAGTTCAGATTATCTTGAGGGTTAAGGTTTTGGGTAATAGAGGTCCAGGGTCTTGGCTTTCAACTTTTGGTAAAGTTGTTAATTTCTCAGGATTCTCTACCATCCAGCCCGGTGGTTTATTTTATTTTATTTTTTACACCACAACTCTTTAAGAGATAACCTGACTTCACAAGCCTGAATCCATAGCACCTTCTTACATTAACTGTTTTTCTGAACCCTGCAATTGCCCTCTTCTCGATGCTTTTTTAAGAGTACCTTTTATACAGAGTTTTTTGGCTTGACCTGACCCGGTTAAAAACTACCCTTCCCCCTCCACCTCTATTCACACGCTAGGAAATAAAGAAGCAGCAAAGTGTCTTTGATTGAATACTATACATTATAGGGGTTATCACTGTTATGGTTGATCCAGATGCCTGATTTAAAGGTACAAAAAAAATAGAAAAAAAAAAAAAAAAAAGTGCTGAGTAGCAGGATATCCTTAGGGTCTCGCGTGGCTCACCATGCTTGGAACATTTCTGTGTATGCCTCTTATCCTGGTATAATTTTTAAGAGTGCCCCTTTTCACTTTCAAAACTGTTCTGGTATGGTATTCAACTGAAGGGTATAGAACATATGTACGAAAGAGAGACAAAGACTATTTTATGGACCATTAAAATTTTCTTCAAAGAAAATGGAACAGAGAATTAACCAATCAATATACAATTGGAAATGAAAGGACTATTGGCAAGGTAATGACAAAGTGATTACCCTGGTTTGAACTCAAGGTCTAAACTTTTCTAATTTATTTTAATGAAACACTATGTTCTGCCTACGTAAATCATAGATTTCTATTAAAAGATTTGTTGTAAAATGTCTATTTAAATAGTTAAAAAGAATGTCTGGCAGCAAGAAGGTGCTGGTGGGGATAATTCTGGGTGCAGACTTACTATTTACATTAACAGAGGAAAAGGACCTGCAGCATTTTGATGAAAATTTGAAATGAAACTAAATTAGGTATTGAAATGAAGTGTAATTTCTCAAGCCAAGAATAGAAAAAATATATTGAGTGGAGCTCTTTATATCTTAGAGACATGAGAATAAAAGTTTAACCCAATTTAGCTATTCTTGATGTTTCTCTCTAGCTGGAGATATCATCTCCTTCTTATCCTAATTGAGTTTCCCTATCTCACTCCCATTAACAACTGTTAGCATGAGATATTGGTCAAGTGGAAAAATGACTATAAATGTTTTTTTGTTCTAGAGAAGATTAGGCACTTCCAATATATATGGGATGATGGTGATTATGACCCAGTTGAACTATTCCTAAACAGGAAGATGAATAGATTTTTTAAAAAAATAATTCTTTAAGTTTTGGATAAACATTCAGCTCGCTGAACAGCCCTTGATTAAACATTATTATGTTGAGATATTCTGCAAATGCAGAATTTAAAAAATCAGGGAAATAAATGTCAGGATAGAACAAAAATTTGTCTCTGCCTACCCACCTCAAAACACACAAACTAGTAAGAAAGACACGTAAAGCAAGAAAGAAATAATACAAATGCCATACGTTACATGATCTAGTAGGTTGTGTCACAAATGAGGGAATGACCAGCTTTTCCAAGGGGCTGAGGGAAGGTTTCAGGGAGGGTAGCATTGGAGCAGGTGTCTTACAGGGTGACCAAGCGTTTCAGCGGACAGAATAACGCACCAAAAGTATCTTCTGAGAATCCTCAGGGAATGTGCAGAGTGGGTAAAAAGCACGATAAGCCCTAGGCATGTTCAGGGAATCCGAGAGGCAGGGTAAATCTAGAAAAATGATGCAACAGTGTGGCCAGCACGATGCTGTAGGTTCATCACATACTGTGTCACTTTTTTGTGCTTGACCATACAGGCAACCACTCCCAGCTTCCTTTCAATTTGATGAGACCACACGACTGATTCTATCCAATAAAAAATGTTTTCTCTCTGAGCTGAGGATGAAAAGCCCCTTTCAATACATGATTCTCCAGGATATTTCTTCCCTGAGGCAATAAGCGTGGGAGCCATTGAAAGTAAGGTATCAAAGCTAAGGCAGGTCGGTTTGCTGAATCACCACACAGAGGACAACTGCATAGTCATCCAGCTGACAGCTGATTTCACATGAGCAGTGCTGGGTAGAGCTTTGCATTAAGCCACTGAGATTGGGGGATTGTTTGTTACGGCAACACAAGCTTATCCTCTCCTTACTAATACCAGAGACCATGGTGAGAGTTGGACCCAGAGAGTAAGGCAAATGGACTCAAAAGAGCTATGCTTTGAGTCCCTAATCAGAATTAATCATTCTTCTCCTTCTCCCCAAGAACCTAATGGGCTTCCTATCGAGCACTTATTTCACTCTGAAGGTCCTAGTTCATTCTTTGTCTATATTCCCCATTGTATTATACAAGAACATGGTCCACGTTATGCACGCTGTAGTAAAACTTATTTGGATAGCAAATACACTAAAATTTGAATATCCTTTCGCTAAGAATGTCTAAATGTAGAACATGATGAAACCCTTTGAGGATTAAAAAGGAGGAAGATGGAACAGAATAGAATTTTATGGTCTGTGTTATATGAGGAATTCAACCATAGCTTTTTGCTATTCAGTGAAAAGTCAGCTTCTTAGGCCAAGCTTTTCTTCCATGTATTGCATTTCTTTTTATAGCAGGCTTCAGAGACTCTGCACTGACCCTTTCGCTAGGACTAGGGGCTAGAGAAGAGCTAAAGCCACAACAGGGCTACCCTAGAGAAGCGGAAGCCTTAGCCCAAGGCAGGGCTTCTTAAGCATGTATGCAAGCTCTGCTATCTCCACAAGTAGTGTTTTAGCCTAGTGTGGATTAGAGTGAAACACAGCAGCCTGGTCCTGCAGTGTTTCAGATGATCTCCTCAGAGTTCCATGGATGGTGTCTAAGAGCCCCATAATGGCCAGCCATGCAAGCATTTGCTAAATTGGATGTTTATGTGTATAAGCATACATATAGGGAATTAGATTCAATCCAGAATCTGACCAATATTCAAGAAACCCCAACAAGAACCTACAAGTCTGTCTTAATCCTCTATACCATCCCTCACCTCCACCCCATCAAAAGCTGGGTTCTGAATCTTCTCTCTTCAAGGATGTGACAAATCAGCCATCTCCATCTACTTTACGATGGCCACAGCCCAGATCCAAGCCACCATTACCTCTCACCTGAACTGCCACAGCTGTCTCTTTGTTATTCTTCTCACATCCGTGCTTTAATATATCCATTCTCTGCAGACATGGAAAGAAACATGTTATTAAATGTCGATCTACTCCAATGGCACATGTCAAAGGACTTAGAATAGAATTGAAAGTAATGCCGTGACCTGCAAGGCTTGACCCAATCTTTACCCTGTCTGTATTCTCCCTAGATACATGTCATGGCAGACCTCACTATACGCAGTATACTTCTGTAATAGTGGTGTTTTCTGTGGTTTTTAAAATAGTTAAACATGTTCCAACCTTACAGCCCTTGTATTTAGGATTTATTCTCCCTGAAGTCTCTTCCTATAGAACATCCCATAGCTCACAGGTTTTTTAGTTCTCAGTTGACTACACCATTTAAATTACTTCTCAGATCACTCTATCTAAAGTGTTTCTGATTCCTCCTATCACCAGGAGGAATATTATTCTGTTCTTTTATAAACATTATTGCTATCTGAAAAGATTGTTTACTTCTTTCTACTTTTATTCATCGTCAACTAGAATTTAGATTTCATGCAAATACAGACCTTGTCTGACTTCTTCACTGCTGAATCACAAGACAGTAAATGCCCGTCCATGTTACAGCAGCAAAATAAGTATTGAATAACTGAATGAGTTAGGTTGAAAGGTAAAGGATGGGGTTGAGGGAAGAATTAAATGACTCTGGGAAGTCCTTTCTGATTTCAGCTCCTACAGATAGAGAGCGTGGTGTTCTTATAACAAGGGGAAAAAAAGCCGAGCCAAGTGAAAATGATTTTTCTTTGATCCATCGGAGAACTGAGGTTACAGGACAGACCATCACATCGAATCTGGAGAGACAGATGGATACACAGAATAACAGCCAAGATCAGAAGCTGCTGGAGCTACTAACTGGTAGGAATATGCAGGTGGCAATTTTGATGAATTTCTGGATCCTGAATGTGAACTTAGTTTGAGAATTAAAAACCCCTGGAGGCCCAGTCTTAGAGAGGTCCACACACTTTCATAGATTTTTTCCCACATAAGCCCTACCAGGTTTTCATGGGAAAGATCAGAGGAAAGTCCCCACCTGTCTTGGGAAAAGGGACCAAAAACAAGGAAAACAAACAAACAAAAACACAAGGAAACTAAAGGAAACTGAAGCTTTTGGCATCTATAGCTACAGCAAACATTAAACACCGCCCAACAGCTAGCCAGATTAACACAAAATTACACTAAAAAACTAACTATCTGAGTTTCTATTACCCAGTACATTGTGTTGGGCTTTCAATAAAATATCCCAAGGTTTGCTAAAGGGCAAAAAAAAGAAAATTGAGGAGACAGTACAAGCGACAGAATCAGACTCAGATATGGCATGTATGTGGGGGATTATCAGGTAAGGAACTTAAAATAACTACGACTAAGGTGCTAAGAACTCTAAAGGAAAAAGTATACAGCATGCACGAACAGATGGGTAGTGTGAGCAGAAATGGAAACTCTGAGACAGGGTCTAGAGGAAGTGCTAGAAATCAAAGACACTGCAATAGAAGTGAAGAATGCCTGTGACTGGACACCACCCAGGAAGGAGTCAGTGAGCTTGAAGACAGGTCGGTGGAAACTTCCCATACTGAAATGTGAACAGAAAAAAAGGGGGAAGGATAGAGGGAGAACAGAACATCAAAGAACTAAAGTACGATTTCAAAAGACAATTTAGCAGAGAAAAGAGAGTCTTTTCAATAAATGTTGTTGGAATAATTGGATATCAATATGCAGGAAAAAAATCTAGACACAGACTTTAAAACTTTCACAAAAAATAAACTCCAAATGGATCATAGATCTAAGTGCAAAACTATACAACTCCTAGAAGATAACATAGGAAAAAACCTAGATGACCTTGGGTTTAGAGATGAGTTTTTAGACACAACACCAAAAGCACACTATATCAAGAAAAAATAAAAAAGATTAGTAGGGCTTTATTAATATTATAAACTTCTGATTTGCAGAAGATACTGTTAATTAGTGAGAAGACAAGCTACAGCCTGCAAGAAAATATTTGTAAAACACATATTTGATAAAGGACTTATATCCAAAATATAAAAAGAACACTTCAAACTCAACAATAAGAAAACAACCCAATTTAAAAAATGGTCAAAAGATTTGAACAGAGCTCTCACTAAGTTGCATAGATGGCAACTAAGCGTATGAAAAAGTGTTCAACATTATTTCACATTAGGAAGTTGCAAAGTAAAGCAACAATAAGATACCATTAGGTACCTACTAAAATGGCTAAACTGGGCTTCCCTGGTGGCGCAGTGGTTGAGAATCCGCCTGCCAATTCAGGGGACACGGGTTTGAGCCCTGGTCCGGGAAGATCCCACAAGCTGTGGAGCAACTAAACCCGTGAGCCACAACTACTGAGCCTGCGCTCTAGAGCCCGCGAGCCACAGATGCTGAAGCCTGTACGTCTAGAGCCCGTTGCTCCACAACAGGGGAAACCACCGCAGTGAGAAGCCCGTGCACCCCAATGAAGAGTAGCCCCCGCTCACCGCAACTAGAGAAAGCCCGCACGCAGCAACGAAGACCCAACGCGGCCAAAAATAAATAAATTCATTTTTTAAAAAAAGGCTAAACTGACAGCACCATGTTGTGGTGAGGATGTGGAGCAACAGGAACTCTCGTTCATTGCTGATGTGAATGCAAAATGTTACAGCCACTTTGGAAAACTGTCTCGCAAGTTTCTTACAAAGCTAAACTTAATCTTACCCATTTGATCTACCAGTTATACTCCTAGACACTTACCCAATTGTGTTGAAAACATGTGTCCACACAAATAGCTGCACACAAATATTACAGCAGCTTTATTCATAATCACTAGAAACTGGAAGCAACCAAAGTGTCCTTCAGTACATGAATAAATGTACAAACCATGGTACATCCATTGAATAGAATATTATTCAAAGATAAAAAGAAATGAACTATCTAAACAGAAAAAGATATGAAGAAATCTTAACTGCATATCACTAAGTAAAAGAAGCCAGTCTGAAAAGAATACATACTATACAATTCCAACTACATGACATTCTGGAAAAGGTAAAACTATAGAAACAGGAAGAAAAGCAGTGGTTTAGGGAGAGGAAGGGAGGGATCATGATATGGGGCACAGAGGATTTTTAGGACAGGGAAACTATTCTATATGACACCATCATGGAGGATACGTACCATGATACACTTGTTTAAACCGCTGAACTTTACAACACAGTGGGAACCTTAATGTAGACTATATAATTCAGTTAATGATAATGTATCGACATTGGCCCACTAATTATAACAAATGTAGTACAGTAATGCAAGATGTTAATAATAGGTGAAATTATTTGTAGGGGGTTGTATATGACAACTGCACAATTCACTTAGTTTTTCTGTAAATTGAAAACTTCTAAAAAATAATGTCTCCTAACTAAAAAACAATAAAAGATGCCAAAGCTTTGAGTCTAAAAAACTAAGGGAAAATGGTAAAATGATTTTGCCATTTACAGAAAGAGTCAAAGAAGGAGGAAAAATTCATGCATCGTTTATAGTCCCTTTTTCTGAACTGGGTGCTCCAAGAATCGGAGCACAGGTCATTTTAGATACAACAGTTACATTGACAAGATGATGACGTGGTCTGATGCTTCCTTTTAAGATACTAATCCTGAAATGTCACATATTTTCATGCTTATAAATGCACTCACTCTCCATTTGGTTCAGATGTTGAAAACTTTTTCTGAAAACCTGACCAATGGAGAGCACAAGAGTTTTCCAATGGAACATGGTTAACAAAGGCTAAGAGGTTTTGTATCTTGAGTCGGACATGATCTGGGCAACTATAATGAGAAAAGCTGAATGTAGTTATTGAAAAGAGTCCTGGAAGAAGGACTAGGCCTGCTCAATCAAGTGATACAGCACTGTGAGATGGGGTCCACCAAGATGGGGCGGTGGGGCAGAGTGTGCCCCAAGCAGGAAGATGTTACGTTTTGATCACTATCATATGCAAAGAGTTGTAATTATCTCAGGCCACAGCTGCTTCCTCCCTCAGACTTTCAGGAGGCTGGGGGTTGGGATGGGGTGATCAATAGAAATCACGGCCCCTTTGTTGGCCTTTCTGACTCTATAGCAGACTCTGGCTATGAACAGCTACAGTGCAAGTGCTAGAGGAGATTGTAGTAAATGATTTCCTAGGAGTTGTGCATAATTTGCTCTGCCTCAGAAGACGTAAGCTAATTTTGAACAGATCCCCTTGCTGTCATCTAGTATAACACAGCCAATTTAGATAAGTCCTTGAACTGGGATTCCACATACGTAATATAGTCTCCTAAACAAAGAAAGACATACCCGGGACATTCATAGTATCCAAAAGGTTGCTTAGGTTTAATGCCAAGCTCCTTTTAAAAAGTCCAATTTTTAATCTCATCTGTGCAAACGAAGACTCAGTCAGAAGATTAAGTATGTTCAAGACACTCTTAACAGCACAAAAAGGGCCTGTATTTTCACCAGCAAGTGGTGCCTGTCCTTGCCTGTTTTGACCAGATGATCTGGCTACTAATTAGACACATATTAGAAGGAAAGATTCGTTTTAATGAGTTTTCCTTCAAAACACAGTGAGAAAATATACCTTTGCTAACTTTATTATCATGGCCCTGAAAGCATGGATAATGGGCCAATGGCTGCATCTTGAATCCATTTATGACCACGTATTTAGATTTAAATGAGACTGGGCTTCAGTCTTCCCAATGTATCCACAGAAATATCTCACAATCCAGTTCTTCTCAATCTGCTATATTATGCTAGTTAAGATCAGGGGGTTAGAATTATTATATTTCTTGATTCTGGTCCAGCTTGTCACTCTGGGCAAGTTATGTAATCCTCGTGAGCTGTAGTGTCCCATCTGAAATATGGAAATAACAGAACAATTTACTTCATAATGTAAGTGGAAGAACTGAATCAAATATGCACAGAAAAAGCTTTAGCACTGAACCCACACACATACGCATAGGAGCCTCTCAGTAAATGCCGGGCCTGATAAGGATGCTGATAATATGCTAATAATGGGAGCAACGTATTTAGAGGTCATGGTGCTAGAAGCTAGAAAGGCCCAGGAATAACCGTGCCTGGCTCCTTTCCCATTAAATACTATGACCTGCTATTCCCTATACTTCCTTTCCTGGCTCTTCTAATCATTGGTTCCTTCCTCAAACTTTTGATCTTTAGAAATAGAAGTATAATTGTTAAACATTTATTGAGTGCTTATGATGTGCGAGACCAAGTGCTGGTCATCGGGGGTATAGGGCTGAAGAAGAGAGATATTTGTGTTCCCCTGTGGGGCTTACAACTTGTTAACAGAAACAACAACCATGTCTTGATGTCAGAGCAGGCTGTGCTTTATTCTGAGAACCTTACATGCATTGTCATTTTCTACTCATTATCAGGTAGATATTGCTATCATCATCTTGTACTTGAAGAGACCGAAATGTGAGTAACTTGCTAGGCTGTAGGCGAAAGAGACTTAGACCTTCCTTGCTTTGATGCCTTATTAGTAAGTGTTTAGATTTTGACATGTTGAGTTTAGATGCCTATTGGACATACAGTTCAAAACGTCAAGTAAGTCGTTGGAAGTATTTAATTAGATCTCAGAAAAAAACCAAAAGAAATATGGATATGAGAACTATCATCTCAAAGTAGGAATTTGGAGAAGTGGGAATGAATGAACTCACCCAGGGCTATACCTTTGAGTCCCCTCAGGGGACTTACACAAAATATCAAGTGTCAGGCTCTGCCTCTAGAGATTTGTATTTAACTGGTTTTCAGTGGGACCTGAGCACAAGTCCTTTTAAGGTTTATGAAGTGATTTGAATACACGGCCAGGATTGAAAACCTAGACTGAAAAAAAACAGTGAAAAGATAAAAGAAAAGAAGACAGAACAGAGTCCAGAGCCTCGGCTCCAACATGAAAATTCATGCAAAGAGAAAAAAATGTAGGGGGCTTCCCTGGTGGCGCAGCGGTTAAGAATCGCCTGCCAATGCAGGGGACACGGGTTTGAGCCCTGGTCCGGGAAGATCCCACATGCCGTGGAGCAACTAAGCCCGTGTGCCACAACTACTGGGCCTGTGCTCTAGAGCCCATGAGCCACAACTACTGAGCCCTCACACCATAACTACTGAAGCCTGTGCACCTAGAGCCCGTGCTCCGTAACAAGAGAAGCCACTGCAACGAGAAGCCCGCACACCGCAACGAAGAGTAGCCCCCGCTTGCCGCAACTAGAGAAAGCCCGCGCGCAGCAACAAAGACCCAATGCAGCCAAAATTAAATAAATCAAACGAAAAAAAGTGTAGCTAAGGAGACAGATGGACAGTGGGAAGCAGACAAACATTCCAGCTGGGGATACTGGGGTGACAGCGGTGTAAGTGAGAATTTGAACAATAGCATTTGGAAATACAGAAATGGGACTGAGTGGGCATTTGGAGAGAAGAGGAAAAGATGCTCCCATAGGAATACACTCTGCTAACCTTTCCATGGGACTGAGAAGTCACAGGGAAGACCTTCCAGATCAATCAGCCGTTAGACATGTGGGTCACCGGCTGAGACAGACTCTGGCCCTTCTACTGGCCACATCTCCAGGTCACACTTGGTTCTCATCCATAATGCAGAATCAGGTGACAGTTAATTTAGGTCATCAGATATTGTCTGGGAACTTAGATCCATCTACTTTTTTCCATCATCAATTTATACAAACTGACATCACTGTAAATTTCTTGCAAAGAACTGCCACTGACCGAGCAGGCAGACACAAAAGAATTCTCCAGATTGATGACTGAAATAACTCAAGAGAAAGGTCTCACCCTGAATCCCTTTGGTGGACGTGCCAAGAAATAATTCTCATTTAGGACAAGGGTGATTCTTTGACCCTTCTGTTTACCTATTGCTCTACGTGACATTTTTTTTTTTCATATTTGAAGTCACAGTTTCATCTGGAAGGTAGACCCTCTTAAAATGGCAGTTACAGTTGGTTCATTATGTAGGGTAACATTCCTGGTATATGAATCCCTGTGATTTAATCCCAGTTTTATCACTTACTAGTTCTTTCATCTAGGACACATTACACCACACTCAAAGGCTCAGTTTCCAAGTGTGGAAAATAGTCGTAACACTAGAGAAAACGTTATAGGGTTTTCGAGAATTCCTGGCACATGCTTGGGATTCAGTAAATATCTCTATTCTTATAACACAGTCATTATTTGTGTTGTTTCTCTTTCACCTTTATCAGGAAATTATCAGGAAATTCATGATTAAATGTATTTTCTGCAACTTGCATAGCCTTGAGTTAGTGATAGAAATATGAAGTATAGAAATGAATACGAAATGTCCCTGCCCTTAAAGAATGTACATCCTGGTGGAATGTGCAAACACACAGAGAGATATTGTTTGGTGATCAGTACAACACAGAAGTGCCGTGCACTATGGGACCACGCATTCATTTGTTCATCACGTAAATAGCTTTCAGGGTTTCTCATGTGCTAGTGTCCAAAGTACCTGGCACATGTTAGGAACTCAATATGCACAATATATGCCAAATGAATAGATATATCAATACTTTAAATCATTAAGTTACAAATGAACATCCCAGATAGAATACTGCCTCCATGACCTATGTTACATTACATCTGAGAAATCCACATTGAAGGTCAACGTCAGAATAGAAAATTCCTCTGCCTGTTCCAGTTTTTATGAACACTTTCAGTTTCATGTGCATAACCCATCAGTCTGGTCATCGTAAAATAAAGCAGGGGGAATTGGCCTTAGAGTCAGCTTTAAATCCTCTTCATCAATGTATATTTTTTTGTCTTAGAATGAAAATAATACAGATAAATTAAACCAAAGGGGAGAAAAGACACCCTCTTATTTTTTTGTTCGAGTTCATTCTGATCCAGTGAGATAATGTCTTGTGCTGAGAAGAGGCACTTCTGTCTCTCAAAGGCACAGTGCCACTTGACTTTTATTTATTTATTTATGGCTGCCTTGGGTCTTCGTTGCTGTGCACGGGCTTTGTCTAGTTGTGGCGAGCCGGGGCTGCTCTTCGTTGCCGTGCGTGGGCTTCTCATTGCGGTGGCTTCTCTTTGTTGCGGGGCACGGGCTCTAGGCGCATTGGCTTCAGTAGTTGCAGCACCCAGGCTCAGTAGTTGTGGCGCACGGGCTTAGTTGCGGCATGCAGGATCCTCCCGGACCAGGGCTCGAACCCGTGTCCCCTGCATTGGCAGGCAGATTCCCAACCACTGCGCCACCAGGGAAGTCCACCTGACTTCTTTCCATCAGCTTCTCAGTGCTGTTTCCTTCGCCTTCCCAGACGAGCGAGATTTCCCCTGCTTTGTTTGATGATGCACTGGGTCAGCTTCTCCATGGCAGTGTGATGAGTGAAGGACCAAGAGGAGGGGCTTGAAATACAGGCTGAGTCTCAAAATGAAACTGATGACCTGCTTGGACACCTGCCCCAGAAATCCCCAGGATTTATGGACACGCCTCACATATGTGCACAGACATGACAGCTGACCCTGACTCTAGCTCCCTCTCCCATTTTGCTTGGCTTTGGTTTCCTGTGATCAAACGTAAGGAGGAAAACATAGTTACCATAGAATCTTGAGGGATGGGAAGGCGGATTGGTCCAGGGGTTGCCAAGAAACAGAACAGTGAGGGGAGGATGTTGGAGGACCCCAGCATCTCCCCCGCAGTGGAGTTGCATTAGAGCAGAGTTAAGTGGAGAATCACAAGAGCTCAACACCTCTCCCTTTGGTGTCTCCAAACATTTGGGAAACAGCAAATATCATTAAATATCAAATGTAACTCAATTTCTTGTGGGAAATCAGTGTGGGAGGTTATCAGTGAGCTTCTTTAATGTTTTCACCAACTTTGATCCCCAAGTTACTAGGAAAAAATAATTTTCTTTAGATTTCATGCATTTATTCACTCATACAACTAATCTGAGATCCTAGTATGTGCATTACTGTAGGTGCTTTGCTTATAGTGGTGAACGGAATGATGTCCCTGCTCACTTAGACGCCCCAGTTCCGTTTCTGGGAGACTGGGAAGTCATCAAGAATGCATTCTGAAAAGCGCACTGGGCTTCACGCTAGGTGCGTAGGATTTCACACCAGACTCCGAATTTAATTAGCCACATAAACTTCTTTTTTCCAATTAAATTTTTTTTCTGATTTTTTTTAACTTTTCTGGGGGAAAATAATTATAGATTCACAGGAAGTTAACAAGTAGTACAGAGAGGTCTTGTGCACCCTTCACCCAGCATCCCCAGTGGTAACTGTAGCATGTATCGAACCGGAGATTGACGTTGGTACAATCCACAGACTTTATTCCGATTTCACCGTTTCACACTGATTTCTCTTTAAACATTTTTTCTTAATTATTAATATGACCATATTACAGAAAACTCAGAAAATAGAGAGGAAAGAAACGTATGGTTCTGCTGTCCTGTGCGGCCACTATAATCATTTTGGTGTCCATTTCCTTCCAGTCTTTGTGAGCCACATAAACATTTTGGATCCCAGTTTCCTTAACTGTAAAATGGGATAAGAAGGGATAAAATTAGCTGCTCCGTGTATCTCACAGGGAGATGATGAGAATAAAATCAGACGTAGATCCGAACACATGCTATAATTTGGAGTATATAATATTCCAGATTGCTGCTGCTGCTGGACTGTGACACAGCTTATGAGTCTGGGTGTGGATTATCAGCGGTTTCTGTGCGCGTTTGGGAGGTATTAATTATGGTAAAAGTATTGTGGGGACCTGAGATCAGTTCAGCTCTGCAGGTAAGCAGTCAGAGTATCACCAGAGCAGCTCTAGACAAGAGGGGAGTCTTTTCTGGAATAGGCTTGGGTCCTCTCACCCCATAGGAGGGAGCGCCAATAATCAGGGTAATCAGCCTCTAATTACTGAGCCTTTACAGGGAGGTGGGCACTGTCCGAGGTCCATATTGTGTCTAAAACACGGGAATCCAACCTGGCCTTTTGACCCTCTGGGAAGTCCTCCTGTTCTCAAAGCTTTCACAGCCTGCCAGTGTAGGCCAGGGCCAGGGCGGAGCCAGAGGCCTGCAATTACCAGATAAATAATTGAGAACATTTCAAAGCTAAACACTATTACATTTGTTTACCAGGGTCCCACATTTACTCACAATACACTCAAATGTGCAAATAAACTTATTTTTTCTTTAACCTGATTTATTTCGAAAGCTTCATCCTGTGAGTAGTAAAGAAAACTCAAATTTTGTCCTTTTTGATAAACTCTATCAAAGTTAATCACTTAAGCATAACTTTAGTAATGATCTCTTGGAATTCCACCCCCATCTCCCTCTCATCCCCCTGATGGTGCTGTGTTCTAGTCTAATGGATCCAGGAAAAAACAAGTTTTCTCATTCACGATGCCTCGCTTGGATCCAGCTGCCATCTGATGTAAACAGCCGGGCTCGTCTTCTTCCTGTGCTGGAGGTAGAAGTGTTCCCTTGGCCCATGTGGTGATGCCTTAACGTCCAGGACTAGAGTCCATAACGCCAGCCATTTGCTGGTCTTAAAGTTCCTTTGCATTGCAGCCTCTGCACTTTGACCTTGGGCCTCTGCCAGCCATCGGCCTTCTGGTACCTCTAGTTCCTCCCGGTAGTGTGCAGGACCCTGATTTACATGCACACACTGGAGTCAGGCCAGACATCTAGCACACCGCTCCGGCTGGATTCCTGCAGTCATCCCCTCCATGCCCTTGTTCCCACACCGTGCCGGGCATGATGCCAGGTCACCGCGTAAAGGTGGAAGTGCTCCTAGAGGACATTAAGGGAAGCAGGCGGAGGGAAGGGGAGGAGGTGGAGGGCCTCGCTGCTGACCTTCTTGCTCTTTCCTGTCTGTTTTCTCAACCACTCCATCACCTGGAGTTGGGAAATAGCAATTTTTAAAAAAAATTATCTTCTCTTCCTTTCAAACCAAAACCTCTTCTAAATTCTGGAAAAAAATAAATTTAATCAAAGAGAGTTTGAAAAATTATATAATTTATAATTGTTATAATATTTGGGGGATGAATGAAGTCTCAGAAGAAATCGATAGTTTAATATTACCGGGGATAGTATTTTGGTGGAGTCAAGGCTTGTTATTTTGATGAAAAGGCTAAGTTGTGGATCGGTGGTGGTTTGAAGGCTCTACGTGGCCCCAGAGGAGAGTACACGGGGCCAGCAACAGGAGAAAAGGAGCTGGGATCAGGGGAAGGACTGGCACGGAGTACGGTATGCTCAGTACGCTTCAGGGGAGTGGTATAGTGGATATCAGAAGGATCTACGTGAAACCAGGCGCCTTACCTCTCTGAGCTGAGTGACTTTGAGTGAGTTCTTAACCTCTCTGAGCTTCACTCTAACACTTTGCTGTCATACCCATCCCTTAGGATTGTTGAGAGAATTGCATAAAGTCCTTAGCACAAGTCCTGGACAGCAGGTTGTTTTCTCTTCTTTTTGCCTTTCTTAGAAATGAATGGAAAATGCTAGAGATGGATAAGGGAATGATTA
Organism: Phocoena phocoena; assembly: GCF_963924675.1. Taxonomy (NCBI): domain Eukaryota; kingdom Metazoa; phylum Chordata; class Mammalia; order Artiodactyla; family Phocoenidae; genus Phocoena; species Phocoena phocoena. The sequence continues at coordinate 75,752,837 of NC_089235.1, forward strand.
TGAGAAACCACAAACAAGAGCTATCTGCTTACCCCCTCTTGTAACATTTACAAAATTAACACTGCCTTTTTGCAAGTACCTGGTCTGGCATAGAAATCAGGGGCTTAAGGAAGCCGGCAATTTCCATGCAGGGTTATCGTCAGCTTCCTTGTGCGTAGCGAGTGCGCTTCTGAAAATTACTCCAGTGGACATCTTTTCTGTGTTCAAGTTTCTAACTGTGAGCTTATCCTGAAAAACAAGTGAAGGGCATTTGTTCATCATATCTCAACTGCATCAGAACACTGACAGCGTGTGCCAAATCAGTTAGAAAGTTCTGTTGGAAACGCTTTGCCTGGGGAGGATACTATGGCTTTCGGGAAAGAGCGTGTGACTTGAATTAAGTGCATTCTGACCCTATCATGGGCACTGACTTCTGGACTTTCACTTCCTGGTCTGTACACTATGGACATGCTTCCCATCCCTCTCTATTTTCTGATGTTGCAAATATTAAATGAGAAAATTACTGGGACTTTCCTAGCGGTCCAGTGGTTAAGACTTCCCCTTCCAATGCAGGGGGTGCTTGTTCGATCCCTGGTCGGGGAGCTAAGATCCCGCATGCCCTGTGGCCAAAAAAACCAAAACATAAAACAGAAGCAGTATTGTAACAAATTCAATAAAGACTTTAAAAGTGGTCCACATCCAAAAAAAATCTTTAAGAAAAGATAAATGAGAAAATTACATGAACCTAATTTGTGAAGTTTACAAATTTCTATATAAATATTGGAGGTACTTAACGCATACCTTATGCATTCTCCAGAAAAGGTCCTTCTGATACTAAACATATTACCTAAAATTTATTAGATATTTTTTGTCAACCATAATAATATTTGCATTTTTAAAAACAATGACTCTGATTCCTTTGTAAAAAGGGAAGGTGATGTGACAGGACTAGAAATATATTGGTGTCTTTAAAAGGGGTGGGATAGCAGAGATGTGAAGGGGGGGGCATAGGTGCTAAAAGGGTTCGAAGAGGGGAGAGTAATTAAAGGGGTGTTCAGTGCATCCTATTTTGTGAGCAAAAGCTAAGAGGGAAGTAGATGCACAGTGGGCTCTGGGCTTAATGAGGCCTGCCTTCCTTAAGCAGTCACTTTCCAGGGATGGAAAATGGAGAATTGCAAGACTGAGGGTAGTCAGAGAGGAGCCCAAAAAATCCCAACTAGAGGCCTTAGTCTTTACACTGAGCACGTTAGGGACTACAGAGCAATGAGGAGACGTTGGTAGCTGTTCCATGAGGTAGTGATGTTATGAAACTGAGCACTGGGGTGATAGAGCAGAGGGGATATTGGAGTCAAAATACCTGGGTGTGATGCTCAGCTGTGCCCCTACAGCCTGGCCAGGTTGATAGACAGAGAAATCTTCCAGCAGCTGCACTCAGACAGCGGTTGACCACGATGGCAGGAGCACCAACAACATGGAAGAGAGTCATCCAAGCCCAACTCAGGGTCAGGTTGTGTTTCCAGAAGTGGCAAGGAAAGCAGGATTTCAAAACACAGAGAGGAATTGTTTGGGTAAAGAAAGGTAGGGGTTCAATTCCAGTGGCATTTTTGGGGGCATAAATGCTAGAGGTCCAAGTCAGGAAACTGTATGAAGTGTCAAGAAACAAGGAGGAAGTTGTTACAGAGAGGGGTGCAGCAGGTGGAGAAGGCTTTATATGAAATGAAATGAGGCCTGAAGATTTGTCCTCAACGGTGTGCCCACTTGGACCCCCATATCACACTCAACATCTCTGACTTTGTTCTAAGTTTTCAAGTCAGGAAATCCATCAGCGACTCTTTAAAGCCTGATGCAATTTTGCTTTCTGCCCCTCCTGCCTGAACTGTCACAAACCCAGTAGGAAACCTGATTTGTTATATTCACAGCATTTTTTTCTTAGGGCAATACTGACTGCTCAAGAAACGTAATGACTAAAAAGCACCTGCTCTCCAAATTCTCTTGTCAATAGAAGAGGAAAAAAAATGTAGAAGAAGAGAAAAAATACCTGCCTAGCATAGGTATTGTAAATGGAGCCGTCAAAACCCCCTCTGGGTTTTTATGATAAATACACACACAAGGCCGGTATTTTGGTAAGAAACTATTTCTATTTTAATGCAAGAAAGACAGACCAATACATCAGCCTCCTGCCTCTTAATTCTCATAATGTGTTGCCTCGTTTTGCCCACCCTGCTCTTTGCTGTAGAAAAAACTCTCTAAATGTGTTAGTGAAGTGAACTTGGTTCAGAACCTCCAAACTGTCTTCCCTAAGTCTCTTGTTGAGAAATCCCAAGGAGCAAAGTCTTAACATAACTATTCTTCGTGGAATTTCTAGGGTTTCCTGAGTTTGAATTCATAACTGACTAATAATTTATTTCCTGAAAAAGACAAATTACACCAGAGTTAGTGGGAGATCTGTGATAGACAAAGCAGAAGCAAATGATTACTTTAGAAGGTAAGGTGCTTTCTACTGGGCACTTCATTTAGTCTAAGTACAAAACTGGAGGGAAAGAAGGGAAAGGGAAATTGCATATGACCTCTTCTTGTCCTCTCCCACCCTTTGTTTTATGGCAGGATGGACATCCATAGGTGGCAGGGCATTTGGTCTCTTGGAAAAGATGAACAAATGGTTACGTGCCCTTCAGAAATTACAAACGGGCTAGATTCTAGAAGGATATTTCATCTTGGAGTAACTTACTCAGTTTTTCATGCACTCAGCAGGGTGTTTCTTTGACTAATGATGGAATTGCTAGAAGCTGGACCATTCTTTCCAGCTGTTGGACCTTCAGCTCAGACCAAGACACTGAGCTCTCCCTACATAGCTTCTTTTAGTCCTCTGGGACCCCTGCCTTGACAGATGGTCCCTAAATTCTATATTATTGATAACTTTCCATAGGGATAGTCACAGTTCCAAATTATACTTAATGCTTTTAGCTATTCTCCATTAACAGCTTATTCACATATGTGAATGTACCTATTACCTTAGTCCTTTTGGGCTCCTATCACAAAATACCAGAGACTGAGTAGCTTATAAACAACAGAGATAGAAATTTATTTCTCACAGTTCTGGATGCTAGAGGTCCAAGATCAAGTCCAGCAGCTTCAATGTCTGGTGAGGGCCCACTTTCTGGTTCAAAGATGAAATTTTGTCACTGTGTCCTCACTTGGTGGAAGGTAAGACAGAGCTCTCTGGGGTCTCTTCTGGAAGAGCACTAATCCCTTTCATGGGGGCTCTACTCTCATGTCCTAAGAACTTTCTAAAGTCCATACTTCCTAATACCATCACATGGGCATTAGGTTTTGACTTACGAATTTGGGGGGGTACACATTCATGCCAAAGCACATATCCTATATGGATGCATACACGTTGGATCAACAGGGAACATACACACGTGCTGACACGTATATTTGTGTATACATATATGGTTGAATAGTTAGATAGGTAGGTACATCTATCTATCTGTCTATCTATCTATCTACCTATCTATGTACAGACAGAAAGAGGAAGGGGAAAAGGAGGTGTGTAACGACGAGGAGAAAAGATGCTATTCTTATAAGGTCAACATTCATGAAAACAGACAAAGGCTGTGGATTTAAGAAATATATAGCAATAATATACTAGAATTTGTTGAGTGATTAAATGTAGGGAATGAAAGGGGAAAGTTTTTACCACCAGTTGAAATAGAGTATGAGAAGAGGTACATACCTGGTAATATGTACAAAATAAATTCATATTTTGATATTTTGAACTTTAAAGGGCTTATTGGGAAGGAAATGTTCAGATAGAGCTGTCCAGAAGGCTGTTAAATACATGACTCTGAATTATAGGGAGGAGGTCTCAACTGGAAATAGTGATTTTAGAGTTAACATAGTATAACTCAGTAGTTGAAAATAGTATAAGAAGCGGTTAAAGTTCTTTCAGTGAACATAATGACCCATGTGTGCAACTCTGAGAAAGGGAAGAAGAAGAAGACAGTTAAAGGAGATAAAAACAAGAGGGCAATTAGGCAGGAGAAATACACAACACACCAAGAAGGAAGAGAGTGCTAATAATTTGGGGAAAATCTACAATGAACAGGAACTAGAGATATTCAGTACTGATCTTATCTGTATTGAAAATTTTGATATTTTGTTCCTCATGCATTTTTTCATTAATTTTGATTTCTTTAATATTACGTTAAAACACATGTGTCTTGACTACTGGGTGTTTTGGCATCCTCTTAGACGTTGAACCTGAGGCAAGAGCCTCACTCAGCTCACCGTCCTTCCTCCCTTGCCAGTAAACTCTGAGTCATTTTTGACTCTAGCAGGAGTATGTTCAGTAGAGAAGAGGGGACAAGAGAGTTTAGAGGCTTAGGTGTAAGTGGAAGGGAATGAGAAAATGAAGTCTTAAAGTACAGGTTACAATTCTGAGAGGCCCAGAAGTGCAAAGGAAAAGATGAGGCCATTGATGCCAAAAGAACCTGCAAGATTGACAGAAAACCAGACTGAGGAGCCACTTTCACAACCTGGCACAGTTCCTTCTGGGACTATCCTTGCACCCTAAGTTCTGCCACGCCAAGAAAAGTGGTAAAGCTTCTTTCTCACACATCTACTCCCACTGTTGGGCTGAACCAAGCACCTGCCTTTCCTTTTTGAGACAAGGGCAGAGCAGCGTCCCAGAAAATGCATAGCAATGGTCCCACAGATGTAGCACAGTGGGGGCCTTACTGAGACACACGTGCTCTTCTGAACAGCAGGGAGTCTCTCATCTTCAAAGCCCTGCAGATGCAGCACAAAGGCACTCTGCTGTCCAAAGACCCAGCATCCATTCCTCAGATGGCTTTTGAGGCAAACAGTCAACTCACACACCCCCATGTCTTCATGATTACCCTTGAGTTGATGATGTCTATATCAACCAGAACTCTCTCATGAAACTGAATTCGGCACCACTGAACACCTCATGGACATGTCCACTTCTGTGTCCCACAGACCATCACCCCGACCCCCTGGTCTCAGCATGGCCATGACGAAGGTATCACCTGTCTTTGCATAGAATTACGTACACTATCCCGTGTCGTATATGAACAGATAGGCTCATTGTTTACCAATTCCATTCTTCTTTCTTCCTGAACACACAACTCAACTACCACTGCCAAGCTCCCCTGGGGTTTGGTGTGGACATGGAATGTTTCTGGCTAGTGAAACGTGCATGGAAGTGATACATTCTGCTTCCATGCCTTGCTTATTAAAACTAGCAACAACAATAACAAAATCTGCACAATTCTATACCTTCTCTCTTAAACCAACTGTTGATCAAATGCAGGAGATTCAGAGGATCCAGAGGCCCCTGGGGATGATGGAGCCCCAAGGTGGAGTGAACCCGGTCCCTGAGTCACCATGTGGAACTCAGATCCTGATCCTTCCCAGTGCAGTGAGAAAAAAAATGAAGCTTAGATTTTGTAAAGTCACAAGATTTAAGGGTTCGTCATTACAGTAGTGAGCATACTTAGTACATAGTATTCTATGGAAACCGAGTGTCCAATTGAATGAATATATATTACTCCCAGATTCTGTGTTTTCTTAACCCTCCACATGAAATTAATTCACTTAACTCTGTAGCATCCACTCAACGTCTCTTTCCATTTTACTTATTATTTTATTTTATTACCATGTCCACGCTAGATTGTTGCAACAGTCTCCTAACGCATATCATCGCCCCCAGCAGCAGTGTCCCGTAGGAATGTAATGCAAGCCATGCAGATTATTTTAAATTTTGAAGTACTTATATTTTTTAAAGTAAAAAGTAACAGATAAATGTAAGTAATACATTTTATTTGGCTCCACATACTCAGAACATTACTTCAACTTGTAATCAATAGAAAGAGATTAATGAGACAATTTACATCTTTGTACTAAGTCTTTAAAATCCGGTGTATATTTTACATTTACGTTTACATCAATTCAGCAGAATAGACACATTTGAAGTGCTCAGTGACCACACATGACTAACGGCTGTCATAGTCATGGTGGACAGTGCAGGACTACACTCGTGTTTCCTTCTGGGTAACTGTGTACACTCTAGTCAGAAGGTCGAATTTAATAATTACACTTCTTGCTTCTAAGACTAAAAGGGCTTTGCCAACCAGGCCTCCATCAGATCTACCCCACACCATCTCAAACAGATTTATAAAAATATCAATGCACTTTCTAGCAAGTGTACATTCAACATGGACCTATAGTCATGCTTTTTAGAAGGGCTTGCATAGACGGTTATGATCCAGCAAATTCTATAACCTTAGTTTTTTCAGTCATTGCTTTCTCCTTATGGTCAATTCCTAGTGAATTTCTAACCCTTCTCATGTGCTAACCATCTTCTTTGCCTCCTGTCTACTGCAAATATAAATCCCCATCCCAGAAAATGTATCTCTTTCCCCACGCCCGTCACGTGGTATTACGTAGGCGTATTTTGTTGTTGTTGTTCAGGAAATAGAATACCTGACTTAACGTGGTTTAAATAATAGTGCATTTTTATCTCACATGTCAGAGATTTCTGAAATTTCAAGACTAGTAAACTCAACAGCTCAAGGATGACACCAGCACTCTAGATTAATTTCTTTGTTATCTCTTTTTCTTCCCCCTCATTGTCAAAGGGTGGTTGCCCAAGGTACCACATCCTCAGACAACAGCATCTAAGCCTAGGAAGTGATGACAAGGTTAATTTCCTTGCATTATTATTTTTACTGGGAGAAAAACATTCCCCCAGAACCACCCCTCAGATGTGTCCCCTAGTCCTGTGCCAGGATTGGGTCACAGGCCCATAAAGTAGCTGTAAGGGAGGCTAGTAATGCAAACACACAACATCTCAACTCTATGGTGGGAGGTGGGACCTGCAAGTGCGGTAGAATAGGGAGAAGACTGTAGAGCAATCAGCCAACAAGGCCAACTAACATATTCCTAAGCTTTGTTTGTCTCTCGAGGCTCTAATCAGGCATCACCCCGTTTGAGCCCTCTGTGAAATCTCGTTTCCCAAGTGGGATTAGTGCCACTCACCTTTGGTTCATTATGCCCTGTGCCCGTCATCCCTGTACCCCTCGTGACACTGTTCTGAAACTGCCTGGTTGGTGTCTGTCTCTCCTGATAAAAAGCAAGCTCTTTGAAGGAAATGAGTTTGTATGGCTCATTATTATATAATCACCGCCTGGTATATTGCTTGGAATATGATAGACATTAAAAAATAGTATTTAACTGATTATTTTATGATACATTTCACTTCTAATTTGACAGTATTTGGATTACACACTGAGGGATAATTTATCTATAAGTTTTGATTTTTCCAACCTGGCTTTTAAACAAAAATAATATGAAACTCAAGGGATAATTTGTTCCAGGTCCCTGCATTTAATCATTTCATTAATCTCACTAAAGAGATAAATTAACTGAGGTCTCAGAGAGAGACTTGCTCTAGCAGTTTGGGCTTGCTGCAGGAAACAAACCACTCTAAATATATTTTAAACAAAATGTGAATTAATGCAAAGAATGAAGTGTTTGTGGAATCTTGGAAGGACAGGAGGAACAAGAGTCGAGGACTTGCAACAGCCGAGACTAGAGTCCACTCCACCAGAGGGACTGGGGAGTCAGGAAGTGTTGACACAGCTGTCATTGCCATGCCTACAAGTGCGTCTTGGCGATCACATGGCTGTAACTTGAATGACCAACAGAAACAGTAAGGAAGGTCGCCTTCTCTTCACCCCTCTCTTCTAAATCACTTTTCTGCATGTAATTGACAAAACCAAATTTGCATCCAGAAACCTAGCTGCTGTTGCGCCAAGAAATGTTGGTGTTTGCTTTCCAGGCTTTGTGATACAGATAATCACAGAGGAAGACGGGAGAGTGGATGCTGAGTGTCAACTGGCCATATCCGATGCACTTACCTAGAGTTATTCAACTACAGATTAGTAGAGAAGGGACATAACTTCTAACCTACAGACATACGTAATATTGACAACACCTAACACCACACTCTGATAGCTCTCAATTATCCTGGCACAGCAGACAGATTTTTAGAGGAAAAAACAACTCACAGTAAAGCCAGTCTCAGGTCATCCACATAGAGATATCTTGGCCCAGAAACATTTGCATTTCTTTCTCCGGTTATTGGCTTCGCTTCTCAGATGAGGTAACCACAATGCATATGTACAGTCAGAAACTTTAAAGTTGAATGCTACAGTCTATTTATGACTACTAGACAAGGCGGGGAAACATGTAAAAAAAATCCAACTGACATTTTTGGATTTAAAAAGGCATTTATGTTAATGTAACATTCTGGAAATTAAAGCTTGAGGGGAAATGGAAAACATACCTTCTAAATGACAGTAAAACATATGAAATCCTGGGGTGATACAATCACCAGGCTTATATCATCTACTTAAATCTCCACCTGCAGGTGACACCCTGACTAGAGGAAGTTTCCACAGTAAGTTTTACCTTAGCTCTGCAGGCTTATCACCATGAGCTCTGGGCCACTAGGAGGGAGGGTAACGTTCAGGCACCTGATTTGTCAAGACTCTAAACTGATGTCATATTTGAAAACCCAGAGGTGACACCTCAGAGTGTTCTGGCATTCTGTCCATTGCCTTGAGTCATAAATCTGTCAGCAAGTCCTTCTGACTCTGCCTTCTCATGTATCTACCTTGTGACATGTCCAGGCTTGTACCTACTTAGTTCAATTGTTCATTCTTTCAGTTATCCATGAAAAATCTGATAGCTTAGGATAGAAAAAGAGATCTCTCTACTAGATAATCTATTCTCTATATCAGACAATCCATTCTGTCAATTCCAGATGTTTCTTCTTAAAGCTGATATCTAACATTTCAATATTTTATCTACTTATGTTGACCCACAAACTATGTCAGGGATGTAAGTTTAAAAAGCAAATAAAGCTCTTGCCATGAAAAAATTCACAGCCCGATCAGGAGACGCCATATAGTATTTAAACAGATGACTTCTTGCAAAAGAATATGGGTTCACAGATTAATCCTCTGCTGAGTAGTTGCGTGGCCGAAGTTACTTAACCATTGTCTACATCAGTTCTCCCATCTGTAAAATTAGGATAATAATAATAAGTGCCTACTGTTTTGTGTTTATAGAATTATGTAATTTAATGCATGTAAACTTGCTTGGAATCATGGCAGTCACAGGGAAATCAGCCAAAGTAAGTTGCCTGTAGGTAACCAAACAGTTATAACTCAGCTTGATGATTGCAGTGAGTAAAGAATATAAAACCGTACTAGAAGCATGATATCTAATCAGTTTGAAGTCCTCTAATATTTTTCCCTTAAACTGGAAAGTAAATGGTTTATTTTAATTAATGCGATTCATTTCAGTTCAACCAAAATTTGTTGGGTGCACATGCTATGTGCCTGGCATGGATGCACATGTTTTTGCACGTATTGCCTGTTCAATATTGTCCACACAAGAATATTATTTTATAAATAAAATTATCCCTTATCCTAAAGTTAGAAGACTAAATCTTAAGCTGTAAAAACTAGACAGATAGCAGTATAACTTAGTAGTTAAGATTATATTCTCTGCAAGTAAAAGGCAAACGTTAAAAGCTTAGCTCCAAAACTTGTCTCTATTACTGCAGACAAGACCTTAACTTCCTGTGCTCTAGTTACCTAACCCAACAAATCTCAATAAAAATAGGATATGACTCACAGAAGTGCTACAAGCATGACACGAGTAGGTTTACGCCATTTTTTAGAAGAGTTCTTGGTACTTAGTGAGAACGTTAATGTCAGGTGTTATTCTAGAACTTGTCTAAGGCCTCAAAGTTAAAATGTGACAGAGCTGGGATTTGAACCTGGGTCAGTATCTTTCTCGAGCTCATATTCTTTTTACAACATTGTACATACGCTTCTCCAACAGTGTTTTGTTGTTTGATAAGGAGGATAATTAGAAGACACCCAGACCAAATGTGCAGGCTGATGTGTGGCTTAAATGAACCAAACTGTCCCAAATTTGAGAAGATTAGAACTCGGAAGGTCTTGAGGAAGCAGGACCCGCCTACTAGATGCTGTCATTTGCTAGACTGTCTGCTAAATAGCTACAGGCACAGTGAATATTAATTAAAAATTAATTTTAAATGAGTGACTATAAAAACAAACTTTATAAATGTCTATCAAGCAAGCAAGTAAATCAGTATTGAGAGTATTGTCTGAATTATTTATGTCTAAAAATTCACTTTTCTTTTTTTTTAATTTATTTATTGTTTTTATTTATTTATTTATTTGGCTGCGTTGGGTCTTCATTGCTGCGCACGGGCTTCCCCTAGTTGCAGCAAGCGGGGGCTACACGGGCTTCTCATTGTGGTGGCCTCTCCCGTTGCGAAGCACAGACTCTAGGCGCGCAGGCTTCAGTAGTTGTGGCATGCGGGCTCAGTGGTTGTGGTTTGCAGGCTCTAGAGCACAGGCTCAGCAGTCGTGGCGCACGGGCTCAGTTGCTCCGCGGCATGTGGGATCTTCCCGGACCAGGGCTCGAACCCATGTCCCCTGCATTGGCAGGCGGACTCTTAACCACTGCACCACCAGGGGAGCCCCTAAAAATTCACTTTTCTTAATGAGTCGTTTGTTAATTCAGGATTTCAATTTTTTTCTTGAGTCAAATTTCTAATTTTTTGGAAAAATTTTATTCCATCTGAGTTATCAAATATATTGTCATGATGTTTTAATGGAAGCTTTTATTGGCTTAAATTTCAACTCTAAATAATTGTCTCCTTTCTAAATTTCTAATAGGCTTTGTTAAGGCCTATGTATATGTAAAATATACATACAGAAAACTGAAAGAAGTTTCAATGCAGAGCCCAAATCATAATTACAAAGTGAACACACCTGGTAACTAGCGTCCAGCTTAGAAAATAGAGCATTACCAACACCTAAGAAATTGTCTCGTGCTTTATCCCAGTCACTAACCTTTCTCTCCCCCTCAATATAACCATCATCTTAAATTTAACGCCAAAATTAGCATTGCCACTTCTTTTTAAATTTTTCAATTTTATTTTATTTATTTTTTATACAGCAGATTCTTATTAATCATCAGTTTTATACACATCAGTGTCTACATGTCAATCCCAATCTCCCAGTTCATCACACACACCCCAACACCCCCGTCGCTTTCCCCCCTTGGTGTCCATATGTTTGTTCTCTACATCTGTGTCTCAAGTTTTGCCTCGCAAACCAGTTAATCTGTACCATTTTTCTAGGTTCCACATATATGCATCAATATACGATATTTGTTTTTCTCTTTCTGACTTACTTCACTCTGTATGACAGTCTCTAGATCCATCCATGGCTCAACAAATGACCCAATTTCGTTTCTTTTTATGGCTGAGTAATATTCCATTGTATATATGTACCACATCTTCTTTATCCATTCGTCTGCCAATGGGCATTTAGGTTGCTTCCATGACCTGGCTATTGTAAATAGAGCTGCAGTGAACATTGGGGTGAATTATGGTTTTCTCTGGGTATATGCCCAGTAGTGGGATTGCTGGATTATATGATAATTCTATTTTTAGTTTTTTAAGGAACCTCCATACTGTTCTCCGTAGCGACTGTATCAATTTACATACCCACAAACAGTGCAGGAGGGTTCCCTTTTCTCCACAGCCTCTCCAGCATTTGTTGTTTGTAGATTTTCTGATGATGCCCATTCTGACTGGTGTGAGGTGATACCTCATTGTAGTTTTGCTTTGCATTTCTCTAATAATTAGTGATGTTGAGCAGCTTTTCATGTGCTTCTTGGCCATCTGTATATCTTCTTTGGAGAAATGTCTATTTAGGTCTTCTGCACATTTCTTGATTGGGTTGTTGGTTTTCTTAATATTGAGTTGCACGAGCTGTTTATATATTTTGGAGATTAATCCTTTGTCCTTGGATTCGTTTGCAAATATTTTCTCCCATTCTGCGGGTTGTCTTTTTGTCTTGTTTATGGTTTCCTTTGCTGTGCAAAAGCTTTGAAGTTTCCTTAGGTCCCATTTGTTTGTTTTTGTTTTTATTTCCATTACTCTAGGAGGTGGATCAAAAAAGATCTTGCTGTGATTTATGTCAAAGAGTGTTCTTCCTATGTTTTCCTCTTAGAGTTTTATAGTGTTCGGTCTACATTTAGGTCTCTAATCCACCTTAAGTTTATTTTTGTGCATGGTGTTAGGGAGTGTTCTAATTTCATTCTTTTACATGTAGCTGTCCAGTTTTCACAGCACCACTTATTGAAGAGACTGTCTTTTCTCCATTGTATATCCTTGCCTCCTTTGTCACAGATTAGTTGACCATAGGTGCATGGCTTTATCTCTGTGCTTTCTATCTTGTTCCATTGATCTTTGTTTCTGTTTTTGTGCCAGTACCATATTGTCTTGATTACTGTAGCTTTGTAGTGTAGTCTGAAATCAGGGAGTCTGATTCCTCCAGCTCCGTTTTTTTCACTCAAGACTGCTTTGGCTATTCAGGGTCTTTTGTGTCTCCATACAAATTTTAAGGTTTTTTGTTCTAGTTCCGTTAAAAATGCCACTGGTAAATTGATAGGGATTGCATTGAATCTGTAGATTGCTTTGGATAGTATGGTCATTTTCACAATATTGATTCTTCCAATCCAAGAACATGGTATACCTCTCCATCTGTTGGTATCATCTTTAATTTCTTTCATCAGTGTCTTATAGTTTTCTGCATAGAGGTCTTTTGTCTCCCTAGGTAGGTTTATTCCTAGGTATTTTATTCTTTTTGTTGCAGTGGTAAATGGGACTGTTTCCTTAATTTCTCATTCAGATTTTTCATCATTAATGTATAGGAATGCAAGAGATTTCTGTGCATTAATTTTGTATCCGGCAACTTTACCAAATTCATTGATTAGCTCTAGTAGTTTTCTGGTGGCATCTTTACGATTGTCTGTGTATAGTATCATGTCATCTGCAAACAGTGACAGTTTTACTTCTTCTTTTCCAGTTTGTATTCCTTTTATTTCTTTTTCTTCTCTGATTGACGTGGCTAGGACTTCCAAAACTATGTTGAATAATAGTGGTGAGAGTGGACATCCTTTTCTTGTTCCTGATCTTAGAAGAAATGCTTTCAGTTTTTCACCATTGAGAATGATGTTTGCTGTGGGTTTGTGGTATATGGCCTTTATTATGTTGAGGTAGGTTCCCTCTATGCCCACTTTCTGGAGAGTTTTTATCATAAACGGGTGTTGATTTTTGTCAAAAGCTTTTTCTGCATCTATTGAGGTGATCATATGGTTTTATTCTTCAACTTGTTAATATGGTATATCAAATTGATTGATTTGCGTATATTGAAGAATACTTCCATTCCTGGGATAAATCCCACTTGATCATGGTGTATGATCCTTTTAATGTGTTGTTGGATTCTGTTTGCTAATATCTTGTTGAGGATTTTTGCATCTATATTCATCAGTGATATTGGTCTGTAATTTTCTTTTTTTTTGTAGTATCTTTGTCTGTTTTGGGTATCAGGGTGATGGCGGCCTCTAGAATGAGTTTGAGAGTGTTCCTTCCTCTGCAATTTTTTGGAAGAGTTTGAGAACGATGGGTGTTAGCTCTTCTCTAAATGTTTGATAAAATTCACCTGTGAAGCCATCTGGTCCTGGACTTTTGTTTGTTGGAAGATTTTTAACCACAGTTTCAATTTCATTACTTGTGATTGGTCTGTTCATATTTTCGATTTCTTCCTGGTTCAAACTTGGGAGGTTACACCTTTCTAAGAATTTGTCCATTTCTTCCAGGTTGTCCATTTTATTGGCATAGAGTTGCTTGTAGTAGTCTCATAGGATGCTTTGTATTTCTGCAGTCTGTTGTAACTTCTCTTCTTACATTTCTAATTTTATTGATTTGCATACTCTCCCTCTTTTTCTTGATGAGTCTGGCTAATGGTTTTTCAATTTTGTTTATCTTCTCAAAGAACCAGCTTTTAGTTTTATTGGTCTTTGCTATTGTTTTCTTTGTTTCTATTTCATTTATTTCTGCTCTGATCCTTACGATTTCTTTCCTTCTGCTAACATTGGGTTTTGTTTATTCTTCTTTCTCTAGTTCCTTTAGGTGTAAGGTTAGATTGTTTATTTGAAATTTTTCTTGTTTCTTGAGGTAGGATTGTATTGCTATAAACTTCCCTCTTAGAACTGCTTTTGCTGCATCTCATAGGTTTTGGATCATCGTGTTTTCATTGTCTCTAGGTATTTTTTGATTTCCTCTTTGACATCTTCAGTGATCTCTTAGTTGTTTAGTAACGTATTGTTTAGCCTCCATGTGTTTGTGTTTTTTATGTTTTTTTCCTTGTAATTCATTTCTAATCTCATAGTATTGTGGTCAGAAAAGATGCTTGATATGATTTCAATTTTCTTAAACTTACTGAGGCTTGATTTGTGACCCAAGATATGATCTATCCTGGAGAGTGTTCTGTGCGCACTTGAGAAGAAAGTGTAATCTTCTGTTTTTGGATGGAATGTCCTATAAATAACAATTAAATCTATCTGGCCTATTTGGTCATTTAAAGCTTGTGTTTCCTTATTAATTTTCTGTTTGGATGATCTGTCCATTGGTGTAAGTGAGGTGTTAAAGTCCCCCACTATTGTGTTACTGTCAATTTCCTCTTTTATAGCTGTTAGTTGCCTTATGTATTGAGGTGCTCCTGTGTTGGGTGCATATATATTTATAATTGTTATATCTTCTTCTTGGATTGAACCCTTGATCATTATGTAGTGTCCTTCCTTGTCTCTTGTAACGTTCTTTATTTTAAAGTCTATTTTATCTGTTATGAGTATTGCTACTCCAGCTTTCTTTTGATTTCCATTTGCATGGAATATCTTTTTCCATCCCCTCACTTTCAGTCTGTATGTGTCCCTAGGTCTGAAGTGGGTCTCTTGTAGACAGCGTATATATGGGTCTTGTTTTTGTATCCATTCAGCAAGCCTGTGTCTTTTGGTTGGAGCATTTAATCCATTCACGTTTAAGGTGATTATTGGTATGTATGTTCCTATGACCGTTTTCTTAATTGTTTTGGGTTTGTTTTTGTAGGTCCTTTTCTTCTCTTGTGTTTTCCACTTAGAGAAGTTCCCTTAGCATTTGTTGTAGAGCTGGCTTTGTGGTGCTGAATTCTCTTAGCTTTTGCTTGTCTGTAAAGCTTTTGATTTCTCTGTCGAATCTGAATGAGATCCTTGCTGGTAGAGTAATCTTGGTTGTAGGTTCTTCCCTTTCATCACTTTAAGTATATCATGCCACTCCCTTCTGGCTTGTAGAGTTTCTGCTGAGAAATCAGCTGTTAACCTTATGGGAGTTCCCTTGTATGTTATTTGTCATTTTTCCCTTGCTGTTTTCAATAACTTTTCTGTCTTTAATTTTTGCCTGTTTGATTACTGTGTGTCTTGGTGTGTTTCTCCTTGGGTTTATCCTGTATGGGACTCTCTGTGCTTCCTGGACTTGGGTGGCTATTTCCTTTCCCATGTTAGGGAAGTTTTCAATTATAATCTCTTCAAATATTTTCTTGGGTCCTTTCTCTCTCTCTTCTCCTTCTGGGACCCCTATAAGGTGAATGTTGTTGCATTTAATGTTGTCCCAGAGGTCTCTTAGGCTGTCTTCATTTCTTTTCATTCTTTTTTCTTTATTCTGTTCTGCAGCAGTGAATTCCACCATTCTGTCTTCCAGGTCACTTATCCGTTCTTCTGCCTCAGTTATTCTGCTATTGATTCCTTCCAGTTAGTTTTTGTTTCAGTTATTGTATTGTTCATCTCTGTTTGTTTGTTCTTTAACTCTTCTAAGTCTTTGTTAAACATTTCTTACATCTTCTCAATCTTTACCTCCATTCTTTTTCCGAGGTCCTGGATCATCTTCACTATCATTATTCTGAATTCTTTTTCTGGAAGGTTGCCTATCTCTACTTCATTTAGTTGTTTTTCTGGGGTTTTATCTCATTCCTTTATTTGGTACATAGCCCTCTGCCTTTTCATCTTGTCTATCTTTCTGTGAATGTGGTTATTGTTCCACAGGCTGCAGAACTGTAGTTCTTCTTGCTTCTGCTGTCTGCCCTTTGGTGGATGAGGCTATCTAAGAGGCTTGTGCAAGTTTCCTGATGGCAGGGACTGGTGGTGGGTAGAGCTGACTGTTGCTCTGGTGGGCAGAGCTCAGTAAAACTTTAATCCACTTGACTGCTGATGAGTGGGACTGAGATCCCCCCCGTTGGCTGTTTGGCCTGAGCCGACCTAGCACTGGAGCGTACAGGCTCTTTGGTGGGGCTAATGGGGGACTCCGAGAGGGCTCACGCCAAAGAGTACTTCCTAGAACTTCTGCTGCCAGTGTCCTTGTCCCCACGGTGAGCCACAGCCACCCCCCGCCTCTGCAGGAGACCCTCTACCACTAGCAGGTAGGTCTGGTTCAGTCTCCTTTGGGGTCGCTGCTCCTTCCCCTGGGTCCCGATGTGCACCCTACTTTGTGTGTGCCCTCCACGAGTGGAGTCTCTGTTTCCCCCACTCCTGTCAAAGTCCTGCAAATCAAATCCCACTAGCCTTTGAAGTCTGATTCTCTAGGAATGCCTCCTCCCGTTGCCAGAACCCCAGGTTGGGAACCTGATGTGGGGCTCAGAACCTTCACTCCAGTGGGTGGACTTCTGCGGTATAAGTGTTCTCCCATCTGTGAGTCACCCACCCAGCAGTTATGGGATTTGATTTTACTGTGATTGCGCCCCTCCTACCCTCTCATTGTGGCTTCTCCTTTGTCTTTGCATGTGGGGTATCTTTTTGTTGAGTTCCTGTGTCTTCCTGTCAATGATTGTCCAGCAGCTAGTTGTGATTCTGGTGTTCTCACAAGAGAGAGTGAGAGCACGTCCTTCTACTCCGCCATCTTGGTTCCCACTTTCCCATTCAATACATTTTTATTGATTTCTTTCTATATCTCCAGTTTTTCTTCACGTGAGGATATTGAGAATCAGAGAGGTTGAGAGATTTGTCCAAGGTCAGACAGCCTAGAATCCTTGACAAATATCCATTTTAGATACTGGGAGTACTTGATAGACTTGAGAGCAAAGCAAGGCTGTGGCATGAGCCAGGAAGTCAGGAAGGGTGTGGGTTAATCTAGCATTGCCACTTTTGAAAATCTTTACATAGATGGAATCACACACCATTTAGTGTTGTCATTTTTTAAAAATTAGCTCTTCTGTGAGTGTTTCGTAGCAACAATTTGTGCTTTTAATTTACATTTCCTTGAATATGTGCTATTAATGGCTCTTTGGATATCCTCTTTTGATAAGATTTATGTCTTTACCCACTTCGTCTTTTTAAGTGCATTATAGGTCTTTTTCTTATTGATTTGTTGACATTCTTGGTGTGTGTTCTGGTTATGAGACTTTTGTTTGTTGTGGGTGTTTGTAAATATCTTCCCCCACTTTGTGGCTTTACTTTTCACTTCCTTAAGAAAATATTTTGATGACTAGACATTCTTAGTTTTAGCAGGGCCTGCTTTATTAATGTTTTTCTTGTGGTTAATAATTTTTTCCCCTGCTTAAAGAATCTTTCCTGATATTATTGTCTAAAAGATATGCTAGTTTAGTTTCACATTTAGATCTAGAATCAGGCTAAACTTTATGGTATTTTAGTATGAGGTAGGGTCTATTGTTATATTCTTCAGTGTCTACATCCAATTGTCTCTACAACATATATTGAAAACCTTTCCTTTCCCAGTGTTCTGCACTGCTGTCTTTGTCATAAATCACGTGTGCTTTACGAGTGAAACTAATTTTCAGTTGTCTCATCTGTTACTTTTATGTAATAATCTGTGCCCATGCTGATACCACACCATTCTACTTACTATAACTTTCTCATAAGTCTTCATACTGAGAAGAGTAAACATCATATTATGTCATTCTTCAGTTTAGAAGCAAAAGAAAGAATTCAGGTGAAGGCTGGGTGTGGCTGGTACGAGAGTGCAGAGATTCTGGGGACCGGAAATCTAGAGGCAGTTCGAGCCCTTTTTTTAGGTTTTTCTCCAAAAACTCCAATGGGTATTCACTGCACTGATTGCCACAAATTCTGAGAAAATGCCCCTGTGTACAGGTTTGGAGAAGGGGAACAGCAGCTACTGGGAGAGGGACACAGAGGCCTGATGAGATCATTCTTCTCTGCCTTCCCTGAGGAAGGGAGTCTTAAACTACAGCCCTCACCCAAAAATCAAGGTACTGACTTTTTCCAAATGACAGTGTTTTCTAGTGAGGAAAGGGGGGGAAATAAGATTAAAGTAGTTTATCAGATTCATTCATTCAGAAAGTGTTAACTGATCTTCCCAATCATATTAAAGACATTCCTCTGAAGGACTGTGTGTTTTAACAGACATATAGTTCTCATCTGTTCTCAGTGGAAAAGCCAGAAATATCTCTAAATGCTTAGGCAGGTATGTTAGTCAGGGTAACCAGAGAAACAGAAATAATATACAAAGAGATTTACTATGAGGAATCGGCTCACGGGATTCTGGAGGCTGAGAAGTCCCATGATGTGTGATCCACAGGCTGGAGACCCAGGAAAGCTAGTCCCAGTGTGAGCCCAGAAGCAGGACCACTGGTGGTATAAGTCCCAGTCTGAGGACAAGAGATGACAGATGTCCCAGCTCAAGAAGTGAGGCTGGGAGCAAATTCTCCCTTCCACTCCCTTATTTTCTCCTTGGCATTTACCATAGTTTTATATTTTGTATTTTGTTTGAGTGTTTGCCCCACATAGGCTGTAAGCTCTAGGGTGACAGGGAAGGCATGGTCCCTGCCCATAGGGATGGTACTTTCTTTCAAGGAAGATGCACAATTAAGCTGGCAATGAGGACGACCTGGTGGCTTTTATGACAGGAGAAGCGTGTGGTGTTAGCGGAACCCATAAAAAGGGCTGCTGGTTCAGACTTGCTTGAAAGGTAATGAAGTATCTTAGAATATTTACCATGATTCACTGTCTCTTAGGTGAGACACTGTATTTACGCTGAAGGGACAATCCAGTTAGAGGAGCCCAGGATCTGAGTTTAGAAGATAAGGGTTCGGCGTTTTGACCACTCACAACCAGTGTAATAGCAACTTGTTCAGGTTCCGGATCCAGTCAGATATGAGAACAGAATTTTCCTGAGGGCATGTCGTGAGCAGCAGGGAAGTGAATAACTGTGCCACAGCCTGCAAAGCACCGTATGCCATACAAATGACAATCACTGTTCCTGGATTCAAGGGTCTTTCTCCAGCAGCTGTGGTCATTTTCTGGTCCTGGGGTAACACTGGAAGGGCAACCACAAATGTAAATTGCATTAAAATATTCTCTTACTCTCAAGGAGCCAGTGGACTCCACAGGATAAACCAGGATAGAAAGTGAACTTTCAAAAGTTGATTGCACATACCCCTTTTTCAAAATGCAGACCAGTGATGAGACTGTTGATGTTTGTCTTTTTAGGACCCCATCTTCTGACATCCACTGTGTTTTTGTAGAGCTGCCATCCTTACTTTAGACAGTCCATAATTCCTTTGACTTTCTAGAATTCAGATAGGCGTTTTATTTTGTGAGATCACAGATAACCGATATGTGTAAACCAGGAGGATGGGCATTTCTATTGGAGAGTCATAAAATAAAAGGAGCATAGGTAGAGGGTCTGTAAATTTATTTTGAAACAAATATCCAGGAAATCGAAGAATTTGTTGCGGAGCGTCTTTTGCTGCTACCTGGCTCTGAGGCCATTCTGCCTGAAGACAACACGAAGTTCTTCTCTGGCAGTTAAAAGGGGAAGACGGTTATGCTGTGCAGATACTAGAATACTTGAACACTAAGCTTCTCTGACCTCAGTATGGGTTAACTACTAGAGTAGGCCTTCAGGGGAAATGGGTGTCAGTGGAGCGATTCCCTAGCTGCTTATCCACTGAGCACCAGGCTTTCCTGACATTACTTTCCCATCTATTCAACCTCTTCCCCACTCTGAAAGACGTCTGATATGAGGTGTTTTGCCTAAAATGTAGTGATTAACTCTTGATAATTATGAAAAAGCTTCAATTATTAAAATGCTATTAAAGCCGGCAAATGGTATCCTACGCCGAAAAGAGAAAAAGATTAATTACCCTGATTACAGATTATGAGGGAGTTTGATAAGGTATTTCTGCGCAGAGAACAAGCGGAGAGAGCCCACGACTTCCAAGAGCCCGTCTCTCTATTCCTGTGATGTCTCACTATCTCCCGTAGGTCACCAGAGCTCATGCACACACGTCCCTGGGAAGTGTAGAGGGGAACATGTGACACTGGATGCCCCTTCAAGTCTCTAGATGCCAATCTTTCTAAGAACCCCTCAGAATAAACCTGTTTTCAACATATGTACACTACCAAATGTAAACTAGATAGCCAGTGGGAAGCAGCCGCATGGCACAGGGAGATCAGCTCGGTGCTTTGTGACCACCTAGAGGGGTGGGATAGGGAGGGTGGGAGGGAGACCCAAGAAGGAAGAGATATGAGGATATATGCTTATGTATAGCTGATTCACTTTGTTATACAGGAGAAACTAACACACCATTGTAAAGCAATTCTACTCCAATAAAGATGTTAAAAAAAAAAAAAAAGAATAAACCTGTTTTCAGGATGTGTTTGTTGAATCGCTCATGGAAGATTCCCATTTGGGTAGAGAGGTGTCTGAGGCAATCACCCCTTCTGTAGACCCCAGTGATGAAGGCTACCCACCTGCAACAAAGGAGACTTTTGTTTCTATAGCTCCCTCCAAATCTCCCATTGCTGTAATTTTTAGGGTGTTTTGTCACTGCAGTTTTATTGAAAAGCCACCCCCCTCCTGCCGTGGGAGTCGTGACACAATGTGAGTTATTAATGCCTCTTCATGTGTCATCCCTCAGATGTAGTGTTTGATAAAGAAGCTTGAATTGAGCTGATTTGAGATAAATTATCCTTTCAATCTTAATTAGAGAAAAAATGTGTTTTAAGGTATGGAAGAAACAGCATGTCTTCCACTCTTGGTTAGGAGGAGGGATGTTGGTGAACCCTTCTTGGATCTGGAGAGCAGAGCCTGAGTTCCACGGGGCTTGCAGTTACCACCTGAGAACTGAGGACAAAAGCCCAGGAATAACAATGAAGGAATCCACACAGTTCTGGGCCTCTGGTCACCTTTCTATGTTTATTATGTTTCTAAGCTTCTCTTAGGCTGTGAAAGCAGTCAAATCCTTAAGGAAACAAACAAACAAAACCAAAGCATGCCATGGTACTTCTTGTTTTTGAAGAAGGGAGAGGGGCGTCACAAAAGACACGGCTTTCCCAGCTGGTCTTGGCCGTCAGCAGAGAGAGTCAGTGCAGAAGGCTGAGTGCGTCCTTGGAATCTAGAATGTGGGAGAGCAGATAACTCCCCGGGAGCAGGCCTGAGGTGGAGGGCCAGCCTTTATCATTAGGAAAAAATTCTCGGGGTATCAACTCAAGAAGGGATTCCAAACGTATCTCGTAAAAAGAAAAAGTATGCTTTATAAAGAAAATGATGAGAAATTTTAAAAATACAGAATATGGAACAGTTTAAAAAAAGAAAGACGAAAGACTGCTGTAACTAGAGAAAAGCACGTTTCTGCCTGTGCCTCTTCCTCTCCTGACTATGCACATATGCTCTCATTGCTGCTCTCTAGGATTATTTACTCATTTGCTCAATTGGAGGACATATAGGTTACTCCATCAAACATAGATTTTTTTTTTCCAAAAAGTGATTTAAACTATAAGCAAGTGCTTTGCAAACCATAAATGGTAACTTTTTTTCCCTTAATGTATAACCTAAGCATAATGAAAGCACAGTTTTGCTTTAAGTATTAAAAATAATAAATGTGAAAAACCTAGCAGAGTGCCTGAGACACATACATGCTTTCTGTTTTTCTTGCTATCATTGCCATTATTATGACTTATTATTGTTACTGTTTTGATTACTACTAAGCCCAGTGACTTCCCAAGCCCTTGGTGAAGGACTCCAGGTATTGAGAAGTAGACATTTATTAGGCGGTGGTGGTGAGCCTGTCCATTCTGATTGAAAACACCCCCCCACATTGTGCCCAGTTCAGTCTGAGGCCATGGCTGTGACAGAGTCTGTGGGCTTTGAGTTACCTCTGGGTGGTGAGCAATGTTGTTGGATGGATGGCTCTCTGAAAAGCCAGCTCTGCGTCACGCTTGGAGCTATGAAACCTGAAAGCTCATTACAACAATAATGACTGTTTTGATGTTTCCAACTGCCTTCAGTGCAGTGGTCACTGGAGGGACCTCAGTGAGGCGGCAAGCACTGGCCGTGCAGCAGGTACGAGGTCCTACTGGCCCCCTGGTTTTCGTAGATCTCACCTTCTAGGGATAATGCAGGTACAGCATGACGTGGCGCTCGGTGGCCTAATTCGGAGTCACCGCGTTCTTTCCACTGCTCACACTGTGAAGGCTTGTTCTCAGATTCCCAAAACCTCTTATACTACAGAGCACCACCATAGTGATTGCTATTATTTATATAACTCTCTATAGTTTAAAACACTCCGCCAAGCCCATTTTCTCATACAATCCTCAAAATAAGCCTCTAAGAACAGAACAGTTTATTATTTTTTTTTTTTTGCAATTTCTGTTTGGTCCTTTTTTTATAGTTTTCATTTCTCTGTTGAGATTTACACCTGTTTATGCATTACACCCATTTTCTGCTTTAAATGACAGAACGGCTCACATTTAACCACTACTATTGAAAGGATGTTTCTGAATCTCAAAAAGTTATGTGACTCATCACAGATAAGCCTCTAGGAAGAGGCTTCAGGAAGACGCATCCATGCCTGTGCTGGCTGCCCTGATACTTTATTTTGTCTTTGTGACCAATAAAGGGCCAAAAGGAAAGAGGCAGCTGAGAGAAACTGCCTAAGATTGGCCATGACAGGAAAGCTCAGAAAGGTGGAAATGAAAATGTCTGTATTTCTTCTTGGGATGCCTGTTCTCCTTTATCTCGGAAAGGTAGGGGAGGGCCTGAATTCGGACAGAACACCTTTAGGCTTCCGCACTCTCTGACTCTTGAGTTCTTGTACATAGAATTGCATAGGGAAGAAAACTTAAAAGTCAGTGGCAACTACTCTTATGCTTTGGGAAGGGTAGGATGGGTAAAAACTCCCTAAATGCTCATCATTGAGACTGTGCCACTTATTTCATGGTGAGAACACTGATCCTTAGGGTTGGGAAGTAAATGCGTTAAGCCACATAGAGGGTGGTGCTGGAAATGTGATTAGAATACTTTCCAACAAGTCCATAAACTCTTCTAAAAGTCTTCTAGAGAAAGGAACAGGATAATATTGAGTTGCATGATTAATGATTCCCATAAATGTACTGGCAGAGCTGGAGGAATCGGATCCCTGGTCTCCTAGTGCACTCCTCTTTGCATTATAGCGCATTGAATTGCTTCCAAGGCTTATGGAAGGATATAGGAAAACTGAAGTGCAGTCAGCCTCGGGTGATTAGGTAGGATGAGATAGGAAATAGGTAGCAGGACAAAGTGTAGAAGGAACTGGGGCTGCTCAGCCAGGGAAGAAAAGACTCTATGTATGGGGAAATACATGACTTGTCTTGAGAAAGGCTGAAGATACTTGGATGGAGGAGTTTCAAAGTTAATCAGTCCAGCTAGTGGTTATGATCATGGCTTATGCAGCCAAATTGACTGAGGTTGGAGACCAGCCCTTTCTTTCTCTTACTGCTTAATCATTTAATTTCTTGGAGTCTAGTTTTCCAGTCTATAATAGGGAGAATTAAAGTATCGATCTCATACTCTTGATGTAAGGATTGCATGAGTTTCTACCTGTAAAACATCTAGCACAGGGCTTGGTAAATAGAAACCAGTCCATGTTTAAAATATCATTACTATTACTTCCCTCAAGATGTAGAACCAGGACCAATGTGGGGAAAATGAAAGGAAACTGAATTCAGCTCCAGCTCAGAGCATGCTGAGAGTCAGAAGTATCAGGAGATAGAAGAGATTGACCCAGGAAGAGGGAATCTCTGAAACCGGACTTATGCAAGTAGAGAAATCCATTTAGCATTTAATGACATCAAAGCAATAGATTAGAATGAGTCAGAAATTCTTTTTGAAATGTGAGGACATGTGAAGATTCCACGGTGTGGAATCAACATTTCGAGGGGCCATTCCACATGACCATTTATTATATAATAACTTTATTAGATAATATTTTGGAAAACGTTTTCAGCCTTATATTATCAATGGTAGACTGATTGTATAATATGTTGTTCAGATAAGGACGATTTTGAGAGTGAAATGATGATGTCATTAATAATTATGATGCTGGCACTGTCCTGGGTAAACAGAAGCTTATGATAACCTTAGTTTCTGAAGATTTATTGCATTTATATATAATGAAAAGCATAGCTATGTATATGCAAGAACTCAGTGTAAGAAAAATTCTGCTTTGAACCCATCATGAGCTAGGACCTTAAGACCAACTTTTTTTTTTTTAATTTGAAAGGAAGTATTTATCTAATTATTTTTATTGAGGTGAAATCTGCATAACATTAACTAGCCATTTCACAGTCTACAGTTCGGTACCATTAACTACATGAACAGTATATTTAAAGAGTACCCCTGGGGCTTCCCTGGTGGCGCAGTGGTTGAGAGTCCGCCTGCCGATGCAGGGGACACGGGTTCGTGCCCCAGTCCGGGAAGATCCCACGTGCCGCGGAGCGGCTGGGCCCGTGAGCCATGGCCGCTGAGCCTGCGCGTCCAGAGCCTGTGCTCCGCAACGGGAGAGACCACACCAGTGAGAGGCCCGCGTACCGCAAAAAAAAAAAAAAGTACCTCTGTATAGTTCCAACACATCTCTATCACCTCATAAGTATTCCTTCACATTCATTAAGCAGTCACTCTCCATTCATCTCTCCCGTGGCTCCTAATCTTCTTTTGCTCTCTATAGAGTTAAAATTATTCCGAATATTTTATATAAATGGAATCATAAAATATATAATTTTTTGTGTTTTGTTTCATTCACTTAGCATAATGTTTTCATGGTTCATCCACATAGAAAGTATTACACCGTATTCATTTCTGTAGTTGAATAATGTTCCACTGTATAGATATACATATTCTGATTTTCCATTCATCTGTTGATGGAAATTTGAGTTATTGACATACTTTGGCTATTATGAATATCGTTGCTATGAACATGACCACACAGTATTTGTTTGAATTTCTGTTTCTGTTCTTTTGGGTACCTAACTAGGAGTGGATTTGCTGGATTGTATAGTATCCTATGATTAGAAATTTGAGCCAAACTATTTTTTACAGAGGTTACACCATTTCATATTCCCACCAGCACATTATCAGTGTCCCAATTTTCCCATACACCCACTATATTTGTTGTTTTCCACTTATTTTATCATCACCATCATAGTAGGTATGAAGCAGTATCACCTTTATTGCGTTTTTAATTTAATTAACAATTGTACATGCTCTTAACTTCATTTCCTTAATTACTAATGACTCTAAACATATTTTCAGGTCCTTTTTGGCCCTTTGTTTATCTTTTTTGGAGAAATATCTATTCGAGGCTTTTGCTAATTTCAGTAGGATTGTTTGGTTTTTTTTATTGTTGAGTTGTATGAGTTTTTTTCTGGATAATTGGCCCTTATCAAATATGTGATTTGCAAATATTCTCTCCCACTTTTTAGGGGTTTTTTTTCCCTTTCTTGATAGTGTCCTTTGGTGGACAAAATATTTATTGTACTTTTGATGAAATCCCACCGAATGTTCTTAATGCCCTTGCTGAAAATCAGTTGACCATAGATGTATATCTATGAAAACTCAATTGTATTTCAATAATATAGATGCTTTTTTTATGTTGGTACCACACTGTTTGTATTACAGTAGCTTTGTAGTAAATGTGTTTAAGCTATAAGGAAATATCTAATGAAAGAGGTCTGCTGCACTGCTTTAACGCAGGACCAGTTTTGACCACTTAGGCATTGGTTCTTAAAGTGGAATGCAGAATAGTCCAGTTCCAAATGGTATCACTGCTAAAATACTCCAACATTATCTCATAAAATCTAAATCTAGTTCATTATAAGATGTGAAGTTGTGCAATTGGATTTAGATTTTAGAAGATAATGTTAGAATATTTTAGGAGTGGCCTTATTTGGAACTGGGACTGGCCTTTCTATTCTGCACTCCGCTTTTAAGAATCCTTATCTATATAGTCAAAATTGGTCCTGGATAAGTAACGTCACAGACCACTTTCATTAGGTATTTCCATGTATTATAAACACAGACACCTGGTAATAATAAGTAGTCCTTTATTGTCTTGATCAACTTTTCCTCTTTATATTATTTGAGATATAGAGTCTATGATCAAATGATCATGGAACATGGGAAAGATACAAAGGCCAAGATGTTGATCTGAGATATCTCAAGATGCTGAGAGAAGAAAGATGCTAGAGGATTCATTTTAGGACAACCACCTCCACATAATGATGAAGGCCCCGGTGCAAGGCTCACTCTTTCCATGACTATATGGCCTAAGTGATCATAATGACAGAAGAAAGTAGAAAAAGGCAGGACATGGAGAACTACTGTCTCCCGTTTCTTCTGGGAGAGGCATTGGGACCAGTTAAAATGTGCAAGAAATGCATAATGCAAGAAAGGCATAATCAGAGTTGGTGTCTTCTTTGTGCCTCGTGCTGTTTATGTACTGATTCTGTTTGGGACTATCCAGGATGAAACAGACATTCTCTGTCCATTGTAAGTTCCCTGTCCCTGGAGTGTGCTAATGTGGCCTAAACGAATACCTGGAGGGCATGTCGCAGAGATGACTGAGTGCCTGACCAGGAAGGACTAGTGACCTTTAACATCTCTGAGAGTTACAGGATCATAAGATCTGTACCTACAAGAAACCTTCCATGATACTAGTCAACCTAAATGGAAAGAAGAGCCATCTCCAGATCATATATCTGTGCCTATATCATATCCTCATATCCATCTCTATCTATAGACATACGTGTGTGTGTATATACATATACACATACATGTGTATATGTATATACACACGTATATACATATATATATGTATATACAGTCCACAAATATATATTTGTAACCATACTTTGGAATTTAACTTGAGCTTATTTAGATCTGTTAGATATGTTTTTCTCTTTACCTCTATGGAGTGCATCTTCTCTAATAAGAGTGGTAATAATTATTATGTCTCAAATTCTTCTCTATCTTATACACACCTTTTTCATTTCAGATGTGTCTTACAATAACTAAATTATGGAAGGACATTCGTTCTGCAGTTGGAAATTTTCAGAATAAAGCAGTTTTACCCTTAGAGTGGATTAAAAAAACCCGAACTCACAATCCTATTCAATTCCGTTTTCT
This sequence comes from Phocoena phocoena, assembly GCF_963924675.1. Classification (NCBI taxonomy): domain Eukaryota; kingdom Metazoa; phylum Chordata; class Mammalia; order Artiodactyla; family Phocoenidae; genus Phocoena; species Phocoena phocoena. Next base: position 75,780,243 of record NC_089235.1, read on the forward strand.
GACACTTTTTTCCAGATATAGTCACCACGTTTTCTCCCCAGAATTACTGACATAGAACCAGTAAACATGTCCCCTTAAGGAAAAAAAAAAAACAAAAAACTCACTGTGAATAACTTCTCTTTCAAAAGAAAGGCTGATTGGATTTTTACACCAGACAACATGAGCACTAGTTAAATACAGAAAGGTGTTCACGTCCCTCTGGCGCTCAAAAGACCGTTGTCAAGGTTTCTCAGGTCCAAAGATAAGCCAGAAAAAAAAATCTGCTTTCATCTTATTGGGATGGAATTCTGGCTGCAACTAGAAATTAACAAAGTACCTAAGCAAGAAGCATGTCTTTATTTCTAAGGTTATAATCTGGTCGTACCCATCTGGAGGTAATGAAGGAAAAGTTGCAGTTTATTAATTTTAAATTGGCACTCATTACTTTTGCAATCAGAACCCTTTCTTTTTTGCAATAAAGAAAACTTTTTTTGGTGTTTGGCTTTAAAAAATGTTAAAATCTCTGCTGACTAAATGATTTTAAATGTTTGGAAATTCTCCTTTGGTAAACAGCAATGCATATAGAAATACATCCTAATGTCACCTTGAAACAGGTGCTGCTTGCCTGGCTGTGCCCTTTCTCCCCATCAGAACCATGGTTCGGCTATTTAGGGATCTTCTTCTTGTTGGGGTGTTTGAAGGTACACAGTAAGCACCAAACCTTTTCTCTGCCTATATTCTGAAGCAAGTGAAAAATAACACTTAGAAGGTACTCAGCAACCAGAAAATGAACATTCCACATTGATCACTGATGAGGAGATCGGTTGGAGGACACAGTATACCTGAGAGCTAAGATGAACTGGGTCTCTCCCAGCAAATTCCTCCACAGTCCATCTAGGTGTGGGATGGCCCACCTAACTGAACACTTTTATTCTGCTTTTTCCATTTCAGTGGCCTGCTGTGCAAAGCAGGTGGAATTAGAGTCTGTTTTCCATATACACGCTCCATGTCTATGTTTATATTTTTCTTTGAGAAGTTTGGGAATTCTCAGCCAGCTGGTCCTCTAGCACTTCTGAGAGTGCTATAGCCTATACACTTTAAATCAGAAGTTGGCAAACTTTTCCTTTAAAGGATCAAATAGTAAATATTTTAGGCTTTGTGGCCATACAGTCTCTGCTGGAACTACTCCAGTCTGCTCCTGGGGCTCAAAAGCAACGTTAGACAATCCATAAATAAAAAGCAGCACCCCAATAAAAATGCACTTGCATAAGCAGGTGCCGGTCATTTGCCAACCTCTACTTTAAACTGCCCCAAACAACCACGTTAAAAATGCCAGTTCAGTAATCTGCACTATGACATGAAAATGAATGTAAGGATATGGAATCAGGAAAGAACGAGGTGGCTCTGAGTAGCCTCAAAGGTTTTAGTCCAAACATAACAAGCTTTTCCTTTCCTTTCCTTTTTTTAAACTGCCTGTCAGATTGTGAGCATCGCTGAGACTCTAAGAACAATTAAGGGATTCAGTGCCATTACTGGGAGAATGAGTGAGAGCCAATGGATGGGAATCCCGACATGCCGTTGACCTAGATAGTCTAATACTGATGCGTGGAATTAGAGCGAGATTCTTTCCCAAAAAGAAATTTTAGTTTGAAACAAATTTAAAATTCCTTCTAAAAGCCAAGCTTTCAAACTAGTATTAATTTTGTTTATCAAAGAAGCCTTTTCAGAATAATAGAAAGGCATAAATGTTGGAGAAAGGTGGATTTGTGTTTTTACACAAATTTTCCAGAAATTCATTCCACACTTTTTAAAATTCCTAGGCCATATTCAAGACAGTATTCACATTACTGGGAATATAAAATTATCAACAAAAAGCAATACATGGCCTGTGCTCTCACGCCACTTGTAGCATACACACTTTGTGCTTTGGATAAAATTAATTGACTTTTTCTAGGTTCAGCTTCTTCAACTGCAAATTGTGAAAAAATAGCTCATATTTTTTCAAGATGATAGGGATTTAGCAGTGATAGGGAGTTAATGCATTTACTATTTGAAGTGCTTCACATAAATGAGGGTAATTATTATTTTTTAACTAAATGTATTTATTTTTATTTATTTTTGTCTGCATTGGGTCTTCGTTGCGGTGCGCAGGCTTCTCATTGCAGTGGCCTCTCTTGCTGTGGAGCATGGGCTCTAGGCATGTGGGCTCAGTAGTTGTGGCACACAGGCTTAGTTGTGGCACGCAGGCTCAGTAGTTGCGGCACGTGGGGTCTTCCCGGACCAGGGCTCGAACCCGTGTCCCCGACATTGGCAGGCAGATTCTTAACCACTGTGCCACCAGGGAAGCCCGATGGTAATTATTTGATGCCTAAAACATAGTGGTTCCCTTCCCTAACACCTGCACCTGGACGCATATCCTCTTAACTGTTACTAATTGGAAATCCTCATAGATCCTAGGCATATGACATGTTGTGTTCAGTATAGGTTAAAAGCTTAGTACATTAATTAAATCTATATAAGAAAAATTACAAATTTGTTTTTGATTTTTAAAATGTAAAAGATGTAATTACATTTTGAGAATCTTAGTTACATATAATTTATAGGCTAATGTAATGAATAATTACAAATTTATGTAAGAGGTACATTTTTTGTGAGATAACCACTACAGAAATGGTAAAAAAAAAAAAAGCCTTGAAATTTGATGATAAGTATTGTAAACAGGCCCATGACAACGCAGGAAGATGCCAGATGGGTGGAACAGAGAGAGCTCTGACCATAATATGGTCATCTCTCCCATTCTGCAGGTTTAAATGGGGGCAGGAAGGGGGACTAGATCCAGTGAAAATGGAGTTTTTGTGGTTTATTAAAGGGTGTGAGCCATAGGTTCTGAGTTTAGGAAGATAAGCCCTGCTCATCTCTCTTGTCCAAATAACGCTTCCAGGTGCTGCCGATCAGAATTTAAAAGAAAATTCCAAAATCTTTTTTGTATTCCTTCAACATTATGATGTTTGGTCATCATTGCCTTAATATCATTCTCTGAACAAAACCTCTTCAGAATGAGTTTCAGTCTTAGAAAGTCCCATAATCACAGAAAAGGACCTGTACCTTTTAGATACACACAACTCGCTCACAGTTACATTTTCATTTACCCTATTTATTTTTAGACCCCAATAATTTCCAATATAGTGAAACAATAACCACAAGAGATAATTTTTAATTAATAAATTTTTTAAATGACTAACATTATCATATATATTTACTAGTAAGCACACTCATGGCTATTAGTAAGTCAGTAGATTGTGGTCATGGAAGGAGCATTGCAGGCAGAGAAGGTAAATACATATCAATAATATGTGTTTCTTCCAGTGAGAAAATTTGCTGCCTTCATCATGATGAAGGAGGTACAAAGTTATCAACTTGGTACCAGGGGATGCTGCCGTACTGAGGACTTACCATTGGTCTATGCCATTGGCAAGTTAGGCACTCATTTGTGATGGAGCCAACCCAACCTTGTTAGTGGAAGTTCAGGTTCTTAAGTCCATGGCTAGCAAGTCTGCCACCAGGACCACTTTGTATGTGTTCCTGCTGACCAAAAAAAATGATGGCTAGAAAAGAACATCTCAGAACATCCCACTTTGTATACCTACTTACTGAGAGCATTCTGAATTTGCTGAGAAGTCATATCAAATAGAAATATATGTAATCTCTGTGTCTCCTCCAATAGATTCATCTACATACCTCTTCTTTAGACCTCTTTGTACCAAAATTCTAACCAACTCATGAACCAATGAGGGTATGCACATCTGACCAACTTTAAGTGTAACCAAGTGGACTTATTAGGCTGCTCAAAGTTCTGCCTACTGTGAGCATTTTCCATCATGCCAGTTTTTCAAGAACATTCCTGATTGGATCTCCAAGACTATAGTATTCTTCTTTTGGTGGTTGCCAGCAGAGCTATTAGAGCCATCTGTAAAGTAGACCTGAGAAACATGTTATTGTTTATTTATTCATTTCTTGGTTAACTGGTCATAAGGAGCTTTCATAAAGTCACAAATGTGAATTGAAGGAAAGAAAGCAACGTCATAGGATGGGTGTCAGTGGGATCATGAACCAACTCGGTCATATAAATATGCAACTTACTTCTGACGTCTAGCCTGGCTTGGATGTGATCTCTTACATACCAGTTGATGACGAATCACTGCTGAGCATGCACTAACTTGATGGACACTCAGCTAAGGAAAGGCAGATCAGATCATATTGACATCCCATGGTCAGAAATTCAGTCTCTTCAGGATACAGTAGCAAGTCAGAAACTCTTTTATTAAAAAGAGAGTAGTTCTCTTCAAACAAAGGGTTTGGCTTTGTGCAGAAACCCTCAGCATGTTCTGTGATCTTCTGATTGGGACATATCAAAAGGACAATTTTACAGTGATACTCTGAATTTTATTGGATCTATTGAATCGTAGTGCCCAAGTGGAAGAGATGCTTAAACTGAAGCCTGGGCCTGATACAGATTCTTTTCTTTTTCCATAATCGAAAGTTGTCAGTCCCATGGATTACTTAGAAAAGAAGTTAGACTAGCAGATTCAATGAGTCATATATTATCTCCAAAATTCAAAAAGACCCATTCCATGTTGTCCTACTTTTTGTTTTAGTTGTAAAGAGTTCATTGTACAGTACATTTTCTTTGACTTCAGAGGGAAGGTGCCAACGTCCTCCCATTCACTAGCCTCCCAAGGTCTTCAGTAAGACGTGGGACACTGAATCTTCACATGGATTATTACCCTCTTTGCAGATCCCCATGCATTGTACTGAGGCATCTATGTTTCCTAGTGGTTCTTATTCATCAAGTTTAATCAGCCCGATGATTCAATGCAGTATGGCAGTGAAATATTTCTTGGAAAGTCAAGGTTATCAAGATTCCTATGGACGTTTACCAAAAGAATAAAGATAATTGGCATAATCCTGGATGAGATGGGAAAGGTGACCTGTTCTTTCTACCAGGTGAAAATTATTCTTTTTGATAATTTTTCAAATTGACATCGAGGAAGAGGCATTTTAAGAGTCAGTAGCTGCAGACCAGGTGTCAGGGGCTGTGTTGTCTCCTTCCAGTAAATACACAACATCTTGATTAGCCACTGAAACTGATGTCACCAGTTATTAAGTTTATGACAATCTACAGCCGTACTCCAAGATTCATCTGCCTTATTTACTGGCTAAATAGAGTTAAATGTGGATGTAATAGAAATAAATGACCCTACAGTTTTCAAGGCTTTGATGGTGGTCCTGATTCCCTCAGGGATGTAGTATTGCTTTCCATTTTCTATCTTGGTGGGAAGAGCAAATCCCTAGTACTTCCACTTGTCTCTTTCTGCACAACTGACTTGACTCAGAAGGTCAGAAAGCCTATGGGGGATTTTGACAATTGCAGATTGTTGGCTGGATCTTCAGCTACAGTGGGTCCACTGTCAGAAGGAGTTGGACCAAACTCTGTATATCACCTGATAAACATATAGCCTCATTGCTTTGATTGCCATAAAATCGGAGCCAGTATCTAATAACCTCAGAAAAGTCTGGGCATATTTCTTTTCCCATTGTGCAGCCACTATGTTTAGGAAGCAAAGAAGCAAACAACAGCAGCAGCAACAAACCACATACGTGTGATTAAACAGCGATTTGAGGAGTGTTTGCCAAGCTCATTCAGAGAATAAAAGAGGAAAAATTCCCAGCTCATTTTATGAAGCCAGTACAATGTTAACAACAAAACCTGGAAGTAGCTTAAGGAAGATTACAGGCCCATCTTCCTTGTAATCAGAGGCAAAACGCTCTCTCTCTCTCACATTCTCTCTTTCTCCCTCTCCCTATCCCTCTTCCTATCTATCTGTCTGTCTGTCATCTGTCTATCATCTGTCTATCAATTACATCAATTACAGTTCATTCTAGGAATGCAGTGTTGGTTTAATAGTTGATAATCAGTTTTATCATATAGTAAAATAAAGGACAAAATCATATAATTAGATTAATAGGTTCAGAATGCACCTTAGATAAAAACTCAGCAATGGTTTTCAATAAGAAATAATCTTAAAAAAGTAAAAGTGAATTATTTCTTAATTCAAAAATTAAACAAACATCTCCCTTGATAGTAAAAAGTGAGAACTTTTTTTTCTGAAACTGGGAATGAGACAAGCATGTTCATTAACACAGTATCCATCCAAATTTATGTTGGAGATCCCAGGAAGTACGGCAAGGAAAAAAAAAAAAGCATAATGTTTGTAGGGGGAAAAGAAAGAATACTTACATTAGTCCCAGATGAAAGAATTGTGTACATAGAAAATCCAAATGGATTTACACATAAATTTTTAGAATTAATAAGTGAATTTTGTAAGATTATCAGATATAATACAGTATACAAAAATCAGTGTATTTCTGTATACCAGCACCAAACAGTTAGAAATTGAAATTTAATAAATTACTATCCTAAAACTCATATGGGAAAAAAAGGGTTAAGAACAGTAAAATAATGTTTGGGGAAGAACACAGTGGGGAGACTTGCTCTCCCAGATATTAATACTAAGTATAAAAGCCGTGATAAAGATGGCATGCTATCTGTGCAATGAAAGACAGACAGACAATTGGAATTACAGAAAGAACTCAGGTAGAAACTCAGACATATTTGGACACTTGATTTATGGCAAAGATGTCATTTGAGAACAATAAGTAAGAAATGTTTTCATTTAAAACATTGGAAAAGTTCGTTATCAATATTGGGAAAAAATTGAAAATTTACCTCTACCTTACTCTGTAGGTTAAATTATTTTCCAAGTGTATTATAAATTAAAATGTTAAGAATAAAGTTTCTATATTATATAGCAGCATACCTTCAATACCTCAAGGTATTAAAACAATTTTTTAAACAGAATACAAAAAGCACTAAAAATAGAATATGTATGCTGATAAAATTCACCACCTTAAAATTAAGAATTTCTGGAAAGGTGTGTAGTAGTCAGCGTTCTCCAGAGAAATAAAACCAGCAGGGTGTGTGTGTGTGTGTGTGTGTGTGTGTGTGTGTGTATTGGTCACATTAATTGTAATATCTTCATGCTATAAAAAATGTAAGTATCCATTGATACATTGGATCAGTAGAATGGATTAATACATTTTGGCCAATGTACGCAGAGAAATTGTATGTGGCAATGGAGAGGAATGAAGTCAGTCATCTCAAAAGTTTATGGCCGAATTTCAAAGTACAACATGGAGCAAAAGAAACCATACATATAAAGCACTTATATATTGTAATTCCATGTACAGAGGGTTCCTGACACAGAAAAATCAAAATCATAGTGTTTGCAGTTATATGCTAAGGTGATATAACTGCATAGAAAATAAATGAGAAGCTTATCCTAAATGTCAGTTACCTTTGAAGAGGGAAGTAGGAGATCATCTTGGCAATGAAATGCTTTATGGGTGCTGGTGATAATCTATGTCTTCACCTGAATGGTAATTACACAGGTGTCCTTTTATAATGAATCACTGAGCTGTTTAAAGAACTTGGAATCACACAGATCTGGTTTTGAATTCTGGCTTTCTTAAACTTAGGCTGATAACATCGCTTCTGAGTGTCCCTTATCTATATAAACTGTGGGGAGTGTAGGGGGTGCCTTACAGGGATGTGAGGGACGACCACATTTGTAAGGCTCCCCCACCCAAAGGTTCCCCCAGATATAGGATTTCTTCTACGCACTTCCACCGCCTTCCCATCAAGGTACAAGCACAACTGGTATCCTTATTTGGAACGCAGTGTGTGGGGATTGGGACTACTGATGTTTCAAAGGGAAGCACGTGAAGCGAGGGGCTGCCTTTGTAGAAAGATTGCTTTATTTCCGGAAAGTTTTCCACAGGGGGGCACTGACTCCACGTACTTGCAGGGATCCAGCATCCCATCTCTAACTTTAAAGATCAGACCTCAGAGTTTTGTTCTTAGAGACAGCAGCAGCAGATTGCACATTTTTAAACTTTTAGTTGGTGATATACAAATCGAGTAATAATGTTAAGAAGCATTAAGTATTTTGATGGAAAATGAAGTATGAAAGGCGACAGAGCTAAATACAGAGTATGGAGCACGATCTTAAGTTGGGGGCACGTATCAGGGAAATCCTCCAGTCGCGGGATGTCTGATCTGAGTCTTGCAGATACAAGGAGGAAAGGAATTCCAGGCAGAGGGGGAAAAAAAAAAAAGAGTGTGTTTTGAGGACAGTAGAGAACCCAGTAGGTAGACAGAATGAGTGGGGCTGTGTGAGGAGGAGTGGAGAGTAGGAGGCAGATTGCCTGGCTCCCCAGATTCTCCGCTAAAATGTAGACTCCAGCATCACGTAGTAATTGTCCTTACCTTACTTCAGTCTCTGTGACAGCACTTTACTTACAATCTCTAACTGCAGTTGCCTTAAAATTTTTTCTTAATGTACCTTTTGCAAACATTTTCTCCCAGTTTGCGGCTTGCCTTCTCATTTTCTTGACATTGTTCTTCCCAAAAGTCTTCTTTTTTTTTTTTAATTTTAATGAGGTCCAGCTTACCCATTATTTCTTTCATGGTGTTGTACCTAAAAAGTCATTGTCATACCCCAAATCATCCTATGTTATCTCTTAGGAATTTTGTAGTTTTGCATTTTACATTTAAGTCTGTGATCTGCTTTGAGTTAATTTTTGTGAAGGGTGTAAGATATGTGTCTAGGTTCATTTTTTCACATGTGAATGTCCAGTTGTTCCAGCACCATTTGTTGAAAAACTATCTTTGCTCCATTGCATTGCCTTTGCTCCTTTGTCATCGATCAGTTGACTAAGTCTATGTTGTTTTATTTATTGGTTCTATTTTCTGTCTCTTTGACCTATTTGTCTATTCTTTCACCAATACCACATTGTCTTAATCATTGTAGCTTTATAATAAGTCTTGAAGTAGAACAGTGTCAGTTCTTGGACTATGTTCTTCTTCTTTAATATTATATTAGCTATTCTGGCTCTAATTTTTTTTCAAAGTATTTGTTAGAGAGATCTTGCTGAAGCCACTGAATGTTGCCTTATGTCTTCTACCCTACAGCGTTGCTTAGTATTTCTTAGGCTACCATTGATAAAAACAGTTTGAGTAGCTTATTCCAGATGGTCTCAGCACTGACCCTTCTCTCTCAACTTGACTTGTATAACGCAAGCCAAGTGAGCATATCGCCATATATTCTACTTTTATTATCAACGGATAGATTGATTAATTCATTCATCATTCAACAATTATTATTGTTTGTCAAAAAAAATTCCAGGCTCTGTTGTAGGTTCTGCATCACTGAACACAAATGTCAAGTTTCCTGCCATCATGGAACTTTTATTTTAATGGGGGAGAATATCGTAAAGACGTATAGTGTATTATAAATAATATTATTTGGGGAAGGTATTTCCTAAAATTTCCAATACATAGGATAATATGTTGAGAGTTGGTAGAATAAGTCATTTTGCAATTATTTTCTCAAAGAAGTGGTTTACATTTAGGAAAATGTCTCCTTTCTTATACCAGTGTGTTAAGTGACCATAATTTCTAGTTTGCCAAGGACAGTCCTGGTTTATACTGCTATCTCATTGCTATTAATAAGAATGCCCCTTCAATATAGAGCTTGGAAAATAAATTACAAAATTATTCTAACAATATGGTTCTTTTTGTAGCCCCAAACCTAATTTCATCATTGATTAAATGCAATTTATAAAGAAACTTCCGCTGAACCAAGCCCCATAGAAATACAGAGAATGTGCACATTTCAGACATCAGTGCTCACTATACCACCTGGGTTATAAACCACACCCATCCCAGATGAGAGGTAGGATTTTCTGTCTGATTTCAGATACCCCTCTCCCCCCACTTCACAATGGCTCATAAACCAGAGCCCTTTTGAAGCCCCAAACTGTAAGTAATCTCCAGGTTTTTTTCAAAGTAAAATACCGTATTTTTCGTAATATTTATGGCTTTCTTTGCATTTTAACATGTGTAAAACTGTGTTATCTTTTTTAGTAGACCCCGATCTTCTTTTTATGTCGCTCTGTATTGTTTTTGTGATGAAGCTTTCAAGTCCTGTACCTCCCCAAGCACATTTTTCCTGTAAATTCTATGGTGTTTATTGCAGTTTTGCATAATGCGGTGATTTTGAGGTACACACGTGCCTCGTTATAGCAGAACTGGCTATATTTCATTATTGAGTCAGCAGTACATTCTTTTGTTCAGCAACAAATATTTACAAAAACCTCCTTGACTAAAATCCATGAGTTTGAATATGTTGTTTGTGTCTAACTAATGAGTTTCATGATTAACTGCTCTGGTTTTCCCGGACAGCAATTAAAGTCCGAACTCAGTTCTTAGCCCAGGAATGGGATCAAGAAACTGAAAAATGAGCACTGCAAACATAATTTTTAAATTCCCACTATGCTTTAACTACTTTACTTAATCAACTTAGCATTTAGTTAAACCTCATAAGATGGGTTTATAACCCCATTTTTACAACTGAAAAAACAAAGCCTTGTCTTAGTGTTTTACAGTGTACCCATTCATACATTTATGTACAGTGTACATGTTCTTACATTTATGACCTGGTGAGATCAGAATTTCGGCTGTGGTCTATCACTCTATCTCCACAGTGGCTTATATATTTACTTTTTTGCACAATTTTGCACAATGTGTTCGGATTCTCAGTAATTAACACAACTTTCTATAAGGAGAAAATGTTTTTAAAATAAATTTTGTGAATGAGTAGATAATTTGTCATTTTAACTCTGTGGCTGATTGTTACAAGTATGAATCACTTTGATAGTTTGAAAAAATAAATCCAACAACTCCCAAGTTTAAGTCATCTTGATATTCCGGTGTCTATTACAAAGCTTGATTGCAGAGAAGAAGAGAGGGAAGGAGGATGATTAAAAGAGAAACAAAGGCATAAAGAAGGAGGGAAGTGGATTAATAAATAAATACCATTTATCTGTAGTTGACATTTCATTTCTAAATTCCTCCCTATCTGGGTCATCTGCATGTGGGAAGCAAATGTACTTTCCTTGTCAGAAACAATTACCTTGGTTATTCATGCTGGTGATCCCAGGACTCACTCCCTGTAATACAAAGGATTTTATGGTCTTCAGCTCGTCCTTCCGATCTAGAAAAGCATGCAGACCACGAAGGTCAATTACAATATGCGACTAATTATGTTTCCTTGTCCTGTACCACATGGAAACAATGGAATGAATGTGCCTATAATTAAGGCTTGAAAACCCACTACTGAATAGCCAATGGAAGCCTCACGACGCAGGAGGCCTCAGATGAGATCATTCTTTTCATCTTTCAAAAAATTATATATATGTGTGTGTGTGTGTGTGTGTGTGTATATATATATATATATATATATACATACACACAGACAAATAGCTGTTAACAACCAGTATATTCTTAAGATTCTAGATCACACATGCAACTTGAGTTGCTTACAGAACAGTCATTGTTGGACTTGCAATAGTTAGAAGTATGAGAAATTTGGTTTCTTAAATAATACTAATAATGACATTATCACGATAATTTAGAGTGAAATCAGGTCTCTTTGTCTCTTGGAGAGTATACCTTGACACATCAATTAATTCATCTTTTATTTATAATTATCATGTCATCTTGCATCACCAAAGTGAAGCTGCGGATTTATGCAGCTCCATCGTGGAACAAAGTATGCATTAAAATTAAAGAAGTACAAAATATGTGTACAGAAATAAAAAGGAGACTGATTTTTTTTCATTAAATCCAATTGCATTCAGGGTCACTAAGCCTCAACAATCTCTCTCCCCATTAATGTGCAAGAAAACAGCATTGGAACTAGAGCCAGCTGAGTATTGTATCCTCCTGGAGATGTCTGTTATAAACAAAAGGAGAAATGAAATTGTCCACTTAAAGAAGCCAATTATTTTTGGAGGCTCATCGGGTGGATGGAAGCCGTTTTAGCTTTATCCTAGTACTTATGTAAACCAGCTTCGAGGCTTAAAAGAACCAACTTTACAAGTGTCCTCAAGTGAAGTGGCTAAATGCTGTGATTTCAAAAATAAAAGACTTTGACTATTTGATTAGCTGGCTGTTTCTCATGGAGTCATTTGCTCTATCTAGCTGTGAATTCACCTGACTTCCTCTGTGAATATATGTGTTCCGTATCCATAAATAGCAATGCATAGCATTTTCAAGGTTCTTCAAGTAATGAATCTGTGACCATTTTTGTTCTTACCAATTGGTTGCTTGATCTAAATACATTCAGTGGTGGGCTCTGCTAAGCTAAGAAAAGTGCAATTCCAGGAACTGTAAGAGATACTGATTGAATTACGTTTCCACACCACGTATATTTATTAACTCTCCCTCTCCCCCTCACTGAGCCGACTTGGAGCGGCGCATACTAACTGGTGAGCCGCGTAATGCATTCGTGTGGTCAAAGCTGGAAGCGCAGCTTGTTACGATTGCATTTGACTCGGGTCTGAGCCTGTGCAACAGGTAGAGTCAATAATCGTCCCCGGTTTGCATGTTGGAAAGGAGGCTCTGAGAGCTTAAATAGTCATGATACGTTTACATACCATTTTCCAGCAGACCCAGAGTTCAAATCCGTAACTGTCTGAGTTCAGATCATAAGAAAGCAAAGTGGTTAGAGACAGCGCTTCTGAAGTCAGATTTCCTGGTTTTGAAACCTGGCTGCAGTGCTTACTGACTCTTAGCCTTGGACAAGTCCCCTGACATCTTAGATCACAGTTTTCAATCCGCCAGATGGATTTATGAGTCTTACCTGGTAGGGATGGTGTGAGGAGTCACTGAATTTAGGCAGGTTGAGATCCAGTACAGTGTCCATACTTAGCACAATAGACTACATAGTCTATCTAGCTAAAAAGGCCTCTATTCACACAACGAGCCTCCAAAAATAATTGGCTTCTTTAAGTGGACAATTTCATTTCCGCTTTCGTTTATAACAGACATCTCCAGGAGGATAAAATGTAAGCATTCAGTAAATATTGATATTTTTAAAAACTTTTGCATTCTGCATTGTATTTTAGAACTTTCAAAGGAATTTCATTTAACCTTTAAGGCAAATTTGAAATCAGTTAATATTCTTACCCCAGTTTTATACATCGCTACAGAGGGAGGAAAGCGGAGGAAGGAGGGAAGGTATTCATTTTCTATCTGAAAATAACAGGTCACTGTCCCTTCTAGGTCCTTTGTGTGTTTTAATCCCCTAATCAGCTCAGCATCTGTATTTGCTAAGAAAACACCTTGAAGGTGGGAAACAAAGTCCCTTTGCTAAGGTCTCATGGCTGTATGTGCAACAGAACCAGAATCTGAAAGCAGTTTTGAATGATTTCAGGTTCTCTACTCCTTTGGCCCATGGACCGAATTTGGCCCACTGCATGTTTTTGTATGACCTGCGACCTAACGATGGGTTTACATTTTAAAATGGTTGAACAACGCATCGAGAGGAGAATATTTCATGACCTGTGAAAACTATCTGAAATGTAAATTTTGGTGTCTATAAATAAAGTTTTATTGGAACACAGCCAGGGTCCTTCATTTATATATTGTCCGTGGCTGCCTTTGCTCCATAACTGTAGAGTTGAGAAATTGCAGCACAGATCTTATGTTCTCCCTTATAACGACCAAATAATATTGCATTGTATGTGTGTCTCAGCCACTTATCATTTCCATTTACAGAGCTGCAGACATGGGGACTTTACATATACGGCAGGTGAAGGAAGGATTCAAGCCCGGGTCCTGTCACCCAGAGGCCCGCTGTTTCTCAGATGGCTCACCATCTCCCTGCAGGGGGAAAGACTCAAGGCTTATGGTCTCTCCAGGACAGTCTGAATCATGGGGCACATTTCGTCGCTTACTCCCCTTGCTTGAACTGCATTCTTTTCCCTGGCCTCTAAAACCTTCTCTCGGAGCCAGGTGAGGATCGCTGCCTCTAAAGGGTCTTCCGCCACTGGCTTATCCCTGACGGGAGTAATTAACTGGACAAGGGTCAGTGATGGGTTCCCCAGAGAGTCAATGTTCTGTTAAAATCATGAGAGAATAGAACTCCAAGGGACATCTGACCCCAGTCCTCATTTTACAGATGAGAAAACTGAGGCACAAAATGAGAAAATAATTCCCCATAGACACACAGAAAAAGCCAGAACTCTAAGCCAGAGCTCCTGATGGCCAGGCCTGTGCATTTCCCTCTAGATCCTCACATGCAGAAGAGATTCCAGGGTCAGCCAGAGGTGGTGGAAATAATAGCACGTCCGCAGGACTTACTGTCACAACATCTGCCTACTTGGATGTTTAACTAATAAGCAGTACATACAGACCATAGAGGACAGGCTTAAATGAAGATATAAATTCTTTATCTTCATTTCTGGCAAGATTAGCTACACCTCCCACTACCCACCTCTCTAAAGAAGAGAGAGAAGGATTCAGAACACTTCTCTTGACATTCTTCCCACACTTAATTTAGTTTTCTTTCCAAACTATCAGCATCCTCTAGACATCTCTATTTCCCCTGCCATGTGCGATTACATCAGAAGCTGCCTTTTCTTCTATCTACTTGCAGCCACAAAGCACAGCTCAGGAACTGTGCTCTGTCTGCATACATAAAGCGTTACTTCATCATTAGATCATCTGCAAGTGCTTTGATTGGTTGGTTTATTGTTATTATTGCTATTTTCTTTTCTGTCCTCCCTCCCTCCCCTCCCTTTCTTTCTCTCTCTCTGCCTTTCTTTCCTTCTCTCTGTCTCTCTCTTTCTTTCTCTCTTCCTTCCTTCTTCCCTTCCTTCCTTTCTCTTAGCCTCCCTTGTATATTGTAGATTTTCTATAACAAATTTTAGTAGATTCCCAATAAGGAAATACCCTCTAAATTTTAAGCACCCTTTGTCTAAGAAAGGGTCACTGGTAATTCTCTACAGAAAGACAATATATGTGTGTGGGGGTATGGGGTGGGATAGCACAGAGAGTAATTTCAGCTAAGCAAGGAAAACTAGCACTGGAAACAGGCCCAGAGAAGGGTCAGTGTGGATGACGGAGTCAGCTAATAGTTAAGTTGCACGATTTTTAATTGCTAGCACACAGTGATGATTTAGCCTGCCTGCTGGCAGCCAATGCGAGAATCTTCTCCTCCACCTCCTTCTCTTCTTCCTCCTTCTTTTCTCTTTCTTTTTCTCCTTTTTTTTGGGGTGGGGGCTGCTTTTTTCTCACCCTCCCGCAAGTCCTTTGTGGCTGAGACTAGACCTTATTCATCTCAGCCCTCAAGATCTACCCAGGATCTTGTTGGTTGAAGGAGGACCCTGTGCCCAGTATTGGTGTCTGTACCACCCAGAGCCTCTCCGGACCCGCTTTTCCCTCTCTCACTTCCACTGTAGAGGTAGAGGTAGACACATCTTCCTTCCGCAGGTAGGGGTAGCGTGTGGCACAAGTTAGGGGAAAGAGACATAAGTAGGAATTCACTGCAGGATGTCTGGAGGCTAAATCAATCCATCTTCTTTCTGCTTCTACATAAACACTGTGGCTGACACATGCAGAACAACTTATGTTCGTGGCAGAAACCCCTTTGTACCACACACAAAGGTCCTGATTTTGTTAAATCACAGCCTCTCTACCACTGTCCATCTGCCATCAGACCTTTTGGCTTGTGAGGAGGGTAGTAAGTCTTTGCTCAAGTAAAATTTTGGGCGCTTTCTATGTGCCAAGCGCTCTCCTAAGCAAGACAAGGAGATATTTTACTACATGCAGCTATGAACTGGAGGTTATCCTGACTCTATTTGAAAGAACCTACTGTCCCTGAAGCAGTCTGTGATTGGTGAGCATGATGGTGAAAATACTACCGTCTGTAAAAATGTCTCCACAGAGTACAATACACCCATGGTGCGGGAGCATCTTCATATTCACAAACTGTGGCCACAGCCTTAATCTTATATGAACTCCACAGTCCTGAGGCTGACGGGGTGGGTAACTGTTTGCTCAATCAACAGATAAAGACCATAATGGAAACAAAACAAATATAAATGACATTTCCCTAGTTGTGAAGACAGTGCTGGGAAAATTCAAGAGCTTCTCTCTTCTTGTGCTAAATGTTTAGTCAGACACTGAGCATGACAGGAAGGAAGCATGAGTGCCATCTGGCATAAGTGACACTGCTGGTGTCCCCTGACTTGAACAATCTGATTTTTAGCAGGAACATCTGATTCACAACCATTCAATTTCAGCTCCTGCGTTTAACACCCTTTGACAAGTATGTGTGTTTTCACTTGGTGCCATTGGAATGAATCTCTTTGCTTTCAAACTAGGATGTCTGCAGGTTCAGTCTGTGAGAGTCCAAGTAGTTTATTTCACATTCACTCAAGGTCAATAGGAGAAAGTGGGGTATTCATTTCTCATTGAATATCTGCAAGCTTAAAGTCATGTTAAGCTCTGTTCTAGAAGCTGTGTTCTCCCATCAGAGGTCTTTGCTAAAAAAAGTTCTCTGGGTAGCCACCTGTACCCTGCCATCATTGAGTATTTGTGGCATCTGAAACTCTACCAGCAGTGATCATTTCTCTCCCTCTCCCTGACATAACCTTAGCTCTTATGGAATATCCTGTATTCAAATCATAATATTTTCCTCTACAATGATAATCCACTTTATATCAACCCAACTCCCAGGAAATCTCAGTTCCAGAGTTTAAAGGGTGGGTTAGAACAGAATGGGGAAGATATGCCATGTATCTTGCCCTGGAATCTAGGCAAAGGTTATGAGTAATAACAAAGGTGAATGTCAAAATGAAAAAAAAAAAACCAAATGAGAAGCGCAGACAGTAACCTTGATGAGAGTACAGAGATAACAGATTATTGAAACTTCAAAAATTGAGAAAAATCTAAAATAAGATTATAACATATATATATGTGTGTGTGTGTGTGTGTGTGAGAACGTTACAGGCTTGTGAAAAAGCGTAAGCAAAGGCCCAGTGGTACAAAAGTGCATGGTGTATTTGGAGGAACTGACATGACCCACCAAACCTCAATAGTTAATATGAAAGAATATTGTAAAATCAGATTTAAAAGATGAGTGGCAACTACAGGATGAAAGCCTTTGAATGACAGGGCTAGCTGTTGGGCACGAGTGCTGTGGGCAGTGGAGGATCTTGGGAGTTTGGGCATGGCGGTAAATTGCACTTAGTGGAGAGCTGGAAGCCAAGTATCAATACAATGGCCTAGGTAGGAAGCAGTGGGAGAAGACTAGGAATACACGGATCTCCCCCGAGCCAGAATACATTTTATTAAAAACGTCTTCTTTGTCCAATAAAAACTAACGCATCCCATAGAGGGTCTCAAGGGTCCTGACAATGGCTCCTGTTTTCAGTCCCTTTCTTCTGGCATGCAGCATGCCTCCAACTCACTGACCTCTTACTTAACTTTGAACTTGCACATCAGAGTGAAACCCAGTGATGGGCCTATTAAAGAAAAATAAAGGAGTGTTAATGGTTCCCAACCTGCATAATGAGCTCCATAAATGAGAGGGAGGGGCAAAGGCAGCAGGAGCAACTGAGAAAAGAAAGAAGGCTCTGTAGCAGCCCTAGTGAAATTCCTGGAGGATGACTCTAATGGAAACTTAAAGACCCTAAAAGGACTTGAGAGATTCAGTTTTAGCATAACAATGAGCGGGCTCTTCATAACAGATATTGGTGTTATTCAGGATCATAATCTTTAATTTTCCTTAATGAACTTCATTAAGTACGGAAAACGCATACTTTGCAGTTTTGAATTTTTATCAGAGTTTCTGTGACTATTAAAAATGCACTCTGGGGCTTCCCTGGTGGCGCAGTGGTTGAGAGTCCGCCTGCCGATGCAGGGGACAGGGGTTCGTGCCCCGGTCCGGGAAGATCCCACATGCCGCGGAGCGGCTGGGCCTGTGAGCCATGGCCGCTGAGCCTGTGCGTCCGGAGCCTGTGCTCCGCAACGGGAGATGCCACAACAGTGAGAGGCCCGCGTACCACAAAAAAAAAAAAAAAGAAATGCACTCTGAATCTCTGGCCTGGCAATGGTGCCATAACATTTATTGTAATTGGTGCTCAGGCGATTCTAATCGAATCAGAATCGAATCCATACAGATCACACTCAGAGAAATTCTGCTCTGCCCGCCACTTATTGATATTGATCCTCACAAAGACCATTTTACAGATATTTCATGTACAAGGAAACTCGAGGGGTTCAAAGACAATCTCAGAGAAACACATCTTGAGAGTGGTACAGTTGTTTCTTTCTATTTTTATTTTATTTATTTATTTTTGGCTGCATTGGGTCTTTGCTGTTGAGTGCAGGTTTCTCTAGTTGCGGCGAGCGGTGGCTACTCTTCATTGCGGTGCACGGGCTTCTCATTGCAGTGGCTTCTCTTGGCGCGGAGCACGGGCTCTAGGCACGCGGGGCTTCAGTAGTTGTGGCTCATGGGCTCTAGAGCGCAGGCTCAGTAGTTGTGCATGGGCTTAGTTGCTCCACGGCATGTGGGATCTTCCCGGACCAGGGCTCGTACCTGTGTCCCCTGCATTGGCAGGCGAATTCTTAACCACTGCACCACCATGGAAGTCCAGTTGTTTCTTTTTAAATTGTTTCCTTTCAGTTTTTATTCGAAGTATAGGTGATCTTCAATATTATATATTACAGGTGTACAGTATAATTATTCACAATTTTTGAAGGTTATACTCCACTTATAGTTATTTTAAAATATTGGCTATCTTCCCTGTGTTGTACAGTATATCCTTGTACCTAATTTTATACCTAATAGCTTGTACCGCTTAATCCCCTACCCCTCTACTGCCCCTCCCCGCCTTCTCGCTCCCTACTGGTAACCACTAGTTTGTTTTCTATATTTGTGAGTCTGTTTCTTTTTTTTTATATTCACTGGTTTGTTGTATATTTTAGAATCCACGTATAAGTGATATCATATAGTATTTGTCTTTCTCTGTCTGACTTATTTTACTTAGCATAATAGCCTCCAAGTCTATCCATGTTGCTGCAAATGGCAAAATTTCATTCTTTTTTTATGGCCGAGTCATATTCCATTGCATAAATGTATACTACAGCTTCTTTATCCGTTCAGCTTTGGTTGGACACTTAGGTTTGCTTCTGTATTTTGGCAATTGTAAATAATGCCACTATGAATGTTGGGGTGCCTGTATCTTTTCGAATTAGTGTTTTTGTTGGCTTCTAACCCACGTGCTACTTCTCCGTCTACTCTCCCCTGGTTTATAGATGAAACTAAACCCATAATGCCAACAGTTGGATTAGTGTCTATTCCAGAATTCAAACACATGTTTCTTGCTTCACAAGTCCTTTCTACTTCGATCAGCAGTTCTCTTTTGAATTTCCCCAGACTTGTAATTTTTCACTTACCATTGTTCGGCATTGCGTTATATATTCTCGCCTGAGTTTTGCACTTGTATAAAAAAGTCCACTCCTACCGCCCTCTGAAGCCCTTGCAGGGAATCAAATGTGACGTTTTGCTTAGTATTTCCGTTATGATTTCAGGCACATGATAGGTGTATGTACAGGTGAACGTGAAAGTACAGGAACTGAAGACAAGATGAGGGGAATATATTCTGGTCTCTCTTCATCGCGGGAGTGACAACCAGCCCCCTGCCCCGTCCAGCACAAGCAACTCCTCTGTGGAAGGAGACGATCATGTGTGGGGCAAGGAACCTAGGTGAGGAATTGGAGGTAATTTGAACTCTCACCTCATCTTTTCTTCCTTCTTCAAACTGTAGGTTTTGAAGACATATTTTAGCAAACGCCAGAGCTCTGCCTTCAAAAAAAGGGATCTTTGAATAACACAGATAAAAGTGGAGCTGCTCCAGGTGTAACTGAAACTCAACACAGATCCTGCGGTGGCTGCAGGGGTCACCTTCCAGAATGTGGACAGCTCTGAGAAGCACATGGGAAGAACTTGCAGGGCCTCAAGTTCCTGGGGTGAGTAGGAAATAGAAAGCAAGAAGTCTGGGCCCCGTAGGATCTGGGAGAGGGTTAGTTTCTGTTCCTTTCGGACTAAAGTCACTTTTCACACTTCAAGTCACTTTGCTGAAGCTGAGTTTAACATATAATAGTCCTACTGTCAGTGATCTCTAAGGTGTCTTCTGGCTTTTCTAGTCTATGTTATAAATTATAATGCGTAGATGAGGTTAGTACTAAGGCTTAAAATTTTCTCAGTAGACTGTGAGCCTCATGAGAATATCCACCCACGGTAGACAGTCAAGAAACGCAACCAGAAAGAATCCGAGTGGCTTTAATTTTGTAAAATGCAGATGACCCCCAGATCGTTCACACCTGGTTTGGGAATGTTTCTTATCGCTGGCTTCGTTATGTCAGAGAATGTTTTAATATGTGTGTCATAAAACACTTAAATCATTGGTATGGATATTAGATTTACATTCCTTCGTGTTTAAAACTTACCATTTATAATCTGTCAGTTTCTGTAAATAAAGTAGCACAATGCCTCATGCATGACAACTGCTCAATGAATAGTTGATAGACATAAATATATGTATATACTTATATTTACATTAAGATATGCTAACATGTGAATGTAGCTATGTGTGTGTGCGTGTGTGTGTGTGTGTTTGTGTAATGATTCAACTCCCAAGCATGACTATATATGGTTAGTTAAGGAAAAAGCCCAATTAACTGATCCATGTTACAATAAATCTTTTATTCAATGCCTAGCTGACATCTCTCAGAAAGCCATGAGAAATGATTAATGAAGGCTTAAAAGACAAATGCATGCTTTGTTCCGTGCTATTTTTTTAAGTAGCCCACTTTAGCTTCCAATCAAGATGTAAATTAATGCATCAAACATTGAGAGCTCACACGTTGAAAGCATTAGGTGTGTGTACTCAAGCAGACATGCTCTTACACACAGACACAAACTGGCAGCCTGTTGTCTGACCTTCACATCCACATATCCATAGCCTATTTTGTTTTCAGAATAAAAAGCACATGGTGTACTGTCAAAGTAATTGTTGAATGTGTACATAATCATTCACCCTGAATTAATGTTCGGGCTCCACGGGCAGAGATATTTGTGTTGATGTCTCAGTGGTGTGGACATGCCAGGACAGGGCTTCAGCAATGGACTCTAGATTCCCAGCTCAGGACGTTTCTAGTACAACTTGCAGAGTTCTGGGCGTATGTAACATCTGTCTAAGTTGCTGGGTAGGCTACCCCAGAGGGCTGTGGTCTAGCCTTCGGTCAGCTGGGAATGCAGCCCCCTTCTACCTGAAGAGATCCTGACTTTTCATCACCTCTTATGCCCCACACTTCGCTCTAGAAGTTCCAGGAAGGGATCTCCTTTAGGTCCGACTTCAGCTTTCCCTTAGTAAACACGATACACACTTCCATTTTTGGTTCAGTGGCTTTATGCCTCTCCAGGTCAGTGCATCTTCGGATTCAGCTCACTTCTAGCACCCTGTTCTCTGGCAGAAGCCATGATTCCAGTCATGACCTGGAATCCTCACTCTGGCCCAGAAAATTAACCCAAACACCTAAAAGGTCAGGGTGTGGCCTATCAAGGAGCTCAGTGTGACACAATGAATAGCAGGAACTTCAAAGACTAAGACTGAAGCCCAGAAAGGGAGGAAACGCCCAAGTCCATACAGTGAAATTGATTTCAAGGGCCCGGGTCTTCTCTCTCCTATTGACAGTGAGCTGTATTTTGGAGTTTCTTTTCTTTTTTCTTTTTTTAAGCCTGCAAATATGCTTGTATAGAAAGTCCAATTTCCCTCCAGGCAAGAATAAAAGGGTAGTTCCCTATACTCACCTAGCTGGACACTCCAATGATTATTCCACAGAGAAAGCTAAAAGCTACTGCTATTTGCAAGAAAGAGGAGCTACTAATTTCTAACTGACTCTCTCCGTCTCTCTCTGTCTCTGTCTCTCTCTCTCTCTTTCTCCTACCCTCCCTGCCTCCCTTTCTCTTTTACTCTCTTTTCAATAAAGAGGATCTAATTACTGCAAAATGCTAGATTCCACTCTCATTGACAAGTTTGAGAAAATGGGGCAAAACATCTGATTCAACCCGCAGCCTCTCTCATGGTCTGTGATTAGCATTCCACCACCCAGATGGGTTCCTAGAGCTTTATAATCAGGAGGCTGTGAACTCTGTTCATGCTGAATTCTTTTTAGAGTCTCTCTGGCAAAAAGGGAAAGGAAGCAAGTCACCCAACTGAAGGATGTGGCTTAGCTCGCCGTCTGGTTCTACAAGAACTAAGTCATTAGCCGCTACAGCCATGACCTTTGGCACAGCCTGAAAGGAATTCAGGGCAGGGATCAGGAATTAGATGCTCTGTGCTCTGGGAAAATGGACAGAACAGGCCTTCAGATAGATATTTTCAGGAGAAAATTTGATGAACCCAAATTCTTGCATCTTCCCGTACATAGAAAAGCAGTAAAATCATTAAATAATATATCTGTCCCTCATGACAAGCAACAGCTAAGACCTTGCCTCCTGCTGAGAGATGCTGCTATGCTACTAAATGTTTGAACTTCCAGACAGTTTTAAGCTCCAGATGCCAGATTTTCCTAAAAGGCAATTTTTAAAAAGCAAATCTCTTTTGGTTTCTTGTTACCTATTTGCAATTGTGCTAGATGCCTTTGGTCAGCTCAAGGACTGGTTCAGAAAACTCAAGTCAACAAGTAGCTAGGCTATAATAAGCCAAGTTCAGCAGCCCCAGAAGGTACAAAGTGCCAAGGAGGCCAGGAGCAGAGGGGTATTCATTCCATCTGTAACTGTGAAGGGGAAGCTCAAAAAAGACTAGAGAAGAGGAATTAATATTAGAGATGAAAGTAAAAGAAGTCTTATCCTAGGAAGGGGAGAAAAAGCCTTCCAGGTTGACATAACAGCAAGTGAAAAGGTAAAGTGAAAAGGGGGATGATAGGGCTTCCCTGGTGGCGCAGTGGTTGAGAGTCCGCCTGCCGATGCAGGGGACACGGGTTCGTGCCCCGGTCCGGGAGGATCCCACATGCCGCGGAGCGGCTGGGCCCGTGAGCCATGGCCGCTGAGCCTGCGCGTCCGGAGCCTGTGCTCCGCAAGGGGAGAGGCCACAACAGTGAGAGGCCCGCGTACCGCAAAAAAAAAAGAAAAAAAAGGGGGATGATAATGCATGATTTGATGGAAAAAATGTTGAGGAATCAGACGTAACTGGAAACAAACCATAACTTGGTTTCGTTCAGCTGCTTTCCCAGTGACTCAGGCTCTGCAGACATTCTACATTGTTAGAACCATCCCACTTGGGCTTCTAACACTTTCCTGATAAAAGGGAGTAAATGTGAGATGAGATTTAAAATAGCCACTCTCCAAGACTCAGCACCTGGTAGACTGGTCATAACAGCAAGATTCCCAGAAGGTCCCTCTCTGCTCAACTCCTTGGTCTCCAGCCCTAACCATACCTAACACTCCAGAATTTGATGTGTCTCTCCCTTTCTCTCCATTTCACATGGTTCAGTCTCTGGAACTGAAGTTCTGCCTGTCTCCCTCTCTCTGACCTATGTTTTTCTTCCTTCATGTCTTAGTCTCCATGGTAGGTTTTTTGGTTAGTTTGTTTTGCTTTTTAAAAAAATTTTTTTCCCAAGATCCGTAAGCCTCATAGCCATGTCTCTGTTCTCTTTTCTAATTAACATCAATTCTGGAACTTGGAAGAGATTCTATTTGGGGAGAAACATTGATATTTGAATATCTATTGCACAGTGGAATTTGGTGAAACCTCTCTGTTTCTGTCTCCCCTCTTCCTTCCCTCTTGCTATTCTCTATTTTATTATATTTGAAAGTCACCACAGGTTCACCCATACTTTTGGATGTTTAAGGTTGTTTTCAGCAGATTCCCCCAAGAAGGCCCACCTGAGGGAACATATGGAATTTATGAAGAGACTTGGAGTTGACCTAGATGAACCCTTTGCCCTTGTATCAACCTGATGTCTCCTTATCCTTACAGGTCATTCCTACTTACCCAATAAGATTCAGAGGGACTCAGATGGCTTGTGAATTCAATCAATACATTTAAGTCCATGGAGATTGATCTATCTATCTGTATTTTTTTTAGATAGTAATAATAACAATATAGGAAAAAAAACACCATGCTGGTTTTCTGTTACAAAATATAATGCAAGTCTTTCTTTAGAGTTTAAGTTCTCTCAAACAATCTCTGTAAATCTTTTTCTTGTATCTCAGTGGTCAAACGAATGAAATGATTCCTCTTATAAACTGTGCTGGGCTTTAATTACAGCTGGATTGGTGGTAGATTGGAACTAAATGCCTTTCACAATCAGACAGTATGTCAGAGCTGGCAGGCACTCTTTTTTTTTTTTTTAATTTTTAAAATTTATTTATTTATTTATTTTTGGCTGTGTTGGGTCTTCGTTTCTGTGCGAGGGCTTTCTCTAGTTGTGGCGAGCGGGGGCCACTCTTCATTGCGGTGCGCGGGCCTCTCACTGTCGCGGCCTCTCTTGTTGCGGAGCACAGGCTCCAGACGCGCAGGCTCAGTAGTCGTGGCTCACGGGCCTAGTTGCTCCGCGGCATGTGGGATCTTCCCGGACCAAGGCTCGAACCCGTGTCTCCTGCATTGGCAGGCGGATTCTCAACCGCTGCGCCACCAGGGAAGCCCTGGAAGGCACTCTTGACGCAGGTTACCCGGCATCCCTTGCAATCTGTGCCATGTTGGCCAAAGGCCTGTTCTCGAGCTTGAAACGTGTATTTTGGCTGCCCGTCCATGGATGCGTGAAACATAACACGTGTAAGCAGTCTCCCAAGGAATGCAAATCTATATTCATGGAGAAAATGCAATCGTCTGCCTGGATTCTACACTGAACTTTCTTAGGTTCCCTAATTGTACATATCAATGGGGCCTCACCTATAGGTTCAAGTTCAAGTTCATTCTAGTTCCTGGCCCTAGTACAAAGTATACCAAGAGCTGGAATGAATAGAGATCTATCATCCCAGAGTTTTGGTGTCTCCTATGCCTTGGCTAAGCCACACATAAAAGAGAACAAAGAAACTACCATTTCTTGAAGTTACTCAGATATATATATACATATACGTATACGTATATATATGTATATATATAGCCGCTAATTCTCATATTAGCCAGAGAAGAGCGTATTTGTATTTGTATTCTCATGTAAAGAAACTTCATGTTAGCTTAAAGGTTAGCGAGATTAGGAAAAATGCCAAATCACATCACCAGTAAGAAAGGACTAAGGATTTAAATCTGTGTCTGATTCCAAGCCTGTACTTCTCCCAGCAGAGAGCTCTGTCCTGAGGCTCAGAATCCTCATTCCTCTTCAGCTTGGCCAAGTTCAAAGAGAGTGGTGTTTCTCTCGGAAGGACAGTTTAAAGTCCTTGCTTTAGAAGTGACTGGAGCTTTGCTAAGGACTTGGTGTACGCTGTCCTGGAGGAAGAAAATTTTCTCTGCCCTTCTAGGTCCTTCTGGCTGGTCTGAGAATTAAATTGACATGAGACAGATTAACAGGAGAAAATCAAATACAAGTTTAATAACATGTACACTTGGGAGAGACCCAGGAAAACTGAGTAACTCACCGAAAAGGCTGAAACCCTCATGTTAAAGACCATCTTCAACTAAAGACAAAAGAGACTGTTGGGGGTAGTGGGCCTAGTGGTTTGGGGCTTTGACGTGGAATCGGGCAACTCACATGGAGATAGAGAAGCAAAGGCTGGGTGATGCAGAGACCGGGGAACCCAGAGTGGACTCTGATCTCTAGGCCCTGACTAGTTCTCCCACCACACTCAGCCCATATCCCTTGCAGATATCTTAGTGATAGCTCTATTTCTGAACAGACAGACCCTCTATCCAAATTCTTTTAGGCAGTTAAGGGGAAGATCAAAGCTTCTTCCTGAGTCTTTTGTGTTCAGCTCAAAATAATCTGAATGTCAAAAAGACATGGGGGGTGGCAAATTTTCTCCCCTACAGCACAATCTCGTAGAATTGTCAGCACAGATTTATTTGAATAGCACTGCTATTCCCATTTCACAGATGAAGGGATTGAGGCTCTAGCTAAAGCATATCCCAGAGAATCACAGTCAGAGGAGGTTGCTGAACTTTATTTAATATTTCTATTTCCAATGCTATTTTGACTGTTTCCATCCCACCACTTACTGCACCTCATCAGGCATGTACTATTATTAAAGCTTTTTGAAGAGGCTGTTACCTGATCTGATTTTTTTTTTTAAGTTTTTGCCTGAAAGTAAAAAATTGACTCAATTCAAGGACAGTTATGCCACCTCTGAGACACAGTCTTTGTTCTGAAAAATCAAGGCCATATTCAGCTTGCTTTCCTCAGAGGACAGAAGTCTTAGAGCCCATTGCCGGCACTATCACAGCAGGGGGAATTTATAGCATTAAGTGTAAGGAAGGGTAATTAAAATGTTGTTGGTACTCATTTTTTTTTCTCTCCCGGAGTTTGTTTTATGCGTGCTGTGCCTTAGGCATCATCTGTTACCCTGCAGGATGTAGGAGCTTCCTAATTTGGGCTCCTGTTTCATTTTGGAATCTTGATGAACTACAACAGAATCCTTGGGCTCTGTGCCCTGCTTGGAGGCTGTGAACATCCAGCCAACCCACTGAACATCCAATGGGTGACAACTCACTTTTACTCAACTCTTCTGTGCTTCTTGGCAAAACTCTAAAATAGCTGAGACCTTTGGTTATTCAGGCCCCCAAATTTTGTTCTATTTTCTAAACCTAAGTGTCTGTTATGAACTGAATTGTGTCCCCCCCCCCACAATTTCACATGTGGAAACCTAACCCTCGATGTGACGACAATGGGGAGATAGGGCCTTCAGGGAGGTAATTAAGTTTACATGAGGTCATAAGGGTGGGACTTTAATCCGATAAGATCGGTGTCCTTATAAAAAGGGGGATAGACACTAGAGAACTCTCTCTCTGTCCACGTGTGCACAGAAGAAAGGACAGGCAAGGACGAAGCAAGAAGGTGACCATCCGCAAGGCAGGAAGAGACTTCACATCAAAAGCCGAATTCTCTAGCACCTTGATTTTGGACTTCCAGCCTCACAGAATTATGAGAAAATGAACTTTCTGCTGTTTCAGTCCCCCAGTCTGTGGTATTCTGTTGTGGCGGCCCTAGCAGACTAGTACGGTATCTACACACCTTCCCCACAAAGAAGCTGTTTCTCACTTCCTCATTAGTACTAACTGTCCTCTGTGAAGCATGTTTTCACACCTTGAGGACAGCCCAGGAAGACCTGCTGGTTGTGTGTGTGGCCTCCTATGTGTCCCAACCACGCCTGGCACGACATCTTCATAGTCACCACGATGGACAGTAGTCTATAAATTATCTGCTTTCAAATACGTCTCCCAGAGTCAATGGTGACCTCTCAAAGGCCTACACGAGTGTCTGTTCATTTTTAAATTCCCAATGTGAAAAGTGCTGCTTGACCCATTACAGCACTCAATCAGATCTGCATAAATAGATAGCTTTACCGTATTTCATTGAATCTGCACAATGAAAAATATTGGGTGGAGGAAATAAAGACCATATTGTTGTCTTAAGAAACTGTAGAAGAGATTAGATATTGCTGGCTCGACACTACAGGAAGATAAATAACCACACGGAAATGTGAAGACAGGGCCCTCCATGGAGTCCAACGTCTTGTATCTTTCTGCGTCCCTCGCTGTGAGCCGTTTTCAATAAGATTTCCGAAACTCATTCCTACTGAGCTGCGAATGACTCGTAACCACTGGGTGAAGGTGGTGCCTCAGTAGCAACCGAGAGGTTGATGACATAACAAATCGCAGTAAGTCACAGAAGCCCTACATCTGTGTTTTCGTTTTCTGCCTGTGAAGTGGTGAAAATAACCTCACCTCTGCAGAGCTCACGAGTGTGTTGTGTGACAACTGACGTAAAAATGGGGAGTAGTTTTATTTTCTGAAATATGTCAGACAACCATAAAATGTAACGTGGGGAGGGAGTTAGCTTAGGTAGTCTCTAGGCTATCTTGGAAAATTCCAAGATCCAGTACTCGTCTATAAAAATAATTTGTTGATACACCCAGAATGTTTGGTATGTTTTTTCCCTAAGAAAGGAGAAATAACTGTAAGCATTGCTCTAAGTTCAACCTTAAAATCATTGTTAGTATTAAACTCTCAGAGGTTTCCACTGCCACACCACAGTGTCCATGGTCCAGCAAACACTTCATCTAAAACTACATCTCCCAAAACACTTGTCACCCATCACTTAGTTTACAACCCCCGCAATACTGAAGCTCTTGGAGATTCACAGGACACACCATGCTATCCTATGACAAATTTATACACCCACTCTCACTTCTTTGTAATATTCTCCCACAGGTGGTTTTATTAAGAACCTATACATCCTTTATATCTCATCTCACATATCATTACTCAGGGCAATCAAAGAATGTTCTCCCTCTGTAAATTATACATATTACCATCATAACAAGTATAGCTTTATATGAATCTCTTTTCCTGCCACTACCTGTTTATCTAAAGGAGTGTCTCTCTTCCTTCGAACTGTGTAGCTTCGGGGCTTGACAATTCTTTGCTGTGCTTGGCTGTCCTGTGCATTGTAGGGTGTTTAGTAGCATTCCTGCTCTTTACCCACTGAATTCTAGTAGCACCCCTAGTTGTGACAATTAAAGACGTATCCAGATTTTGCTGATGTCCCTTGTGGGAGCAAAACCACTCTGATCGAGAGCCACTGATCTAGAACCTTCTAAGAACAGGCATAAACACTTGAACATGACCTTGCAGAAGACAGTGTAGGCTAAGCAATGGCCCACAAAAGATGTCCACATTCTAATGTTCACAAACTATGGATGCTACTTGACACGGCGAAAGCGACTTGTAGATGTGTTGAGGATATTAAGATGGGGAGATTATCCTGGTGGGGCTGGTGCAATCAATGATCCTTGTAAGAAGGTGGCACCGAGGTCAAGGGTAGAAAAAGAAGATGAGGGAAGGAGGCAGTAGCCAAAGCACCCAGGTGGCTCTGGAAATTAGAAAAGGCAAGGAGATGAATAATCCCTGAGAGCCTCCCAAAGGAATTGGCTGCAACTGTGATTTTATTCCAGTGAAGTTGATTTCAGACTTCTGATCTCCTGAAGAGCTAAGATGCATTTGTAATCGTAAAATCTTAGTGTGATTGCCCAGTTAATGTCACACACCCTTAGTCTTTGAGCTCTCAGGAGAGCAGGCTCCTTGACTGTCTCCACCTATCCTTAGACCCTTAGCTTCTAACAGAGCATGTGAACAGGGGTAGGTGCTGAATGCATATTTGCCGAATGAATAAGCTACCATCGAGGAACATGGTACCTTACATTTTGTTGCGTTCCAAAATACAGAGCGGGGACTTCTTTGGTGGTCCAGTGGTTAAGCTCTGCACTTCTACTGCAGGGGGCGCAGGTTCGATATCTGGTTGGGGAACTAAGATCCTGCATGTTGCGTGGCCAAAAAAAAAAAAAAAAAAGAAAATTTCTTGAACTGAATAAAAAGGAAAATACAAAATACAACATATCATATGGAGAAAGTAACAAATTTTTAAAAAGCAAAACAAAAGCAAAAATATAGAGCGAACACATCATAAACTCCCAGGAATCAAAAATTTTGTTTAATTCTTTTAAAGTGTTTTTAGGTCAACTACTTATCCCATGGGCTTTCACGGGTAGGATATTATAATGTTAAAACATGGGGATTCCGGAGCCAAACAGGCATGGGTTTGAAACATTATTCACTAACTGGGATATTTTGTCATATCACTAAATCTCTCTTGACCTCAATTTTCACGTCTATAAAAAAAGGGCAAAAATACTTGGGGACGTGCGTCTTATCTTGCCAGGAAGTAAGTGCTAAACTCACACTGATGTATATGCTAATTCCTGTGAAAGGGACACAGAAACTGAATGAAAAAGCTCCCAACGTTAGAAATCTAACAATTTCAGCACCAAAAGTACTATTAACTCAGAGTATAAAACCAATATGCCTGAGTCCATACTAATATAAATAAGTGATTCAATAAATAAATGAACGGAGGAGAAGAGACAAATCTCCCAGGCAGAAGAAGTTCAAATAATATATGCAGATACATAACTCTCAGGAGGTAGAGCATAACCCCTGACTCCTAAAATGTGGGCTCTGCACAGTGAGCTCTTCCCAAAGAGTACAGTATGAAAGAGGAAGAAAAGAGTGACGTCATAGTGGAGAAACCTGATGAAAAATACCTCAGCCAAGGGATCAAGGTCAACGTCAACAGTGACGGCCATGGTGAGAAAATGTACCATTAACTTAATATGATGAAAATGGCATTTTGCCTCTGTGGTCTTCCTCCCCCAAACCCGTAACTAATTATGAGAAAAGCCTCAGACTAATCCCAATTAAGGGACAATCTACAAAGTAGTTGATCAGTAGTCCTCAAAACTGTCAAGGTCAGCAAAAAAGGAAAGTCTGAGAAATAGTTATAGTCAAGAGAAGCCTAAGAAGACATGGTGGCTAAATGTAATTTAATATCCTGGATGGGATCCTGGAGCAGAAAATGGACATTAGGTAAAAACTAAAGAAATCTGAAAAAAAAAAAAAAAAAGAGAATGATGAACTTTGGATAATAATAATGTTCCCATATATTTTTATGAATTGCAACAGATGTACCATTCTAATGTAAGATGTTAGTAATAGAGGGAACTGTGTGCAGAATATATAAGAGCTTTTTGTATGCTCCACAATTATTTGTAAATCTAAAGTTGGTCTGAAATAAAAAGTTTTTTTAAAAAGAGGTCTGGCAGATAAAGTTTCAGAGTGCCAGTTAAAAAAATAAGGACTAAACAAAAGACTTCATTTATAACACTTGACATATAGGAAATGCCCAGTACATATAATGGTGTAAGTTGCTCATGACAGAGTGAGCACTTACCACATGGGTGGACTGATTCCCAGAATTGTGAGCCCCTGGAATATAGGAACGGTGAGCTCTTTCTCTCTGTGATCCTCAAAGCTTTTCCTTAATTAGATTATTATCAAGTGTATTTCCTATTTCTGTTGTCTTTAAAATAAGTGGCCCTATATATATACCAAGTGTTTTCTTTAAAACTTTGATGATGCTTTACCGCCTGTCAGAGCCCAATTCATATGTGAATCTCCTCATCACATCCATATAAACAGGAATGATTCATGTGTTATCCCAACTCTCACTTCTTTTTTTCACTTTGTACTTATTGCTGTTATAAGACTCTTGAGTATTTATGCATTTTCTAAACCAGAAACTCAGTATAATATTTGAACATAGCTTATAAAAGATGAAGGAAAAAATTGATATGTGATTGGAGAAAATAATCAAACAGATGAAATCAACAGCTATACAACCAATATGACAAATGCATCTATCACAGCATGCTATTAGTTTAAACTCTGTCACTGCCTAAGAAACATGCAAAACATAATACATGCTAGCTCTCCACAGATGGATCATAAAAGCTTTTAGGTGACCCTGCCTGGCTTGTCTAAGAATGACTTGTCTAATCAAAAGAGGCATCTTCTATTAGAATGAATGACTCAGCACATGGGTTAGAGATTCTATTTAACTTCTCTCCTCTCTTCTTATCCATTCAAGAGATATCTTTAATTTTAGGGCTGAAAATTTATGAATTGAATCTCTGCTTCATAGGTAAGCATTCTACAGTGTTAACAAGTAATATCTTTCTGTGCTAGAATATATCTATTTAAAATCACAAAACAGTCTACCACAAGATGTTTACTGCCTGTGGAATCAAAGAATTTCAAAGCTGCTGAATGAAGTGAGTTCACTCAAGTGGTTGTTTTAGAGTCAGATTATTAAGCAAATCTCTTCCTTTCCTTGTACTGTGACGTTGATTCTAGAAACCTCTGGTCTTTCTAAATTCTTTGGAGGAAGTGCTATGAATAAGTCATTTGAGATATTCAGTATTTGTGTTATAATATAGTAAATTCATAGTAATATGAGCTTAAAGATTGACTGAACTCCAAGCCCCGACAAATTCATGCCGAGAATGACTCCGCCCTAGACACCCTGCCAAGACAGATGGTGCTGTTGCAAATGACAGTGAGGACACCTAGAGCCCATTTAAGTCCTGTCAGGGGCAGGCATCATGTTAGATACTCATGTAAAGTATTTCCTTAGACCCTCACAGCAGTTGGGAGTGGTGGGTTTCATTGTTGCCACTTTACAGATGAAGAAACACAGTCAGCAATATTAAGTCACCTAACCAAATCACACAGCTCGTAAGAGGAGGGATCAGGGTCTTCTGGGGAAGGATGACCCCAAAACGTTTGCTCTCATGTCGACAATACCTCTTGAATCTATGTAAGTTCCGTATTTATATGTGTCGCACATAGGCAGATGCTTCTTTAGGAGACAATGAAGCAATTCAAAAAGTTTACCGTTTAAGGGTCAGGTTTACTCCACAGATTTGCGTGAACAAATTTAATAAATTTGCCTGTTAACAAATAGTGTCATATAATGAAATTTTGAGAATACCAGGGGACTCATTTAGTGCAGCTGACTCAGCTTTACAAATGGGGAAATCAAGGCTGAAGGAGGACAAGCTGCCCGTGCGTTATTATCTCTACACAATTTTGGGTGGAGTTGCAAAAGGGCAGGAAAGGTTATATTTGTGTTACTTCATGGTTGTATTAGTTTGATAGGGATGGCACACAAAGCACCACAGACTGGTTGGCTTGAACAAGAGAAATTTATTTTCTCACAGCTCTGGAGGCTAGAAGTCTGAGATCAAGGTGTTGGCAGGGTTTGCTCCTTCTGAGGGTTGTGAGGGAAGGATCTGTTCCAGGCCTCTCTCCTTAGTTTGTAGATGGCCACCTGCCCCCATGTTTTCACACCACCTTATCTCTGTGTCTGCATCCCAGTTTCCCTAAAGACCTCATCTTAATTGAATGACTTCTGTCAAGACCCTGTCTCCAGATACAGTCACTCTGTGAGGTACTGGGGTTAGGACCTCAGCGTATGAATTTTGGAGGCAGGATGTGGGCGGGGACAGGCACACAGTTCAGCCTTAGCAGTGTTTTTTATCCCCACAGAGTTAAATGGGCAGAACTTTGAACTTCGAGGCTTTCGATTTCTTCAGAAAACTAAAAAATGATCCACAGCTCAACAGAAATATTAAAAAACAAAACCCTCTGCTTTTTAATAAAACAAGAGGATGAGTTGTGCCAGGCACCACATATGACAAATCATAGAGAATTTGAAAAATACAAGCTTTGGGCATGAAAATTCACAGAAAATTTAAATTCCATCTTTCTCAGGGCTCCTTTCTTAAGTACACCTCCACCTCCTTTTCTTCTTTTCAGTGTCTCAGACAGTATACTTTTTCCCACTTTATTTTACTTTATTTATTTATTTATTTTTGGCTGTGTTGGGTCTTTGTTGCTGCCCGCGGGCTTTCTCTAGTTGCGGCGAGCGGGGGCTACTCTTCGTTGTGGTGCGCGGGCTTCTCATGGCGGTGACTTCTCTTGTTGTGGAGCATGGGCTCTAGGCGCACGGGCTCAGTAGTTGTGGCTCGCGGGCCCTAGAGCGCAGGCTCAGGAGTTGTGGGGCACGGGTTTAGTTGCTCCATGGCATGTAGGATCTTCCCGGACCAGGGCTCGAACCCATGTCCACTGCATTGGCAGACAGATTCTTAACTACTGAGCCATCAGGGAAGTCCCCCCACTTTATTTCAGAGTCAATTCAAATTCCTTGTGATAGTAAGAACTCCTTATGATATCAGAACTCCTTATTATATCAGAACTTTGGCTCCCCATGTTGGGCTGGGTATACTATGAAAATGATTCATGCAATTAAAATTGCCCTTCAAGGGTAACTTTTAAAACAATAGAGTATTGGGATGTGGAAACAGATTCCTAGTTCTCTAAACAATTGTGTTCTTTCTTTCACATCTTGGACAAATAAAAAAATATCACTGACAGACAATTATTTTTTAGCCACGTATATTTCACAATTCGTGATAATGGCTCTGAGAGTGAGATTTTAAACGCCCACGTGTAGATGAGCACACAGAGCCCGAGATGCGTGTGCAGTATATCCAGTCACACACTTAGTAAGAGGAACGTCTTGAAGGACATAAAGTATCCGTCTGACTAACTTCAAAGCCAGGTTCAAGTTTTACACCATTGCTTGTAGAACCTAAATTATCAGCTGCGATTTGAAAAGCCATTGACCTGTGAGTAACATTTCTTCCTTCTCTGTCTCCCAGCCTTCAAAGTCCTCCCTAAAATTGTCGGATGTGCTCAAGGATGACAACCCCATGGTTCCCCCTCCTGTCCTCCGGGATCACGTGTTTACTTCCGCTATCTCTGTCCCTCACCACAAAGACCGAGGGCCAAACCCAGCCCTCCACTGGGTTTCTCCCAAGAAAACACAGCACAGACTTCCTGTCTGTTGTGGAATGTGGTGAAAAATGGGGAGGGCCCATCAGGAACCATAAAACAAATAATCCGACAAACGCACAAGAAAGGAAACAGGATAACGAAGGCACAACTTACATTAATTTGAAGATATTCTTGAATGCTTAAATCCTTTCTCACCACCATTCCCCTTGTAGTTCCTCCACCCGGGATCTTTGATTTGCCTCAGAGACAACCAACGCTAGTTTATTCTCCCCCCATCTCTTTTTTTTCTGCTCACCCATCCCCGCTTTTCTCTTGTACCCTCCCTTCTTGGAAGAATAAGCCTATTTCTTACTGTGTCTCCCATAGAGGAATGATCTCCTTTTCCTAAACCTTTGGTAAGAGGTTGGGGTGGGGATCTTACGAGCAAGAGAACATGAGGCTCAGCCACGCTGTGAAGGGGTTTATCCAGATGGCAGGACTTCCTGGGGAGGGAGGGGTGGTTATGTGGTTGGGATAATGATGGTGTGTTCCCTTAAAGGAAAAGTAGGAATTGACCCAGTGAGGCTCGGGGGAGGGGAGGAAGTTGGGGGAAGACAGGGCATTTTAGGCACAAGAGACCATCTTCCAGAGAAAGTAAAACTTTTCCCTAAGACATCTTTTGCTAAGCTAGTGCTGATCTCTAGGAAAACAAGTTGAAAAAAAAATGCAAACAAAACAAAAGATGTTCTTACTCCCATAAAAATTCAGGGGCACCTATGACCAAAATAGTTTTTTATGAAAAATCTGGGCACACCTTCTTTTCCATCACTGTGCCCGAGTACCTGTGTATTGTGGGGGGGGGGGGGCGGGTGAAGGCCGAGGGCATTTCCTCTTTCTTCCCCCATCAGCCAGCGCACTATGACTTCTGCCCCAGCATGCATGGTGCATCCTTTCTCTAAACAAGCTCTCTTTGTAGCATGGACACTTGAGAGTGTGTTGCCAGGCACTTCTTTTTCTGGGACCTGTGAAAACCAGCGGAAT
This sequence comes from Phocoena phocoena, assembly GCF_963924675.1. Lineage (NCBI taxonomy): Eukaryota > Metazoa > Chordata > Mammalia > Artiodactyla > Phocoenidae > Phocoena > Phocoena phocoena. Next base: position 75,815,688 of record NC_089235.1, read on the forward strand.
TGTCTCGTGCTCAACAATTTAGTGTGAAAGACATGGGTGCTATTATCTCTAAGGCCTCTGAAAGATTATAACTAAGGGTGATGGCGTTGAAAGAGAATTTCAGATTTTTCTCTAGCAGCAAGGCTATAAGTTGAGGACAGTACAGCATTCTGGACAATTGAACCTCCACGTAGGCACTCAGTCATAATTGGCATTGATTTAACAGTCCACACCTTGCCCCCTGCATCATAAATTGATTGGAAATGACAAGGGACTAAGATGAACACCTTTCAGGGACAGCATTCTCCCCAAATAAATATCAAAAAAGATAAATGGCCAATTTTATTGTACTTCCTATCTCCCTCTGTCCCATGAAAATCCCATCAGGTGGTGGTAAACTAGAAAACCTTTCTCAAAGCAAAGCCAGGTAACCCAGGACAATCCGGATAGGATCCACCCTGGTTGAGTGCCATCCTGGAAGATCCTGTGTAAACCATGGCAAATCCCAGCTGTCGTTGATTGAGGGCTGCTCTGAGAGATGTTAACTGCCCAGAACTGCTGGCCCTTCTTCCTCTTCACCCACAGGCAACCAAAACCAGGACTGACAGCTGGAGAGAAAGCCCTTGGACAGAGAGGGGCTGGCTCCTGGAATGAAAAGCTGTAGGCAGACACAAGATCTAGGAGGATGGTGATATGGCTGGGGCACCCCGTGGAGCTGTTGTGGAACTCAGATGAGAAACTGGATGTGAACTCAGGGTGTGGATGCCAGGTCGGCATCAAAGGAATCTATGTGCATTATTCTTATTAGTACTAGTGACAACAGAAGTGATTTTTGTAAGCAATCAAGAATGAGCCACTGGCAAAAACAAACGAAATAATTCTTTGATGTACCTACAAGCAGCCTAAGCCTTCCCACAATTGTAACTTATCAATGCAGGAGTCACTGCAATGCAAGGGCTTCCTTTTCATCCTTTGTTGACTGTGTGTTCTGGAATGTGGCCACTCAAGTCCAAGAGTGTCTGCTGAGGCCCTTGGCCATCTTTCCCTGTGGGTGCTTTGTGCCCAGGACTTAGTAGGAAGAGTGAATGGGCTGTTTATTGAATGAATGAACACCTTCGCACTGCACCTCACTCTCTTCTAATGCTCTGCAAATTCCTGTTCTTTATTCATTTAAGCAATGGAACTGTCGTTTCTTAAAATATATCTGCCTCTTCCTTTCCAAGAACTGGCACCTACAACCAAACTGATTTATGCAGAAGCATACTTTTGTATGTTCTGTGAATAACGGTGTGAGCAATTATTAAGCTTCAGGTTTTTCAACCCTTGGGAATGATTGATTTTTACGACTGTTTCCATCTGAGTTAGTTTTAGTCTGCTCCATGATGTAAACAGACTGAGAGCCCAGGGCATGTTAATCCACGTGGCCCATCATTCCCCAGGGCTGTGTAATTCCTTCAGTTGGAAGACAAAAATAAGTCTCATGTTTTCCCTACTAAATCACTTAACAGATATCACAAAGAAGGGAAGATGGGGTTAAGTGGTATTTATTACGGGGCAAATACAGTCAGGTGCACTCATGGGTGACTGTAATTTGCAGCGATGACAAGCATAGTGAAGAAGCAACTCACTGCCCCTCAGCAGAGATTTGTGCAGAGTTGAGACAGTCCTGGTAATCTCCACAGGCGGGCAGCACCCTTTTGAGTAAAAGGCTCCAGGGAGAGAGGGAGCCTCTGGAAACTTAGCTCAGAAATAGAAAGTCCTATCTTAGCAAACTGGTTCTAAAAATACACCTGGTCATCTTAGGGAAAAACAAAGTTACCAGTAAGATACTGTACTGTGAATGGACTAATGGTTGCATTTTTTTTACCTCTTTGCTGTGCATGCTATTCATTACCTTATATTATGCTCCTGAAAAATGAAATTCTATTTAAAACGTGATTATAAGTCTTCCTTGGTTCTTTTACAATTTTGAGCTTATCGCTGTTCATTTTAGCTATCCAGAAGGTACTGATTTTTGGCTTTTATGCCTCCTGAGGCCTTTTGAATTTTTTGGATGTGTGATTTCGACTTCTAATTCATGGGGACAAATATACTTAACATGCTTGATGGAATCTCATCTGCCATGTTTCCTTAAAAGTATCTGAAACCTATTGGAAAACTGGCTTATTCCTATATATGAAATTATATATCCTCACATGTTCAATACGTATCAGGTATCCCTTTTTAACACTTCGGTACATTTAAAGATACATAGACATACCCTCCTCAGCCTAGCATATGCCTGAGGATAGTAAAGATACTGTTAAGACATAGCTCACTCCATTCTTGTCCAACGGCATCTCCTCCAACCAAAGCAAAACTCCCCGTGAAAGTCCTATGTATACTCTTTTTGATGTGTTTTGGGTCCTCTAGGTTGTCATTGATCATTTTCAGCGCCCTCCCTACGAGGAGTTAAACTTTTCTTCTTTCTAAATGCAATGCTTTATGCGCCAGTTTCTGTCATTAGATGGTGACGTGCTTGTTCTTGCTTATCACTGAGTTGTATTCTCCTAACCCATTCTCTTAGGAGAAAAAATAAGACCATTTATTGAGCACCAACTGGATGTCAAAAGTTGGCTTTATTCTTGAGTAAAAGGCAGTTATGTTGACCTCCAGAGAATGCACCTGGCCGATTTCCAGGGGACATGATTGATGGAGGGTCCCTGCTGCTGTGCTTGGAAACCAGTCACTGTGTTTGCTGCCAGACCACACTTTCCGTGACTGCACCCCACCTGTGATGCGTGGAGTGTGCGTGGTAAGGCAGACTCCTTTCTGGGAACCCTTTGTCAGCCGACCTTGGCTCAAGTGCGTGATGGCTTTGCTAACCCTCCTCTAGATGACACGGATGTCTAGGATGCTTCTACCCAACCCTCTCTCTTCCTTCTTCACTGGGAGTCAGGCTTCTATCACCATCTGGGAGTCTCCTGGTCTCTCTAGCTGTCTCCCTACTTCCTTACACAGTATTTCCCCTAATAAGATCTAGATACATATAGCCCTGCCGTGGCGTTGGCTTTATGGGTGCCGTGGACTAACATAGCAGCCAAAGAGACGCTTGACGCTTCTACTCCTCTGGAGCTTTAGTGGGAAGGGAGGAAAGAAAGTAGGATAAAAAGGAAGGAAAAATGGAGGAAGGGAAGGAAGTGATTTAAGGCGCTAATATATAAATCATATTTTGGAGGAAGGGGTTACTGTTTTGCTACAGCTGGAAAAGATCTTCTGAGGAGGTGTCTGATTTCAATAATGGGAAGGAGAGGTCCATGCTAATATAAAAAAAATTACCATGAGAAAAAGTAAGAACAAGTTCAACAGTCTTTAGGTAGGAAGTTTTACGTTATCTGAGACGCAAGAGGAAGGCTGGTGATGTTTAAGGAAAGTATAGAAAGGGCTGAGGTAGAGGATTAGGCAGAAGCTAGATTATGGAGGACTTTTTAAGCCATTTTAGGCAAGTGCTGTCATGTGCTCTATCATCTTGAAAAGTCCCTCAGGCCACCTGTGCAGAAGACAAGCATGCAGAAGAGAGAGGAGTTTGGAGGCTGTTGTATTCTCACAGCTAAGACATGAATGTGCTGGGGACTTTGTTTTTAGTAGCAGAAATGGTGTCAACTGATGAGAGTTGGAATATATTTTGGAGACTTACGATTAATTGAATATGAGGAAACTGCATGCCTGATGGTGACATTTATTGAGATGAGAAAAGCTGTAGGGAGTAGATTTTATGCAGAGAGTAGAATCAGTGTTTTAATTTAACATATTAAGTTTGAGGTTCTTAATATAATATTGTAAGTCAACGTACCTCATTAAAAATTTTTTGATGTTCTTGTTATTAATCCAAGCAGAGGTTTGGAGAAGACATTTGGGTATATGCCTCTGGATCTCAAGGGAGAATTCTGAGACGGGGATACAGACTTGAGTCTTAAAACTATTTATAGTATTTTAAACCAAGAAAATGTATAGAATCACCTAGAGAGACAGTGTAGTAAAAAGTGAAAAAAAAAAAAAAGTGGATAGCACAGCACAGAGATGTCATAGTATTTAGGTCTTTGGGGAAAGAAGAAGATCCAGGATAAGATACCAAGGAATTGCCAAGAGGTTGGAACAAAACCAGGCAAGTACAGATTAAAATAAAATAATAAAATAGAGTTTCAAAGAGGAGAAAGTGATCAGCTCCACAAACACTGCTGAGAGGCCTAGAAGCAGGAAAACAGAGAACTGATCATTGATTTTGCAAGTAGTGACGTGATTGGTGATCTGAACATGAGCCATTTCAGTGGAGAATAAAAGCAGAGTGTCTACCCTCTCCCCTAAGCAGAACGAGATAACATTGAAATGTCAACCTTCAACTTCCTCTCTCCAGACCGCCTCCTTTCTGTATTTACACGGGCCTCAAAGGCCAGAGGGGCAGCGTCAGGTTAAACACATGCTTACCGCATGCCTTAACCTGATGGTGTACTTTTCCATTTGTGACCACTTTTCACTATGGAGACAGGTCAATTTGATTACATTTGTGTGTGGTTATGGGAAGAGCCCCAGCGTGTGGTTTCAGGCTGCCTTGGATTCCGAATCTCAGGTAAGAACTGTGTACACCCACCAGTGTTATATGAGTCTGGCACATCACTTGGCGTTGCAGGTGTATGGCTGTTCTGTTTCCACTTAACGCACAGCTATGTCTCCCCTGACGAAGGAAAAATACCCCGAAACCAGGCTGGAGCCTCCAGCTCCCCTTCCTCCTCTCAGTCACAGGTTCCTGAAAAGCCCTGAGAAAATCAGAAGCTTCCGTAATAACTGTAAACGTTTACATACTGATAGGCAAGAAATCTTACCTAAATATGGTTTTGAAGATGTCGTCAATAAAAGCTTCAATATTTCTTCATCTACCGAACACCCAACTACTGTCCTTAGACTACTTTACTGGCGAAGGATGAACACCAAGGCCACCGAAAGGAGAAGGGGCAAGGACGTTTTCTTCCTCCTGGTTTGTTCCCTGGGTTAAAGGGTCATCCCACATGGGAACAATGGACTAACTGGAAAGAACTCTGGCTTTGACGAGTCCCTGCTCTGCTCCGGGTCATGTTAGTTGATTTGTTGTCAATTTTATGTTAAATAGCAACAGATATTTGGGCAGGTGAACCTCTTTATCCTCAAATCTAAGGTGGGCATAATCAGAGATAAAACCGTAGGCTTGTTGAAAGAGTTCGATAAGAAAATATGGATAAATCACCAGGAAGAGATCTGACTGGCTGAAAGTACACAGTTCAAAAGGCAGTGATTTTGATGAACTTGCCCCTCATTTTTCTCAGACTAACAAGACCCTGAAACGTCTCAGCCCTTGATTTCACATCCATAAAATATCTAATTTAGGCTCAGAATCTGTCAGTGTCCCAGCAAGAAGCATTTGGTACCCCAAAAGGGGCTATGGGTGAGAATTCAATAAAGGACCTTGTGTAAAGGTGTGAGCAGAGATAAACAGGTAAAGGGGGCAGTGAAGATGAGATCTTAGATTTAACACCCCCAAGGTGTTGGTGAGGAAAGAGAGTAAATACCAGACTGGCGAGAGCTATGACAAATGAGATAGGGGGAAGATAGCAGTACCTGAAGCCGAGGGAAAGGAGGACAGTTCCCAGGAAACACAGCTAAGAGTGGATGATGCAAGGTCGAGGGGGGCGTTGAATAATCATAATAATTATGATCTCCCTTTTTTTTCCCCACCCTGTCTCCTACTCGTGCCTTCCATTGGCCCAAACCATCTGGAAGCCGAAGGCAAGGGGTCAGCTTAAACCTCACTTACTCTCCATCTCTGCATCAATGAAATGGTTCTAAAGCATAGATTTGAGACCTCTCTCTCAGGGCTCTTGAGAAGATTAAGTCAAATGCTTTGTAAACTCTAAAGATTTCCACAGAAATAAAGGGTGATTCCTGGCCTTCACTTAGGAGACAGTCCTTACAGTTTCCCTTTGTTTCAATAAATAAGATGCTTCATAAGTTATGGCCGTGATTTTTTCTTTACCCAGGAAACCACGTTCCTTGATTGTTTTTGTCTATTGTATGGCTACTCTTCCTTAAAAGCCCAGCTCACGGCCTTCCCTGGTGGCGCAGTGGTTGAGAGTCTGCCCGCCGTTGCAGGGGACACGGGTTCGTGCCCCGGTCCGGGAGGATCCCACAGGCCGCGGAGCGGCTGGGCCCATGAGCCATGGCCGCTGGGCCTGCGCATCCAGAGCCTGTGCTCCGCAATGGGAGAGGCCACAACAGTGAGAGGCCCGTGTACCGCAAAAAAAAAAAAAGCCCAGCTACATGAATCTTTCACAATACCCCCGCAATGGATTAATATTTTCTCCCTCAGGTCTTTAAGAACATCTGCTTTCATAAAATTCTGACATTTAATTCCATAAAATAAATACTCTAAAGCATTTATTTCATTGTTTTTAATTATTTTATTTATGTGCCTTTCTCCCCAACCACATTATAAGATCCCTCATGAAAATGCAAGTTTCAGTGTCATTGCAAAGGGTAATGAGATTCCCTTTCCAACGTTCCACGCCTCTCTTTCTTCTGGGAAGAGAATTCCTCACATGGGAACATGAAATCAAGGGTTAAGAGAGTGTAGGCAAAGCAGGAGATGAAGTGTTGGTAGAAGACACAAAAGAAGGGGTTCTTCATTCACATTGTTCATGTCTTTCCTTCCATTTCTAGCTTGGAAGCCAAGAAGAACCTGAGGGTCCTTCAGCTGAATGATTCCCTTATTCATGTACAAGGTTTGACAAATGGCATAAGTCCAGGGAAAAGACGGCATGGAGAAGGCAAGGTACGGCTGGCTTTCCTCCAGGCATTAGAAGAGAGAAGAAAATAAGGGCTCCTGAGGTTTCTACATAATCCAGATGGGCTTGCCTTGGCAAGGGTGTGAAAAAGGATTTAAAACAAAAGAGGCACTACAGCGGGAATGCAGTGTGCACTTACCTAGAGTATCTTTTGTCACACCTCTTACCAGACAGGCCTGGCATTAATGGTTAAACACTGGGTATAGTCTTTAGATATAAAAATGAGAGTCCATGGACATCTTGGTAAAGAATTAATAGGGAGGAACCAACTTTACTCATCCCTCTAATTCCTAACACAGGACTTGGCTTAATGAGTACTAGTTGAACAAGTGAAACAATTCATAGATCATTCCATCCCCAGACTAGTATTAGCATGAATGAATAGGATGGTGACGCAAAGCCTAATTAAAAGAATATTATACAAACCAAATAGAATATTTTTGTAGGATTCTTCTCTTTCAAATGAGAACGGAGAAAGAGAATTAACTAATGGCTGTAGTCCTTTAAGATCCTATCATTCTGTCTCTTTTCAGAGACTGCATAGGACTCAGAAATGTTAACGCTCAGGATCTGGTGTCTTCATGAAGGGCACGAAAGGTTCTGGTACCAGACAGGAGAGAAATGTCTCACTTACAAATGTTGGAAAATTGTTTTGCAGCCTGACAGCCTCAGGCAGGGCAGCCCTATGATAATATGCGTAAGTAACGTGAGCTCTTGTCACATTGGAATTGTAACAGATTGGACTGATGTGGGACAGCAGTTGGCATCACGCTTTTCCGTTTTGCAGCCTGTGATGGATTTTAAATCTCTCCACCTGTGGAAATGTTATAACTGGGGGACACACTGAGAAGAAGACATCACTTCTGTGTTGTTCTTGCCAGATGTACATAACCTCAATTTAATCCAGAAGAAACATCAGAGAAACCCAAACTGAGAGCCTTTTTTCCCCCCTTGACTCTTAGTTCAATTGCGATCTTCTCAGTAATTGGAGGGTTTTCAGTAGAGCTGAAAGATCACCACATGGTCACAAGGTAACCGTCACCTTATCATCTAGATGAGCTGATCCAACTTAGAATTTTGAAACAGCACTCTGGCTACTCGGACTGGGGAGGAGGTGTGAGAAGAACAAAGGAAGACCGTGGGTTTAGAAGGCTCTTGCTAGTATTTAGGTAGAAGATGATGGCGACTTGTGTTAGGCTGGTTGTAGAAACTGAGAGAATCAGAGAGATCTCAGACGTGCTCTAGAGGTAGAACATACTCGTGGATTTAGTGAAAAAGATGAAAGAAATAGAAGTCCCTGGAAGGCATTCTAGGACAGGGTTGCAATGAAAGGCTTTAAGAAGAGTGTGGCAAAATCAAAATTGGGTTTTAAAAGTCATTCTTGCTACAGAGTTGCCTAAACAATTATTACTGTGAGATGACCTTTATAATTTTTCTGCAATCATATGAACCTCTAGTGTTATGAAATGCATGTGGACTTCTACTCTTTAATATATTTATACTGTTAATTTTCATGAACTCATTGCTTTTGCTTACACATATTAGGTTAAAATGAAACTTTACTTCCTTTTGGGAAAATGGACGCCAGTAGTAGTCTTATTTGCTGAAGATCCTACCTTGCTGTAATCAGAAATATTTAAAAATACAACTTAAAAAATATAAATAACTTACTCATGCATTATTCAATATTTCTTTAACACTATGGTAGTAGATCTATCTAAAATCATTGTTTAAGAAACACCAATTTAATGGAATATTATTCGGTGCTAAAAAGAAATGAGCTATCAAGCCATGAAAAGACACAGAGGTAACGTAAATGCATAATTAATAGGTGAGAGAAGCCAATTTGAAAAGGGTACGTGCTGCGTGACTCCAGCCATGTGACATGTGGTAAAAGCAAAAACATGGAGACAGTAAAGAGATCAGGTTGCCAGGGGTTAGAAAGGAGGGACAGATGAATAGGTGGAGCACAGAGGGATCTTATGGCTGCGGAAATGCTCTGTAAGGTATTAGCATGGTGGAGACACATCACGATGCATTTGTCAAAATCTGTAGAATGTACGACACCAAGAATGAACTCTAATGTAAGCTATAGACTTTGAGTGATTATGATGTGTCAATATAGATTGATCGATTGTAGTAGATGTACCGTCTGATGGTACATTAAACAATTAATAGATATTGATACTGAGGACGGCTGTGCCTGCTTGGGCCAAGGGGTATATGGGAAATCTCTGTACCTTCTGCTCAGCTTTGCTGTGAACCAAAAAGTTCTCAAAAACACAATAAAGTCTATTAAAAGAGAGAGAGAGAGTCCAATTTAAAGGCAGGAAAGCCAGTCAGGAGATATTAAAATCCACCAGCTGGGCTTCCCTGGTGGCGCAGTGGTTGAGAGTCCGCCTGCCGATTCAGGGGACGCGGGTTCGTGCCCCGGTCTGGGAAGATCCCACATGCCGCGGAGGGGCTGGGCCCGTGAGCCATGGCCGCTGAGCCTGCGCATCCGGAGCCTGTGCTCCGCAATGGGAGAGGCCACGACAGTGAGAGGCCCGCGTACCACACACACGCAAAAAAATCCACCAGCTGAAGGTGTCTCTTGGTATAATCCTATACCCTATCCCAGTGTGCCTTCTGAAACATTTCTACGTTGGAGTGGTACCCACAACACCAAAAACTGTATTGATAATTACTCTTGTTCTCCAATTTATTTTAGTAGAAAACAGACCTGCGCAACATGACATATCCTATTGGTGTGAAACAGTTCATTCCCTAGGCTCCCAAGTTGCTCACGGGAAATGAACTAGGCTCTGGAATGAGTCCAGCTCGTTTATTCTTTTACTCAAGATTCATTCACTGGCCTCAGGCTTATGGTGACTGGTGAAAAATACATATAAAACATTTAAATTCAATGTGGAAGTTAAATAAGGAAGCAGGGACGTATCCCTGTAGGTAAATCACCAATAAAATAGATTCTCGTACCATTTACTGAAGGCTGACAGTGAAGCTCCAGAGAGCAGAAAAGTGTGGTATATTTAGAAAAAGACATAAACCGTTTCGAGTTGCGCAGTCTGCTGGGTCAGACTTTCTGGAGAGTAGTCAGTGGCGGTATCGGTGAGTCCAAAATAGACATTCCTATTCATGACCCATGATGGCAGCCCTGCATTGTCTCATGGGTTTTCCTCCCAGAAAGCATGCAGAATGAATGTGCATACAGAAATGTGACCCTGCCTCTGTGATGAAATGAGTTTATCCCTTATTTTACTAAACGGCCTAACAAATTATAGGAAAGTTTAGCATACACAATAGTCCCTGTGAAGACTGTCTGTTTTCTGGTTTTCACACATGTAAGAATTGGATATGTTCAAATTTTTATGCCAGGTGCATTACATTCCACTCTTAGGCCCATTTCTTCTTGTTTGCAGTTTACATTCTAACCACTTCGGCCTCACGGCCTTTCACAGTGTGCCCTGTAGACTGCCTTCTCTGTGGCTGTGCCCTGTCATCCCCTCTACTTTAAAAAGCCTTCATATAAATTGCCCTTCAGAAGTCCTACCAGCGTTCAGAAACCAGCTGAAATCTCACATTCTCCAGAAATCTTTCCCAAATCCTTCTTACCTGGTGTTTCCTCCCTATAGATGCTACACTAAATTGCTGCATTGGCCTCTTTCTATAAAGGAGGGCATGAGAAAATACTATTTTTAACAAAAGCTCCCCGTGATTTTTATCATCAAGAAACCTGGCAAAGCAGTTCTCTAGTCAAAATCCATTGTCCAAGCACTTTATCTTTTTCCCAGATGCTGAGAAAAACTTTGCGAAATAAGGATTATTAACTCGATAAGGGGAAACTTGTTCAGCAAGGTTAAGAGGCTTGTGTAAAGCCACACAGCTAGTAACTAGTGTACATTCAAGCCTTGCTCTGCCCTGTGCTAAAGCTAGAACTCTTTCCATTAACATCACTCTGGTGCCCCCAAAATATTTGTGTTATGTTATGTGGTGCTATTTTATTTATGTTACTTCATTTCATTTCAAATTGTCATACAATGATTTTTAGGGATGAGCATCTCTGAATTTTCCAGGAAAGATACCTGAGGCTTCTCGAAGCTAAAAGAAGTGCCTGAGATCACATTGCGTGTGTTACCTCTCACCCCTAATAAAAACCCCACAGTTAGTACTTCTTTTCAGGCTGCACTCCAGGCAACTAATTTCATGATTCAAACCCAATCAAACCCTGTCACATTCCTGGCTGAGATGGTGGAAATCTAACATTAGGGCAAGCAGATTGATTAAGTACTTGAACGTTGATGTACTACTTAATAATAAGGCCCAGAAAGAAGGTCTAAAATTGTTAAACTGCAGCGAGGGTATTCTGTGGAAGGTGTTTTTCTGCAGCCATTCCCTCTGCCCTCTGGTCCTTCCTGAATCACTCTCCTTTTGTTGTCAGAGACACCCAGTTGATTACCTTTTTGTGTCTCCCTTTTCAAACTCATTCCCAAAGTCAAGAGTAATTGTGTGTTCAGCTTTGGTGTGAAACCCCATGATCACGTAAAAGTAATTGTTGCTTTTCATTCCCTGGCAAACAAGCTTTAAAGAAACAAGAGAACATTTCATGTCAGCTCTTAACAGCTTTCCTTTTCAACCTAAAACATTTATCAGTGTTTAATTTTTGAAGAGCCACATAGCCACAAAAGGTGGTAAATACAATCATGGCAAGAGAAAGAACCCCAGGAGAAGCAAAACAAATAAATGTCAAAGAGAATGGCTATAGTACTGATGGTGACTGAGCTTCTGCAGCCTAAATCAGCAGGGAACACATGGACCTGTTGTTGCTAACAATGCTGGGATCCAACTAGCCTGAGGTTGCCGAGGTAGGGACCGGAACTGATTATCTGGTCAAGCTCCCTTGATAATGGACACTGGGATGTCTGCCCTTGGCTTCCTACATTGGAATTGCCTCTCTTTCTGACAGCACTCTATCAATGAGAGAAATTGGAAGGTGTAAACAAGCTCCCAAAGTAGCCAGATCAAGGGATTCCGCTGGCTTGACTGTACACTACAAATTTCACTCTCCTGTGTGTATTCATCTAAAGTAATACAAAAGAGGAAGAAACTACCCATTCTCTATCCAGAGAAGTGATTTTTTTTTTTTTTTTTTTTTTTTTTTCGGTACGCGGGCCTCTCACTGCTGTGGCCTCTCCCGTCGCGGAGCACAGGCTCCGGACGCGCAGGCTCAGCGGCCATGGCTCACGGGCCCAGACGCTCCACGGCATGTGGGATCCTCCCGGACCGGGGAACGAACCCGCGTCCCCTGCATCGGCAGGCGGACTCTCAACCACTGCGCCACCAGGGAAGCCCCAGAGAAGTGATCTTTAAGATGCTCCTGTGAGCTCTTTCAAGCCCAATCAGTCAGCAGCCTCTTAGCAGGCCTTCAGTTGGAGTTGAATGAATATGAATGAAACAAATATATGAATGGGGAGATTTACATTTGTACTTCATTGAAAAGATTGTTGTCATACATAATATTGGATTCTAAAAATTAAGACTGAATATCAAGAAATGTGATTAGACAAAGTATTCTTTAATGTCTAACTCATTGTTTCCTTTATCCATCCATTCATTTAAAAATATTTAGCAATTGAATTCCAGATGTTGGAAGCTATAGGAGCAGGCATTGGAGATACATTAACCATAAACACCCATGTGACTGTGGTAAGATTTCCCCATTTCTGTCTGGCCAGCTTTAGCAGCACAGGAGGAGTGTAGTCTCCAGAGCTCTGTGTCCTCCTGCAGACCTCTACACTCACCTCCCTGCTGCTGCTCAGAGCTGGGATAACACAGTCCTATTCTGGTTCATGACGTTGAAGTCATCTGCAACCGTAAGGTCAATCAGCCGGCATCCCTTGAACTTCAGTGATGGTGTGTAACTCATCCTTCAGTGAAAACCATCCGCATAGATACCCTCGACCTCATCCTGACCAGCAGTTACATACTGCTCTCCAAACTTTCCGTCTTCTAACCAGCACCTCCTGTTATTTCAACTTATGTCCTCTGGTATCCAATTTCAACAATTCTTTCATCCCACAGAAACCCATATTGTATTACCTTACCATTATTGCTTCTGTCACTGCTCATGACCCGACTTTGATATTTAGTTCCACTCAGAGTCCATAGTCCATCACTATTATCATCCTTTTAAATCACATTTCAATATGCTATCCTCTCTTTCTCCTGAAATCACAAAGTAGAGCATTGCCCTAGTGAAATGAAAGTCTTTACAGTACTCTCTGCCAGCACCTGTAGGTCTGGACAGGGCTGAAGAAAAGTGGAATTAAGCTCATGGTTTCCCTGTCAGTTCTGTAATTTCTAAACTGAAGTTGGCTGTTAGTGCCGCTGTCAACCCTATATTATTTCATCAGTCTATTGAATCTTCCACCTCCCTAGATAGTTATCATGCAATTGATTCTCTCCCTTAAACCCTCAAATGCCACCTCCAATTTTCCCTCTTAGGTAGTAAGCTTCTACCTGTTACATTGAGAAGACAAAACCATGATTCCATCACCATATTTATCTGCCTGCTCTCTTTCCTGCTCCAGTGCTGAAGCAACCCAGCCTATGACCTCTTCAGTCCTTTACGAATACTTACTCCTTAGAGATTTCATCCCTTCTTGTCTCTTTTTTTTTTTTTGAAAATGCCCAATGTCAAAAATATTCAATTCAATTGTCCTGTGATGGTGTTAGCTAAAATTGGAAGGAAGTGTGTGTTTTTTTCTCCCTAAACCTTAATTCTTCTCACTAATTGAGGCCTTGAGAATTCTTCTCTGAATAAAAAAAGAAAACAAGTAGAAAGAAGATTGGAGGTAACAAGTAATGTTTAGGCCCGGTTGAAATTAGCTCCCGGGCTGGACATAACACAGGTAAAGAGATGAGTACCCTTGGGACTTGATGCTGCCTGGAATGGTCATCCTCATAGCAATTACAGAGACATGCGGGACACCACTGGACCTGCTCTGCTTGAGATCTAAGTGACAGGATCTTGCACTGCAGCCTGGACTTGCTACACAACTTTGGTTTTTGACACCCCTGACAGAAGAAATTCTTATTTGAGCACTGGCTTCTAGGAAATCAAGTGGAAGGAGTTTTAAAATGTACAGAAGCAGAGGAAGAGCCTTGAGAAGGTATTGCTTCTGAGACAAGATGGAAGGGGGCAGGGCACAACCATTAAAGAATGAAACAACAATTAAGAAGAACAGGATATGACAGAAACTGGTTAGAACCTACTAGGTTCAAGATGGTGAAAGATTCGACTTCCAGGAGACCTTGAGCCTCAATTTTTTTTTTTTTGAACTCTAGTTAGATTCATTCATTTTTATGATTTTAAATGTCTTATGAATTCTGAGAACTCTCAAATGTATATCTATAATCCAAACCTCACTCCCAATTTTAGGGTCACCGTCCCAACCACCAGTCCAGCATCCCTAGTTTATATGCCCCCGCAAAGACCTCTAGACTTATTACTCCTACTACTTACTTGGCCTCTCATCTGACCACCTACTAGATGTCTCTAGACAACACATCTTCCAGCCTTCTTTACTTCAGTTAATCACATAACCAGACACCCCATTTGGGGGCCTTCTCTTACAACCCACATTCGATACATCATCAAATTCTGTAGGTTCTACCTTTGAAACAGTTGGAGTACATCCAGCCCTTGACCACTTCTTACTTGCTCCACTGTCACCATCCTGACTCAGCCCCATTCTTCTCACCTTTAATTCATCGTTTCATCAACCTCCCAGCTGGTCTCTCCGTTTCCTCTCTTACTCTCCCCTCCCCCAGTTCATACTCAATACAGCAGATACAACAGCCAGTATAGAAATCCAGTTAAGTCTTAAATCAGATCGTGTTATTTAGCTTCTGAAAATTCTCCCATATCGTCGCATCTGTACATCTTTGTAGTTGTCTACAAAATCCCACGGGACCTGCCCCCAGTAATTCTCTGTGAACTCACCTCCTTGGTTTACCCTCTCAACCCCTCTATTCCAGCCTTGCTTGCCCCAAGCATGCTCAGCGTGCTTCCTCCTGTCTTTACACTACTATGACCTTGACCTCAACCTTGCGTCTTCTGGGCTTGCTCTTTTCTTTCCTTTAGGTCTCTGATCAAATGTGGCCTATCTGATGAGGCTTTTGCTGACATTTCTATATACAATTGTTGCCCATCCCTGACACTTTTTAGTACCTTTTCCTGAGCCTGTTTTATTTTTCTTCATAGCAGTTATCATAATATGTTCACATAAATTCATCTACCAACACATAGAGAGATAAGTTTATTATATGTACCTTCCCACAGAATGTAAGCTGTTTGAGAACAATGATTTTATCTGTTTTGATTGCATCTTAAATATCAAAGCTTAGAATAAAAAAAACCCACAGAAATAGTGCAGAAGATTCATAAATACGTCTTTTTGTAAAAATGAATAAATGAATGAATTGTTTCTATTCTCATTGAGTCAGAGTTTAGGAGGGAAGATGGACATCATAATTCCATAAACTTCCTCACGAACAATTTAACATTTGCAATTCTGTTGCTTTAAATTAGTCTTACAAAAATTACAAAACTTAAGTATCTGTTAAGGCTATATTTAATAAAATATCTTAAATATAAGATAAATATAAAACAAGAGAATTTCCTGAGACACTCTGTAGAAGCAATATGCACGTTCACATCCAGTGTACATATAGCAAATACGTACATATGACTTAAAACTTATGATCTCTGTTATTTATTAGAACTTATCACCTCTAGCTCAAAACTCAGTGAGTGAAATTTGTGTGCTACTAATTTGAAGGATCTCCAGCTCCTTCAAATTCTGCTCTACAAGTTTGAGTTCCCTTGTATGTGTTATTCCCTTGTGTTTTTTTCCTCCCCAAGATTCATGGGCTTCTGCCTGAATCCTGGATTAAGATACAAGATATAAGAAGTAAAAATGGGGGAGTTGATAATTGGCCCAGCAGCAGCCCACACTTAATTGCGATGATGAGTCACATCTTAACGTAGACAAAGTTGTCCTTTGCAGAACTCTAGGCATCCACACTGTCACAGGCAAGGCAAAATAGGGGGAAAGGAAATGGGCAAATACCTTAAAATAGTTAAGAGGATTGCCAACCCTGCAACTTAGCCTTAAAGAAATTCTCCAGCTGCACCAAAAATGAGGTGTTTCTCTTTGGTTTTCAAAGCATAGAGTTAGATCAACTGCTGAGAGTGAACACGGGAATTACAGTGTGAAGTTTGGGGAAAAAAGAGAAGGTGTGAAATACCCATCTTGGAGAGTAGGAGACCAAGATGATGAGAGTAGGGTAATATGTATTCTGTGCTACTTGGAGAGTCTGTTAGAAGTGTGAAATCACAAAATTAAAGCAAAACCAATCTTCTAGGCTGTGTGATTTTCTCCAGTCATGTTCACAAGTTTGGTAGTACAAGCACACAGGTTTATTTTATCTAGGATTGGGATTTTGTGAAGAAGGAAGAAAAGGGCAAGTGGGTTGAAGTAGGCCATATTAGAATGATTTGAATGATGAGACCTGGGATTCAAGCAGAACAAGGAGACAAGTAAGGGCAGACATGAGGGTCAGCAGTATTTTTGGGTAGGTCACAGAGCTGCTGCAGCAAGAGTCCTTGAGCAAGCCACCTGAAAGGATAATTACGGCGACATATCCCTGGCACAGGTCTGCTTTTGAAAATGCTATCCTTTTAGGTAGTTACGACAATCAAAATACTATTGTACTCAATATAAAAGAAGGAAAGTGCCCGGTTCCCATTAGCAGCAAAGCAGTCCTAGAACCTTGCTTTTCTCTGAACCGGCTGTTGGTGTCTTAATCGGCTTGCTTCTACTGCTAGTTGGAATCCTGGAGAGCTAATAACCCAAAGTCTCTCCCCTCAACACTTAATGCTGGCTTGACCTCACCTCCAATAACACCCCAGCTCCTTTTACCCGAAATCTTAGCTCAGGAGAGTGTTGGGAAAAAGACTTCCAATGATTAAGCACCGACTACATGCTGGATTTTATGTCGGGATACACACAGACATGTATCTACACACACAACACAGTAACTTACACGCAACAGATATTAAAGATTTTGTTGACAACAAAATGAACGGATGCTATTTTATTTGCCAACAGGTAGAGATTTCCATTTGTCGTTTGCTCACCAGAGCATGCATTGAACTCAAAATTAGTGACTACTTTTCTTTCCAGAAACTCTTTGAAGAAATACAGTAGTTGCTATCACTTGTGGTGTTCAGTTTAAAAAAATTAAATTAGAAATACATTTTAAACCTCTGCAGGTTAAAATGAATAACAAAAAGCATTCTAATCAAAAGCCCCATGATAAAATATTTAAGCTCACAACTGGCTTCACTCAAGCTTAGAAATAAAATAACCTAATGGAAGAGGTGGTACCGTATAATCCCCTTCCTGGGATTCATTGCGTCTTGCCTCTCAGAGAGGACAGCTGGTAGAGAGAAAATGGAAGTATTTCAACAGCAGGTTTGTCATCTCATAAGCCAGCATTATTTACTTTAAACCTTGCACTAAGAACACAACCACAGAGAATTGTCAATGAATAGTTCATTGGTATGCAAAGGAGATTGTCAACAATTTGCTAATATTTAAATGGAAGATTATCCTGAAAATAATTATAGGGACAGACTCTTCAAAGAATATTTTATTGGCAGGTTTAAAAATTAGCATTCAGTAATGAGATTTGCTTGTAGACTGGGGGAGAAAATATTAATTGAAAGAAAACAAGAGTGATTAGTGTGTTTGGGGCCTAGAGAAGGGCTGGAGAAATTTGAACATTTTTATAAAGGATGAGAGCAAATGCATTATATACACTTGCTACTTTTGCTAAAATTAAATAAACTAATATTTTTTTAAAAAAGATAACCTAAGCTGTGGCTATCTTTTGGGGCAAAGCTAAAGAAACAGAGTCCTAGTTTCTGTATAAACTCAGTTCTCATTGTGGCCAAAGTGTATATTCTTGTATCTGCATCCCTGGTTTCCTGAGTGTGTCCCATGCAACACCCATATCAAGAGACAGGATGATGGACCATGTTGAAGACCCCGTATGTTTTAACCTTCGTTTGAATACTTACAGAATGCATCTAAAAGGCTCTGAGATTTCCTGTAGTAAACACATCTGATGACTTTTATTTTAACACACACACCTGCAAAGAAAACACTCAATTCTTTTCTTCACTCTGCCACACTCACGCTCCTGACACCAGGCAGGTGGATTTATTCCCCACACCAAGCAGTTCTCTGCAACACCAGCTGGCTGTCCTACAATTCATTTCAATTCTGACACTAATCCAGGAGCCCACAAAGAGTCACCTCATTAAAACAAAAGACAGTACCATTGCCCAGAAAATTCCAACGGCTTTAGGACCCCTGTGCCAGGAACCAGGAGCAGAGACAAATGTATATATGTTCCTATTATTGCACAACATGATTCCCATCTTATTTGACAATGCATTTATGCATCTATCCATTCATTCATTCACTCACTCACTGCATAAAACCTTTTAACTTGTGAAAACAGCGCTACCTGTAACATACCACAGATAAGAATGGACTGGAACATGCTGGGATTTTCCCTTGACACATTTTGTTATAACTTCCAGGCCACATCATACCATTTAACCTTCAATCTTATGGACCTGTGGAAAAGCAAAGTAAGAGAGAGCAAATGTGGCTGGTGAATCTCAGCAAACCTTATTAGTCACTTGAACCACCATGTGCCGTTAGAGTAATGTCTTACTTCTGATCGGATGCAGTTATTTTCACAAGCATTTTAAGATCCTAAATTAGAATAGTTTTCAAACCTTCCTACTCATCGCATCTCCCTCCTAATGTGGCCTCTTCACCTTGCCCATCCATACCCATGTAATGGGATAGAGGGTATTGGGGTGTTGGGGGCAGCGGCCCCTACCTGGGAGGAAGCTGACTGAGGCAGCCTTTGACCTAGGAGGTCTCACTCTGTCCTTGGATAAACCAGACAAGCCTTGTTGAGTTTTTATGTTGTTCTCTGATTAATTTCAGTTTTGTTGGGGGGAGTCTAGATTTTGCCTTATTCTGGAGGCAAACAATGAGTGAAGCTACTTTTCACTGTTAACAGCCACATTGGCTGTAGGTGGGTCTACATCCAGAGACCTGTTTGTTGAACAGAGATGTTCTTAGTGTGCTGTGAAGAAAAGTAAAGAAAGAAAGAAAGGAAGGTGGCCGGAATTGGGATTTAGGACTTGGCAGATGTTACCTTACCTACAGCGCGGTTCACAGTGAGATAACAGAAGGTCCTATAATGAGGATAATGCTTTGCAAATGTAAAACCGATCCACTTTAATTTACTCCCGAGGCACGCCCCTACACAGTGATCCACCTCCTGGGGCAATCCTGAGGCCCCTATTGCTTTGTGAAACGTGTGTGTGCCTTTTAGGGTGAGAGAAGGATGACAACAGTGGAAAGGCCTAGTGAGGGGAGCGGGAAAGGGATACCGGAGGCGATGATGAAACCACCAGGGCTGAGGGCACTTTAGGGCACTCTGGAAGGAGGTGTCTAACAAATCACCCCCACTTGCACCTGGGCAGCCACATCCCATGAACTGGACAGCAAGGCTTTGGTTAGGCAGAGGGAGGGCCTCTTTTGCCTTCTCAGAGCGAGCCCCTGTTCCTCACTACCAGAGCGTGCCAGCTACCCTGGTTTCTCTCCTGCAGTGTGGAAACTGTTGTAAGCTAGAAGAAAATGCTGAGAGGACCAGATACTGCAGACGTTGCCAAGGATTTGGAGCAAAGCTCCTTCTCACGTGGTCATCATATTTAGGGGTGAAGGGTTTTTTCTCACCCCACTGTTACGGATGTTTTCCTTCCTGGCGTTTTCAAGCTGCATGATCACACCAGAAGTGACCTCACCAACAGACCTCAGCAGTAAACACCAGCAGAACATCTGAGAAGGATACACTTCACTGTCCTTCAGTTCACTGGGTAGCCCACAAACAGAAGCTCCCTGGAAGCGAAGACCTGGGAGGATGCAGGATGCTTCCGGTATCACAGGACCACAGCTCTCTCTTCTCCATCAACACAAGATCATGTCACTCACACCTTCTCTCATGCTTCATTGGGGGATGGAGGGCTGGCAGGCAAAGCCCTGAATGACAGTGCTTCTAAACGGATACTACTACCTAAAAGACGTTCCTACTCTCAGTATCTCCACCACACCACCAGAACATCTGATCTGCTAGCGTAGAATCCCACTCAACACTGTCTCAGACCTGGGGACCCAGTTTATCACAAAGGAGAGGCAACAACGAACACAATTATCATGTACTTCAAATCAATGGCAAGTGACCAGCTGAAATACAGGACATCAGAACGTTGGGCTGGTGTGTTCCAGGATGCTGTATATGCACACCAACGGCATATATTTTAGGCAGTGCCCCAAGAGTTAGCACACATGGGTCTGTGTTCCAAGCGGTCACAGTAAATAGGCCCTTCTCAAAAAACAAACACCGATATCTCATTTCTGGAGCTTGTGCTTCCCAACCTCGAAACCTTAGGCTTAGCTGACAGAGGTCTTAGTTTTTAATAAGAGACGGCCCCTACTAGGCTCCAGGGTAAGGGAACCACTGAACTGAAAACTACAAACCACACCCTGTCATTTAGGGCATGTGAAAGACACAGCAGACAAAGCTGGTGTTACTTTATTGGTGGTGGTCACTGACCCTGATGACTTTGATTCTCTAGGGTCATTGCTTAACCAGTGTGTCTGTAACCCAGGAAAGCCACTGGAGTAGCTCTCATTCTGTTATATCCAAGGACAGATAACACTGAGTAATTACAGCCACCATGGCTCCCCATGAGATGACAATGACAGCCTCAGAGAGTCATGCTCAGATCAGCCCACTAAATACACTTCCTAGACAGCCAAAGTGCTGGATGAGGACCTCTGGAACGGTTGATGGAGGAGGAGACGTTGAGAAACAATTGCAAGTTTGGGGATAGAGGTAGAAAGGGGGTAGTTTGCTCCACTTCACCTAAATTAAATCTTATTTGGAGGTTGAGGCTGACCATGACCTTGAAGCTGACCTTTGGGGCTAAAGAGGTACAGTGAATCTGAGGCTGTGGAAGGGAAGGTCATAGGGCATGATCCCTGCCTCACACCTTCCCAGGTAAAATTTTAGGGCTTTGGTGACCCCCTGGTTTCTGTTTTATTCTCCCTTTTCCGGCAGTATCCTGGTCTGGACTGAGAAGACTAAAGAGGCTGGTTGTCACCTCAGGCATCCAGAGTGTCCTGACTTAGTTGAATTCACACTGATGGGCCGTCAGAGTCCAAGGCCTCCCCTTTGCTTGTCTTTTTGCAGGGGAGACAAAGCAGCCCCAGTCAGGACGCACGTTCGACGTTTTGTTTCAGAAAATTGAAAATAAGGCGGAGGATTCTAATAGTGGCTGGAGTCTAAATACTCAAAAGTCTGAGCCCCAAAACCAAATTCAGGGCACAGAAATGACATTCTGGTAAATGGCATTGATTCCAGAGGTCAGATCTGTGCAAAAATGTAATCTAAATGGAAATAGGCCAAGTCAAGAAAAGTACAGAGGCCAAAAAATTAAAATGAACACCAGAATATATTATTTATATTATATATATATATATATATATATACATATATATATATATATATATGTTTGTTTGTTTTTAACAGAAAACCTCAAATTCTCAGTGACCTACAACAATGCATCTTTTTTTCCCTTGTTTGGCAGGGACTAGTCTGATCTCATCTGAGTCCCATGAACTTGTCTATAGGCTACAGGTAAGACCTGGTTTTATTCCACACGTCTCATTCTGAAGTCCAGCCTGCAGAGGCAGTGACCACGTGACGTTTGTCCTTTGGGGGGATCATAGCAGCATAAGAGGACCCAAGAAACCATACAAATGTTTATAGTCTCTACCCATGTCATGTTCCTTCACATTCCATTGCCCAAAGCAAGTCATGGCCAAGCTCAAAGTCAGTGGGACAGAGATATATATTCCACCCCAATTGGTGAGAGAGAGAAGTATTTGCTGAGTAATAATCTAACCTATCACTGCTGGGCAAATGGTGGCTTTCTTGACCAATCCTTAAGAAAAGATGGGCACATGGTATTTGTGTTTGTGCAATTGACTTAAAAAACTATTGCCCACGCTAGATCCATCCTCAGATTTGGAGATCCAGCAACTCAACTTTGTCACTTCAACAAAAATGAATCGAACTTTCTGTGACTCAGCTCTACCGAGACCAGTATACACATCAGGGTGCCAGTTTATTAACTTATTAGGAATTGACTATTTTTGCTAAGTAACCTGGACATTTGTTTTGATTGATCAGAACCTTTTCTTCTTAAAAGCAAATCTATTAGGGTGTCATTTTAATAACAACTTCTGGCTTGGCAAGTGTGTGAATTCAGAGTAGAATTCAGTGGGATGGTGCCTCACCACTCATGACCTTCGCCTATAGATCCCCGATATAGAGAGAAGCTGCCCCTGGCTAAGCAGGCTTGTTGGGTGTTGCCTGTCTCAGCCTCAGAATACACAGCACCAACTGAATTCTGTCACTTGGACTCATGTTTACCACCCTGCTCCTTATTGAAATGATCTTTCATTATATATCTAAAACAACTCATTAAGCTGGAGGTCATATTCCCAGCTCAAGGGCTAGTTTGTCTATTTCTGAGAACACATTCTGTATATCAGAGCATCCATATGAGCTGCTTTCATTTGTCAAACTCTCTGAATTATAAAGGTGTCCATTTTCATCCTCCATAGTAGCTATGCATATTAGTTAATGATTTATATTTCTTGTATATTCTGGATCATTGAGATTTCAAATATTCTGTCTCATTGTTCTATTGTATACTTCTATTTTGGCTTTGGTAAATATGGTTCCTCAACATGGAAAGAGAACTGATTTGGGGGCAGTGATTATTTTTTCAGTTCTGACTTTTGTATGATGTCTATACTGATATCATAAAATAGCCATTGAAATATTACTTGACATCTGGCTTAATGCTACTGTTCCGTAATATGGTACAAATAAGTCCTTGGCACTTGAGAAAGCTGAGTGAACATTTTGAGTATCTCTTTTCTAATTTGTAAATTGGGGGGAAAAAATACCTGCTTTGCTTGCTGTATAGAAATATTGAAAAGGAAATTAGATAATGTATGAAACACAGTTACTTGGTCCATGAGAGGACTCAGTAAAAGATTGATGAATCTGATTATGATTTTGCAGTGTTCCTATGAACTTTCAAGCAATGTATATTATGAAGTAAAATGATTAAACTCTGTTAGGTATTGAGTGTTGTTGTTTTACATGATCCCTCTGTTTCAAAGGCCTTTTTGTCAGGCGATCAAATTAGGTTTTTTCTCCTTCCTTGTCCTTTGTTTTCTAGACCTTTTGTACTTATATATAGAAAAATCTTCATTGATTTATACCTATTGTTCCATTCATCAACAAATGACAATTC
Organism: Phocoena phocoena; assembly: GCF_963924675.1. Classification (NCBI taxonomy): domain Eukaryota; kingdom Metazoa; phylum Chordata; class Mammalia; order Artiodactyla; family Phocoenidae; genus Phocoena; species Phocoena phocoena. The sequence goes on from NC_089235.1 coordinate 75,839,064, forward strand.
AAGCCAGCAAACAAAAGGAAAAGAAAATATCAAAGATTGAACAATAGACCCAATTTTAATTTTACTGCAAAATCTCCCAAAGGGAGGTAGCAACAAAAATGCCACTTTGGGCATCAGCAATGTGCATTTTTCTAATTCCTTCTTCTATCATGATCTTCCCTGGTTCATTTTAATCCTGATGGAATTCTCTATAATGGTCACTAAATTTCAAAGTACTGCACAATTAAGGATTAGTTAACTATTAGACCATATAACGCCACTCTGATTTATGCAAGCTTCATTAAAATCTTTTTCAGCTAAGATCTGAGGGGAATATGAAATGCATCAAATTTAAGAATCTAAATCAGTTTAATGAGATTTTTTCCTTTCTTGAATTCCAGTTATGTGCTTGCGTGGTGCTAGATACTTCAGAGAATGCAAAGAACTATAAATGGTCGTTAATGATGACAAAAGGAGGAAATTTGGTATTTAGACAAGAGAAACGAGTTTAAATGTATGGCAAGAAAGGGGGAAGGTATTTTTTACATTAGCATAGTGGTGGAATGTAAAAGTTTTTGAGTCAGACTGAACTGGGAAGTTATGCAATCTTTCTATTTTAACCATGTATTAGTTTTCTCTTGATGTGTAGCAAATTACCACAAGCTTAGCAGCTTAAATCAATATCTGTTTATTAAATCTCAGTTCTGTAGATGAGCTGGGACTTCCCTGGTGGCGTAGTGGTTAAGAATCTGCCTGCCAATGCAGGGGCATGGGTTCGAGCCCTGGTCCAGGAAGATCCCACATGCCATGGAGCAACTAAGCCCGTGCGCCACAACTTCTGAGCGTGCTCTCTAGAGCCCATGAGACACAACTACTGAGCCTGCATGCCACAACTACTGAAGCCCGCGTGCCTACGGCCCGTGCTCAGCAAGAGGAGAAGCCACCGCAATGAGGAGCCCACGCACCCTAACCCCACTCGCCGCAACTAGAGAGGGCCTGCGCACAGCAACGAAGACCCAATGCAGCCAGAAATAAATTAATTAATTAGAAAAAGAAAACAAAAGAGTCAGTTCAGCTGGACTCTGCTTGGAGTCTTGAAAAGCCAAAAACAGGATATTGAATGACTAAGCTCTTATCTGGAAGCTCTGGGGAACAACCCACTTCCAAGCTCATTCAGGGTATTGACAGAAGTCAGATCCTCGTGGTTGTAGGACTGAAGCCTCTTTTTCCTGAGGTCACTGGCTGTCAACTGAAGGTTCCCCTTTTTTCCTAAAGACCATTCACATTCCTTCTCACAAACCGGCCATGGCACATCCAGTCCTCTCCTGTTTCAAATCTCTCTGACTTCCCTTTATGCCTTCTTCTTCTACCACATCCAAAGAAAATCCCATGATTTTAGGGCTCATATGATTAGGTCAGGCCTGCCTGAAAATTCCTCTATCTTTATGTCAACTGATGAATAATCTTAATTACATCTGTACAATCTCTTCACAGCAGTGTCTCATTTTTGGTTTGATTGGGTAATCAGAAAAATAGATTCTTGGTAGCGGGCATCATTGGAATTTTGCCTACCACAAGCTATGAAATGGGGTTAATAGAAGAATGTAACTCAGAGGATCCTTACAACGATTAAATTACATTACATAGGTAAAGAACTTATTATTAAGACTTAGTAAATTTAAGAAAATTTGGCCATTATCAGCATTATTATTGTCATTGTTATTATCACCATTACATTATGATTATTATTAAATTCATATTTGAAAGTTTGGAGAAATCCTAAATAGGCCTTCAAAGTATATTGCTATTTTATGCTATGGTTTGCTTACTCTAGCAGGGAGTTATTACAGATAGAACCAAAGCTACACCATCCTATATGTATACTGAGGATATATACATATACATATATATTTATGTTATATTATATTATATGCCAGTTTGTACCCTATCTTTTCAGTTTTTTTTTAAGTTTTCTGATGAACTGAATACTTTTCATTTTTTTAAGTGAAACATACATTAAAATAAAATGATGAAGAATTATATAACATGCAAATAATAATCAAAAAAAAGCTAGAATGGCTATATAAATTTGAAAAATAGACTCCTGAAGCAGTATTATTACCACAATAAGGAAGGACTTTCATAATAGTAATAACCAAATGATAAATGCGTAAATAAGCAAAAAAAGAAAATAATCCTAAACATATATGAACCTAAAAGCAGAGCTTCCTTAAACATGACGCATAGAACTGAGAAGAGCAAAGGACGAATGTCCAAAATTACATATGAGCACTGCTAACACTCATGTCTGCAACTGATAGAACACGTTGGTGGAAATCAGTAACTAAATTGACCTAATGTGTATTTATAGAAAACTGGGCCCAGCAATAGCAGAATACGCATTATTTGATTGCATGTGAGACACCCATCGGGAGAGACAATACTGAGGGCCACGAAACAAACTTGCGAAAATTTAAAATATTTGAAATCATACAAAGTGTGCTCTCTGACCCTGATGGAATGAAACTAGAAATCAATAACAGAAAGAGAGCTGCAAAAAATCCTAAGTTTGCAAATTAAACAGTAAACTTAAAAAATAACACGAGTCAAAGAAGTCACATGGGAAATTAGAAAATATTTTTAACTGAACAAAAGTGAAAATCTAAGAAAGCAAAATTTGTTGAAAATAGCTAAAGCAGGTAAAACTTCAGTTCCAGCTCCAACAAGTAAAGTGCTTGGCAGTGACTGCTCCTGTCCCCCAGACAGCAAAATCTTAAAGAAACTGAAAATCAGAAACTTAGCTTGGACCCATCAGGGACTGAGGCTGCAGAGCAAATTACCACCATGAACTCTGGAAAGATAAGTGAATTCAGATTCACAACTGAGATTTGCTTAATCAGAGCGGAAGCTAGTGGAGCTGAAACTTGTAGGAATTCTTAAATGGTAATTTCAGTGAACTCCTGGCTATAGAAAAAATCGATACACCTAGCCAGGCTTAACCAAGAAAAAAAAAACAAGAGAAAATAAAAATTGCTAATATCAGAAGTTTGAAAAGGCATTCATCACCACCGATCCCATGGACAATAGAAGGATAGTGAAGGAATACTGTAAGTGCCTCTAATACCCATAACTTGAAAACTTAGATGAAATGGGCTAATTCTTTGAAAGATGCAAACTACTAAAACTCATACAAGGAGAAATAGCTAATATTAATAGTCCTATATTATTAAATAAATTGAATTGATAATGTCATTTTTTTTTTTCAAAAAGAAAGCACCAGGCCCAGATGATTTCACTGGTGAATTTTACCAAACATTTAAGAAAGAAATTGTACCAATTCTTCACAATCTCTTCAGATATTAGAAGCAGAGGGGCCATTTTCTAACTTAATATCTGAGGCCAGCACCACCCTAATACCAGAAACAGATAGAGGCATCCTAATGTTTCAAGTAAGTTAATGTGTATAAACCACTCAGAACACTGGCACAGAATTAGCTCTTCACTGTTTGCTACTAACATTCTTATTAATCTAGAATTTACTTATATCGGCAGGTATTTGGAGGACTCCTAAAGGCAGGTTGGAGTCACTGAAGTATTTTAAGCAAAGAAGTTGTGCAGGGCTATGTTTTCATTTCAGGAATAAACACAATCCGTCTAGCAGCAGTGATTAGCGGCAGTAGAGAGGCGCAAGATGAATTACTGAGAAGGGCTTAGACTCTTTAGTCGTGGTCCAGGACGGAAAGAATGAAGGCTGGCGTCAAAACCGCACCCTTGGGAGAGGGGTTGTAGCGAGGAGACAGTTCTGAGAGATGTTCTGCCCTAGGAAAGAGTAAATATTCTGCGAAGAATGAACACGCCTCCAAGGCAATTCTGTATAGCTGCAAACATGGCTGTGGAGCGACAGCTTTGTAAATCACTGCAGTGAGACGCTGCAGGAGCTTGAAGAATCAGAGCGTGAATGTAAACCTCGGTGATCCCTGACGTAGGCATCCGAAATCTTTGGCATGAGACTCGAAGGTCGGCCAGGGAACACACAGAAACAGAGAAGAGAGGGACAGAGCTGCTTTCCATAGCCACGTGATTTTTGCAAATCTCAGCAACGTGCAAACAGAGACCCATGGCGATCCCTAGTGTGCCCCTCTATCCTGGACACATGGTCTAATCAGCCAGGATGGAGGTACGAAGCGAGGAGATAGTAAACACACACAACTATACTTCAATCAGAAGAAAATAAAAAGTAAACACATATTGACGCTTTCTCTAATGCCCACTGTAGGGCTGAAGATTTCCCCCAAATATCCAGCACTGCTTAACAACGTACTCTCTTTATCAGATACACAGTGACTAATCTGAAAGGAAGCATTTGGTTCAATACCCTCATTTTTGCGGGGAGAAGAAGTGAAGGGTCTAGACGTGACTTATCCGGAGTCATCCACCCTCCAGAGGCGGAGCTGGGAACCCACCGTGTTGATGCTCTTTCTGCTGTTCCTCCTGAGCTCCTTTTTCCCTCCCTTGGCTGTTTTGCTCCTCTCCTCTCCGTCCCTTCCACCCATCCTTCCTGGAATGTCTGATAAACATTACACAACGGAAGACGTCGTTCTACATGCAAGTCTGTCTGAAGTTATTTCAGACAGGATGTTGTCAGCTGAATCACAAAAGGGACAGTCAATGAAGACCCTCAGGCATGAAGGGCATGTGTGAGTTTCCCCCACAGGTAAAGAAGCATGGATCTCAAGCCAATCAGCATCCCGCATCACAATTCCCTGAGTATCCACTTCGGGTACCAGGAGCCTGTCCTCCCTGTATACCTAATCAGTCACTTCCTCACGAGATGCCTGGGAGATGGGGCCTGCCATTGAGCATTCCTTCCTGCCCTGTTTCCGCCTAGCAGTCCCCCTGCATGGTGTTTGCTGCCTTTGTGAACAGAGGCACATTGGCCAGGTAACGTTACCCCCTGCTGGGTGCTGTCAGCACTGCTATTCCCGTCCTCAGGCCCCCAGCGGCTGTCCAGCATGCCATGATCCCCCCAGACCAGCAATCTTCACTCTTCTCTTCCAGACGCAGGAGGAGGCTTTTCTCATCAGCATGTATCTCACAGGCAATTTTCACAACAGACCTTGAGAGGCCCGGAAACAGCAGGCTTCTCTTTCCCTGTGTGCGCACAGGAGGCCGGGCTCAGCAATGGCCCAGGACAGCCCGATAGCAGATCCTTGAGAACAGCCCCTTTTGGGGCAGTTTAAAACATTTTCTACTTTTTCACTATTATAACTCTTCAGGTATTATTTATTATGTTTATTTTCTTTGTGTTCATCTCGTCGTTTCAAAAATGATGTCCTGTTATTTATCATTCTTTCATGAGTTCTGTCACCTAATTTCTGAGGTTTTCATAAATTCTGACATACATTGCCCTGCACGTCTTGTATGCATTTCTTGATGTGTTTTAGCCTGTTTTGAAACAGTGTTAACAGTTTTGATCTTTCTGACACATTGGCTTTGTCTGTGGAATGCTATCCTGCTCCCTTTTCTTCTGTATCTTATAGTAACTCTACAGAGATGCGAGTTTCAGATTGTTCAGATTGTTTATTTTGAAGTAAATTTCGTTCTTCTGAAGTTTAAAAGTTCAGATGGATACTCTCATTTCTCGAGCCTCTCTCTTCTGTAGTTTCCCTGTAATATTAAAAATGTAAAGTTTGCTTTCTGATCACCCAGAGAGGTCTTTGATTTTATGACTCCTCATTGTAAAAGCTTAAACTCAGTGACCCCCTCAAATGAGCCTTTTCTACATCTCTCTCCCCACCGACCTTCTCTTTTTCATCTCGCTCTCATGCCAGGCCTCTTGTGAGTGCCTTGGATGCTAAAAGAAAAACGCCGGGATGATTTTGTTCTCAACTAACCAAATAAAGGATTTTCGTCAACATATCCAATTATTTTCTTTTAGTCCTAGCTTTCCTGCTTCCATATACTATTAGAGAGAGAAGGCAAGTAGGAAACTAGGCATTTAGAAAAGAACTTGGGCAGCATCTCCAGCGGAAGGAAGATGAGGGTCTGGGCTGAGATGTAGCAGGAGAACGTTTGCTGAATCCACAAGGCGTTGAATCAGGGTGATTAGTCCCAGGTTCAGTGGCTCCTTCCTCCTCGCGGGCCTCCCTTCTCCTTTACATCCTGCTCTCCTTCTTTGGGTGTCCACCACCGAAGTCTCTCCTCACTCACCCCAGTGATGATGTAATTTCTTGCCCTGGCTTAGACTTTATTCTCTTCATTATCATTGTGTTTTTATCTCTTTGGCTCTCCAACCATTCAGGCAAGGGTTCCAAAGAATGGTTTGTTCTGCTTTCTGGTTTTATGTCTTTTTGTTACACCACTGGGCAGACTTAAAAACCCAATTCTTTAACATCTCTAAAACACTCTGCAAATACCAGCTAACCGATTCTCACCTTGGCCCTGGGAGGCTGGGCGAGTGTGATTGTTTCCGAGAGCACTGGACTGGGAAGGTTTAAGGTATGTGCTTGAGTTTGCAAGATAAAGCAGAGAACAAATGCATCGTTCACAGTGGGACCGTTCCTGACAGATCACTACCCTTGAAAGCAACCGGTGGAAAAGAGGAGGGTGGAGGTGGGTCCAGGGAAGTCAGAGGACAGTTTCATGGTCTTGGGCAAGGTACATCAGGGACATGGGTGTAATTATATGTTCATGTATCTCTCACCTGTTGGGTGATCCTTGAGGACATGGGTGGAGATGTACTCATTTTACCATCATCACAGTCTGTGATGCATAGTATGTATTTAGTATTTAATAATATATGTGTCTGACATGTAGATGGTGCTAGAAATACAGATTTCTTAACCTTCCTAAACTCCACCTGACTAGAGCATAATGGGTAGCACTAGGTACATTTAATTTTCATGTTTATTTGTGAGCTCTGGAGTCGGCCTAATTCCACGTCTTGGCTTCATCATTTATATGCCTTGCAATCTTGGACAGATCACTGAGCCTTACTAAGCTTTATTTTCCATCATTTGTAGAACAAAAGAAAACAACAAAAATATATTAATAGTACCTATTCATGGGGTTGCTGTATAAGGGGAACTGAAATTATTAGACCAGAAACTGGTACGAGGTAAGTACTCAGTTCTTCCCTGTCTTGAATACATGCACTCACAAAAGCATTATTATTTTTATTTCCCCTCCCTGTGTCTAGTACAGAGAGTCATCAGATACTGAACGTGAAGCATACGTGCTTTTGGAAGCTTACTGCCTCCATCCGACAGTTAAAAATAACTGATTTGTGACCACCTAGAGGGGTGGGATAGGGAGGGAGGGAGGGAGATGCAAGAGGGAGGCGATATGGGGATATGTGTATATGTATAGCTGATTAACTTTGTTATACAGCAGAAACTAACACACCATTGTAGAGCAATTATATTCCAATAAAGATGTTAAAAAATAAAATAAATAAAAATAACTGAGTGCTACTAAGGTAAACCATACAGCAAACTTCAGGGGACAAATCTAAATTGTTTCGACTAATAAAATTCTTATAAATAAATACAAAATATTTTTGGCTGGTCGGACAAATGCTTTTTGTTGCCACAAAAGTTCTTAGGGTAGGATTTGCCTTATGCAAACCTTAGAACAATGTGTGTAGCAGCGGTTTGTTGATACCTAGTAGGGGACTCTCGCCGTAGATTTTCATTAAGTGTTTACCGACCATTAGGGATATTCATTTGGCAGTAGTTTTCACTAATAGCCACTTGAGAATAATAGAAGAGAAAAAACATGTGCTCAGTGTTTCACATGGAGGCGGTCAGAATGTTTACATCCTATTCAGACTTGCTGAAATCTTGAGTCAAACTTTTACACTCATAGATATACAAGTTGTCCTACTGATCTGAAGATTACTTTGAATACATCAAAAGCCAATTGTACCTATTCTTTTATTCTAAAATGTCTTCTTTATTTTGAAATCCACAGAATTTAAAATGTTTTATTAGTTCTCAAACCACCAGATGTCGCATATACTATCTTATTTTTAATTTAATTTGTTTTCTTTTTTGTGGCACCGTTTCTCCTAGAGATCCGTATGGCATTCTCCTCACAGGGTTTAAAGAGCCTAAGCATTTGGTTCAGGTGTATTTGGAGACACATGTAACACTACTTGGAGAATGGAGAGAACTTACACTGTTGCATAACCAGAATTGGAGCTTCACTGGCAAAAGAAAAAAAAAAATCAAGTGGAAAGTAGAAAACAAAGTGTATCTCTAGTACCTATATTCTAGGCTGTCACTTTGATAATTCTGATTCAGACTTCTGATACATTGCAGGGAATATACAAGAGGGCAGAAAAAACAGAGTTTTAAAGAAAACGTCAATAGTGTATTTCTCAGAAGCAGATTATGCAGGAAGTATGCAAATTACTTCTTGGATTCCTTGCTGAAGCAGGAACTGAGAATAGCAAAGGCCATGTGAACGAGGAACAATCTCTCAATTATCTCATCCTTAAAGAAGGAGGAGAAAAAGGAATCTAAACATTTAGCAAAGAGAACCTGAAATCTTTGCTAGAAGGGTCATTTATGTGGGTGTGTTCCTCTGAAACCATTGAAACAAAGCTCTTACATCTTAAATTTGAGTGCCATGATAAGATTTTACGCTGGATGGAGGGAAGTTTAATCTCTTAGATTGCTTTATCCCATTCTTGGTTTTGACATATGAGGGGTCTCATAAAGCTTTTAAGGGTTGCTTACTTATACTTTGGGGGTACACTGCCACCAGGACGAGCCTTGTTTTGACTACATTTCCTTGATCTTGGTATTACTGTCTTAAATAGGCAGGCTTCCCATAGGTAATATCAAATGTTTAAAAGAAAATACATTGTTTTTATTATTCCATGTATTTATAGTTTAAAGACTCAGATTCAATATTCTCTGTTTCTATTATTAACTTGTACATATCTCTGTTGTGCAAACACATTTTTTTTTTTTTTTTTTTTTTTTTTTTTTTTTTTTTTTGCGGTACGCGGGCCTCTCACTGTTGTGGCCTCTCCCGTTGCGGAGCACAGGCTCCGGACGTGCAGGCCCAGTGGCCATGGCTCACGGGCCCAGCCGCTCCGCGGCATGTGGGATCTTCCCGGACCGGGGCATGAACCTGTGTCCCCTGCATCGGCAGGCGGACTCTCAACACCTGTGCCACCAGGGAAGCCCGCAAACACATTTTAATTATGTTTTCTGCCTGATGAATTTCCAATTCCCTGTCTTTTATTCTAGGTAACCCTTGGATTTAGAAGAGGGACTGAGTCATGGAAGAATCTCAAATGGTGAGTAACTTGGTGGGAAAATAAAAATGGAATGACTTATTTAAATATCTAAAACTGTACTATTCCATAATCATCAATGCAACAATTTTACTTAACTAGACCCTCAAATACCTTAAGTCAATACTTTTTTCAGAGGTGTACCCAGAGCCTCAGAATGTTCATTGATTGAGACTTTAATTTTGCTTTTTAGTGAAAGCGAGGCCATGCTCTTCCAAGCTTAGTTAGATTAACTGTCATGCTTTTCCTCGTGCATGCCTCAGACTGGCGCTGGTTGAATACTGTTTCAGAGGTGGATGGTGGGTCTACACAGCAAATCATATTCTCTATCAGGCTCCTCTGATAAGAGGCTGAATAAGAATAGCCTCTGATATTGAGACCTTACAGTTTAGCTTGGGAATGGCTTTCACCAAAAATCTCACAATGGAAGTATGATTATTGACCAATGGAATGTAAGGATGGAACTAATTAATTAAATGGAGCTTGGATGGCAGCTGGATGGAATCCAAGAAAACAAAAACGAAAACAGAGCAACCAAAAACAACCAAGAACATCATTAAGCTGGTCCTAACAACTAGGAAAGAAGCAAGGGCTTTTTCAATAAGAGACAAGAGTGTGATCAAAGGTTAGGAAGTGTTGATTTCAACCCAAATGATTTATTAAGAAGAGGTTTTTTTGTTTTGTTTTGTTTTTTAAACAGAACAAGAAATCCAGAGTTTGAGCACTTCCTATTTAGATTAAAATCAAGAAGTTTGGCTTTTGACCTTGGGCCCTTCCTCCCTCATTTACTGGACACTACAGTAGTTTCTAGCCTCATATCATTACACAAATACGCCTGAATGCATGGGGAGTAAAATCATAGCCTTGAGCCTTCTTTAACGATCAAGGAAAGTGCTTCATGTCTATTGGTTGGATTTATGCCATATGCCCATTTTTATATCAAATGCAGGAAGTGGAAATGGAGCTGTTATTGACTCTAAGATTTCCCACCGGGGCTGGGTACGTCTCCTATAAAGAACACGGTACCTGAACAAGACGCGGGTTCCATCAACACAGAAGGAGTAGGTGTTAGGGTGACATGGGACTAGCTACTCGGGAGCATTCAAGAATGGATGAATGAAGGGTAAGGAGCAAAAGCTACGATAGGGGTATTTAAGGAGCTCTGAGCAATTCAACTTGTATAAATGATAGGATCTGGTCCAAGGGCCACACGTAAAGAGTTTGCATTCTGGGTTAAATAATGTGGGTCCCTAAATTCCTTTCTCTTCCACTGGTAAGAAAAATGTGGAAGTGGTAAGAATACGATTTTAATGACCTCCTTACGGTGTGGTTGATGCTTGAGATTTGCGATTGTATGTATTCTCACAAATATTAAGGGACAAGTATTATATTCACTTTTCACAGATGAAGAAAGTGACACGCAGATGCAAAGCCTCATCAGCTAGTAAGGAGCAGAACCGAGATTTAAAGTGAGGTTGGTTTGGCTCCAAAGCCTGGGTGGGTTCTAGTTCTGTGTAAGCCTAGTTACCTGTGCACACTCCGTTAGAGTTTTATCAAACCTAGGAGTAATGTATTGTATGAAACTGAGATCTTGTATTTTTCACGGCTCTCCTTGCCTCCGTGTAGGTGTTGAAATAGAGCTATGAAGCCCTCAAAAGGGGCTTTAACCAAAGGAAGGAGGGTGGACTCCTAGTGACAGAATGTTCTCCCTACCTCCCAGGAGTCTCCTTCTGGCCCATCATGGTGATGACATTTACATTTGTCTCTGTCTTCTATTTTAAGATCATCAGAGTATAAGAGCCTAGAAGGAATTAGGAAGGTGATATTCCTCAGACGTGACTATTCGAGGCACTTGTAGTCCTGGCAATCGGGGCGCTCCCCTGGGTCCCCTCTATCCTTCAGCAGCTGTACTGAGCTGGGCGAGAGGTCCATGGAGCCATGGGGCGCATGTCTACACTTACTGAGAACTCACTTCCTCCTTTTGAATCCGTGTCCGGAGACCCAGGTCTCTGAAATCCCTAACAGCTACATGCCCACTCCTAGGCCTGTGTGCATCACCTTCTAAAACTCTTTTCTTCAATAGACAGACTACCCCATAGGTGTGTGTACTTTTTAGCTTGAGGGGTAGAAAAAGGTGTTCGCTTTCAAATATTGGAGTGCTGAGAGTGGAGCTCGGGTTGGGTAGATGTGATCGCTTGTCAGTGAGTACGCTCACTGACATGAGATAGGATGGTACCCGGAGTCAAAGAAAAGGCACTAGTCTGAGACCTCTCTTGGCACCTTTGTTCCGTGCCCTCTGAATGCCAGGGGTGGGCCTAAGGCTACGGTCATAAAAGTGTAAGGCCAACAGGTCCGGGGAAGGCCCAGGGAGCCAGACGGAACCCCGCCAAAGTGGCTGATGCAACCGACACCTGACATTGCCACACCTCTCGGCCCCGGTCTTCCCGCTTCCCGAGGGGCGGAACCAACGGCTCTGAGGCTGATGCATCCGACACCTGACATTGCCACAACACCCGAGAGATTACCAAAAAAGGGCTGCTTCACACAGCAAGCACCTCCCCTGCGTCCGCCCCCATAAATTTTGTTCGCGCCCGCACCCGGGCGCGAACTTCTCTGGCACCTTTCTCTCGGACCAGTGAACCTCGCCCGGGAGCGTTCCCAAATAAAGCTTGTTTAAGCTCTCCTCCGTTTTTGGTGCCGTTCCTTACAAAAAGTTACGTTGATTAAGGCCTAGTACCTTAGTCGTGGTAAATAGCTAGCACTTACCTATCACTCCCTGTGGGCCAGGCTCTGATCTAAGCCCATTCAATATACCGACCCACTTAATCCTTATATCAACTCAGTCATAAAGTTTGTGAGGTGAATAAAACCCCTTGAGTTGTGCAAATTACAGCATGACTTGACAGTCCTGGAATTTTATGAATTAGGGCACTATTAAACACCCTCTTTTACAAATGAAGACACTGGGGCAATGAGATAAAGCAACTCACCCACAGACATGCGGTAAGATTTGTTCCCAAGCCATCTGCCTACAGGTCTGTGTTTTAACCATCTCACCATCCTCCCATGCTAGGAGGAGGTGCATGTTTTTCTATCCATTGCCTTCTGTGTCGTATTTTCAGGACCCTTGACATTAAGTATCAAGACCTAGAATTGGAGCGACAAAGGAAGTTCATAGCAGAGGAACTCTTGTACAAGGCCTCTCACCCCTTGCTTAAAAACCCTCAGGGCTTCCCTAGTGCTCTCAGATGATAGAATCCCAGCCATTTAAACTGGCTCACAAGACCTTTTAATCTTTGGTAACCTGTTTCACATTTGAAAATTCAGCCACTGCTTGTCAGTCTGTTTTTTTTCACTTCCTCACATAGAGCCTCATCTCCCCCTTTGGACATTTGCACACAGGGTTCTTTCTGCCCAGGTCTTCCCACACTTCCCAACTCCCTCCCCTCGCTGCAGTTAAATCCCAGTCATTCTTCAATTTTCAGCTTCATGTCACTTCCTCCAAGGAAAGTACGTCCATCAACAGCCCCCTAAATGTTTGTTGACAAGTTCCATATTGTAGCACACATCAAACTTTGTTGGCATTGCCTGTTTATTGTCTGTGTCTCCCACGGAATTATAAACATCTTCAGAGGAGAGATTGTGCCTGACTGACCACTGAGCCCTCCAGAGCCTAGCACAGAGACAGCAAGCAATTCAGAGTTGAACAGGAAAACCCTGAAAACTCTCATTATTGAGTTTATAAGTTAATAAAATCTCAACAGCTTCCAAATCATTAAGTATAATTTTAGTAATAGTTAGCATTATGTTTTCTTCCTCTTTCTATTTCTCTTGCCAGTTTGTAATGGTCAGGATTATGGTGAAGCTTAAAAGAAGAAAAATTAGTAGGAAAAGGAACTGGGTGCTTCTCTACGTTTAGAGGATATGAAGTGTAGAATGTTAAAATTCAGGATTCGATATAACAAATTCCAACTTGTTCAGAGTTTTTCTGAAACCAGATGCTCAGGACCATATTTTTTCTGCCTTTTCCTTCCCTTTTCTATTTCATTTTAATGGACACATACAGCTCACATTCAATTTTAAATATGGGTACAAGAAATTCAACATATTTTTCAAAAACAGTCAAATATATAAAGGATAATTAAATTTATTATATCTCACTGACTTTTAGCATAAACTCCATATCCCTCACAAAAACAAAAAATAAACAAAATAAAACCATACATACACACACAGTCTCAATTAGATTGAATGGACCAGAACAAAGCCTAGGTTAGATCTTTTAAGAAAAGGTCCCTAAATAACCACAATTTCATTTCCAATTTGTAATGAGTATGGAGTGATATTACATGCAATCCTAAAGAAGGTAGATGGAAAGAGTGCCAAAAATTTTAAAGTGTTTCCAAATATTTACATTTGCTTAGAGTTTCCCAAAGAAATCACTGATTTAAGGATTAGAAAATGAATGAGCACTTTTAATAACAATGCAATATTGATACAAAGACAAACACTTTGGGAGACAGCTGCCTCCATTCTGAAAAGCATGTGAAATGTACACATTTGGCTTCCAAGAATAAAAGAAAATGCTTAGTGAAAAAAAACAGCCCAGGAAAGAAAAGCAGTAAGATGTGGAGACTGGTGGGTAGAATAGAAAGAGGACAATTGATGAACATTTCTATAGTAGTAATACCACAGAATACTGGGCCCTGGGAGCCGCCATCAGCCCAAACCTAAGGTTGGCTATCCCACTCTCATCTTCCTATAAAATTTGTACAAACATTTTAAAGCTCTAAAAATTACTCTTAGGCGTAGTAAGTAGGCTGTACTGCTATCTCTATTTCCTAAGTGCAGTGTGTTATGAGAAAGTTATTATGCAGAATAAAAAAAGAAAGAAAAAAACTTACAGAAACATGGTGGGAATTGGAATGAGCAGTGCCACAGGGGTGGAATCCCAGGCCCTTTTCAGGATGAATATTCAGGATGGCCATCTGACCGTCTGTAAGATGGGGTGGTTTGGCTGCATGAATCTGTCTGATCCTGTTCAGATTCATTCGACAGAGTGTTGAATGAGTCTTTCCTGCTGGAACATACATTGTTCTAGGTACCAATATACAGTCTAGATGCTAGTGGCAAGGAAAAGATACCAATCTTCAATCAATCCATCAATCGATCAATGAGTTAATATGGAAATTAGCAGTTATAATAAAAATGCAATATGGTCATGTGATAGAGAGTCACTGGTTGTGTAGGGAGAGGGTGGATTGATAAGAGAAATCTCAATTAAGAGGTAACATTTAAACAATACATGTGTGATGGCAAGGTTATATCGATAACCTGGGAAGAATATTGTAAAAAGGTAGGGCATTATGTGAAACAAACTATGAGATCAGAAAAAGCATAGATTGTTCAACAAAAAGAAAAGACAGAAAGACAAATATTATATGATTCAAGCTTTATGAAGTATCTAAAATAGTCCAACTCATAGAAGCAGAAACTAGAATGGTGGTTGCCAGGGGCTGAGAGGAGGGAAGAAATGGGTATAAAGTTTCTGTTATGCAGGATGAATAAGTTCTAGAGATCTGTGAACACAGGACTACAGTTACCAATATGGTATTATGCACTTCAAAATATGTTAATAGGATAGGTCTCATGTTGTGTTCTTACCAAAACACATACACTTACACACACACACACACGTGTGTAATCACAAGAACACAAGAAAAATTTTAAATGCACTATGTTTAGTATCTTGGTTGTGGTGATGATATAACAAGTGTACACATGTGTCCAAACTTATCAAGATGTACATATTAAATATATGCAATTATTAGTGTATTAATTATACCTCATTAAAGCTGAAAGAGAGAAGGAAGGAAGGAAAGAAAGAAAAAGAGAAAGAAGGAAAAAAGAAAGAAACAAAGAAAGACAGAGAGGAAGAAAAGAAGCTAATTGTGTATATTGAATGTGGGAGAAAATGGTAGAAAGGAAGTCTGGCCAGATGCAAAGGACCATGCTGTGTAGACTCTTTCAAGCCAGGGTAAGTAAAGTAGATTTCCACTTCCTGTTAGGAGAAGCCACTGAAGGGTTTTGCATTGGCAAGCATTAATTTGACTTAGGTTATTAAAATACCACTCTGGCCACTGCATGGGAAATCAATGTCAGAGAGGGAAGAACAAGAGCCGGCAGGCAAGGAGGGCACAATTTCACTGGCTAGATGAGAAATGAGGAAAGAGGATGCAGAGGAAGTGGTCGAAATAAAGCCTTATCAGATATGGAAGATATTCTAAACACAGAGCAGATCAGAAATGTTCATGGATGGGAGGTGGATGCAGGTAATGTGAGAAATCAAGAATAGCTACAGAATTGGGGGCCTGAGGTGTGAAAGAGTTGGGAATAAGCCAGTTTGAGGTAAAGAATGTGAAGAGTTCATTGTGGTCCACGTTTGGTTGAAGCCTCCATTTGACATCAAACTGGAATGTGGACCAGGCTGCTGGATGTGTGAGTCTGGAGAAAGTTGGAGGTTGATATAGATGTGGAGTCATCAACACCTGTGAGGTATTTAAAGACATTGTCTTAGTGTTTGGGCTGCTATAACAAAAATACCAAAGACTGGGTGGCTTGAAAAACAGAAATTTATTTCTCACCGTCCTGGAAACTGAAAGTCTGAGATTCCATGTCTGGTGAGGAACCACTCACTTCCTGGTTCTTAGACAGTCATCTTCTCCGTGTGTCCTCAGATGGTGGAGGGGGCAAGGGAGCTCTCAGTGGTCTCTTTTATAAGGGCACTAATCTTATTCCTTAGGGCCCCACCCTCATGACCTAATCACCTCCCAAAGGCTCCCATCTTTAAATACCATCACATTGAAGATTAGATTTCAACATATGAATTTTGAGGGGACACAAGGTTCAGTCTATAGCAGACATGCACTGGGCAATACTCTAAAAAGGGAGTAGAGAGGGTTTCAGGGGTCATGAACATAAGCCTGAAACACTGGCCTCTAGAAGTTGGGAAGGGAGAAAAACAGCATACAAAGGGAATGGAGAAAATTTGAACATTCTCTAATTCTGGGACCGTCAGGAGGTAATTTTTTTCTGACCTCAGTCTCACACACCAAGATCATTTATTCAAATGGCCAGCACTCCATCTGAACAGTGCTAAACACTGAAAATGCTAAAATAAAAGAAACTCCTTTTTTTTTTTCTCAGTAATTGTTGGGAAAAGTTATGCAAAATCAGTATGCTAAGTACAACATAAGATGCAGGGATGAGGTACTGAGATCACAGAAGAGAGATTGGCTATTTGTAGAGAGGAAGTCAGGGAAGGCTTCTTGGATGAGGAGTACTGAGTAGGTGGTGTTCAGAAATAAACCCTAGGATGATGTCCTAGGTGCCCTCGATGTATAGTTCAGGATGTCCAAGCGGGGATTCACATGTTAAAGAATCATCTGAACCAGGGGTTCCCTAGCCCACCTGTGTGCTGTCTCTACCCTAGACAGGTATTGAGACAAACATTCTGCATGGTGTGCTAACCTGCTCGCTTGTGAAAGTATATGTGTGTGTGTGTGTCATGTGTTTTTCCTTTCTCTAAATTAAAAGGGTAAAATATAAACATCGATCGTCTAAGGTCATTCAGATTGATGTGTCTTAGCTAAAAGATTTCCTCCTGGGGATCAGCCTAAATAACTCATCTCTTTGCTTCCCAATCTCAGTGCACTTCATCTCCCTGGATGGCCCAGGGTGAGGGTGTGATGGTGTCAGCTCCGCACTTGGGTAATGGTACCCGAGAGCATCTGCCCAAATCCTGAGTTAATATCTCTACAGAGCCACCGTGCCCCCGTTCCCAATAATAAACAGCGAAGGCATTTAATTCCATAAGAAGTACTTAGCTACCACGAACTACTGTACAAGGATGTAGGAATAGTAATTAGTAGTTTCAGATGGTAATTCTAAATACGGTTTGCAGAATGAATCTGAGACAAGAGGGAAGAGGGGAGAAGATTAGTTTGTTGTTTCAGAACAAAGAGCTGAGGTTGTGATATAAAACCGCTGGGTTGCCATGGGAATCAAGGAAATGAACACAAAAGGTGCAGAACTAATATTTGTTAAGTGCGCCCTATGCGTGAAGCATTCAGCTCACCACAAGAGCCCTTTAAGGTTGGGATTTCAGATGATTGAAATTGAGACTGAGAGAGAGTGAGCAAATTACTCAAAGTCACACAGCAAGGAGTTGGTGGAGCCAATCTCCCTACGCGATCTGTCTAAATGGTAAACCTGCGCTTGTTTTACTGTCCAAGACTGCCTCCCAGTGGCCTCTTTTACCTTCCACATCAAATCCACCCACACACCTTATTGGTTATGGCTTCTGATTCTGTCTTCATTCACTCTAAGCCTCCCTTGGTATTGCCCTAATACAGATCCGCATCATCTCTCGCTTGGTACAGGGAGCTGGCGGTTCCATTTCCTAAAACCTAAGTGAGAGTAAAATACTCAGCTTCAAATGCCCAAGCCTGCAGGAGAAAACAATGAAAGTAAGCTTTCATATTTTGAACCCAAGCACATGAGGCCTTGTTTGTACCTTCCATAGCATTCCGTGAGGCCCTCATACAAGAGAAACATGATTATTTAATAGTCTATTTTGCATAATAACTGAGTTAGAAATCTGGTAGCACTTTTGCATATTTGAGCCAAGAATGCAACCGTCCCGATAAATGTTTCTTTTCTACAAACGTTGGCGGTAACCAGAAGATCAGAAAGTGCCTGAAATTTTGCCAGGCGCACACCACTCAGCTTGTTCTTCGCTTTCTATGAATTGTAGAGAAAATGAGTCTGAACTCTTTTTTCAATCAGATAAATCACCTCATACTTACAGTTTCCTGGTGTCTGTATATGTTATTTGTGCAGTTAGTTGGAAAGCACCTGTAACTGGGTTTATGGAAGTTTTGGTCTATTTGCTTCTTCAGAAAGCAGAGAGGTGGAGCTGAGGTGGGGTTGCCTGGGAGCCATGGAGCTCTGACTGGTGTCAATCCAAATAAATCTCTCTGATGCTAAACAAATGAATTCAATGAGTCACGTGGCTGACTGAGAGTTCCTGAAGTAATCAGGACATCCTTAAGTTTCCTGGAGCATCTTTCTAAGTTCAGTCTAAGCTTCCAGTTCGCTCATCAGCACACTTTATTTTCTAAGTGTCAGGATGGATAACACCTTCGTTAAAACCATTATGATTTTAATAATGATGATACTTCCAGAAAATGACAGCTTAGTGGCATTAGGAAAAGATGGACTATGGCTCATTTACATATCTTGGTGTTCTGTCAAAATGGAAGGCTGCCCAGTCCACTCTGCTTCAGCCCATTCCCGGCGTCCAGTTCTTCACCTTGATCAATGTCATATCAAGACGTAAGGTAGAGCCCAGACTCATCTTGCTCTGCATCTTCCCTCTCCCCTCCATCCACCAGTTATCATTTTCCATTATTTATCACTTGGAGAGATCTCCTCAACAATCCACTTTTCCAGTTTCCCTGGAACTGGAAACTTGGTAAGCAGACATCAAATCCCACCAAATGAGGCATAGTCCTGTCAGCTGCCCCATGTTTTTTAAGTCACCTTTAAACTCATGCTATTTACAAAACAAACAGTAAACAAGCAACAATGAAACAACTTTAAAGGCTCTCCCAAATAGTAAAAGCCTAAGTGTCTACAAGAGCAAGATAATTGCTTCAAAATGGGATATAACAAAGGAACAAATTTGGAAATGCAGAAACACCTCAAAGTGTGTGTGTGTGTGTGTGTGTGTGTGTGTATCATAGTGTTTTCTATGATAAAAGATGGCATGTCAAATCTGAGAAATGGGATGGATTTATTGATAAATAATGCTAGGGAAACTGGTAAATTATTTAGAAAACATCAGGTACTTAATTCAAGTATCTACTAGTGTAATTTCAAGTTTAAAATATTACCAATAAAAATTTTAAAAGCACTATGAGGAAGATAAATAACCTTAACCACAGGAGGGGAAATGCCTTTCTAAGAAAAATACCATGGGGGAAAATCATAAAGAAAAATGTACATAGGATTGATATAATAAAACTATAAAAGGACATAAAATATTTAAAACCAACAACAGATTAAGAAAAAATATATTTTCAAGGAAAGATATAGAATTGATATTTTTAAAGGGCTTTAATAAATCAGAAAAACAGTATGCCAATAATAAAATGAGCAAAGAAGAAATCCACGCACACACACACACAATTAAAATTTCATGGCACAAAATCTTATATTAAAAGTAGTAAAAATTCTCAATTTAACTAGTAAAAGTAAAAATAACTTACATTTGAAAAATGTATTTTTATTCCCTACCAAATAGGCAACATTGAGAAAAAATAACTAGTGCTTGTTGACCTGAAACAAATTGACTTCTAAATATTTACTCCGCAAAGATGAGTTTATTGGGGATCAGCAGAGAATTGAAATTCAGGGTCTGCAACCACGGTTAGCCATGTGCAATTCCCCACACGGCAAGGGAAGGAGAACGCTTTTATAGAGGGATATCCAGGGCTGGAGCAACTCGTCCAGATTGTAAGCCTGGGTCAGATGGAGGGTTTCAGTTCCCATCTTCTAGCCTCTCAGTTCTGTATTTCCCCTTTTCCCTATTACATTGCCTTAATCACATTACAATGAAATTTATGAGGGTAGAGCCTGAATCTGTCTTTTTTTTTTTTTTTAAAAACATCTTTATTGGGGTATAATTGCTTTACAATGGTGTGTTAGTTTCTGCTTTATAACAAAGTGAATCAGCTATACATACATATGTTCCCATATGTCTTCCCTCTTGCGTCTCCCTCCCTCCCACTCTCCCCATCCCATCCCTCCAGGCTGTCACAAAGCACCGAGCTAATATCCCTGTGCCTTGCAGCTGCTTCCCCCCAGCTATCTACCTTACTACATTTGTTAGTGTGTATATGTCCATGACTCTCTCTCGCCCTGTCAAAACTCACCCTTCCCCCTCCCCATATCCTCAAGTCCGTTCTCCAGTAGGTCTGCGTCTTTATTCCTGTCTTACCCCTAGGTTCTTCATGACATTTTTTTCCCCTTAAATTCCATATATATGTGTTAGCATACGGTATTTGTCTTTTTCTTTCTGACTTACTTCACTCTGTATGACAGACTCTAGGTCTATCCATCTCATTACAAATAGCTCAATTTCATTTCTTTTTAAGGCTGAGTAATATTCCATTGTGTATATGTGCCACATCTTCTTTATCCATTCATCTGATGATGGGCGCTTAGGTTGTTTCCATCTCCGGGCTATTGTAAATAGAGCTGCACTGAATCTGTCTTGGTCACTAGTGAATGCCCAGCACAGAGTGTATGATGAGTTCCCAACTAACTTTGGCCCTTCCTGAGTATATTTGCAAATTAGCTGAGCGATCAGGCATTTTCTAAAGCAGGTTCACAGAGA
Source organism: Phocoena phocoena (assembly GCF_963924675.1). Classification (NCBI taxonomy): domain Eukaryota; kingdom Metazoa; phylum Chordata; class Mammalia; order Artiodactyla; family Phocoenidae; genus Phocoena; species Phocoena phocoena. The sequence goes on from NC_089235.1 coordinate 75,859,811, forward strand.
ATCAATGTCTCACGGGTGTGATGGAGGGGAAAATCATAGCCAAAGCATCGTTCCACCCAGACTCTCCCTGTGGCTCATAACTGGGTGAAGACAAATCATAGGCATTAAGAAAAAAAAAAATCCAAACATGCTTAATCCTTTTCCAAAGCTGGGGAGGCTCAATTGGAGGACACTGTGGCTGCATCATGACCAAGCAGTATGAGTGGTCTGTCCCAGCACCATCTTTGTTGTCTTAGAAGGATATGCTCATGAGGTCAGAGGATTTGCAGTTGGCATTTGTTCCATGATATTCAGAAGACACGCCGTCGTAATTGCTGTTAGAAAGTAAAATGGCCAGTGAAGTAAAACGCAAATGAGAAATTTTATCCTGGGAAAAGGGCCTCGAGAAGCCTTCGTTAAAACTGTCCTCACTCTTCTAATTAATATAAAGGGAAACTAATAACTGCAGAGGGAGTGTGTCTTGACTAATGTCCCAGAGAAAGTTGGTTTAACAACAGAAAAAGCATCTTCTGAACAAGTGTCAGACTGATGATAAAAATATTTCGTCTTCCTCCCACTCTCCTCCCTCCCTTCCTTCTTTTCTTTTTTTAAAATAAAATATCTGTGTAATGAAGGGGAGGCTCACAGAAGTTCCAGCCTCCTCAGGGCTGGGTGGGGACAGTGAAGGAAAGCAGATATTGACATAAGCTTCTCAAGAGCAAATGACATCACTTCCTCAGACTCATGGACACCTGCTATTTGGGCATGAGAGAAATGCTGTGTGTACCCTAAGTTTGCAGCCTCAATGTTGGGAAAATAAAGGAAGCCAAATTTGACTATATTAGAGGCATCTCTTAAGTCATTTTTACCTCTTGTAACGTAGGTTCCAATGGGAAAATCATTTTTTATGGAGGAGACGTAGGGACCACAACTCCCTTTAAAATGATTTAACCTTAAAAAAATCCAACATGTTTAGGAATGTTTGAAATAATATAGAGAGCAAAACCACCAGGGCAACCGCTGATCAGATTAGAAAATCCACCTGGGAAAGAATTCATCTCGAGTCGATTAATAAACTGTGGATCAGTATTAAACAGAAATGGAAATCCTGCCACTGAGTCATGGCAACTCATCACCATGGACTCAAATTATGAATCCTTGGGAAAGAGGCTGACATTAAAACTGAAAGTAAAAACTAAAAGTGTCTTTCCTCTAAAATTTGAAGGCGTGTCAGAGATAACAACCTTTAGATGCAGAATAGAGTCCAAAGCTTTAATGCCAATGGAAGAAAATGTCAATGGCTTGAAAAGTTCTGAGGCATTACCTCCTGTACTGTAAATCCCAGAGCCCTCCAATCAACGGTAATTATCCTTGACATAGACACTGGGCAAACAACAGCAGGGACTTTAAAGACCTTGATAAAATACTTGATGATTTTAGAGTTTTTAGTAACAGAAGTTATCACTATGGCCGTGCCATAGCACGGAAGGGAGAACATGGCAGGTACCATGAAGATTCCTGGGCCGGACACAACAGTTACAAAACCAGACCTTGTAGGTGGAGAGGCTCAAGAATCTGCTTTTTAATGAAATCTGCGGGTGTTGCTTAAACAAAAATGTTTAAACTTGTAGCTTTCTACAACAATCCAGACTTAGAAAATTTTAATTTTTTAACTTCAAGTGATTTGTTAAATGCATATTTATAATTTAGGCATTTCAAAATCTTTTATTTAGACTCTCCTTAAAGTGAACATTAAGTAAAATGTTACAGGAAGTCGGAGGAAAATGCAGCCAACTCAGCTGGGGAATGTTGCCAAAGATTTTATGTCCTCAATTATCACAAACATGCTCTCAAGAAAAACTGCAGCAATGAAGCAAAAACAGAAAAACTAATGGAAAACACGCTATTTATCTAGAATGTTTAGGTGAGAGGTTTCTTTTTCCTTTTCTTGCTTTTTTTCTTTCCTCAATGAACTGATTCACAGGCAGAAATCCCAACCTTGGTTTCTCACATGATGTTCAATGTGAGAAGTTTTGTCTGAGGCAAATCCCCAAATGAGGTACTAGACAAATGCAATTTTCTTTTTCAAATGATGTTTCTGAGAACTGGTTAGATGCTGTTAAATGATCCTCCCCCACGAGAGTGTCAAAGTGATGGAAACTGGATGCAAGGGATGGATTCTGAAGAATCATTCTTGGGAGGGAGCTGTAGTGTGACTGTTGCTCACTCACCACAGAGGAAGGTACTCCTTTCTCCCAAGTCAAGTTAAAAAGCCTTACTTGGAGCCAGGGACCACTGGTGTCTGAGTGTCACCGGAGAGAATGAACAGTGGGGAGCTGGATGGAGCAGCATGAGGAAGGGCTGGTTTTGGAAGAAAGTCTACCACCGAATTTTTGAAGCTAAAAAGCATCATGATTGGGCTTCCCTGGTGGCGCAGTGGTTGAGAGTCCGCCTGCCGATGCAGGGGACGCGGGTTCGTGCCCCGGTCCGGGAAGATCCCACATGCCGCGGAGCGGCTGGGCCCGTGAGCCATGGCCGCTGAGCCTGCGCGTCCAGAGCCTGTGCCCCGCAACGGGAGAGGCCACAGCAGTGAGAGGCCTGCGTACCGCAAAAAAAAAAAAAAAAAAAGTCAGCAAAGCCAAGTCAAATCTTTCCTAGCCTCCCGTCTCTCTGGTTCTGCCCTTGTGCCTCCCTCTTGGACTTTTAAGGACCCACGTGATTACGCTGGGCTCACCCAGATTATTCAGGGTGATCTCCCTACTTTAAGGTCTGATGCTTGGCAACTTTAATTCTCCTTTGCCATGTAACCTAACGCATTCACAGGTTCTGGGGATCAGGACGTAGACATCTTTCGGGGATCATGATTCCACCAACCACAGGATCAAACACTGGTTACCAAAAGGAGGAAGAAGCAGCTCCAGATTAGGGAAGTAAGAAGGTGGTACCTCACTCACCATCTCAACGTAGGCATCCTTCCAGCTGGAGGCAGAGCTGTGTGGGGGACTGAGGGCTCTTTAGGAGAAGTCTCAGCTGCAAAATATATTCTGAGTACTGAGTATTACATAGGCCTCGATATTTCAGTTTATGGATTTTATACCTTAAAATGACCTAGGAGTTCTTTTGCTTTTTTTTAAAGAAGTGACTAAAGCAGTCATATAACTAGTCAAAATTTCATCTGGGGGCAGTGGAAAAATTCAACCCATGAACACATGTTCAGGAATAATAGGGACCACAAACAGTAAAGTTGTTCTACGATTGTATCCCGCCACTTGTGCTTGTGTCATTTAATAGTTTCGTATAGGTTCCACACAGCTCCATACAAAGTAAAACATGACCCTGTTTGAATTAGTGAGGACGCTTTTCTATATCAGAGTTTGCAAACTGACAGCATGAGGTCACTGGCTGTGTTTTGTCTGGGGACATACCGTATTTATTTTTAAAAATTTGTTGCCAACATTTTAAAATTGGAGATTTAATTAAAAAAAATTAAACCCAGTGTTCTGGTTTCTCAGTACAATTGGAAGATCTGGGAAAAGTGGACCCTAATTCCCCCTTGGCAGCCGTTTCTGGAGGACAGTGGCAGACTTTGATGTCTCCAAGGGCAGATGTCCTGGGAAGTCTTTAGTTATGTGGGTCACCCGTCTGGCCTCTGCAGACATTTGACCTTGGGATGCATGTAGACCAATACAATGCTTTGTCTAATTTAATTTGTCAAGTGGATATATATTTAGTGTGTTGACTTAGAAAATTAGGATCCTGGTAAGTTAGAATATTTGGTTTAGCTCCTAGCTCTGTAATTTAAAACTCATGTAAAATTAGTCAGTCGGGTTGATTCCTCTACAGCTGAATTATTCATCCATTAACTGGAAAAAAATCATACCTACCCCGACAGGTTGCAGTGAACACTAAGAGATTCGTGTCGTATAAATCCTATGGCATATGGCCAGGCAAGGTAATAGAATAACAGTAAATAGCGGACAATTTTAGCAACAACCTGAATTTTCAATAGAATTATCCAAGATATATTTAAAGCTATGTGGAACTGATGATATAGTTATCTTTTATCACATAAACATATGTATTTCTTCCACCCGACAAAACTCAAATCTAGCCTATCGTGAAATGAAAGCTAGAAAGACCCCTGAAAATCACTCATTTTACAAACACAAAGCAGAGGCTTGCAAAGATAATGTGCTTATTTATGAACACCTCTCACCTATAATGTGAGAGGTGTGCCTGGAATTGCACCTCCTCCTACCCTGTCAACTATTCTACGTGAGAGAAATAAGGCTGATATACAAATAATAAGAGAGATGGTTGTCCCAGTGAGAGGTTGACGTGAGAAACCACAAGAGAATAAGGGTCTTTAGGTGCAAGTATGATTTGTATTTACTGCTGAACTAAGCCTGGGATTTAACTTTTAAAGGATTATATTACAATCCTGTTGTTGTTATTATTCACTACAAAGCCCCATAAACTTTACAGTTTATAAAATATTTTCCCATACGTGACCTTATTCGATTCCTCATAATCCAGTGAGATTCGCTTTATTATCCTTATTTTACAGATGATAGAAAATGAAAGCTGGGGACCTAAAGGGATTTCGGAAATAAATAACTCCTTTTAGATATTAGAAAAATACTGTGTGAAAAACAAATAACACAGGGGAAGTAAAAGACACATGTGACAGAATCTGGACTAGAAAACCGGTCTTGGAAGTCTGAGCCTTGGCCCAGATGTTCTTCTCTACACCTGAGCCTCTGCTGCCATTGACTTCATCAAGGGGGTCAGGTTGACAAGAGGTAGAATAGAGACAATAATAATAAATCTCCATTTGCAATGTACTTGTCATTCACTGACCCTTGTGGTGGTTATATATCATCATTCTAATCCACTATTCCATTTGATGGTGCAAATATGATAACTGTCGACTTACAAAAAAAGGCAAACTCAGACTCAACTTTATGTAGCCACAAAATGGCAGGCTCAGCACTAAGGCCCAACCTCTCTGACTCGAAAGGACTCGGCTTGAATTAGTTGCCAGCTTTTGCTCTGTGATTCCTCTAAAGAGACTCTGTTTATCAACCGCCTGTCAGAACACGGTCAGGGCATTTTTATGGACAGTCTTTCCCAGGACAATATGGTAGTGCTTTCTCCAGTCATTTCCCAAAGGGATCTCTAATCACTTACAGAAATGTACATGTAGAAGAAATTCATCTCCAGACATGTGAGGTTGATGGAGGCAGTATCCTTGTTGACACTCATCCCTAGAAACTCAAAGCGTCATCAGGCCAAGTAATAAACAGAATTCTGACCAAGTTGTGGCTCACAGGGGACACACTCGGTCCATGAACCAACCCAGTGATCGTTCTCCTGTCCCTAAAAATATAACAAACTGGATAGGACACGTTGATAGTTGGCAAAAGCCCAACATCATTACCTTAGCCTCTGGTATCTAATAACTGTTGTCCTGGGAAATGCCAGGTGAGAGCTTCTGACACTGTCCTGCTTGGGTCAAGATAGTACAAAAAAAATAATAATAATAACATCATAGGAGGGATGGTGGAAATTAGTGCTACTCTCAAAACCAAAAGTGCAGGGGTCGTGGCCTTTATCATACTCCCATTTAATAAACAAACAAACAAACAGTGGGATCCTGCAGGACTACAGAGACTAATGCAAACTCACACAAGAAGTAGATTCAAGTGTAGTTTCTCTTCCAATATGGTATCTTGGCTATAGATCATGCAAACCCAAATCAGGTACACGGTATGAAGGTATTGATCTCAAATTAAGTTTTCCCATCCCTACAATGAAGGAGACCCAGAAATATTTCATATTCATATGGAGCCAGCAATTGTATACAGTTATGGTCTTGCCCTAGGGAATGTTAACTCTCACCTTCTCTGTCATAATACACTCTCAAGGGACTTGGGTCACCTACATATTTTGCAAAACATCACATTTGCCTAATACATCAAAGACATGTTAATCGGGATAAATGAGCAAAAGAAGTGACAAGTTTATTGGAGGTCTTGGTGACACACGTGAGCTCCCAAGAGTGGAGAGAAATGCTACAGAAATTCTTGGACCTACTGCACCAGTGAAGTTTAATCACTCCGGTGAGATCCAGTTATCCAATGTAGAGGTCAAATCATTGTATTTCATACCTCTCACCATGAAGGAGAAAGCACAATGCCTGGTCCACACTGAGTTCCCAGGCAGCAGGGGATTCGGGGAATACTGCTCAGGCCCGTTCTCTGAATGGTTTAGAAGGATGGAGGGCTAAAAGCTTCGAATGGGGCTAAGAGTAGTAAAAGGCTTTGCAGCAGATCAAAGCCTGGCCATTTGAGTCATGTGGCCCTGCAGACACTGTGATATCTACCGGTGGGAAAAGATGCCCTGTGCATTTTATGGATAACCTCTTGAGGTTATCCATAAAATAAAACTCCGTGATTCTAAAGCAAAGCCATGCCAGCAGCAGCAGAACATTTTACACCGGAGTGATGCCTATTCAGGGTGTCTCATGACTCCAAGTCAAGTCGTCAGCTGGAGCTGCAGTCACACCAGATTTGGCTGGGGCTTGAGAATTCACCTCAAAGCTGGTTCGCAGGGTTTTAGCAAGCCCCAGCTCCTCATGGGCTGTTAGAACAGGGTCCCCATATCTCACCACATAGCCCTCTCTGCAGGGCTGTTAGAGCATCATCAAGACAGGGCGGCTCTCTTCCCTCAGAGTGTGTGGTTCAGTAGAAAGGGTGTGCAACCAAGACAGAAGCCACAGTCCTTTTATGACCTAATGTCAGAAGTGACATTTCATTGGTTCAGCCACATTCTGTATATGAAAGTTACGTCAGGAGGCCCAGCCCACATTCAAGGGGAGAGGATTACAAGAGCATGGATGCCAGAAGGTGGAGGTTTTCAGAACAGGCTGCCCACGACAGGTCCATGTTTTTTTGTGTTTTTTTTTGTTTTTTTTGCGGTACGCGGGCCTCTCACTGCTGTGACCTCTCCCGTCGCGGAGTACAGGCTCCGGACGCGCAGGCTCAGCGGCCATGGCTCACGGGCCCAGCCGCTCCGCGGCACGTGGGATCTTCCCGGACCGGGGCACGAACCCGCGTCCCCTGCATCGGCAGGCGGACTCCCAACCACTGTGCCACCAGGGAAGCCCTTAGTTAGTTTTTTTTTTTTCTTTTCAGAAGAGGCATGACAGCAAGTAAGAAGGCATTCCTAAATCCATTGGCGAGGCTGGAGTGAACAGCCTTCATCTAGCCCACGAGGGTAGATGTTTTGATTGGAAAGAGATTGGAACAGAGAAAGAATGGATCCTTCTGCCTGCTCTAACCCCTTCAAATGAGTGCCTGCTGCTATTGGAAAGGTCATTGAACCTTTAGCAACTTTACATTTTCTGTGTAGCTCATTTAGTATCTATAAAGCGCCCCTGCCTTCTAAAATATACTTTTTGTTGTTGATAAACAGGTATTTCCTTATCTCTAAATTAGTCTTGCCTTGTTAAAATTGTCTATAGATTACACTCAATCTTCAGGCCCACTAGCCAATCAAAAACCCTTCCCTCTGTCTGATCCTAGGACGCGTTTTACCTGTGGCAATGTCTTCCTGGAAAATCTTTCATGGTCTCCAAATATCGTGCTTGTGACTATAGTTCGTGAAAAATAAATGTAAAAATGAACGTGACCTTTCATTGGCACAGCTTTCTTTATTTTCCCTTTCTTTCTTCCCCTATGTAATTACCTTTAGAGAACGGTGCCCATAGATGCCAGGCATGCTGTTAATTAACTTTTGCCAAAAGCTATCCCTAGAAAGAATATATGAATGAGCCAACTTTTTAATTCAGTAGTTCCACACTGCCCACGTTAGGATAAAGTGGAAATAGCATAGACTTCGGAATGAAGCAAATTTAAGGCTAAATTCTAGAGTGACTTAGGGAGAAAAATTGTACCTTTTGAGACCGCAAATCTCTAAGACAAATACAAAATCTTCTAGGATTGTATTTAGATGAAAATGGGTCTAGATTTGCATAGTTGTACAGGTGAAATATTTCACATATGTTTAGTCCTGCTTCCTGAGAGCATGATCAAATCTCCAAGGTACATCTTAGCAGAAATCTATCCTTCCTAGGCACCTAGTACCCAATCCTCAGCTTAAAGATTTTCTGTTTTGTGTGTATGTCTATCCTATAAGTTACATCATAAATATTGATCTGCTCTATTGACTACCTTTTACAGCTAACATGATGCTGTGTTAAATAAAGCCATCAGGAAGAGTAGCGTAATAACTATACCCTACTCAAGCAGAGAACAATATCGCCAGTGATTAAGCGGGCAATTGCTTTCAGGAAAAAACAATTTTAGGCATGGACTTCAGCCCGAGAGTACGTATTGTAGCCCTGCCAGAAAAAAAATGCAAAGAGAATAACTTATCGTTAACTAATATTGACTTTGAGTGGAATGATATTTCACAAAAGCAGAAAGTTCAAAGCCCCATGTCACAGTGTTCGAAAATTAGTGTTGACAGGCTCAGATGTCTACATTTACATCACATGCCCTGCTGCAGAAAATACCTGTAGAAATCACTACCGAAGCAGTGTCATTTCTATCATCCCTTGGGCCGTGTGCTCTTAATAAACAGTACATCTGTTCAGAGTGGTAAAGATGATGCATTTTTAATGACATAAGAGTTATGCCTTTTCAGAGTTTAACTTTAGGACTATAGATGATAGACATCATTTACATTCCTGCTTCACGAAAAGATAAAAAGTCACATGCAACTATTTCCCTCAATTCCTCCCCTTTTTTTACTGCAGTATCTTCACCCACCACCCACTCTTCCCATCTGTCTCTTTCATGGGTATCTTGTGAAAGTCAGTGTAGTCAAAAGAGTATAAACTAGGGTATCAAGCAGACCTGTATTCTCATGGTGGCACTTCCCTGTACAAGCTGAATAAATTTTGGTATGTTATCTAAATTGGCGAATCTCATTTTGCTTCTCTCTCAACTGGAAATAATAATAAATATGTGATAGTCTGAAGACACTCGGATATACTACCAAGGAAAACCACCTGACTTATACAAAGTGCTCAATAGTAGTGGTAAAAGTAGTAACACTAAGAATATATTAGGAGAGGTGGCTGTCCAATTCAAAGGCTCATTTGTGAGCAAGCCTCTAACTTCCATGACTAAACATGATTACTATTTCAAGGCAGAAGCCCGTGAAATGCTTCATGAATTATTTTACTGACATTGGTAATTTTTAAGTCTTTAAACACATACTCTTTCGGATCCTTCAGGGTTTCACAGTATTCATTATTTTTCCCTTTCCTGTGACTTCCACTCATTCTTGCTCTGAATTCTTTGCGTTCCATTTCAGTTGATATCTTATATTGCTTCTTACTAACAGCAACGAAGTCTTTGAAAAAGCTGTCTACCCTACTGCCTTCTCTTTGAATCCCATTTACATTTATTTGTTCAGAAAAATTTTGTCGCCTCCCAAATACCACCCAATTGCCCAGACGAATCTGTATCTTCATGTTCCAATCTTCTGCTCTTTTCTAGTAAGTGCCTTCTAGTTAACAATAAATCAACAAATTGGTGTCCTGTAGGTACTTCCAACTCTCCATTAAATGCAGAATAAGCTATTACCCACGAGAATGATTCCTAGTATGACTGTCATCCAAACAAGAAATTCTAGACAGCTTAGCCTTGTTTTCTCAGCTTCACAATTAGGGTCAATAAGTTCTCGTGACTGGAATTCCCTGGTGGCTCAGTGGTTAAGAATCTGCCTGCCAATGCAGGGGATACGGGTTCGAGCCCTGGTCCGGGAAGATCCCACATGCTGCGGAGGAACCAAGCCCGTGCCCCACAACTACTGAGCCTGCGTTCTAGAGCCCAGGAGCCACAACTACTGAGCCCACATGCCGCAACTACTAAAGCCCATGCTCCGCAGCAAGAGAAGCCACCGCAATGAGAAGCCCGCACACCGCAACGAAGAGTAGCCCCCGCTCTCCACAACCAGAGAAAGCCCGCGTGCAGCAATGAAGACCCAACGCAGCCAAAAAAAAAAAACAAAAAATTCACTCTTGGTCACTTTGAACACCTGAAATGTGATTTGGCCTGTGGATAGAGCTTGAAGAACTGTGGGGTTACATTAAATGGAATCTCTGCTCCATACACCCCATATATCCCCATCCCTGACTGTTTTCCTTTATCCATTTTTACTTCTGTTGTTCCACAACCAAGTTTATTAAGTGAAGGCTTTAAATGTACACTATAAACACTTGTTTATATTTTCATTCTTAAGGTGAATCAATATTAAAATTGTATGATTTCCCATGGAGCATACGGATAATCCAAAGAGGAAGCCAATCTACTTATGGAGAAATGCCAGAATTCCAGAATTCTCTAGGAGCTGAAGGACCCATGAGAATGAAGAATCGTTAAAGGTCCTCAGAAATATTGCCAACCCCCCCACAAGTCAACCTATACATGCAGGGGGACAGGGAAACTCCCTCCCAGAGTGTTCACGTGACCTCCCTCTAGACATTGCTCCTAGCCTCGCCTCCACTTACCGCATGCATTTTTTTTGTTTTTTCCTAGGGCTCCTAGAGTTGTAGTTATTTTGCAAAACATCTATTATTGTTTTGCTACATAACTGGCTTATTCAAGGAAAAGCAAAGAAAAAGATGCTGGATTCTGTCTTAAATTGAAAGAGGTAGCTATTAGGCTGTACAGAGAAATCTGTTCTTAGGGTGCTATCTAGAAATAGCTTTTCGTTCATGCATTCATTCACTCAAAAATATATACAATTAACACCTTCTGTGTTTCACCCTTCGCACTGTTCAAAGGATCAGTTTGTAGAAAAATCAAATCCATTGGCCGTGTATACTGTAAATATCAAGAAGAAAGAACAACATGGCAGGCATCCCTATTTGAAATTATATATATTTTTCCATTTACTTGAATGCAGTCTCTCTTCTCCACTAGATAATTAGTCCATGAGAAAAGAGATTTTGTTTCTATTTTATTCATCTCTGTACCCACTGAATAGACCAGTGTCTGAAGGATAGATGCTTCAACATATCTGGCAAATGCTGAATAATTGTACCCCATGGGAAGTTACTTGCTTTAGTTACCTCTTTACCAGATATAGTTACCAAATACTTCTGCTTTTTTTGGAAATCGTTAACCAGGTACACTCCTAACTCAATCCTTCAGTAAACATTGATCTTGTTCAATCAGTGGCTTATCTAATTCTGCCATAGGGTCCTGGATCTGATTTTAGGATAGATATGCCACTACATCCTCTTCTAACTGGAGATAGTATTAAAGGTGTCAGCACCAGATATGCCTCTTAGTTCTTTCTTACAGTACCATGAACCCATGAGAAAGTGTCACATGACGGCTTCATTGGCAGATGTAGGTCAAGTTTATAGCTGTTAGGACAAGAGCTGGGATTGCAGATTACGTTGGTAAACATGAGATATGACCAATCATCCTCCTAGACTGAGGTAAATGTCCTCTACCGTATTTGTTGCTAGGACACAAAAAAGCACAAGTGTGCTCACCCACACCTGGTAGCAATTTTTAAATGGATATGATAAGAAGAAGAAGAATGATAATACCTACACTGGGTGGATGTGCAAAGGATTGTCAAATCACAGTCTCTACAATTTCCAAGCCACTGAATTTCCTGGTTGAATGGCACACAAAAACACAGCAACCTTTTCAAATGTTGTTAAACTTAATACCTATTTGCACCATTGATTAATAGCATATTGTACAAAATAAAATAGCAACTGGAGATTTACGCAGAGAAAATTGTTTTAAAAAATCAGGTTTGATTGTGACCTAAACATCCTCTCACCCAACCTTCAATGACAGGCCATTCGATCTCCCAAGGGACTGTTTATCCTTGGTAGGAATCAGCAGAGTCATGCATACTATTCATTGCACTGACACTGCTGCAAATATTGTAAAAAACCCATCAGAGTGATTTCAGAACTCATACTTTAGCCCCGTGCTCTGATATGTTATCTAACAATAACAAAAGCAATGGATTACAAGTACAGAAGAAAGGAAAATCAAGCCTCAAAGTCTACGTATCGTTAACAATTTCCCTGGATGAATTAGCTAAATGCACTGTGGCAGACTTTAAATAGTAGAGAGGAACAGAAGCAGGTGGGCACCAGAGCAAAACTCGCGATGTGCTATTTAGGGAGCAGTGACAAATCCACAGGTGTGTAAGGAAGTCAGCCTAAGGATACTGAGAGATGACCCGATGGGAAAATGCAGTGGTGTAAATGCGGGTTGCTGCTTGCTAAAAGCTTCTTGAGAGCTATGTGGAGCACGCCTCCTTCGCCACATGGACTGCTAAGTCAAATCAAGAGAGCACTGACATATACATACTACCAAATGTAAAATAGGTAGCTAGTGGGAAGCAGCTTCATAGCACAGGGAGATCAGCTCGGGGCTTTGTGACCACCTAGAGGGGTGGGGTAGGGAGGGTGGGAGGGAGGGAGATGCAAGAGGGAAGAGATATGGGGACATATGTGTATGTATAGCTGATTCAGTTTGTGATACAGCAGAAACTAACACACCATTGTAAGGCAATTATACTCCAATAAAGATGTTAAAAAATCATTTAATAAAACAAAAAAATACATTTAACAAAAAAGAGAGAGAGCCTCATGGGCTCTCCCCTTCTCTTCCACTGTGCTCTGGGCCCACCTCTGGGTCACTGCCATTATGATATTCCGGAGATGAATTCTGAAAACTCCTAACTGGGTGAATTGGGTGCTGGTGTGTATTAGAATACTTTGCATTGGACAGCCCCAGAGTTGCACAACAAAGCCTGCAGTTTTCTGAGTACCAGCAGGCTGTGTCCCTGTGCTGGAATTGGCCACCTGTGTGAGTCCACCTACCTCCCCCTTGGTCACAGCTACAAATGGCTATCACAAGACTCACTCCCCAGTTGCCGTATTTCGGCAGGTCTTCTTTTTAGAGGGACGTCAGGTTTCAGAGCTATGACACACAGTTATTGGATGTGATGAGAAAGAGCGTGTCGGCTTTTGTAGCTTCTAGAATTCAGGTTCTTCGTCCTGAGCGCTGGGTGTGACCTTCACGTTGGTGTTCTTCAGCCCGACACTCGTACAGCGTGGTTTGCATCATGAGGTCATGAAGCTCACCTGAACTTGGCACCTGGGCCTCAGTGTCGGTTCTGGGTCCATGTGTGTGCTCATCACTGAACACGGAACTCCAGTCTCATCTTCTAGTCAAAGAAGATCAGCACGTCGGTAGGATTATCATTGGTACAACAGCTTCTTCAAGATTCTGGTTGTGATGACAAGCTTCTTTAGCCTGTATTTTATAGGCAAGAACCAAATTGAGTCATTTAACTATTGCTACATGTCATAACATCAGACTCTCAAAATAGAACTTGGAATTAAATTTTCTAAGTGAGGAGGGAAAGAAGAGTACCTCTCATTTCCATAATTTTATATCCTTAAAAGAATTGTGTATTCATTTATTAACAGATGTTAATCTAGGCCCTAGATTTTACACGTGCAAGTATACACACATATACATATAAATATTTTATGTATGCACACTTACACCTGTGTGCTCATATATGCAAATAATGTGTTTTTACACATATATACATATTTATATGTGTGTATATATATACATAAATGTGTGTGTGTGAGAGAGAGAGGTTTAACACGAGGCCCTCAACAGAACAAACAGTACACACTCACACATAATTTTTTCCTTGAGTTTTGGAGGAGTTTAAAGTTTAATTGATTTTTATGACATAGGGTTATAGTAAAGTCTCCTATAAATACAGAGACACCAAGGACGATGTGACTTGTAGCATGGGTGTGTGGTGAGGTACATCTTCACAAAAGTTGGTATCAATGACCTATATTTTGAAAGTTAAGTAAGAATTTGCCTCCTTGTGGAGAGTGGGGAGTGTAAGAAGGGATATTCTGGCATCAAGAATAGCCCATTTACGCAGTGGTTGAGAGTCCGCCTGCCGAGGCAGGGGACGCGGGTTCGTGCCCCGGTCCGGGAAGATCCCACATGCCGCGGAACGGCTGGGCCTGTGAGCCATGGCAGCTGAGCCTGCGCCTCCGGAGCCTGTGCTCCGCAACGGGAGAGGCCACAGCGGTGAGAGGCCCGCGTACCGCAAAAAATAAAAATAAAAAATAAAGAATAGCCCATTTAAAGGCACAGAGACAGGAAACAATAAGGTTTTATTTTTTCAGTTTACACTGAGAAATTCAGTGAAATTGGGCATATTTGGTTTGGTGTAGTGATGGAAATGGAGTAACACTCTCAGTTCTGCATCGGAAACCTAAAATTATGGGACTTAAGTCCCATATAAACCTTAGTTAGGATCTAGGAAGCCTAGGGATGATATGATAGCTTTGCAGTCTTCAAGGATGGAGGTCACTTTTCCTTTGTGTTTCTAAATGACTGTTAGAAAGCCAATCATCACCTCCATGTTTCAGAAAGGAGAAAAGAGAGCAGAAGTGTGTGAGCTGATCCTCTCTTAGGTCAGTGGCTTTTAAGGAGGCTGCCAGGTTGTTCTCCACATCATGTTTTACCTGTATATCTCACTGGATGCACCCAACTACGAGGCAGAAATATGTGGGTTTTAACTGGGATTATTACAGCCCTGGATAAAACTATGAATCTGTCAGTAAGAAAGAAGTTAGAATTGAAGCTCTTTAGGCAATTATCAGTCTCTGGAACAAATACCTTCTGGAATGGTTTTATCTCTAACAGGCACCTACTATGTGCCATGATCTAAGTGGAAAGCCTTAGCTGCCACACCAGCTATATGATATACCTTCATTACTAAAAAGAAATCTAAATTTGTTTAAAGTTTGAATATTTGCCCATGTTTATATAGACAGTGAGCGATAACATCAAATTTGAACCCGGATCTGTCTGGAGCCAAACCAATTCCCTACCACATGGTACAGGCCCGGGAAGTTAATGAAAAGAAGACCTTCTGTGCCCCACGAAAGGGACAATGCTTTATAAAATTGTTGCATAGGTAATAAATTCAACATCCTGCTCTGGCGGATGGATCACTGCACAGTTTAGCTAGAGGATAATGATGTATGCCTCCGTTAAAAAAAGTTTGGTGTAATTATACTTTCATTTACAGGCCACTTAGCTCATGTTCACTGGAGCATCTTTTCCTTCGCTAATTGCCACTCTGTGTTTTCACAGTACTCATTTGGAAGGTTTTAGTGGCCACGAGGGCTGAAGAGTTTCCTGGGGAAGCTGGGGTGATGGCAACCCTGGTACCCCACAGAGTTTCTAGCACAGAGGTGTGACAGAGAGCGGTGTAGATGGGGATGTCTCCTTCAGGCTGGGGCCGAACTGGGCCAAGATTTCAGATTGGGACTGAGGTTTCATTTCAGAGAGAGCAGACCATCTTTTCTATTTCTGGGAAATATTTGCAATCCCTCTTAGCTACCCCCTACATAGCCCATGACAACAGAGAGTCTGGCTCTTCCATTACAGGGGGGCAAGCTTCTACCTATGCTCTGGAGTTTCTCCTCTGTCAGCCTTCACAGAAACACTGCCGGTATTCTCTCGATTATATTCAGCCCTTCCCTCTAACCTCCGCCTCTCCCTCCCAGCTTTAACATGCTGAAATCTCCCCACTTTAAAAACAAACATCCATAAATGCTTTTTTTCTTAGGGGGGAGGTTAATTTGTGCTTTTATTTGCCAGTATAACTTAACTACAGTGACCTGCAAACCTTTTTGATCTAAAAAATGCATTTTACAACACAATCCAACAAACACACACGTATATAATATGTCTACATATATATGAGTGAGACAAAAGTTTTGCCAAAAATGTCTACCCTGAGTGTTAATTCTTTTGGGAAACTTTTTTAAAAAATTAGTTTTCGGTTTACAACAAAATAGACAGGAAGGTACAGACATGTCCCATGTACCCCGTCCCCTCACATGCATAGCCATTATCAACAGAATGGTACCTTTTTATTTTTATTTTTTTAACAAAACCAAGGATGAACTGCACTGACACATCACAATCACCAAAGTCCACAGTTCACCTTAGGGTTCACTTTAATGAAGTGAATAGTGTTGTACATTGTGTGGGTTCGGACAAAAGTATGATGACATATATCCATCATTATAATGTCATTCAAAGTATTTTCACTGCTCATAAAAACTTCTGTTCTCTGTGGATTCATCTCCCCTCTCCCCGCCGCACTCCAAGTAACCATTGATCTTTTGATTGTCTCCATAGTTTTGCCTTTTCCAGAATGCCATATAGTTGGAATCTACTTTTCTTTTTCTCTTTTTTTCCTTGGAAAGAGAGGTTCAAAGCCTCATAAAGCCTTTTTTTTTTTTTTTTTTGGATGCCACATAAACCTCCAGTGAGAACCTCTCTCCTCTGCCTCCCAGCCCAAGGCTATTTTAAAGAGTTGCCTACACTTGGGTACCCGACTGCTTCCCTCCCACTCTGATTCCAATGGGCGTTTCTTCGCATCACTCGTAAACATGGCTCCGCTGCTCAGTGTGTTTGCACTCAAAGTTACCAATGGCTGGTGTGTCATTACACTCAGCCCAAACTGTTCAGTCCTCATGCTTCCTGGGACCTAAGCAGAACTTGCCCCAATTGATCACTTCCTCCACTGGAAATGTCGATTCCCTCTGCTGTTATCACACCCCAGTTTTCAGATTTTTCTCCTGGTTCTTAAGCTGCTTCTATGTTTGCCTCAGTCTTATCCATCCCCCACTGCTGATTATTTACTGGGGCCTCGGGGACTCTATCCTAGGTTCTCTCCTTTTGAGGGTGACAGCAGTTAGCATCTGTGCCACAGGTGAAAGCCACATTTTTAAGTAGAGCCAAGATCCCATTCTGCACTTCCAGCACGCATTGCTAATTTCCCCATGATGTCTTTGTGGTTTGTGTCAACGTCATCCAAAATTGAAAATGTTGAACGAACTCAACATCCTTCATACTAAACTTGGCCCTCTCCATGTCTAAGGAATGACGCCGCCTCCATCCATCCAGTTAAGCAAACGGGTACAATGGCATCGCCTCTTCTCACCTCTCGCCCAATCGCTCAAGCAGTTATATTAAGTTTACCTTCTCAATACTTCCCATGATTCTTTTTCCATCATGAAAGCACCCTGGTCTATGTAATCATCTTCTCTCATCTGGTTGCCTGCAATTTTCTTCTAATTGGACTAGCTGCACTTTGTTCACTATTTGCTAGCCCTCCCTCCCTCTCACCCTTGCCTCATTTCCATCTGTTCTACATGATCCAGCCAAGAGAATTTAATCATGTCACAAACCCACACACTGGCTTAAGCCACTGCAGTGGTTTCACAATGCCCTGGGATAAAGATGCTCACACCAGCTTCCCCACTACTGGGTCTATCACAGCCATTTTGAACTCTTGCCCAGGATCCCTTCTGCTGCAAAGCTTGTAAACCGTACAATGTATCCTTCGCCTTAGAATGTATCTTTCCCACCCCCCTCCGGCTCCACCTCGCCTGCTGACTCTGCTTTTACCTGGAAGACCTTTGTTAAACCCAGGTGGTTTTCATGAACTTCACCACTGAGCAGATCTCACTATTACATGATAATAGCAAGTGACGTGTATCTCCTCTTCACAACTCAGACTGTAGATGAGGGAAACTTAGAGGCAGCTAATCCTAACCGACGTTGCACTATTCACAGTGTGCAGATTTCAGTGACATAAAATTCTCATGGAGAAGAGGCTCCATTCCTATTTACCAGTGTAGGATGGACAGCTCTTCCTCCCCTACGTTGCCTGAGGAGATGGCATCCTATCTCTTCCCTCTTCCTGAATGAAATGACTTTATAGAATTCAGAGCCTTCCAAAACGGAAGGGCTGCCTTCCTCTCTAGTGAATTCTCCATCAATGGCCCCCATTGATGGGGAACCCCAGTGGTACTGGATCCAATGAGCGGCCTCTTCTCTCCCTCCAGACCCAGTGAGTACATGCTGTGATCGCACCTTCTAAACAGGAGCAATGTCACCCCCAAGAGGGCAAATATTGGTCCTGGGTTGGGGACCAAAAAACCTCTCCCTTTTAATGTATAAAGAACAGATACACCTAGGGCATAGCTTGAGATATAGCATATTTGTGGTATTAAAATTTCACGGGGGAGGGCGAGTAAGGAAAACAATGTCTTAAAAGCTTCCTTAGGAGAAGTGATAATGAAAAAAGTTTTATATATACACTGAATTAGATCCTCTGATCACCCCCCTTTTCCCATCCCCTGCGTTCGGCAAAAGGAATACAACTGTTGTTAAAGAAATGATTTGCCAAGACCCAAACATGCAATGTGAAAATGTTAAAAACATGATCCTAGGCAGACAAAGTCTGATGTAATCCATCTTTGAGAATTGGGGGCACATTTTTGTGATGGGAACCAGGCAACATCCAGTCCCAAAGAAGCTTCTGAAGTCTTCTAGACCTAGATCTAGAACACCACCTTAAATTCTATCTGATGTAATGGGAATTTACCAAGCCTGCCAAGAATCCGGATATTAAGCTTCATGTCCACCTTTTTACTCACATTTCTTAGCATAGCACCTGACACCTGGTAGGGGTGGGCACCTGACACCTGGCAGGGGTGGGCACCTGACCCTTGGCAGGGGTGGGCACCTGACACCTGGCAGTGGTGGGCACCTGACAGTAAACAAAACGGTAGCTACGACTTATTGAACACCTGTTATGTGCAGACGTTGGGGTTGTATTTTAATCTTCTAGACTTAAAGTAACTCTTCTGTGTTGGTTTTATTACTCCCATGTTATCGATGAGGTTTATGAAGTCAAGGTGACACACCTAGAACACGGCAGACCCAGGATTAGGACTAAGGTGTGTTTGTAGCCAAGTCTTGCCACTTTGCACTTCAGTACCAAACCCTGTCACCTGAGGATGCAGTCATTCTATTAGAATAGTGCCATCTCTTACCTGTTTTGTGTGCTACCCTCAGCATGCTGTCGTTTATGAAAAGCCACCTAGAAATCCAGCTCTTATGAAGGAAACTGATACCTGCACTTTAACTGCCTCACAGAGTTAAAACTCTTCAGTCAATGAATCAAGAATCCGTTTTTAGTACTCTGGAAGGCTGAAAGAACAAAGTGCAGTAAAACTCTTGAAAGTTAGCTCCTGTCAACCCCATGTGTCTGGTTATGAAGGGCAGGGTGAAACGATGTTGAAAGATGGGCATATAAGGCAGGGAGCTGGGATGGTGGAGGGAGTTTTGTCAAGTCAGCCAGGATACTTTTCTGACTCATTCTTCCAAAATCAGGTCAAAGAGAGGGACACAGACATACCAAGAGAATTTTGGAATTTCTGCTGCTCTCTTAGAAAACCCAGCTCTATTTATGTTCCCATCCATATTAAGTCGATGTATTCAACACCAGGAGGATTTTAATTGAGAAGCAAACCTTCAGAACTCTATTCTAGACAATTGCACGGAATCTCACCCGTCTAATTATTAACATCAAAATCACGCTAGTTAATTTTATGTGTCAACTTGACGGGGCCATTAGACATCCAGATTATTCTAGGTGTTCCGGTGAGGATGTTTGGGGATTAGATCAGCATTTAACTCAGTGGATCGAGTAAAGCAGATTGCCCACTCTAATGTGAGTGGACCTCATACAATCAGTTGAAGGCCTAAATAAGACAAAAAGACTGACCCTTGCCCAAGAAAAATGGGATTCCTCCTGCTTGACCGCCTTTGAACTGGGATATAGGTTTCTTCCTGCCTTAAGACTCAAACTGAAACATTGGTTTTTCTGGAACCTATTAGTCTTCAGACGGGCACAAAACCATTGGCTTTCATGGGTCTCCAGCTTGCCAACACTATGCAGATCCTGGGGCTTGTCAGTCCCCATAGCTGTGTGAGCCAATTTCGTATAATAAATCTCTCTCTCTCTTTCTCTCTCTCAATACGTATACACACACACACAGGCACACACACACACACACACACACACACACACACATCACATTGGTTCTAGTTCTCTGTAGGACCCTGACTAATACAGCTACTCTGTATTATTTTGTGTGTGTGTGTGTGTTCTGTGTTTTCCTAAGAGTATGATTTCAAGAATTTTCTGTATTTAGTCCCATTCAACAGCATGGTTTTGGTCACTGTCACTCAAACAGCAGTGTGTGGAGTAGTAGCCATTACCTAGGAGCTTATTTTAAATGCAGATTCTAAGGTCCTTCGCTAGGCCTATTGCCTCAGAACCTGCATTGTAGCACAATGTGTAGGGGATTTGTATGTACATTCTCGTCTCAGAAGGCACTCTTGGAGGGCACTTGAACTTTAGCCCAGTTATATACTCTGTGACACATGAGAGTTTAGCCATCTGCACTTCACTTTCTTCATATATGAGTGTTTGATCGATCAAGGTCTCGGGACAGGTTTTAACATAGTATAGAAAAGCATTGTGATATAGCTGCTAGTAATAGAAGGCACAGCGTTAATAGTATTAGAAGTAACAACCACAACAAAACATGAGAATAACAGTATACGGGAGAGAATTTTCATTAAGGAAGAGTCATTCATCTCAGCTCAAACTCTATGCTAGCTGGTTGAACGACTTTAAGTTAATCACTTTAGCTCTTTTTTTTTTTTTCTTTTTTTTTGCGGTGCGTGGGCCTCTCACTGTTGTGGCCTCTCCCGTTGCGGAGCACAGGCTCCGGACGCGCAGGCTCAGCGGCCATGGCTCACGGGCCCAGCCGCTCCGCGGCACGTGGGATCTTCCCGGAACGGGGCATGAACCCGTGTCCCCGCATCGGCAGGCGGACTCTCAACCACTGCGCCACCAGGGAAGCCCGGTCACTTTAGCTCTTAATCCTCATGTTCCTCGTTTCTAAACTTGTGCCAGTGAACTAAGTACTTGTGTGTTTCCCTCATACTCTATTTATGGAGCCGTGGTACTCCCTTCCTCACCGACTTACTGTATCCTTCCTAAGTTTACTGCTTTTGACAGTATCCACTGGGCTGGCCTGTAAGCTGCAGAAAATAATAACGGACTTGGCTTACGTATGATTCACACCAACAGGAAGAAAGGCAGTCATCTACATCTTCAGGGCTCCCTTGCTCTGGTTCCCCCCTAACCTGTGACAAAGAACAGCTAAGAGGACCCTCACTCATCCTAGTTAACGTGCTATAACATCACACTATTTAAATGAATTGTATCTGAGACTTCATCCTCTAAATTCTATGTCAGGTTCACATCAAGAATACCCCAGAGGCATTGTCTTACTTGGAAAATGTTATTTCAGTTAGTTGAATATCATTTTTTACAGGATTTAGATCAAATGAAGGCCAGTAGTAAATGCAAACCAAGCAATGTGTGTCTGCAGTAAGTTTCTGTTTCTGCATTATTCATACATAATGGTATAGGTGACTCTTCAAGCGTTCTGAATTAAGCAGAATTGATTTCTCACTTTTTTTATGCTCTGCTGTACAAGGCTTTTTGTACTTTTACTTCTCCTTAACAAATAAAGTATTGATTCATCTCCACCGAACATGTTTTATTTAAACTTTGCTCTTTGTCAGCAACTCGTCCTTCGTACCCACAGTCCCCGCTCCTAACTCTCCAATTGTCTTTTGATCTTGAAGGTGAAATCCTTCCACCGGGCTCCTTAGCGTGAAGAAACTGCAGATGGGTTAAGGTCTCATCAAGAGCAATAAAACAGAGCCCTTTTGCCCTTCCTTTGAGTTTTCACTCCATTGGTACATATTCCGCTTGGGTGATCTAGACGTTAGCATTGCACTTGAATTGCATTGTCCCTGTGTTTGTATCGAAACATCATCATATCTTTTACGAAATCCATGAGCGAGTGTGCTTAATGATAGATTAGGCGAGGGGAGGGCTGGCCTCAGTAGTAATCCCGGCATGAAGCCCAGAGCTTGAATCCAAGTTGCAACTCAATATGTGTCAAAGAAATGAGTGAATCACACTTTGATTGGAATTTATTTACCTCTTTAAAAAGCAATTGGCAGAACATGAGACCGAAAGGGGAGCCTGTAACTTTCATCCTTAGTTCACTTGGTAGCACTCAAGTTTCATATACGAATAAAAACGAAGAATTGAATGGATTAAGGAATAACCAGGACGATAATCTCCAGGTCCATCCACGTTGCTGCAAGTAAGTCAGACAGAGAAAGACAAATATCATACGATACGGCTTGTATGCGGAATCTAAAAAAGAGATGATGCAAATGGATTTATTTACAAAACAGAAACAGACTCACAGACACACAGAACAAATTTATGGTTACCAGAGGGGAAAGGTAGGGGGGAGGGACAGATTGGGAGTTTGGGATTGACATGTACACACTGCTATATTTAAAATAGATAGTGAACAAGGACCTACTCCATAGCACAGGGAACTCAGCTCAATATTCTGTAATAACCTAAATGGGAAAAGAATCTGAAAAAGAATAGATATATGTAAAAAAAAAAAAAAAATCAGGGAACATGATTTGCAACCCACAGATCTGCCACTAACTTTGTCTAGCCTTGGCCTCTGGCTAAGTTCTCCTACCTAGATTTAGAGAAAACTGTTGTAGACATTACCTGCTTTGCCCTCTAGGGCTCGGACTGTGATTGTGACACAGATGTTTGCCAGCTCGTTTGTTTGGGTTAAAACAGTCCTGCTTATTGGTTAACTTTGATTCCAGGCTTCCTCTGGAACCTGGCCATCCCTCCTTTCCTGCCCAATGTCCTGCGTGATGTGCGACAGAGCCCCCAGCGTCAGTGGCCACAGGCTCTCATCCTTGCAGCCCACTGCCAATTGCCCACAGCACGTGGCCTTCCAAGCTCATCTCCTTCCCTTGTCAAACTGTCTACTGCAGAGGCCCATTGAGGCACCCCCAACAGCTATGCCGTGTCCGTCAAAACACCCAGCCATCCTCCTTTTTGTAAAGGACAACCAGCAAGATCAATTCTCTGTCCTTCTGTCCTGCTCTGAATATATCCAGCGTGTGGAATTAACATTTCCCAGGAAACCAATCCCCGAGCTGCTTTACAAGTCCACCTCTGCTCCCTGGTTCTTTCCTTCAGCAAATGATTCAGTGCCTATTTCCCGAACTTGTGCTCTGTACGATACAGAGATGAATCGGGCACAGCTCCTACTCCAGCGTTTTTTGTCTGATGAGGAAGATGTATAAACACAGATGATTCCCACACAAACAGGTGATTGCTATTTCCATGAATGTTCCCCATACAAACAAGCCATTTCTCCAGGCATCTGTCTGATAGCAGCTTGAAGTGGAAAGCCAAGGTCCTCTTCTGTTTTGTGTTTTGTCTGGAAAGAAATATCACCAAGGCCATGTACCCATTACCCCAATACTTTTTAATAAAACAACTTACTTTTATTCTCTTACTGCTCTCTGTTTCCACATGAACGCCCTTGAGGCTGGATCCATACCTAGGCCGGACAATATGTTTTTCTCAAAAGTCTTTCCTCTGGTGCCCGAGGCTGTGCATTGAGTCAAGAGTCCAGTGGCCTCTGATTCTTTCTCATGGGGTGAGTTATCTCCCTGGTGGACCCACAGCTTTCTTAGAAAAATCACTGACTTCCTTTTCTTGTCCATGTTCCACTGAGGAATGTTTACAAACACTCACCTTTTCTTCTAAAGTTTATCCTTGTCCTCACTACGTCCTTCCACTTTACACTGGGATTGTCCCTTTCGTCCCCTAGTTTGAATGCTTTGGTCACACTACCTGCTTCTTAAAAATGATTTTCTCCACAAAATAACATTTCTAGAGGGACTTTCCTTCGTGTTCCCTCTAAACTCCTCACCTTCACATAGCACTCGTGCAAGGGGGTGCTTTGGTCCCCAAGCCATCCTTGAAAACACACCTCTGACCTCTTTTATTGCAGGGTTCACTCTAATTCCCTCTGCTTGGCCTGTTTCTTCTAGGCAAAACAAACAAAAAACTGCTGTAAAGGGATGTCAGAACATACGTTTACACGATAACTCCTAAAATCTAGGAAACATATCACCTCCACACACATAATTCAAACCCGATTTCTGATGCCTCAGAAGAGATGAGGTTCAGGCCCACCAGGCATGGGCTTAGATTTTTTTGCAGAACGCATGTGCTCGTCAGGTCTTATGGACTTTCTCTGCGTTTGTATTTGTGGCTCTGAAAAAGCTGCAGAAGACTAAGCTGTGGTCCGTGGGCAAATCAACTGCTCCCTCAAGAGGTGAGAGATGTGAATGAGAAAACCGATAAAAGAAAGTAAAATAAAATAAAATAAAAATTGGCAGGCTTTTGTGATTTACAGTCACTGTCTTCGGCCTAGTAAACCTAATCACGCTGGTTACTGTTTCACTATATTCGCCGCCGGAGTCCGTTAGAACAGTCTACTTTACACTGCAGTGTAATTCATCTGCTTTATTAAGGTTTTTCTTGTATTTAGGTGAGGAGTAAAAGTGGCCTCTGGCTCAGTGTTATACAGTCATTCTGAGAAAATGCCACAGGGCACAGCAGTTAATAAACGGGAACTAGATTCCAGCACCCGTATTGTTGACATCTGACAAGTTTACTCTGAGTGTAGTTAGGGTGATACAGGATCTTATAAGAATAGACATTAGCAAACTCATTACAGGCCCATTTCAAAATAATTGTGGATCCCATTGATGGAGGTAGTTAAAGGTTTTTGCATAGACATTACTGAAAATGTGCGCATTTAATCTCCCACCCTCCCCGCGCCGTCTCCTTCCCAGGAAAACCTACTTAGGCTTAGCTTGTGTTGGTGGTAAGAAAATGACCTCGTCAAAACGTGATGATGAATGAGAGTTTGGGAGATTGCTTGGTGAAGGCATGCCTCAATTCCAACAAGATTGGAAATTTCCGTAAAAATCAGCTGTGGCTGCTGAGAAGGCCCTATGTTCTGTGGAGGGCCAGCTCTCCTTGGATGACCAGGCGCCATCCATGTCACTCCCTCTGTGATGCTCACAGACAAGGTATCCTTTATTGCGGGATGCTAGTCACTCCTCGAGTGGCTACCAGGAACTGTGCTTCCAAGAACTCATTATCTGTGCTGGTATATGGATTAAAAAAAAAAAATCCTCTTTCCTGGAAGGAAAAGATAAGGAAGTGTGGTAGAGAATAACCTAATGCCAACTATGATTCATAAGATATGGAAGCGGCAAAAGAAAGAGGGGAGCAAGTCATTGCTGAAAAAAAGAAACCGAAGACAGTTTCCAGCCTGATATCTCTGCCTGGTGGAAAGAACACGGACTTTGGCATAAAACTGACTCCAATCTGAATTCAGGTATTAAAACTTACGCCGATAACCAAAAAGGGCCTACTGTACAGCACAGGGAACTCTACTCGATACTCTGTAATGACCTATATAGGAAAAGAATCTAAAAAAGAGTGGATATATGTATATGTATAACTGACTCACTTTGCTGTACAGCGGAAACTAACACAACATTGTAAATCAACTGTACTCCAATAAAAGTTTTTAAAAAACCCAAGACTTACACCCTACAAAGATAGGCATTTGAACAATGCCTGAGTATGCAGTAGGTACTCAATGAAAATTTTATCAATAGTTTTAGTACACCTGAAACTAACACAACATTGTAAATCAACCATACTTCAATTTAAAAAATTGTATCAGGGCCATAGAGGGTGACCTAAGGACCTAGCACAGCGCCTGCCATATTGTTGATAACCATCAACAATTGTAGAATAAGTGAATGAATTTTTTTCAGCATTATTTTATCAGGACATTCAAATGAACTTCAGGGCACCAAGGAAGGAAAAGATGTTGTAAAAAATCTGGTGTCAGGTGTCAGATAAAAGTCTGAAATGCATGACTACTTAGATTTCCTCATAATGTAGGGACCACGAAAGGAGACCCGGGTCCCAGCATTGAATCTCTCCCCATATGGTAAGTGACTTCAGGTCAATAACTCTGCCTATCTGGGTCTCTATCTCTTCATGTTTAAATAAGGATATAGGGTAATGAGATTGGCATTATTTCTTCTAAAACTAAAATTCTGTGACTTCAACATTTACTGAAATGTCCAGCATTTCAGATTTGGGGCTTCCCAAATTTGGGAAGAATCAGAAAGGACATCGCATAATTTCAATCTGCCAAGACTTTGAAAAAACTCTTCCTTTACCATAATCCTTATCACCCATATCCAACGAGTCATCATTTCTTGTAAGTTCCTAAGCGTTTCTCATCATTGCCTCTCACTTCCTAAAGCTACTTCCTTGGTTCGTCCCATATCGTTTTTTGCCAGGACTCCCTAAATTGATTCTCTGCCTCTAATTTCACCCTCTTCCAACTCATACCCTGCATTTTCTACAATCCAGATAACTCATCTTGTTTACAAAAATTTATGGTTTTGATATTGCCTCTTCTGACTATACTTTCATTTATTGAACTAATATTTTCTACCCGTCTGACCTTGAGAAAATCATCAATACTCTCTGTGTCTCAGTTTAAACATCTGTAAAATGAGAAAAATAATGACAATATCCATGTCATTGGGTCGTTGTGATTATTAAATGTGTTAATATATGAAAGGAGCTTAACACAGTGTCCGGTTTATAGTCACCATTCAGGGTGATGGTTTTATGTGTTATCGATATCGTCACTCATAAATCTTGCCAAGCAGAGACCCTCTCAGCCCTTTTGTATATGATGCCCCTTCTGCCTGGAGTTTTCTTTTTTCTAGATGTCTCCATGTCACCTTCTCTGCCTTTATTCAGGTCTCTATTCAGAAAACACCTGAAAAGGAATCCTTTGAAAGGTTTTCCCATGGAAAAATAGTTCCTTGTCACCTTCTGTCTTCTTTATCCTGGTTTATATTTCTTCATGGCACAGAATGCTTCTTGAGCTTAGATCACGTGTTATCATTTATTTATGTCATCTCACTTCTGCTTTAGAGTATAGATGCGGGGATTATGCTTGTTCACATCTATATACTCACAACAGAGAAGTACTTGACGCAGTGTAGAGTATTTTGGAGATTAGTTAAGGGGTACAGAAAGTTAGCAACTGAACTAGAAATTTTACTGATTTGTTGTGAAAGGAGGCTGAGTAATAAAAGTGGTGATTGCACCATGAATTCAACAAGATAGGGGATTAGGGAGGCCACGAAGATAAGTTCAATTCCAGTTATAATGTGGTTGAGTGGCTGATAGAACACCCTGGTATTAAGGTTCATCAGGAAGTTAAAAAAACACAGGATGAAAATTTCTGGAGAGATATTGAAGCCTAACACAAAGATGTGGCACCAGTTTCACAGAGGCAGGTCCTCTATCAAATCCTTTAGGTGGGAAGATCTGAGCACAGTGGGCCCTCCGTATCCATGGGTTTTGCATTTGTGGTTGATTGAATCCACAGATGTAGGACTGTGGACATGTAGGGACCCCTGTACTACTCCATTGTATATAAGGGACTTGAGCATCCTTGGATTTTGATATCCACTGGTGGGGGTGTCCTAGAACAAATCCCCTGCCGATACCAACAGACACCTGTATGGGAATCTGTTCACTTAAGCCCAGGACAGCTTTGGAACGTTGCAGACAGCACTTCAACGTTTTACAAAGGCACTTACATTCTGGCAGGAAACTATGTCTTACTTGCCATGAGCAGAATGTGATGAGCGATGATGACGATATCTCAGAAGCAAAGGTGCTGAGGAGAGTAAAGGGTTCCCATAGCAATTAATAATGATGACTTTTTTTCTAAGTATAACATTCGTCTGCTGTTCACCTGAAGAACTAAGGTATTCCTGGTGCTCAGTTATAGCTGAGTAATTCCTCCCTAGTAAATGGTAAAACAAAGTGTGTTGTTTTTCATGTATTCTAATTAATATTTCTTAAATAGCATGTTGTTTACTTTGAAATTCTTGATGCATATAAATATATACACATACGTACACCTAGATTCCCCACTAGAACTAAGCCATTATTAAGAAAGCTTACACATACATATACATATGTGGGCAATATATAAAAATAGTTTATATATCTATATGTACATATGATGTTTACCTAAATATTAGAAATATGTATATATGGATATATGTCACTATATAGAGAGCAGAAGACCTGTGGGATGATATGAAGCTTCAACATATATATAATTGGAGTCCTAGAAGGAGAATAAACAATAGGAAATGAGAAAGATTAATCAATTAATTACCAAAAACACCAAAAATTTGTTTTAAAAACGTAACCTACAGGTCCAGGAAGAATCTAATCTACATAGCAGCATAAAACAAAAGCAGTAAAACCACACTTAGGCATATTCAAATAAAACTGCTCAAAACCATTGAAAAACATAACACTTTAAAATGAGCGAGGAAAAAAAAAGACACATAACACGCAAGGAATAATGAAACAAAAAACAATTATCATTTTATCTGAAACAATGAACAACAAAAAACAATGGAATACCATCCATAAAGTGATTAAAACAACAACCCCACATAATCCATCATCTGTCCAGTAGAAATATTACTTAAAATGTAAAAAAAAAAAAAGACATGTTTAGCTAAACAAACTCGAAGAGAATTTATCATCAACTGAACAATATTATATAAAATGCTAAAGGAAGTTCTCTTTGACTGGAAATGACACTGGGATAGGAGATTGCATCTACAAGGAGGGATTAAATGTATGATAAATGGTAGATATGTGGACACATATAAAAGCCTGGGGTATCAGAGGAACTCTGTACTATATAACTTTTCTGTAAATCTAAAACTAAATTCAAATGTTCATCATCTTTTAAAGTGTTACTGTTAGAGTAGTTCACATCTCTACTCCACCAAATTACTGAATGTGTAATATTGAGAAATCAAAATTGTTCTGAGACTCAATCGTCATGTTTGAAAATTGGAAATAATGACAAGATGCACCTGAGGGGTTCTTGGGAGGGTGAAATGAGATGATGCATGTGAGTACAGATGTTTATCAAGGCAAGCTCTCCATTGTTATTTGTTATTCATTTTATTGTCAGTATTTTACTCTTATTTTCTTATCATCATCATCATTATTATCTCTTAATATTCCTTGATAACTTGGAAGAGGCTGCCTGGCGCACAGTCTTGAGAAAGGCTCCCAGGCGACACTGAGACTAACTATTGTGATGGAGTCAAGGCTCCCACCTAACGGTGGCTTGAGGGAATGAAGGGCACAAGTTCCCATGTCAAAGATTTTTCATCTCAGACTTGGAAGCTGACTGGTCTGAGAACGTGGAGTTTCAAGGAAATTTAAGACACCGCAGGAGCACATTATCTCTGGGAAAAGTTCCTGACGACAATGCAGGATTACATTCCCAATGGTCGTAACCATCTTGGTGAATCCATGCTTTGGAAATTAAATGCCTCTTCCAGTGATAAGATTTGCTTCCAGGATGGGAGCTAGGGAGCCTATTACTCTAATAATCACGAGCCTGGACCTCAGGATCAATCCTCCACCGTGGCTCACAAAACTCCTCCTTGACCACCAAACTGTTTGTTTGTTTGTTTTGCTGTTCCTCTCTGCTTCAAGCCACTCGGGCCCTAATCCCTATCGCGATATTTCCTGACCCCTCCCCGACTGCCTCTGGCTCACAAATGCAGATGCTTCCTCACTCTCGCAGCTCTGGGAATTTCACCTCTGCCCAAAATGCTCCCCTTTATTCTGTACATATTTCTTAAATCTTTTTTTTTAATGTTTTTTTTATTGTGGTGAAAATCACATAATATAAAGCACACTATTTTAACCACATTTAACTGTACAGTTCAGTGGCGCTAAGTACGTTCACATTGCTGTGCAACTCTCACCATCATCCATCTCCTGAATTTTTCACCTTCCTAACCTGAAACTCTGTTCCCATTAAATATTAACTCTCCATCCCATCCCCCCACCCCCCAGCCCCTGGCATCTACCAATGTATTATCCAACTTTATGAATTCGACTATTCTAGGTACCTTGTATAAGTGGAATCAAACAGTATTTGTCTGCACCTAACGTATACTGGAATGCATTTTTAAGGTTAACATATGTCCTACAAACAGATTGTACTTTTTTTTTTTCTTCTTAAATCTTAAATCAAACTCTCACTAATACTTCTGGGTTCAGTTAAAATCTTCCTGCTGATGTTAATCTTGACCATCTGGTTGAGGCAGTGTTTGTCAGCTTTATCCCCTGTAAACTTACTCATTGGTTTCTCCTTTTCCGGCAGTACTTTTCGGAGGAAAGTCACTATGTGTGGCTCACACTTAACGGTCTGTGGTTTTTGCCACTCTTGTGTACACCCATACAGCTTCAGGGATCTCCCTTCTCCATATGTCACGGAGCTCAGGCTCTCCTGAGAACTGCCAACTGTCACCTGTTTTAATTTGTTTGTCTTCTACTTGCATTTTTTTTTTACCAGAAGCATTGTCAAACCACATTTACCTTTCTCGAACTAAGGCTTCTGCCTGCCTAATCTAAAATATAATGCCCAGTTTCGTTCTGTATTGGAGTATCATAGTGCAATGCCATACATTTCTGTAAATCAACTTTATTGACATATAATTTACGTACAACAAAATGAACACATTTTACATGCACATTTCAATGAGTTATGACAAATGTATACACCTGCGTAACTGTCACCATGATCAAGATCGAGAACATTCCCATCACTCATCAAAGTTGCCTTGTGCCCATTTTTGCACCATCCCGAACTCCACGCTGATTTACATTCTCCCACTAGAGGATAGATCTTCATTTCCCAGATTTCCATATAAATGTCATCATAGAGGATGCACTATTTTATATAAGCGCCATTTGCTCAAAATAATGTTTTTGAGATTCATCCATGTTGTGTATCTATTGGTAGCTCATTTATTTTATTGGCAAATAGTATTGTGTTGTATGGACATACCCCACTTTATTTTTTCAGCTTTACTGAGGTATAATTGACACATAAAATTGTAAGATACTTAAAGTGTACATTGTGGTCATCTGATTAGTGTATGTGTCACCCCTTTATTTATACACCTTCTTAATGGACAGTGGTGTTTTCTCCAGGTTTTGGTTAATATGGGTGAAGCTGCCATGGATATTCGTATACAAGTCTTTGTGTAGACATGTATTTGTACTTATCTTGTGTAAAATACCTAGGAGTGGAATTGCTGGCTTGTATGTATGTTTAACTTTAAAAGAAAATACCAAACTATTATCCAAAATTATATCATTTTGCATATTCCCTCCGGCAAGTTATGAAGTTTCCAGTTGCTCCACGTCTTCAACACTGTGTATTATGGGGTTTCTTTTAATTTTTTTTTTAAAGTTTACCCATTCTAATGGGTGTGTAGTGGTGC
This sequence comes from Phocoena phocoena, assembly GCF_963924675.1. Classification (NCBI taxonomy): domain Eukaryota; kingdom Metazoa; phylum Chordata; class Mammalia; order Artiodactyla; family Phocoenidae; genus Phocoena; species Phocoena phocoena. The sequence goes on from NC_089235.1 coordinate 75,891,205, forward strand.
CTCATTGTGGCTTTAATTTGCATTCCCTGGCTGACTAATGAAGTCGAACATCTCATGTGTCTAGTGGTTATTTGCTTCACCTAAGTATAAACTGACTCTTCAAATAGTTTTCACTTTTAGTGGGTTGTCTGTCTTTTCATTGTAGAATTGTGAGAGTTATTTATATATTATGGATGCAAGTCCTTTGTCAAATATATATATATTGTGAATAATGTCCCAGCCTGTGACTTGCCAATTCATTTTCCTAAGAAGTCTTTTGATGGGGCTGGGAAGATTTTAATTTTCATGTGGTCTAATTTATCCTTGGTTATTGTATGTTTATTGCATTCTATATCCCATCCAAAAAATTGTTACCTACTCCCACATTGCAAAGATATTGTCCTAAGTTTTCTTCCAAAAGCTTTACACATTTATTTTTCATGCACACCACAGAAACTAGTGAGTCCTAATAGCTAGGAATTAAGAGAGAGAGAGAGAGAGAGAGACGCTCATGTATTAGCTGGGAAGCCTTGGGAAAGTCATTTAATATTCTGAGAGGAAGAAAATTGATCTGTATAACCGAGATTATATCCACACCTGCTTCGAAGAGTTCAGGGGAAATTCAACATTATTCAGAACTTGAAAGTTTTGGTAACATATACAGGCTATACCTGGATGATATTAAAATAAGCAGTATCGATAAGCAGAAAATGTTACCGACTAATTACAACATAAACAACGTTTCTCCCCTATGGCCATTTCTGTTTTTTTCTTAACTGTTTACTGTATATGTGTTTCATCTTTTACTATTTAATTCTTTTTTTTTTTTTTTTTTTTTTTGCGGTACGCAGGCCTCTCACTGTCGTGGCCTCTCCCTTTGCGGAGCACAGGCTCCGGACGTACAGGCTCAGCGGCCATGGCTCACGGGCCCAGCTGCTCCGCGGCATGTGGGATCTTCCTGGACCGGGGCACGAACCCATGTCCCCAGCATCGGCAGGCAGACTCTCAACCACTGCGCCACCAGGGAAGCCCTACTATTTAATTCTTAATTAACCAAGTAAGGAGTATGAGATAAAGAGCTTCTGTACCGCACATTTTGTTATATATACCACACAGCCATGAGAAAGTCAGCAATCATTTCTTGTGTAATTCTTGTGTATAAGACCCACAGTGAGTGATATGCCTTAATACTTTCTTTTAGTATGCTCTAGAGGCAAATATACAAAATTACGTGACATTAATTAAAAAATAATGGAATAATTGACAATGTTAAATGATCTTTCATAATGATGTTATTTTTGGCTTAAAAATGAAAGAAAGTGATTCTGTCTCTGAAAAGTGAAGATTATGAGTTTAGAACTTGAGCTCTGTAAAAACATCTTCTTTTTACTCTAGGATTTATGCTTATGTCTCCCAAATCTTTCCAATTTTTCTATTCTTTGAAGGCTGAAGTTTCTGAATTTGCAATCAATTTTTCTATTCTCAAGGCAAATTTCATCTATTTTATAAAATTTATTATATCTTTTAGACCTTATCAAGAAAATGAAATTCTTCCCCAAAATTTCACTATAACTTCATGTTTCTCCTTATGCCTTTTAATCACCTTATATTTGTTATGGGGAAATGAAAATTTAATATCCTCACATATCGTTCTCCACTGTTTCAAGTAGTCTTTCATATACTCTAGAATATCTAGTGGGTTTCGAGTAAATCGTTGATAGATTGAGTAAACTAAGGCTGTTAGATCCCAAAGGATCCTTTGCCAATTCATTCATTGAAAAAAAAAAAAGCGAAAATGTTCGCTGAAAATCAAAAATAAGTAAAAAAAGAAAAACTCTTTCAGATTAACATTCAGAGATTGAGTTTCTCCTGATAACACTGAATCCGTGATTAATAGAAAAATGCCAAAGCTGCAGTAAAATGTTCTTTGTCTATTTTGTACTCACTCCTTAATAAACTATATCTCTTCTATCAGCTCAATAGAATCAAGGCGTCCTTTGATCAGACTTCCATGTAAATGTATCTTAAGTAACCATAACTCTGGTTTCTTGGCCAGCTCCCTAATTACTGCAACTAACTTAGCTCTCTATTTCCTTTTTTTATGTTCCACTCCATAAGGAAAAGAGATCATATTTTCTGAACTGATGAAATTAAACTCACCCATATTTTCCCAGTCATCATAATTTTTACAAAGAGCTCATCTAATCAATTTTTGGCAAGAGAATGACAACGCTACACTAGATAGTGCCATTAAGATGAAACAGTCATGCTGTTGAATTAGAGATACTTAAATTAGGTAGACTAAAATTTAGTTTGACTTTTATTGTCCTCATTCTTCCAAGCCTTAAATACATGTTTTGCAAGGCTGGTCATTTAACTTCCATCCATATTTCTCCCAGTGCAGAAAGGAAATATCACTTCCCAGGCTTTTGCAAACAGAGATGTTACATGGAAACTGAATTTATAAGCTTAATGTTAGGTTGCCAAAGGATGCAGTGGCAACCCCCTACTCAACCTAGCTTACAGAATTCCAACTGCAATAGTTAAGCATTAGCAGTCTAACTCAGTGATATATATCTGATATCTTCAGAACCCAAGACATGCCCAGGATAGCTTCTGCGGCTCCAGTCCCAGTGTGTGCCATGCTGCTCCCATGGTTGCTGCGCTCTTGACCATTTGATCTCCTTCTGCCTCTACTGCTCCATGAAAATTATTTGATTTTTTTTTCACTTTGGTCATTAGCTCAGCTCTCCAAATTATTTTTGTGCTTCCTCTCAGGAGAAATCTGCAGACTGTACCTTCCCCAGCTAATATGATTTGAACTTCGAGATCAGATTGGCCAGTGAGACTGAGCTCACCTTTCTTTCCACATGGACTCACTAGGGTTTCGTGATAATAGATAGCATCCAACGGACCCTTGTTCTTAGAGACTATGGTCTTCCCTTAAGTTCCACGACGGGAATTCTTCTGCTTTGGCTCCATACTTTTACTCCAGTTTTCCCCTTGAAGATACATTACTTGGAGTCCTGAAACAAATCCTGCCCATCCTCTTGTGTCATGACCAAACCCTGTTGCCCCTCTGAGGTTATTGGCTTGGAGTCTGGTTAAACTGTAAAAGGGGAACCGTAGCATTACCAGCAACCTCATTTAGAGTATAGCATTGCTTGGAAATCCCCACTTCTATTTTCTATCCAAAAATATCAGATCCCTGAGATAGTTACTCTAGACTTAATACAACTGAAGTTTAGGAAACCCCTGTCTTTGGGCACTCTGAGAAACTCTCAGACTTTCTAACATCCTCAAATTATAATAATACAACGACCCTGTGTTGGATTTGGACAAATGCTATTTCTCTCCTTAAAAGTTGAGAAAATGGATGCAGAAAAATCAAATAACCAGCTCAGGGTAACACAGCTAATAAGAACAGCAGGAAATTGGACAAGAATTTTGATGTACTCTTCTAAGGCAAAGCAAGTGCTGATTTCTGCAAATATTTCTGCCTGAATTCTTATAAAAATACTTAAATACCCCCGGTGTGATTAGCAATGTGAGTATGCGGAACGGGAGTTTCAAGTCAGAGTTTATCTGCATGAAGACACAATGCAAAAGCACAAGCTTTTTGCTTTAATTGCCACCATATCTATAGGAACAGTGTACACTCTTTTCTACACACGAGTGTTGCTGAGTTTCCATAGAATGCCCATTTTTATAAAGTGTTGTGAAAAATCAAATAGTGCTGACATTCTAACTAAACTGAAGAATATTTCAAAAACAATACCTATTTTGATCAATGCTAAAGCACCTGTCTTTATTTTCCTCCACCTTACCTTGAGAATCTCCTCCTGCATGAGCTATTTCAGTAACTATTCTAGAAATTCAGATCTATGTGTCAAAGCTATTGACCTGGTGTTCTGTTTCCCAGAAACGTGCTTACAAAGAAGTGTGAGAAGCCAAGCACTAGAAGGCAGGGTATTGCTTCCTGGTACCCAGTCTGTCATGCAAATGAACATCAGGAAATAGGTCAATTCTATTGACCTATTTCTACTCAAATACAATCTATGAGTAGACCTACCCAAGTAACACATTTACGGTTTATATAGCCATGAGGTTAGGCTGATCTCAATAACACAATGTGGACCAGAAACATCAAAGCTAGATAACAACTCTGGGTTATCTGAATTCAGGGCGAAATCTGTTCACCCTCCAGGCTGCATCCATTGGCAAATTTCTACAATTCCTTTTTCAGTCATCTCAGCAGTCATCATGTTTCTTTAGCTTTTGGACTGAAGATAAGCTAGTTAATTGTTATGTCCCTTTCAAATGTAACTTGGCATTCATTTCATGTCAGGGTCAGCGAGGTCTATTGGCAAGAATGCCAAGTTTAGAATAAGTAAAAGAGAGCCTCACATCTGACCTTGCCACTAACTAGATGTGCTCGGCCCCGGGCGTCCCCGGGAGTCCCGACCAGCAGGACAAATCCTTGTGAGTCTGAGGAGGAACCTGTAGGGGTTGAAAAGAGAAGAAGGGGCAGGAGACGCGAAAGAATGGAGGCAAGACAAAATCCTGATCAAGCCTCAAACTTTTATTGCTGCAGTAGCTGTATTTATACAGTACAGAGAAAGGGGGGCGGGATCCAGAATAAGGGAAGTATTTGGCAAATTATCATTGGTGCTGCGTGCGCGGGCTTTCGTTTTAGGCGCGGGCTTTGTTTTTAGGCGCGGGCTTTTATCTCATTAAGCAGGAAGAGAAGCAGGATGTCGGCCATCTTCTAATGGCGAAAACTTCTTGGCTCCCAACAACTAGAAGTCTGTCCTTCCATTAGTCTCTGTCTCTCTGAGCCTCAGATTTTTTAATGTGTTAAATAAGGAAAACGATAAGTACCATGCCTATTTTAACAAGTATATTGTACAAATCAAAATGATTTATGTGCCAATCATTTATAAGCCATAAGGGCTTACACATGTAAAAGGATGGTAAAGGAGGGAAAAGCAGCTAAGTAGGAAACAGAAAACCTGGCTTCTAGGATTTGCTCTGTAACCATTTGGTGTGTGCCCTCTACCAAGTCCCTTAGGGCTTGTTCACCTGTCTATAAAAAGAGAAGAACACATTTCAGAATCCCCAGAGTGGCCGTCAGGTCCGACACTCTAGTGTTCTAGTATATACACTATTTTTTGTTGTAAATGTAAGCGCTGCATTATCTATTAACATTTCTCCCATTTTCCTCTAAATAACTATTTTCCAATTATCTCACACCTTCAATGCACATATGTTTCATCTGTTTTTCCCAAGCATGTTTTTCCTTGATGAATAACTCTTTATAAGCATCTCTGAGGTTTTTTCCTCCAAATCTATTCAATCCTCTTCCATTATTTTTCTCCCTTTGTATTCATAACCCTTCCAAATTAAATACCATTGGCACATTTAATTTAGTAGACATCTACTTTATTCTTGGTGATAAGCTACAAGGAAGGAGGTAGAGTATATGAGATTTCAAAGTGAGAGTAAATAGCATGTTAATGAAATTCACAAATTACACTAAAGCAAAGACATAGCAAGCAACAGAGTGAATAGAGACGTGATGCAAATGGACTTGGAGGAGTCAGAGACCCAGGCAGACAACAGAAAAATTGGCTTTGGTTAAACACAAATTCACAATGTCCTAAGAATACTGACTGAAGGGGAGGATAGGGTGAAAGGGTGAGGTAGGACAAGTACATTAATATTCTGGAAAGATATTAGCTAATTCCAAGGGTCTGGGGGAAAATTGAAATGCACCACTATATATCTCCCATGGCATGCTGAAAATTCATTTCGTGGCGCTTCCAGAGACCATCCATTGACTGGCCGCACCAGGCCTAGCACGCAAACTACTCTAGGTTCTGGGAGTGTGAGTTAAATAGGACATGAGCCTCCCTTTCCTAAGTAGCTCACAGTGCAGAGGGGCTGGTGGGTGGGTACACACAAGTTGTTCTGGGGGATAAAGGCAAAAGCAGAGGTACCTGTAACATACAGCAGAAACATGGGCAAAGTAGTAAATGTTTAGTATTCACATAATGAGTTGAAGTTCACCAGGTGGACAAATCGCAGAGCAAGGTGGAAAACATTTCAGATGGAGCATTTCAGTAAAAATAAGGAATAAGACATGAACCAGCCCCATCTTCTCCCATTCTCAGCTCTCACCCCACTACTCACCCACCCCTTGATAACTCTGGGCTAATAACTGATCTCCACTAAAATAGACAAGTTTCTGAATCAGCAGCATCCATCTCTCCTGTATGACTGGCCAACCTTGTCTGAGAACCTCCCGTTCCCACCTATCTGGAAAGCTCTATTTTTATGTAAGGAATGGCCCCGGCATACATGCCAGAGAAGATCTATCTCTCCACCTCCACCATCGCATCTGTAAGTCAGGCTGGATTAAGTTTCTCGCTGTTTTGCTCCCATGATATCTGACGCTTCCTTTTACTGAAGCACCTCTCACACACTCCCGGTAAATGATTATTTCCTTTTCTCCATTTTCTACTTGTACGTGAGATTTTGAAGTGTGCAGAGCTTGGGTTTATTCACCATGCTCCCTGTGGTATGTAGCCTCATGCATAGCCCAGGGGGATCTCAATCAATGTTTTGAATAAGAGAGTCAAGGAACAGGCCTATTCCTCCTGGCAGAAACGAGAGGTGTGTAGGAGCGACTCTGGGAGGAAACATGGCTTAATGCCTACACTCTGGGCAGGGCGTGTGTTTATGAAGGTTTGTGTGTAAATCAGGTGAAACTGAGATCCAGGTCTGCCATTCATTAACTGTGTGACTTTAAGCAACTCACTTTACTTCACTAATGAAAAATAACGTAACAGCCCCTCAGAGTTTAAAGACTAAAAGGGGCACTGCATTTTAATTTAATGTCTGGCACGTTACATGTGTTACAGGTGTTCCATAAATTTAATTTCCTTCTCTCCTTAAGTCTTTTTTAAAAATGTATTTATTTATTCATTTATTTATTTTTGGCTGCGTTGGGTCTTCGTTGCTGTGAGTGGGCTTTCTCTAGTTGCGGCGCGCGGGCTTCTCATGGTGGTGGCTTCTCTTGTTGTGGAGCACGGGCTCTAGGCGCACGGGCTTCAGTAGTTGTGACTCGCGGGCTCCAGAGCACAGGCTCAGTCGTTTTGGCACACGGGCTTAGTTGCTCTGCAGCATGTGGGATCTTCCCGGACCAGGGCTTGAACCCGTGTCCCCTGCATTGGCAGGCGGATTCTTAACCACTGCGCCACCACGGAAGCCCCTCTCTTTAAGTCTTGACTCCAAAAAGGCCAGGGTTTCTGAGCTTTCATTTTTAGGTGACTGAGCCTAGGCTTGTCTACAGCAACCGTGTGGAGACAGTGTAGGAGCTAAGAAAGCAATCAAGACAGTGAGGCAGGATGCTGTGAGAACTGTGTAAACTCCAAGGACTAACAGATACTCAGCTATGGTAGGATGACAAAGCTACTATCTGGGACATGGAATGGGTTAGTATCGTTTGTATTTTCTGTGATAATGTCATGTTTTTTTCCCTCTTCACATTTCTTTTTGGAAATGGCTATATGTCTGATCTGCTGTAAAAAAGAGTTGAGGGCTTCCCTGGTGGCGCAGTGGTTAAGAGTCCGCCTGCCGATGCAGGGGACACGGGTTTGTGCCCCGGTCCGGGAAGATCCCACATGCCACGGAGCGGCTGGGCCCGTGAGCCATGGCCGCTGAGCCTGCGCGTCCGGAGCCTGTGCTCCACAACGGGAGAGGCCACAACATTGAGAGGCCCACATACCGCCAAAAAAAAAAAGAAAGTATGTGATTAAAAGAATAAAAATCATATGTTATGGCTTCCTTTATTTTATTATGACTATTTTATTAGAAAAGGTATTAGCTATTCATCTATGAGTGATAGATGCCAAATACACTGAATTAGGGTTATTATTAAGGCTTCACTAAGTCAAGCAGTTGCAATCACTCATTTGTGCTCTCCTTAAACTTAGCATGCTAATTAAACTAAAGGAGTGTTAATATTTGGAAACTCATCAGGCTTCGGGGAACCAGCTCAAGCCCCACCTCTTCCAAGAAGTCTTCCTTGTGTGCTTCACCCTCTTCAGACTGGGGGAGGACTTCTATTGTATATTCCCTGCCCCTATGCAAGGGACTTAACACCCTCTAGGGGGATATTACAGGTATCATCTCATGAGAAATTCATAATATTAGTGCATTTCAACTTCTGCCAATGAGTGAGTGAGAATTACCCTGCTGTAAACTGCAGGACAGAAAACAGGACAATAAAGTACAAGAAACAAATATATTCAGATATTGGAAGACAGCGGGCACAGGATTGCAATTTCTGAGAAAAGAAACACAAGCAAGGGGAACCGAACCGTCACCCAAGCTTTCTGTCCCGGGAGATAACCTATGGACTTGGACACAGATGGGAACATTGGAATAAAGTCCAGCCATCTTGCTGAGCTGAGGAAACAGAGAGGAAAGTTTGAGGAAGCCAGGACAGCTAAAACCTGTGGATTCTACAAAGATCCCTTTTGTCTTTGGCTGAATGCCAACTTGTTCATATGTAGAGAGATACCTTACTCTGTACTTTTTTCTATTCCAGCTGCAGTAGAAAGATCTTGCTGAATACATGGGACTTTCAACAGAGACCCCAGTATGACATAAGCGTGGCTCAAATAGCTCTAGAATAAAGGCGAATCTGACCTGCCCTAAAACAGCTTAAAAGGAAAATTCAAAAGGATCAAATAAATCCACAAGTAACTCAACTTCCTGTCAGTAAAAATCCAACACTCTTTAAAGGAATGCAGTGGAATGCTTCACAATATAAAATATGCAATGCCTATACGTCCAATTAAAGTTACTAAACAGTAAAAGAATTAGGAAAACAGAACCCGGAATGCAGAGATGATGGAATTTGCAGAAAACAGCTATTATAAATATGCCCCGAATGCTCAGGTGTATAATGGAAAACATGAATATGATGAGGATATAATGGAAGGTATTTAGGAAATATCCAAGTGTAACATCTAAAGGAGGGAAATAATATTTTTAACACCAATAGCTGCTATTATAATCTATTATCTGTTATTTTCCACCAATTCATCCAGAAGGATGTTAAGAAGCTGGGCTCTGGAATCAGATGTCTGAGCTTGGGTCCTGAACCCACCACTCAGTGACTATGTGACCTCGAGCAAGAAACTTCTTATCTCTGTTTTCAAACCTTTCACGTGTAAATTAGGAATAAAATAGTCTCTGCGCCATTGGTTTGTTGTGAAGTTTAAATAAAGAAGCACATTTAAGATATTGTAAAGAAACAGAAACAGACTCACAGACATAGAGATCAGACTTGTGGCTGCCAAGGGGGAGAGCAGGAGGGAGAGGGATGGACTGGGAATTTGGGGTTGGTAGATGCAAACTATTACATTTAGAATGGATAAACAACAAGGTCCTACTGTATAGCACAGGGAACTCTATTCAATCTCCTGGGATAAACCATAATGGAAAAGAATATTTAAAAAAAGAATGTCTCTATGTGTATAACTGAGTCACTTTGCTGGACAGCAGAGATTGGCACATCATTGTAAATCAACTGTACTTCAGTAAAAAAAATAAAATATTGTAAAGAATGATCACATGGTTAAGTAAGCACCAGGGCTGGGGTGGAAGTGAGGTGTAGTGGGTAACTCTCTTTCCAAGGGAACGGGTCTAGAAGAGGCAGAGGACGGTCTAGCATCTGGTCTGCTTGACCCAGCATCCCATGCTCATGTCAGAGGTTTCAGCTCCTCACGCTATGTTTCTGCCTCTCCCTGGTCCTGGGTCCTTGGCTTTTGCCACATCCCACCAGGATTTTCTTTCTGCCCAGCTTCTTCACTTTGACCACTTCTTTTCAAAGATTTCATGAAAGATGTTATCCAAACTCGACTTCCAGAATTGCTCTTTCTGGCTTCCCGTGTTAGGGTTGGAAATGAAGTTAGAGCACCCCTTACTCTCTCTCAATATTTATACTTGTATTGTGTGCGTTTCTTTTCTTGTTAACTTTTTGTTTTCACACTATAAACGAAGGCTGTATGATAAGAAGAAACGTGTCAATGGTCTGTTTATGCCTGTGCCCAGGCGGCATCTGGCTCAGAAAAGGGGATCAATAATATTTGTCACATAGAACCCTGAAAAAAGAAGGTCCAGGGGGAGGACATGGGCTCGGAGGCCAGCGTACAAAGGCCAGAACTCTCATTCTTTTACTGATGAGCTGAGTGACTTCATTTTCTTCATCTGTTAAATGGAGCCAATAGCTCACAGGGTTATGGTAGACACTCAGTGAAGGGTCGCTGTTATTGTTATTAATTTTACTTCTCCAGTTTTTTTTAGGGATGAGATGAATTAGAATCGGATTCATTTCTTACAGTAAACTGGGACAAAAATTCCGAAATGTGATCAGTTAGACTCTAAAATGTGATTGATTCCTGTGGTTTCACAAACAACAGAAATATCAAGCAGTAGAGGATAATATGGTTGTGGCAAGTCTGAATAAAATATCTCCTGATCTCAATCCATGTAGGGCAATCGAGAATTATATCGATTAACATATTGCTTTCATATTCACGTGAAATGATGGTCATGCGATTGCCTTCAAAATGGAAAAGCATGAGTCAGAAGCACCATGCCATCGGTTTTAAATATACCAAGGGGTGAGGGCAATGAACGTGATTTCTCAAAACCCATATCCCCGGTAAGAAACAAGATACCCCAAACCAGACATTTTTCCACTTCATTCAAAGATTCTCTAGGAAAACTCAAAATAAGTCCATGTTTCTGTCAATCTCTAATTTTGGCAGCAACAGGCATGTCTCAGCTGCAAGACAGTGTTCGGTAGGAGAAATCTCTCCACTTTGGGAAATGACTTTATTGGATTTATTGGCTGGACAGCTCATCTAGACAGTGCCTGGTAAAAGCTCAGTGCTGAAATGGATACGATTATGGCTCAAATTAATGAACCGAGAAGGAAATTGGAAGGTTGCATATTAAATGCTTTTCCGTGAAGGTTCTGGAGATCAAAACCAAGTGCAGTGAAACTAATGAGCAAGCCTACAAGGCTTCAGCCTTGATAACGATTTTCCTCTTAAAAAACATATTCTACTCAAACCGTAGACCGCAAACACCCTGTCATAGATAAAAAAAATATTTTTTAACATGCAGATTCCACAATACAGACAGATTAAGAACACAGCAAAAGGGTAGAGAAACAAAGTTAGTAAATAACAAATTTCTTAAGCACACCATTACGGGCTTCATAGAAAGGAAGTAATTATTTCAATAAACTCATCAAGAATCAGAGCTCTTAACAACAGAGGGCAAGACAGGGTTTTACTTGTTTTCAGAGAATATTGAAAAGCCCCCTTCAGTCATCAAGATATCTCACTTTCCTTTTTATTTTATTTATTTTTGGCTGCGTTGGGTCTTCGTTGCTGCGCGGGCTTTCTCTAGTTGCGGCAAGCGGGGGCTACTCTTCGTTGCAGTGCGCGGGCTTCTCATTGTGGTGGCTTCTCTTGTTGCAGAGTATGGGCTCTAGGCACGTGGGCTCAGTAGTTGTGGCTCGCGGGCTCTAGAGTACAGGCTCAGTAGTTGTGGCGCATGGGCTTAGTTGCTCTGGGGCATGTGGGATCTTCCTGGACCAGGGCTCGAACCCTTGTCCCCTGCATTGGCAGGCGGATTCTTAACCACTGAGCCACCAGGGAAGCCCTAAGATATCTCACTTTCATTGTTTCCAATTCAAGATTGTTTCACAGGTACAGTTGCCAGATCAAATGTATGATGATCAGTTACATTTGAACTTAAAATAAAAATGTGTGTGTTTAATGTAAACATGACCTAAATACATGTATAGGCTATACTTATGGTAAAATACTATTTATTATTTATTTGAAATTAAAGCTAACTGGGCAACCTATATGTTATATTTGCTGAATGTGGTATCACTCTTCATAGGTGATGAACAGAAATACTACTGTGAAATAAAAGTACCAAGCAAAATAGTTTAATTGTTATTTGCTGTTAACGTGTTTTACAAAGTGCTTCCCCAAAGTTTCTCGACTCATTTTTAAATTAAAGTAATCCCATTTAGGCCAATATTTGAAAAAATGTAATATTAAAATTGTTGCTACAATGTGTGTATATGTGTGAGAGACAGAAAGGGAAAGATGACAGAGAGTGTTATCAGTGTACAAATATATTATTTACAATAAAAAATGAAAAGTAGCTACACATATTCGGTTATATATTTATACATGTACCTATACATGCATACCTATATAAATTTATATCTGTATATATTGTATATACTTATGTGTATAACTATAAATTGTTATAATATATAGTTATATATGTATATACATATATATGATAAAGAAAAAGATTGAGAGAGAGAGAGAGAGAGAAATAAATCTTAAGGTGGAGAGAGACAGATGCACCTAAGACCTGGGATGAATGAACTTTCTAGTTTAGAGTATAGCACTTAGCTCTGGGTTTCCAGGTAACCTAGAGGGGGGTATGGTGTGCCATTGATTCTATTGCTTTGTGCTTAAAGGACTCCTGCAAGTAAACCTAGAAAGAAAATATTTTATCTGTTTTCCTGACCTCCTACTTTTAGAAAAGTCCCGTTAAAATACATATGCCTGTGTATAAGGAAATTCAACCTGATTCATACGCCTTGTTTCTTTGCTTTTCTAACACACTCTGTTTCCCACAACATAGCTGGCCCCAATCATTCTCACTTCTCCCACAAATGGTGGCTTTTGTGGTCTTTGTCACCTGCCTGCCCAGCATAGTCCCTGAAACATAGAGGGAACTCCGCTAATATATTTGGAATGAAAATATCAGATTTGTAGAACCTGGCAATGTTCCTTAGTCAAAGCTATCTTCATAGCAATATGGGAGCCTAAAATCCCACAAGAAGAGATAAAATTCTTTGGATGATGAATTGTAACATATTTCCTATAAAAGAAAGTGATTTTTGTTTAAAAAATGTATTCAATTATCCATTGACTAAGCCATTATTTTGGGGATTCTAATGACATGTCCAGACCTGATTTTTTGCCCCCTTTCATCTATTGTTGCTCCATGTAATTCCTGATTCTCCCAAGAAATTGCTGTGATCCAGTTTTTCTAATCTTCATAATATTTTGTGTTATTCAAACTGTACATTAGATTTTGAAGTCAGTTTAATGGTGCAGGACGAGCACTTTTTCTCTCGATAAAATAAAACACAAAATAAATGATTAATGTGCATCAGGTGTAGGACTGAAATGTTTTCTGAGAACCTCTGTTATTAATTATGCATGACACAGATGCATATAACTGATGTTCCACAGTAGCTCTCAGTATGGCCGAAATAGCTTAGAAAAGCACTGCCTTGAAAGATTCCCACACCAACCTGCACAGGCCAAATCCAGCCTGCTGCCTGTTTTTACAAATGCATTTTTATTAGAACAAAGTCACTCTCATTTATTTACATCTTGTCTGTGGCAGCTTTCTTGCAGCGACTCTGTGGCCCAAGAAGCCTGACATATTTACTATTCTGGCTTCTTGCAAAAGTATTTTCCGACCTTTGGTGCAGAGTATAGGGTCATAGTAAGAGGAGGTACTCTGTAGCCACAAGTGAGAGTAGGATTCTCTGGCCATTATCAGAGGAATAATAAGACACAGAGCACAGATTGGACACTACTCCACAATTTGGGGCCTTTCGTGTCATGGTTTAGAATTAATAACTGTGGATACTTCGGACCAACAATCCACCATAGAAAATATGACCCTCCAAGGCTCTCAAAGCCAAGGTTAAGGACACAGACAAGAGGCAGACAGATGGGACTGGAATCTTTGACTTAGTGTAAAAATTTGGAAGGTTGATTAACATTTCTGAGTGACAGTTTCCTCATCTCTAGATTGAGGATAATAATTTAAAGTGACAAAAATTAAAGAAATAATGTGAAAAAACTTACTGGACCAAATGATAAACATTAAACATGGCAGCTTCTTGGAGCCTCTGGTTCATCGCTTATTTGCTTATTCCATCACTACCTCCTGGCTTCCTCATGCTGTACCCTGTGCCTGGTTTCTCTGAACTCAGCCGCATCTGTACGCAGCTTTGCCTTGCCATGTGTCTGGCTCAAATTCATGGCATATTTTCACTTTTGTCTCCTCCACCCATTTGTTCAAGCCGTCTGTTTTTATTTTCTAAGATACAATATTTAATAAAATTTAGGACAAAGGAAACGTACTCCTGGCAGATGAATGAATATTATTAAGTCTAATGTTCTGCCTTCAACAGTATACAATGTGGAGATAAGATTGTTACAGCTCAAGAGTGAGTTTAATAATCAAAGGGCATCTTTAATTTTATACTGTCAGATCACTGAAAATGACAAAAGATGTAAAGTGTGTCTTAAAGTCCCTAGAAAAAGGATATGATTGGTCTAGCTTACTGTTTCCTATCAAGCCGTGTGTCATAGGTCAAGGGTAAATAGAGGTGAGGAACAGAAGGTGCTTCTTTTAATCGTAGAGTTGGAAGGGCATCTGCAAGACACGTCTATGCACTGTCATTTGTAGAGTTATTTTACAATATATATTACCCTTAACTCCTTTTATTCTCTGGTGTTCATCTCACAACTATCCAGCAAAGCAAAGCAAAAAATAATGTTCTCTTTTGGAAAGTAGATGATTATGTTAATTCTGAAAACTGTGTGAGCTGCCCTACGTAATACAGTTATTAGTGAACTGGGGTCCAGGTAGCAGTTAGGTGGAACATAGCTCAGTCTGTAGCTGGAGATTTTAGCTGGGGATTTTAGGTCAATCCTATCTGAGGAATTCCACACTATGAATCCCGGCAGCCAAATGTGGTTCCACTCTTTAAGGACTCCAAACATGTCCTGGGAGAAAATGAAAGAGAGTTGCATTTATCCAATTAACAACAAAAATGATTATCCACTGTTGGCCAGTTACCCTGTTAGGCAAATGGAACATATAAGAATAAGTGAGACTTAGCCCCTACTCTTAAGACTTTCACAGTTAAGGAGCATCTTATTAAAATACAGTGATATAAATGCAGAAATAAAGGTAATCAGGGAACATATCTGGAACAGAAAGTGTACCTGTTTAAAATAAGTTTAAACCTTTACTTATCCACCTAGTCTCCACTAATGTGGCCTGGAGCAGTATTAAGTGCAGGGAGGACTTCCTGGCGGAGGGGGCCTCTAAGTTTAAACCAGAGGGATGACTGAGACAAATAAAGAACAGGTGGCAGTGCCTTCCACCCAGAGGGAGCAACACGTAAAAAGTCTAAAAGTCATAGAATTGTACAGCTCAAGAATGAAGGGTAATGTAAACTATGGACTTTAGTTAATAATAGTGCATCAATATTGGTTCAGTTGTAAAGTCCCCCACTAGTGCAAAATGTTAATAATACGGGAGACTCTGGGGACTGGGGGTTTGGGGAGAAGGGTGTAAGGAAACTCTGTACTTTCTGCTAATTTTTCTGTAAACCTAAAACTACCCTAAAAAATAGTATTAATTTTTCTAAAAATGTTAAAATTAGAGATGACGCTGTTTAGAGAATACAAAGTAATAATGTATAATTAGAATGTGTCACACTGATAGAGAGGATGAAGAGATGGGGGCTTGGAGGTGAACAGCAGCTGGATCACGAACATCTTTAAGAGATGATTAAATCATTTAGATTTTTATTCTAGGAGACATTAAATCACTTCAACAGCGGAAGTAATAAAGTCAAATATTTTTGCTTATTTGGGTTTTGTTTTTTTTTTGAGATCCTTTTAGGAACTCGGGAGAATAAATGTAAGGGATTCAAATATGTGACATGGAACAAATTACTGAACTTCCGAATAATTTTATCTGTAAAATGTGATTAGTAACACCTGACTCTCAAGTTGTCGTGGAAATAAAAAACAAAAAAAATGAATGAGATACCTATGAAAGTGTCTGACCCCAAACAGTCCTTGAATTTTTCTCGTTCCACACTTTCTTATCAAGGAACATGTCTCCTTTATGTTCAAGTCCTCGTTTTCAGGAACAGTAAACAGCTTACCGAGTGGGTTTTTTTAAAAATTCTTTTTCTCTAGCTTTATTGAGGCATAGCTGAAATATAACACTGTGTGAGTTTAAGGTGTAAAACGTGATGATCTGATACACGTATATATCGCTATG
The DNA here is from genome assembly GCF_963924675.1 of Phocoena phocoena. Taxonomy (NCBI): domain Eukaryota; kingdom Metazoa; phylum Chordata; class Mammalia; order Artiodactyla; family Phocoenidae; genus Phocoena; species Phocoena phocoena. Next base: position 75,907,408 of record NC_089235.1, read on the forward strand.
ATTACTAGAGTGAACGTTAAGTGTACAGTTGTTAAATAAATGAATGAATGAATCTGAGCGTTATCTTGAAGGGATGGACTTTTGCGTGAGAAGGCCTTGATTTTCCCCAGTTTGAATGTCCTTCTCCTGACATTCCAACTGACTTTTAAAATTCCTCAGATGGTCGCTTATTCACACTGTCACTTCATTAGCGTTATCTGTTTGTGAGGAAATCTGGCAAAGTTGATTCCTCTAGGCAACTCATTTGTACTTTTGGTCTTTGATTGCGATTAGTGAGAGTAATTGTTTATCTGCTTCTCCATTATGCTTTGATGAGGCCCACACGAGTGCATTTTCCAGGAATATAAGTATTTAGTATTAGTGTGTTGTCTTACTGGGAGAACGACGTTATTATAACTGCTTCATTAATGCCTGTACGTGTGGTTCAATTAAGATTTACAAATTGGGTTTAATTAAGGTTTGTAAGCAGTGAAGTGAACTCCTGGCTGCATTCAAACTGCTGATTCCTCTTCTTATTCTTCTTTCATTTTTCCCCCCTCTTATATAGTCTTAATTCTTAGAAAAATCAAGTGGGCACTGGAGCTGGAAGATGAAGGATCTTCTCTGGACATCTGATGTCTCCTACTGTCCCCACGCTCCTTCTATTGGTGAGATTCAGAACACAGGTGCCAGAAAACCCATTACATTTGGATCACAACCCATTTGCATTACCAGGAAGAGTCCAGGGGCATTGGAATCAAACTACTCACATCAGCGATGTGACGTTGGGTTAGTTACTCACTTCTATCACCCTCCATTTCCTGATCTGAAAACAGAGATAATAACCCCTTCCCTGATACATTATTACAGAGATTATATGAAGTGATTTTGGTAAAGCATCTGGCATGGGAGTTTAATAAATGATAGCTATCATTAATAAACATAGATAGATAGATTTATTAATAAAGGAATATGGCAAATGGAAGCTTGGCCAATCTTTGAACAGTAACATGACACGGTTGTAATGCTTCAGGGTGTCAACCAGCACTTCCTGTTGCTTAATATCTCTCTCTCTGTGTCTTAGCCTCTCTGTTTTTCTGTCTCTCTCTCGTCTTGGTTCTCAGTTCTATTCAAATTCAACAGGTCCAAGTACATAATGAATACTTATAAGGTGTCAGACACTGAACAGAGAGGAAATGAAAACAAAAATTATAACTCCCTGTCTAGAAAGAGGATAAGGCCAGGTATGGGAAATATAAGTCAGTGCAATTTGTGATAGAACTAGGGACAGGTTTCAGCGATGGTAGAGAGGAAGGACGGATCCTGCCCCCTGGGTAACTCAGTGCTCAGTTCACTTGCTGTTTTTATGGGGGGCGGTGGTGAGGGTAGGCGTGGTGCCGGCTTATACCTTGTTGTCAGAATCCTGGCTTCCAAGCTATCTATGTCTTTATAACTAGATTTACAAGGGTTTTTTGTTTGTTTGTTTTAATATCCTTCATGACTGTTTCCAGACCTGTGCTTCCGTGCCTGACTCATTGGTTGACCTGACAGCACCTCTTTGCTGCGGGACACTCACTGTGTTCTGTCCTGGGATGTGAACACACAGTGGAGAGGCAAAGCGGTAGTGAAAGATGACCCAGGACAGAGCAGTTCAGACAACACTGCCTGCCTAACTGTGGCGGCAGTGCTACCAAAGTGACAAAGCAGCACCAAACTTTTCCAAAACTATATAAGACAGAGACAGAGGATGAGGACACTAAGAGCGTAGAGACCAGTGACCATTTGTTTTTGCACACTTGGCCACACAATATTGTTTGAGATCATTGGATTGTTATTTGAGGGACAACAAAATTAAAATACTAATCCTGTATTAGACATATTTAATTAAACTTTGCTAGGTGCTTAAATGGAGTTACTGAATTTAACTCTTCACAACCACACATTAAAGTGGTATTGTTAACTCTTTTTTTTAATCGATACTTCTCAAAGAAATTATATACATTCAGTTTGATAGAAAAGGTAAAGCCAAGATTCCCTAATATGTCCATCTGGTTGTGTACTCTTCTAATTTCTGCTTACAAAATCGTCTATACAATATAAGATAATGACTCCAAGGACCTGGCAGGGATCTCAAATCTCGAGTTATTTAAATCACACTGTAATGTTAATTAAATGTGTCTCTAAAGAGTCCCCCTTTGTGTGTAGAGTTACATAAAGGAATTATACCCCTTTTTTTGTTTAAATACATTAGGAGAGTTTGGCTGACATTTGAACTGTCTTTCAAATTATATCTAAGACTTACCCTAGTCATGAACTTCTCAGTAAGAAAGAAAAGTGATGTTGATATTAAAAATTGCACTCAATGACAAGCAGAACGGCATCAAGAATGAAACTTTTTTTTGAGGGAAATGACCTTCACGTGGCTTTGTCTAACTCACAACCTAGTAGACTAGGAAACTAGGGACCTAATCCAAGATCTAGTTATGCCTCTCTCTGAATCTTTATTTCCCCATCTTAAAAAAAAAAAAAGTGGAGGCATACCTCTCTGCCCTGCCTTCCCCTAAGAATCGTGAACAAAATCCAGAGAGATGGCGGATATAACATTATAAAGGATGGGAATATGCTTGGTAAATTCTATATGGCTATATAAACAGAAGGGGTTATTATTATGTTGATATCATGTATGACAGCACCGATAAATGTGCTAATTATACTCATAAAATGAAGATGCAAATGCTTTACTCTGGACTTTCAAGAGAGGCTTATTCTTCTCCTAAAAAGAGAGAGAGATTATAAGCACAAAGTATTCCTTTTTATTAGCACTCACTGCAATAACTGTTCCATGTAATATTAATAAGAATAATAAAATGTAAGCCACTTCTACATTATTTTCAGGGAGAAAAGAACACAAGAGCTAGGAAGTTGAGTGAGCAGGAACTTGTCTCTTTTAATGATATCTGTAAAAAGGCAATGGATGTTCTAATACATCAGTGTTTCTCTCCAACACCCTCTATTTTGCATTTACCATAATTCATGTTTTCATCCCTTTCTCGTTTGGCATCATTTGTGACCTTGGTGGATGTATTAATCAAAATGACCATGACGAGCCCTAGAGCTGATTTTCTCTGTTGTCCAACGGACACATATTTCCCAAACTGTCCCAGACCTGTCCAGTGGTATTTATCAGTACATGTGGCCAGAATCCTTGGATAAATTCTGATTGCATGTGACAAGGTTTACTTCAAGGGCTCTTGTTTAACTTGGGTTGCACATACATGGCGAAGCTGCTTCCCTGAAAAACTGTGACAACTCGGTTTTTCTACATCATTTGGCACAAGCTGTGCTTGTACAGCTGTGTAAGGTTTGACTAAAGAAAAGCATATCTGCCTCGATCTTCTGTCACTGGTTCTGAGGGACACTTGGGCATTGTATCCTTCCGTCCACCTCACAGTCATAGTCTAAATTGGACCATGCAGTAGTCTAGGTCCTATCAAGGATATAGGAAGAAAGATCTTGGATTCTCACCAAATAACTTCTAGTTTAGTGGAGTGATAGTTGTAACAAATTACTACAAAATGAGTGCCTTAAGGCAACACAAATTTATTATCTTACAGTTCTGGTGATCAGAGTCTGAAATGGGTTTCACTGGGCTAATGTCAAGGTATCAACAGGGCTGTGTTCCCTCTTCAGCCTCTAGGGGAGAATCTTCATCTTTCCCAGCTCTTGGAAGCTGCCTCTACTCCTTGGATCATGGCCCCTTCCGCCATGTTCAGAGCCAGTGGTGCAGCATTTTCAAATCTCTCTCTGACTCTGACTCTGACTGTCCTGCAGCCCTCTCATAAAGATCCTTGTGATGACATTGAGCCCACATAGATAATCCAACATAATCTCCCCATCTCAAAGTCAGCTGATTAGCAACATTAACTCCATCTACGATCTCAATTTCCCCCTCCCACATAATCTGACATATTCTTAATTCCTGGGATTAGGACATGGCTATCTTCTGCCTTACCACAGTGAGATCACCTAAACTATGAAACAACTAGTACGTAGCACTAGAAATTCTACAATGATATTCAATATTGTGTGATTTGTGCCATTTATGTAAAGGAAAAGTCACAAAGTACAACCCAGAAGGGAACAGAAGAAGGCTCACAATGGTCACAAAAGGATTAGAACATCGATGTTGAGAAAGAAAGAAGAAAAACATAGAATCTAGTTACCTATCCTAGAGACTCAGTCTTATTCACTGCATCAGCCAGAGGAAAGAGAGAGAGAGGCCATGGAGGAGACACCTTCACTGCTAAAAGCTTTGGTCCCTAAGCAGCACATGTAATTTCTGTAACTTCACGTGTTACAGAACACATGTAACTTCTGTAACATGTAACTTCAGTGAATTAGGTACATGACTACACAAAAGTGCATGGAAAGATGTGGAATGAAGTCTAGCCAGGCTTTGCCATGACCCAATGATGGAAAATGAAGGGACAGATTTTGGTACAGGGCTAGACATCTCCATCACAGATTGGCAAGCCTGAACACTACGGCTCCATTTTGAGCATCCTCACCCTCTCTCTGACTTCTGAACTAGCTTTTCCCCCATTGCTTGTGTGTCCAGTTTAACAAATGTGCATTCTTTCTACTCCTGCTTATGTAAAGCCCACTTATATCGTATGGTGTTCTTGGACCCAGGATCATGGAACACATCAGTCTCATCATAGTAGACACTTAGAAGAAAGAGCAGGGGTAATGTTAAGGAAATAATATATGGAAAAAATCATGATTTCAACCACAAGGAACAATGGAAAGAAGTAAAGCACTGGAATCTGATCAAGCACCACTTTGTCACTTTCTAGAAAAAAAAAATAGAAAACTTAAAGAAGTTCATCATCTATCATTGCCCTCACCTGTAAAACAAGCGTAATCAAATCTTCCTTGAGGGATATATTGGATGGATTAGGATAGAGTATATAAAAATGTTTAGTCCCTTGCTTAGCACATGGTAAGTTTTAAATAAAAGATGCTATTAACACACTCAGTGTTTATATTGTTTGGCTAAAATGGTAATCCATTCCTTAGATCCTCCCATTTAAAGGAAGAGAAATTAAATTTGAAAGATTAACGAGATCTAGCTACATTTATATTTCCTCTTGAGTTAAACCGTGAGTTTTATCTGCAAAATTGCTGCTTATATTTCTGAGTGGACTTTTGTCGCTTGGACTATGAGAAAACAAATCAATGCAGCATCGATAATTAAGCAGAGGGTATTAGTTTCTCAACCATCTTCTTAGCAAAGTAAGAGATTGAGAAATAGCTCCTCACATAATCCTTTAAGCAGTGGACATGAAAACATACATTTCTACATGCATATGCCATCCTTTATAAATAAACCTCTTGCTAATGTGTAAATTATATCAATATTATACTATTTTATTACTTCAGAGACAAATGGAATCACCTTTCTAAAAGAATCTCAAATGATGCTGAATTTAATTTGCAGCTCATAGAATGATAGACACAAAGGTTTGGGCAGGATTGAATCTATACTTTCACAAACTATCATTTGGTGTATGAATATTTTGTTACACACCTACCAGATGGGTGTCTAGTCTCTCCCCTAATACTGATAGGATATTTGCTATTTCACAGGAAGTGGTTTTATCTATGGACAGCTCTGGGCAACATCAATCTATTACTTAATCAATTAACTAATTAAAATGAGTGGTTTTGCATATCAGGCTAGCTGTTGGTTACAAACATACAGATAATAATAGTCTGTATATTCTAAGTTCCTTCTATAAGTCAGGCCCTGTATGCCGTCTCTTTTAATCTTCCCAAGAAACTTGTAATTCAACTTTGTTAGTCCCATCTTAATATGAGAAAACATATTTAAAAAGATAATTTGCCTATAGTCATACAGATACCTGGCTTCAGGGGTGAGGACAGTGTCTTAACTGCCATCTTCTGCGAACACCTAAAATGCATAATGATCCCAGTTCTTGAAAATTCTAGAGTCAAGAGTAAGACATGAAAATAAATGAATTAGGAGGAGCTTCAAGATGGCGGAAGAGTAAGACGCGGAGATCACCTTCCTCCCCACAAATACACCAGAAATACATCTACACGTGGTACAACTCCTACAGAACACCTACTGAACGCTAGCGGAAGACCTCAGACCTCCCAAAAGGTAAGAAACTCCCCACGTACCTGGGTAGGGCAAAAGAAAAAATAAACAGAGACAAAAGGATAGGGACGGGCCCTGCACCAGCGGGAGGGAGCTGTGAATGAGGAAAGGTTTTCACACACTAGGAAGCCCCTTCGCGGGCGGAGACTGCGGGTGGCGGAGCGGGGGAGCTTTGGAGCCGCGGAGAGAGCACAGCAACAGGGGTGCGGAGGGCAAAGCGGGGAGATTCCCGCACAGAGGCTCAGGGCCGACCGGCACTCACCAGCCCGAGAGGCTTGTCTGCTCCCCCGCCGGGGCGGGCGGGGCTGGGAGCTGAGGCTCGGGCTTCGGTCGGAGCGCAGGGAGAGGCCTGGGGTTGGCGGCGTGAACACAGCCTGTAGGGGGCTAGTGCACCGCGGCTGGCCGGGAGGGAGTCCGGGAAAAGCCTGGAGCTGCCGAAGAGGCAAGAGACTTTTTCTTCCCTCTTTGTTTCCTGGTGCGCGATGGGAGGGGATTAAGAGCGCTGCTTAAAGGAACTCCAGAGACGGGCGCGAGCCGCGGCTAACAGCGCGGACCCCAGAGACGGGCAGGAGACGCTAAGGCCGCTGCTGCCGCCACCAAGAAGCCTGTGTGTGAGCACAGGTCACTATCCACACCCCCATCCGGGGAGCCTGTGCAGCCCGGCACTGCCAGGGTCCCGGGATCCAGGGACAACTCCCCCGGGAGAACGCACGGCGCGCCTCAGGCTGGTGCAACGTCACGCCGGCCTCTGCCGCAGCAGGCCCGCCCGGCACGCCGTGTCCCTCCCTCCCCCCGGCCTGAGTGAGCCAGAGCCCCCGAATCAGCGGCTCCTTTAACCCCGTCCTGTGTGGGCGAAGAACAGACGCCCTCCGGCGAACTACACTTAGAGGTGGGGCCAAATCCAAAGCTGAGCCCCGGGAGCTGCGAGAACAAAGAAGAGAAAGGGAAATCTCTCCCAGCAGCCTCAGAAGGAGCGGATTAAAGCTCCACAATCAACTTGACGTACCTGCATCTGTGGAATACCTGAACAGACAACGAATCATCCCAAATTGAGGCTGTGGATTTTGGGAGCAACGATATATATATTTTTTTCCCTTTTTCTCTTTTTGTGAGTGTGCATGTGTATTCTTCTGTGTGAGATTTTGTCTGTATAGCTTTGCTTTTACCATTTGTTCTAGGATTCTGTCTGTCTGGGGTTTTTTTTTTGTTTGTTTTTATTAAAATTTTTTTTTCTTAATTATTTTTTATTTTAATAACTTTATTTTATTTCATTTTATCTTCTTCTTTCTTTCATTCTTTTTTTTCCTCCCTTTTATTCTGAGCCGTGTGGAGGACAGGCTCTTGGTGCTCCAGCCAGGTGTCAAGGCTGCGCCACTGAGGTGGGAGAGCCAAGTTCAGGAAACTGGCCCACAAGAGACCTCCCAGCTCCACGTAATATCAAACGGTGAAAATCTCCCAGAGATCTCCATCTCAACACCAACACCCAGCTTCACTCAAAGACCAGCAAGCTACAGTGCTGGACACCCTATGCCAAACAACTAGCAAGACAGGAACACAGCCACATCCATTAGCAGAGAGGCTGCCTAAAATCATAATAAGCCAAAGACACCCAAAAACACACCACTGGACGCAGTCCTGCCCACTAGAAAGACAAGATCCGGCCTCATCCACCAGAACACAGGCACCAGTCCCCTCCACCAGGAAGTCTACACAACACACTGAACTAACCTTAGCCACTGGGGGCAGACACCACCAACAACAGGAACTACAAACCTGCAGCCTGTGAAAAGGAGACCCCAAACACAGTAAGTTAAGCAAAATGAGAAGACAGAGAAATACACAGCACATGAAGGAGCAAGACAGAAACCCACCAGACCTAAGAAATGAAGAGGAAATAGGCAGTCTACCTGAAAAAGAATTCACAATAATATTAGTAAAGATGATCCAAAATCTTGGAAATTGAATGGAGAAAATACAAGAAACGTTTAACAAGGACCTAGAAGAACTAAAGAGCAAACAGTGATGAACAACACAATAAATGAAATTAAAAATTCTCTAGAAGGGATCAATGGCAGAATAGCTGAGGCAGAAGAACGGATAGGTGACCTGGAAGATAAAATAGTGGAAATAACTACTGCAGAGCGGAATAAAGAAAAAAGAATGAAAAGTATTGAGGACAGTCTCAGAGACCTCTGGGACAACATTAAATGCACCAACATTCTAATTATAGGGGTCCCAGAAGAAGAAGAGACTGAGAAAATATTTGAAGAGATTATAGTTGAAAACTTCCCTAATATGGGAAAGGAAATAGTTAATCAAGTCCAGGAAGATCAGAGAGTCTCATACAGGGTAAATCCAAGGAGAAACACGCCAAGACACATACTAGTCAAACTATCAAAAATTAAATACAAAGAACAAATATTAAAAGCAGCAAGGGAAAAACAACAAATAACACATAATGGAATCCCCATAAGGTTAACAGCTGAACTTTCAGCAGAAACTCTGCAAGCCAGAAGACAGTGGCAGGACATATTTAAAGTGATGAAGGAGAAAAATCTGCAATCAAAATTAATCTAGGCAGCAAGGATCTCATTCAGATTTGATGGAGAAATTAAAATCTTTTCAGACAAACAAAAGCTAAGAGAATTCAGCACCACCAAACCAGGTTTACAACAAGTGCTAAAGGAACTTTTCTAGGAAGGAAACACAAGAGAAGGAAAAGACCTACAATAACAAACCCAAAACAATTAAGAAAATGGGAATAGGAACATACATATCGATAATTACCTTAAATGTAAATGGATTAAATGCTCCAACCAAAAGACGTAGACTGGCTGAATGGATACAAAAACAAGACCCATATATATGCTGTCTACAAGAGACCCACTTCAGACCTAGGGACACATACAGACTGAAAGTGAGGGGATGGAAAAAGATATTCCATGCAAATGGATATCAAAAGAAAGTTGGAGAAGCAATTCTCATGTCAGACAAAATAGACTTTAAAACAAAGACTATTACAAGAGACAAAGAAGGAGACTACATAATGATCAAGGGATCAATCCAAGAAGAAGATATAACAATTGTAAATATTTATGCACCCAACGTAGGAGCACCTCAATACATAAGGCAAATACTAACAGCCATAAAAGGGGATATTGACAGTAACACAGTCATAGTAGGGGAATTTAACACCCCATGTTCACCAATGGCAAGATCAACCAAAATGAAAATCAATAAGGGAACACAAGCTTTAAATGATACATTAAATAAGATGGACTTTGTTGATATTTATAGAACATTCCATCCTAAAACAACAGAATACACTTTCTTCTCAAGTGCTCATGGAATATTCTCCAAGATAGATCATATTTTGGGTCACAAATCAAGCCTTGGTAAATTTAAGAAAATTGAAATTGTATCAAGTATCTTTTCTGACAACACTATTGGACTAGTTATCAATTACAGGAAAAAATCTGTAAGAAATACAAACACCTGGAGGCTAAACAACACACTACTTAATAACCAAGAGATCACTGAAGAAATCAAAGAGGAAATCAAAAAATACCTAGAAAAAAATAACAATGAAAACACGATGACCCAAAACCTATGGGAAACAGCAAAAGCAGTTCTAAGAGGGAAGTTTATAGCAATACAATCCTACCTTAAGAAACAAGAAATATCTCAAATAAACAACCTAACCTTACACCTAAAGCAATTAGAGAAAGAAGAACCAGAAAACCCCAAAGTTAGCAGAAGGAAAGAAATCATGAAGATCAGATCAGAAATAAATGAAAAAGAAATGAAGGAATTGATAGCAAAGATCAATAATACTATAAGCTGGTTCTTTGAGAAGATAAATGACATTGATAAACCATTAGCCAGACTTATCAAGAAAAAACGGAAGACTCAAATCAATAGAATTAGAAATGAAAAAGGAGAATTAACAACTGGCGCTGCAGAAATACAAAGGATCATGAGAGATGACTACAAGCAACTATGTGCCAATAAAATGGACAACCTGGAAGATATGGACAAATTCTTAGAAATGCACAACCTTCCGTGACTGAACCAGGAAGAAATAGAAAATATGAACAGACCAATCACAAGCACTGAAATTGAAACTGTGATTAAAAAATCTTCCAACAAACCAAAGCCCAGGACCAGATGGCTTCACAGGCGAATTCTATCAAACATTTAGAGAAGAGCTAACACCTGTCCTTCTCAAACTCTTCCAAAATATAGCAGAGGGAGGGACACTCCCAAACTCATTCTACGAGGCCACCATCACTCTGATACCAAAACTAGACAAAGATATCACAAAGAAAGAAAACTACAGGCCAATATCACTGATGAACATAGATGCAAAAATCCTCAACAAAATACTAGCAAACAGAATCCAATAGCACATTAAAATGATCATACACTATGACCAAGTGGGGTTTATCCTAGGAATACAAGGATTCTTCAATGTACACAAGTCAATCAACATGATACACCATATTAAAAAATTGAAGGAGAGAAACCAGATGATCATCTGAATAGATGCAGAGAAAGCTTTTGACAAAATTCAACACCCATATATGATAAAAACCCTCCAGAAAGTAGGCATAGAGGGAACTTTCCTCGACATAATAAAGGCCATATATGACAAACCCACAGCCAACATCATTCTCAATGGTGAAAAACTGAAAGTATTTCCACTAAGATCAGGAATAAGACAAGGTTGCCCACTCTCACCACTGTTATTCAACATAGTTTTGGAAGTTTTAGCCACAGCAATCAGAGAAGAAAAAGAAATAAAAGGAATTCAAATTGGAAAAGAAGAAGTAAAACTGTCACTGTTTGCAGATGACATGATACTATACATAGAGAATCCTAAAGATGCTACCAGAAAACTGCTAGAGCTAATCAATGAATTTGGTAAAGTAGCAGGATACAAAATTAACGCACAGAAATCTCTGGCATTCCTCTACAGTAATGATGAAAAATCTGAAAGTGAAATTAAGAAAACACTCCCATTTACCATTGCAACAAAAAGAATAAAATATGTAGGAATAAACCTACCTAAGGAGACAAAAGACCTGTATGCAGAAAATTATAAGACACTGATGAAAGGAATTACAGATGATACAAACAGATGGAGAGATATACCATGTTCTTGGATTGGAAGAATCAACATTGTGAAAATGACTCTACTACCCAAAGCAATCTACAGATTCAATGCAATCCCTGTCAAACTACCACTGGCATTTTTCAGAGAACTAGAATAAAAAAATTTCACAATTTGTATGGAAACATAAAAGACCCCAAATAGCCAAAGCAATCTTGAGAAAGAAAAACGGAGCTGGAGGAATCAGGCTCCCTGACTTCAGGCTATACTGCAAAGCTACAGTAATCAAGACAGTATGGTACTGGCACAGAAACAGAAATATAGATCAATGGAACAGGATAGACAGTCCAGAGATAACCCCATGCACATATGGTCACCTTATCTTTGATAAAGGAGGCAAGAATATACAGTGGAGAAAAGACAGCCTCTTCAATAAGCAGTGCTGGGAAAACTGGACAGCTACATGTAAAAGAATGAAATTAGAACACTCCCTAACACCATACACAAAAAATAAACTCAAAATGGATTAAAGACCTAAATGTAAGGCCAGACACCATCAAACTCTTAGAGGAAAACATAGGCAGAACACTGTATGACATAATCACAGCAAGATCCTTTTTGACCCACCTCCTAGAGAAATGGAAATGAAAACAAAAGTAAACAAATGGGAGCTAATGAAACTTTAAAACTTTTACACAGCAAAGGAAACCATAAACAAGATGAAAAGACAACCCTCAGAATGGGAGAAAATATTTGTAAATGAAGCAACTGACAAAGGATTAATCTCCAAAATTTACAAGCAGCTCATGCAGCTCAATATTAAAAAAACAAACAACCCAATCCAAAAATGGGCAGAAGACCTAAATAGACATTTCTCCAAAGAAGATATACAGATTGCCAACAGACACATGAAAGAATGCTCAACATCATTAATCATTAGAGAAATGAAAATCAAAACTACAATGAGATGTCATCTCATACCAGTCAGAATGGCCATCATCAAAAAATCTCCAAACAATAAATGCTGGAGAGGCTGTGGAGAAAAGGAAACCCTCCTGCACTGTTGGTAGGAATGCACAATGATACAGCCACTATGGAGAACAGTATGGATGTTCCTTAAAAAACTAAAACTAGAACTACCATACGACCCAGCAATCCCACTACTGGGCATATACCCTGAGAAAACCATAATTCAAAGAGTCATGTACCAAAATGTTCATTGCAGCTCTATTTACGATAGCCAGGACATGGAAGCAACCTGTGTCCATTAACAGATGAATGGATAAAGATGATTTGGCACATATATACAATGGAATATTACTCAGCCATGAAAAGGAACGAAACTGAATTATTTGTACTGAGGTGGATGGACGTAGAGACTGTCCTACAGAGTGAAGGAAGTCAGAAAGGAAAAAACAAATACCGTATGCTAACACACATGTATGGAATCTAAAAAGAAAAAAATGGTCATGAAGAACGTAGGGTCAAGACAGTAGTAAAGATGCAGACCTACTAGAGAATGGACTTGAGGACACAGGGAGGGGGAAGGGTAAGCTGGGGCAAAGTGAGAGAGTGGCATGGACATATATACACTACCAAACGTAAAATAGATAGCTAGTGAGAAGCAGTCGCATAGCACAGGGAGATCAGCTTGGTGCTTTGTGATCACCTAGAGGGGTAGGATAGGGAGGATGGGAGGGAGGGAGATGCAAGAGGGAAGAGATATGGGGACATATGTATAACTGATTCACTTTGTTATAAAGCAGAAACTAATACACCATTGTAAAGCAATTATACTCCAATAAAGATGTTAAAAAAAAAAAAAGAAATGAATTAACGTACAAGTTAGGAAGAGTCCCAACTGACATATACACATAGTATTATGGGACCATGGGAGAACACGCTATTAAAATTTATTTCTATTTGTTTTTCAAATCTATCTCCTTTAAAAAATAAGGATTAAAATCAATTACTTGGCCAGATAAAATGTCATATGCTCTTTAAGGACAAACCTACATCCTGTTGGACTTTGGATTTTAAGTACTGACATAGTGATGATATCAAAACTCGCATTCAATCAGAGACTATACACATATAAAGTTTTCTCATCATTACTTTACCCATACAAAATTCCCTTTTACATGAGCCAGGTCAGGTTCTAGTACCTCCCTTTAGGATTCTTTCTTCAATTTTAGTTCCTTCATTAATTTCTTTCTCACATGCTGACCTAAATAAAATAATTACAGAAAGCCTACTGGTCAACCAGAAGCCATGATGAAGCTGCCTAGAGTCTCTGAGATACCCTTTTATTAAGGGCATGGTCTCTGGAGTACACTAGGTCTGGTGCCATCACTCATTACCTGTGACCTTGAGCAAGGAATTTAGCCTCTTTAATCCTCTTTGTTTACCCATTGGTGAAATGAGCATTTTATCTTCCTTCAAATGTTTATTATGAGAATTACACAAGATAATCTATGTAAAGTGTTTAACAAAGTACCTGGCACACAGGATTATTTAACGACTGTTGACTATTTGCCATCTTTTATGTAACTATGATTACTGTTTCAGAAGTGCAAAGTAAAGGCTGTACCCTGCCCCCCAGCCAAATCTACCTTGTCTATAGAGTAGCAAGTCGTCCTTCATGGGTGTAAGATATTTGATTATTTATAGATGCTTTTCCATTAATGATCTCATTTAATCCACGCACTAACATAGGAGAGAGGCCATATCATTCTCATTTTGATGATGAAAATTGAGACCAAAGAAAATGAAAAGGATTTCCTTGGATTTTCTCGTGATTTTCCATGGGTTAGTGTGACATAAAATGGAAGCACTAAATAATATTAATGGCATCTTCTTGAACTACAAAACTTTCTTTACTTTGGATGCTTAAAATGTCTTAAACAATAAATTTTACCATCACCAATTTATTGAGATTGATTTTATTAATTAATATTTCAAAGCATTTGCTTCATTTAATAAGACAAAATCAGCTCCACTGCATTTCAGTGTTAGCTATAATTAATGGTGATATTATGAAAATTAATGCTTATCCATTATCCATTACGACGTCATCAGTACTAATGATCTGTTTATTGCTTCTCTGCTGATGGCAGTTAAAAAGAGCCACACTTTAAAGAGGAGAGAAAAAGATGTAAAAAAAAAAAAAAAGAGAGAAAAGCCTGAATCATTTTCAAACCAGTAAAATCCTTTCCATTTAGAGAATATTTGATTCTGTAATCATGGAGCAAACATGGTATAAAAAATAGCCAGTACCCCAGATTCCCAAGGCATACTCAGGCAACTAACATGAAATAATTGATCATTACAATAAAGCAACATTGGCCGAGTATATCTTCCCAAAGGGTTCTTCCATCATTCTTCCTTTGAGACATAATGTCTAACACTTAAAAGGTCCGTTTTGAGAAACTTAAAGTGGAAAATGGGGAAATAAAAAAACAGAAGTTAGTAGAGATTATTGGTTTTGTACGTATTAATTATTTAATGCCCGTTAAACCCACAAAAAAATGAATGCAACACCCTTATTGACTATACCTGAAACCCATACTCCAGACATTAAAGTTATATAGCTAACAGGAGGAGAAGACTGAACCTCTTAAAGGTAGACATTGCTGGAATATTAATAATTCATGCCTTGTCAGCAAGAGCTTAATAGGAATCTCTCCTGAGGAGGGTAGGTAGAAATATTGCCCAATTTTGCCTGTGGCTTAGATAAGAGAATTGGGTGGTTTTTATTTATAAAAGTATTGATTTGAAAAGATTTTATGTAAATAATTGATGGATAGGAAAATGATTAATTTGTCAACAAAGAGGATGGATTCAGAATGTTAGAGCTGGAGAGTGCCTCGTAAACCCTCTTTCTCCACAGAGAGAAGACACGTGAATATTTCAGGGACACATTGTGTAGGCTGTGAGTCAGGACTAATGCTTAGATGTCCCTGACTCAGATCACCGCCACATCTTTCCACCACCTCTCATGGGTACAAAGATGCGTGTTCATTGGGAAGTCAACTAAACAAACAGAATGGGCCAGGCAAAGGCTTTGTCTTCCTTGCAGAAAGAAGCACAATGAGAATGGTATATTAATTTTTTTTCCTGTAGGAAGATTATGACCTTTGCATCTTTCACTGCATAGACCCCAGGGTTGATATGTTTCATCTGGTTGACTTGTCCTGTGTTCCCTGCCAACTCACTACTTTTAGTGAGTCACACTTAAGAGTGAAATTTCAACCCTACATGGCCACTCAAATAAAAGATATCTGTGCTCCAATCACAGATATTGATTCTCTGGGCTCTCCTGTTAAAATGTGGAAACACAGTATCAAATCTCTAAAATAGATAACCAACCAGGACCTACTGTGTAGCACAGGGAACTCTGCTCAATACTCTGTAATAACCTCAATGGACAAGTAATTTGAAAAAGAATTTTTTCAAATTACTTGTATTTGTATAACTGAATCACTTTGCTGTACACCTGAAACTAAAACAACATTGTCAACTATACTCCAATATAAAATAAAAATTTAAAAAACATTGAATCCCTATTTTGTACACCTAAAACGAATCTAACATTGTAAATTGACTATACTACAATTAAATAAGACATTAAAAAAAAGTCTCTGTTGGAAAGCATAAACTGTTAAAACATCCAAGACTTCCATCCCACCCTAAATAATCCTTAGGAGAGAGATAAAGCCCTTTGTTTAATCTGGGCTATATTTTACTGAGCATTGGTACAATAATCTAAAATGTCTATTACCTCAAATTCTCAATGACAAAAATTTTCAGTTTTCTAAAAGACCTCATGCATAACAAATATAACAGGGCTAAAGACATCACTTTAGCTAGCTAAACTGAATATAACCCAGGGATCTGAGCCATGGATGGAATTTAAAGTGACACAGTTGCAATTAACCAGTGAATCAGGGAGCAGGATTTGTGAGTGGAAATGTTCAGAGCAATAGTTCTCTGCTCTACCCAGGTACCCAGGGCACGCTATGCTCTGTAAGGGCAGAACTTTGTCTGTCTTTTTCATCATTATCCTCATTACTAAATTACAGTGTCAGACATGTACTAAATAACTCATAAATACTTGCTAAATAAATCAGAATTTTTTTTTTTTTTTTTTTTTTTTGCGGTACGCGAGCCTCTCACTGTTGTGGCCTTTCCCGTTGCGGAGCACAGGCTCCGGACGCGCAGGCTCAGCGGCCATGGCTCATGGGCCCAGCCGCTCCGCGGCATGTGGGATCTTCCCGGACCGGGGCACGAACCCGTGTTCCCTTGCATTGGCAGGCAGACTCTCAACCACTGCGCCACCAGAGAAGCCCAATAAATCAGAATTTTATAGAGAGAGTCTTAAAAATACAGATGCAAGGTGCCCATCCAAGACCTACCAAAAGAGAATATCCTTGGTAATGTATTTATTTTTTGTTAGTCCCATAGATAATATAATATTCAGCCAGGGCCAAGAACCATGATTTTAGGGACAGACCGAATTTTTTTTTCTGATTTTAGAAGCCAAATGGCGTACAACTGGATTCATAGACATCAGGATTCTAGAGGAAAGGACAAGGAAGATGATTGATCTGCTCTCCTCCCTTTCCACAATCCTTTCATCTGGTAAGTCGCACAGCAAAACGTTAACCGGATGTCCTATTCATTTAAATCAACATGAAATCTACATACCCGATACATCAGCCACTTCCAAGTCATAATTAACAGCAATGACAATTATATGTAGTGGCTATCTAGGATTTTATATTTCACAAACACTTCCATGAACTTTGCTTTTAATTTTCACCCTAGCAATAATTATATTTAGGTATTGTTATCATCCCAAACTGTGAGAGAAAAATCTTACATTGCTGGATTATTCAGAACTATTTGGTAACAAGTGACATAATGACAACTCAGATTCATGGAAACAAAAAGGGCAGGGAGGTGGTGAGAAGGCTAAGTCCCACAGGCTCTCTCCTCCCACCTGCTAATCCCCCCTTAGACACGCCCACTTGAAGGACCCTCCTGGATGCCAACTGGAAGGGGAGGCCCAGGTGGTGTAGTCTGTAGGACTCCCCAGGCAAATAAGGGCAAAGCACACACTGGGGAGGGAGGGATAGATGGGGAACAACCAGCCTACAATTGTCCTTTCAAGATATTAGGAAAGGGGTCTGTGGAGAAACAGAAGTTGTTTTTACATCTGGGTTTGGCCAGCAGGTCACAGTGGGCCTCAAAGTTGCTATAAGTGGCCTGTAGCTTGTTTACATGAGGCATTAGGCTTAAAAAAATTTGAATTTTAAAGAAGTTGCTATAAGATTGTTTTGCACTCAAATTACAGATCACACCCAATAACCAGATGATCTCAGTTGTCTACTGCATTCCTCTCTCTTTGCAAGGTTTTTATCCTTCATCATTGTTAAGTTATATGCATGAGTTAATTCTTAACACCATTTAAATATCTTTTTGAAATTAGATAAATGTATGATTATTCACTATTCACTCTTCTTCCACCAATATTTATTGAATACTTACTACATGCCAGGCACTGTTCTTATTTCTTGGGGTTACATCATTAAACATACCCGACAGAAACACCTGTTGTCAAGGGTGTGCATGTAAGCACGTGAAGACTGAGTCTAAACAAACGGTGACGTATGGCGCCCAGTGTGTCAGCTAGTGGTAAGCACTGGGGAAGAAAGAGCAGACAAGGTGTAGGAGCTGTTGCAAGGCAGTGTCTCGATTCTCCTGGGCTGGTCTGGGAAGGACCCACTGAAACGATGCCCCATGAGATCAAAGCTGATGGAGGTGAGGAGGTAGACAGGGTCCATACCTGGAAGAAGAGGGTGTCAGGCAGAGGGAAGAGAAAGTGAAAACAAATTCCTGCAGTGAAAGTGTGCCTGGAAGCTTCAAGAAAAAATAAAAAGAGACCAGTGTAGCTGGAGCAAAGTGAGATGAGAGCCTTGAGAACCTGAGACATGGACCATAACGGGAGATTACCAAGGTCATTATGGGGCCTTGGTGACATTAACCTGGGTGGGAACCTCTTGTGGGGCTTGAGCGATGAAGTTACATAATCTGACTTACACTTTAAAAAGATCCCTCTGGGTGTGCTTTAATTTCTTCCTGGACCAGCTAAAAAAAGTTGCCATGATTTCTTCTTCTTTTTTTTGTAATCTGGGGCATCTCCCATCTCCTAAATGGCTAACTTTGCTTTCCTTTGAGCCTCATCCATTTCTAATTTTGTTATATGGTGATTACGCAGGCTGCGTGAGAAAAATGAAGCAGAGAATTCCTATCGTGTAATTATATTTTAAAAGCCAAGTGATAGCAGCTACGTTTATTAGCATTAACAATTAGCAGACCTCTTAGCTTTGGCTGTGATAAAGAAATCCCTTGTAAGGATTCTGTAGTGGCAGTTTTACATACCTGTCATATTAACACGAATAATATTAACACGAATAATAGAATTAACGTCAAGGGGACTTGATGCAGGCATTCTTTATTACAAAATACACAGGAGAGGAATAAAATAATTTGGCAGATAATCCTGAAAACAGCACCTGGGGTCCTTGGCTTCTTTATTTTCCCAGTAATTTTCTTGATTGATTGGAGGTCATGCCTCATGCTTTATTTGTTTAATTTTTGTTGAAGTATAGTTGCCTTACAACGTTGTGTTAGTTTCTGCTGCATAGCCGAGGGAATCAGCCGTATGAATGCAAACATCCCCTCTTTTTAGGATGTCCTCCCATTTACGTCACCACAGAGCATTGAGTAGAATTCCCTGTGCTATACAGTAGGTTCTCATTAGTCATCTATTTTATACATAGTATCAATAGTGTATATATGTCAATCCCAGTCTCCCAATTCATCCCATTCCTCCTCCCCCCTTGATATCCATACGTTTGTTCTCTACGTCTGTGTCTCTATTCTGCTTTGTAAATAAGATTGTCTCTACCAATTTTTTCAGATTCCACATATATGCATTAATATACGATATCTGTTTTTCTCTTTCTGACTTACTTCACTCTGTATGACTGTCTCTAGGTCCATCCACGTCTCTACAAATGACCCAATTTCGTTCCTTTTTATGGCTGAGTAATATTCCAGTGTATATATGTATCACGTCGTCTTTATCCACTACTCTGTTGATGGACATTTAGGTTGTTTCCATGACCTGGCTATTGTAAACAGAGCTGCAATGAACATTGGGGTGCATGTGTCTTTTTGAATTATGGTTTTCTCTGGGTATATGCCCAGTAGTGGGATTGCTGGGTCGTATGGTAGTTCTAGTTTTAGTTTTTTAAGGAACCTCCATACTGTTCTCCATAGTGGCTATATCAATTTACATTCCCACCAACACTGCAAGACAGTTCCTTCTTCTCCACACCACATTGTCTTAAAAGTTCAGAAGGATCTTACAAATTATCTCAGCTGCTAGAAATTCAGAAGCCTTGGAGGATAAGCAGATAATATAAATGAGTGGAAACATTGGACAGGGGATGTGGTAACCTGGAAAACGCAAGCCAAGTCAAAAGAAAACTGTTACTCACACCCATGATGAGATTTTCCATGAAGGAACCTAAGCCCAGTATCACCAGATCCCCTAACTTGTCAAGATACCTTTTTAAGAAAAGAACATTAATAAATATTTTACTTTGATAATATTTGATATTTGAATGCCAACACACACACACACACACACACACACACACACACACACACTTTGACACACATTGTGCTGACAGGACTAAATACAACACAGATATAGTAAAGAGTATTTTGGCCCCTGGGCTACCAGTTTGCAACTGATTTAGTCCAGTTGAGAGTAACTGAGTCCTAAAGAAAGGAGATAACTATGACTCATTCCGTAACATTCCAACAAGTTAGTGGCAAGGTTAATTTGATCTGGCGGGGGGGTGTATCTCTTAACTCTCAGTGTAGGACAATGTTCTATGATAGTAAAATTATTGCAGTATTACTCAAGTGTTCAAAAAATTTTGTCGCATTATTCTAGCTCAAATTGGTTTTTATTTTCCAAATTTAATAACTGAGTCCAGGACAATTCAAGTGTCTTTCTCAAAGAGGCCCAGACAATAAGAAGCAGAGGGAAGTCTAGAAGGTGTCCTGGTATTCTTCCTTCTTTCTAACTGTATGTAATAGACATGCAGGAATATGACATCTAATTATCAATAGGTCTTGGAGTGTACTTTAAGTTCTTTTCACACTGTAGCTCAGGCTCTGAGACCAGGAGCCATATGCCATGTTTGTGCACAGGTAAAGTCTTTGACCAGATGTACCCGTGCACCCACAGAGGAAGCCCTGGATGTGCTTGGGCTTTCTAGCTCCTAGAGGATTAGTGACTTCATATCAGCAAATAACAACACACTATCCTGAGCCTTCACCTGTGTCTAGCCTGCAATTAACACTCTCTCAAGTTCATTTTTAAAGCTCCATGCCAGACAATTTTATGCTGCAGCAAATCCCTCTCATCCCTGAAGTGAGCTATCATAAGACTTGTTCGTGGATTGATAACAATGAAAACACAGGTAGACCTTAAAGTGTATGAAAGGAAGATACATGAGATGAGAATATGATTTTTTTTTTCTTCAAGGCAAATTGTGAAATGTCTTCACAGTCAAGGTAGCAAGTGGGAAGCAAATGTCTTATGAGTCATAGAACAGGATGGGCAGGCTGCCCTTAAGAGGATTGATCCAGGGGAGGAATGAGTGATGAAACAGAGACAGATGGGATGGAGGACAAGACACTTACTAGGTGATAACTGCAAAATAACAGGGAAGACCAGAACTAGGGTAACAGCAATGGTACACAAAGGATGGGATTGGTTGCAGCTCCCTGACTGTTCCTATCCCTCCCGTCTCAACTGGGATCCCTTTCTAACACAGCCATTCTGCATTCAACACTTCTTCAGAACCACTTGGATCCCATCTTGGCTCTGATTTCCTCCATACCTGTTTGTGACACGCACTTAACCCGCCCTTGCTCCAACGCTGGCTTGCAATGTGTCCCTTGTTTTTTTTTCTGGATTCACGCATGTCCCTGAGGCAACCAGCTTGGCTGTGCCCGGGAGGGAGCCCGGGCCGCTGGCAGAAAAGGATGCTGATTCAATCTGACACCAAGCGACAGCGAGAAAACAGACACTCATTATCTCAAACGGGCTTCTGTAAGTTAGGTAGCCACCTCCCTAAGTCAAGGTGATTTAACACCAGGAGATTATGACTTGCTCTGGAGACATCCCCACACTGGGTAAATCACCTTGGCAATTTAACGTGTTTTAGAGAAAGACAACTTGCAGTCTTGACAAAGTGAGCCTTGGGTCCTCAACCCTCTGTCGGAGCCCCCTCTGTCTCCATCTTTCATTCTCTTTAAACAGCTGTCACCTTTTTTCTCTGCACACAGCTATCTTTGTGCTTGGCAGAGTAGAAGAAAACAACAACAGAACACATGATCTTTAGAGACATACAGACCTGGAATGGATTTCCAGTTAACCACCAGCTACATGACCTTGAATAATATTTTCAACCTTTATAAAATGTGGAAAGTGGCAGCTGCATTGCATGCTGTTTTGGTGAATATGGGAGCCCACGTTTGCAGGGGGTCTAGTGCATTGCACATGTTTAATTGAATCAAATATTATGTTTAAGGGTATTTTCCTTTTTCTTCCCTGCTTTCCCTTATCCTCTTTTTCTCCTGTGGTATCTCTGTTCTCTGTGCATCTCCATTTGGTCTGCATCTGTCTCTTCCTGACGGCCCTTCCTCACAAAGAATTTTTCCTCTCTGTATCCTGTCCTCTTTCTCATGAGAAAGCTCTTTCCCTGTGGTGACTCCTGGCCCCGGCCCTGTCCCTCCTGCCTGCCTCAGTGCTCCATTTCTCTTTCCTGCTTTCTAACTGCTTTCCTTTACATGTCCCTTTGCCCTCACCGTGTCCTTCCATCTCCATTTGTAAATTTCTCTTTCTCACCCTTAGTCTTCTGACTCCGTGTGTCCCTCTCTATCTTTGCTTGTCTTTGCCTCTTTCCTTGGACATCCTCTTGTCCCTTCATGTCTGACCTTTATTCTCTCCATCCTGTTCTCTCCTGTTAACTTGGTTGTTGCTTTGCATGGTTTGCCTCTCTCCTATTTTTCACTGTCTTCCTCAATTCTCTTCCCTTCAAACTCAACCCCTCCCTTTAAACTATGCCCGTATGCTCAATCTACTCAGTGAAATGAGGGGTGTGCTTTTTGGGCAATGACCTATGATGCTTTCTTTGGCTTGTTTTTTTAATTGAAGTATAGTTGATTTGCAAGGTTGTGTTAATTTCTGCTGCATGGCAAAGTGATATAGTTATACATATATATAGACGTTCTTTTTTTATATTCTTTTCCACCATGGTTTATCTCACGATATTGAGTATAGTTTCCTGTGCTCTACAGGAGGACTTTGTTATTTATCCATCTTTGGCTTGTTTTGACCTTGACTTCCCCTTGGGTGATCTACAAGCTGCTATCCTAGTTGCAGACATCAGGTCTCTGTTGGTGTGATCCCTGTGCTCCACAACATTGCTTCTCAGTGTCATTTCATATTTCACGCGCCATGAGTATCATGCCCAGAAGCTCACAATCCTTCAACTGCAATGTAGCAGGTGTGACACCAATAGAATTTGTTACAGAAGAAAACAAACCTAAAAATAGGTCACTGTGAATTAATAACCAAAGGTCGAAAGTCTTGTGGGGAAAAGATGAAATAACATTAGGTTTGGAAATAACATTATGTCGTACTATTATTTTGTAGCTTTTGGATGGAGGTCACACATTTCATGCAATTTCAGCCCCGTTTTGTAAATGTAAAGACTGACGCTCAGAGAGAAATGTCTTGCCCTGAATTTCACTCAGTGCTGGTAAATGCAGGAGTGGGAGTTCAAATCCAGGTCTTTACACCACCATTTCTGAGTAAGATGGAACAGTGATGGCAGGCCATCACTCACAGCATAAGAAATAGGGGCTTAATATACAGAAATATGTATATATATATGTATACATATACACACACACACACACACACACACACGTGTGGAAGCAGAAAAATGTAACTGATAATCAAGGAAAAACGAAAAAGATAGTAAGACAGGTTTACTTATTATCCACTCAGTAGCAGAAAAAGGAGTTTAAAACAACTATTGAAAATGAGACAACACAAAGACATATTTTTGTAATCTCTTTGAGGAGTTCCTTAGTAACTTGTTTTGAAGAAATGTATATATGTACAAAATTCAGCCACTTCTCTAGTTCCGCTTCGCTTTTTTTCTGCTAAATCCAAGTAAGATTAAATGAGATAATTTTTTAGAAATTTTATTTTTTTATTGAAGTATACTTGACATACGCATCCCATTAGTTTGAGGTGTACAACATAATGATTTAATATTAAAGAAATATTTACAGCAGTTCAAAAAAAGAGACAACAGAAAAAATAACGTTTTAAAAGAAAATTAAAATAGATATTCTAGATCTCCAAATTAAAATACCTAAAATTCATTGCTCATTGGAGGACAAGATGAAGATCAATTGAAAAGATCCAAACCAAACCGCAGAAAGAAAAAAAAAAGGAAGAACAAAGTAGAATGTAAGTGGTGTATGGAACACAGCGGAATGCTCTAACGTTTATGTAGAATGTTCGAAACAGAATTTGAAGAGATAATGTCAGAGATGTTCCAAAAGTGATGAATATCAACCCACAAATTCAAGAAGCTTAATAAGCTCCATGCCCAAGAAATACAAAGAAAAGCCTCGTCAAAGCACATCCCAATCAAAGTGCACAGACTAAAGATAATGAGAAGAAACCATTCAGTCAGCTGGAGGAAGAAACACGTGATCTTTATTAGGACAACAGTAAGGCTGAGGGTTTACCTTGCAACAATAATAGCAACAAAGATGGAAGCCAGAAAAGAATAGAATGCTGTCTTTAAAAGCGAAGAAAAAATATCATCCAAGAATTCTAAACACAGACAAATTTAAGGGATTATATTTACAAAGATCGTGAGCCGAAAATTTTCTGTTCTTTATTTTTTTGCAGGATATCCAAAAGGGGGCTGTTTGTGCCTCTTACAACATAACCCCTGGGCTTGTGTTCAAGTAGAAAGTACAGACTTCTCCCTTTCATCTAATTCCTTCTTACAGTCTTTCCCAAGAAAAATAAATACAAGTGTGTTCTTTCAGATCAAAGGTACTGATATGGCCACATTCAAAGTCAGTAATTGGAAAGGTGATGCATGTACGTGTGTCTTTTTCTTCTTTCTCTTCCAGTACTATTTTCTTTCCCTCACCCAGGCTTTACAGAATCCTAAACTGGCCAGAGGTAGGCTGTAGTCCCCAAACCTACCTTTTGGCCAGTTGAGTACATGTTGCATCTCTCCTGCTTCTTTGCTTCTTTCATAGCGTCAGATAGAGTACAGAAAATTCCCAAAATATTGGTTTGGTTTTGTTGAACTTAAGATGTATGTTCCTGTACGCTTTGCAAGACATTTTCAAAATCAAGGAAAATACAAGGAAGAAAAAGGAGGTGGGGGTGGGTGCAGTGCAGCAGCATTGCAATCACATGTCAAAAGACTAGAAGTTTGTCTGTTTGTTTATTTTCTTTGTAAAAAGACTCCTTTATATGAGAGTTAAGCCATCAATGTCAACTTCAAAGAAAGTGGTCAGCAGAGCACAGAGCTGAGAGCAAGGGAGCTGGGCCTTAGAGTTTTCTGAATTCTGTTAGTGTCTCTAGCAAATTAATGGAACCCAAGATTATCAGTTTATTACAAAGGATATGCATCACCAGCCAGATAAAGAGATACATAGGGTGAGGCCCTGAAGCAAGGAGCCCCTGTCCTTGTGGAGTTTGGGGCCCAGCATGGTGGCATGTGGAAACCTTCTGGTTCACCAACTGGAATCTCTCATAACCCAGTCCTTTGGAGTTTTTATGGAGGCTTCATTATAGAGGCGTGATTGGCTAAAGCATCATTGGCCATTGGTCACTCTACTCAATCTCCAGCCCCTTTCCCCTTTTGGTAGGTCAAGGGGTGAGACTGAAATTTCCGAACCTCTAATTATAGGGTTGACTCCACTGGCAACCAGCCCCCATCCTTAGGTGAGTCCAAAAGTCACTTCGTTAACATAACAGAAGATATCTTTACTGCTCTCATAACTTAGGAAATTCCAAGGGAGCTCTGTTCTAGAAACAAGGACATAGACCACATACGTATTTCTTACTGTAAATCACAATAGTACAATGTGTTACCCTCTAAATGACGAGCTAGGATGAGAGGATGTACATATTCACTAAGGTACTTAAGGATCTAGAATCCCAGCAGGAGGGAGGGGCAGGGATGAGAGTGCCTATGAGTGTGTGAGCAGGTCAGCAAAGGTCAGGGAGAATCTCAGAAGGAAGGGATTTGTTGGAGATGACCTGCCATCCACTCAACAGAGTCACAGCCACTAGCCTGGCTTACAGAGTTAGATGTAGACTTTGCAAAGGCTGGAACAGACATAGTCAGTTGAAAACTATGAGTTTTCAACTCATGTTTCACCATCAAGCCTGAATCAAGTGGGATCATCTGAACCATGTATGAACCATGGGGATTTATTTGGCCTGCACTAGAAATAGACCAAAATCTTTACTTCCATTTCCCTTTTCCCCAAATCCATCAGTTCCTGCTTTGACTTACAACGGTGAAAAAGCTACATCTCCCAAATGGAAGAAGGCTTCAGCCCTCATACTACATCAGCCTTTTGGAAAAGAGGCCTTGACACCAGGATTCTACACAATATGCCATAAGGTGCAAAAGATTTTAAACTTTTTTCTAGGCATGTCAGAAGCCCCATCACCCCAGAAGCTTGGCCTTACGTTTCTCTCTCTCATCGGTGAAGGAAATCATGTGGGAGCTTTGAGATCACTCGGAGGCTGGCATGTGGCTGATTGTCCTAAACCCAGGCCACCCCATCTCTCTCTCCTTTGACTTCCTTTCAGAGCACTTTGAAATTTGCATTTGATGTACATCTTTTCCCTTTGGGTTCCCTGGGTTTTCACATCTTCAAAATGAGAGGCGTTAGATATTGTGGATTTTAAGACCACTGTCTAGCTCTGTGATTCTGTAGATGCAAGATGATTTAATTTTTACTTTATATTTGAGCATAGTTGATTTACAATGTTGTGTTAGTTTCAATGATGATTTAATTTCAAAGAATTTATAGTCTCCCCAGAAAAACAGTATGCAGGAAGGATGATGGAAGTTATGTTGCCAAATTAAGATTTGATAAATCACTGAACCAAAGAAACAAAATGACAGCCACATGCAAATAGCACTGAACAAATGGAATCTAAATTTTATCTTTATTTCTTGTCTGGAGATTGAACTACCACTGTAGATAGGTATTGATTAGGAGGTCAGCCAGGATTTTGATTCTCTAGACTGTATTCTTGTTCCTCTGCCTTATAGAGACGCAGAGAAAAAAATATGTATCCAACTCAGTGAATCATATCAGTCGATAATAGTAAAATTTGTGTGATGTTACACCTTTATCCATGAGGGACCCAAATCTCTGTTGAAGATTTCCCAGGAGAGAATGCATGGGTGCAATTGTGCACAGTACGTGAGTTCTCTAGGCCCTTTGGTCATCACTTCTGCAACTGGCCTCAGTTGGCCAGAGGCTAATAAAACTGCCAGGAATGAAGGTCTTCATCCATTAGGACTCGACCTCGCCTGGTCTATAAGCCTTTCAAATTAATCTTTGTGGTATATCAGTATAAAACCTGGTATTATTCTACCTATTTCAGAATATATTTGCCCGCGGTAAAATCTTGGATGCCCACGTGCTCCAGAAGAGCATTCTCCTCCTATCAATCCTAGATTTGTCCTTGATTACATGATTTAGTCTCTGCTTTGAATCACAAATTGAAGTCTAAGTCTCCACTAAGTCACAAGTTCTGTCCTGCATCGCAATCTACGTGACTGGGGTTCTAATATCCTGCAGTGCCTCCCAAGATCCCTGCCTAGGGGGCTAGTCCTCCCAGGACAAGAGTCCTAGTGCGTTGATTGGGTCCTTTGTTAACTTGAACTAACCTTCTCACGTAGGACCAAGGAGATGTTATGGGCCTCGCTGTAACTAATATGTCAACCCAGCCCCTCCTGTTGCCGGAGTGCTCACTCAGCAGACCACACCCATCGGAGCTACACCGTCCTCATCAGTCACGTTCAGCTGGTCACTCCGGTCCATTTAGTTGGCTCTGTCTTTGAGACTCAGCCTCATGGTGGAGCATTGCTATCAGGAACAACCCATTATATGCCAGAAATGATAATAAACACCTATGTCCAGATGACCTTTGCACACCTGCTTGCAAAGATCTTTTTCCTGGTTCCACTTGTCATGAATCTTGAATCTATAGACATTACACCCACAGGATTGTTTGGGTATAGGAGTGTATTTATCCCTTATCTACTTTTATCTTCTTCCAGTGTGTTACCTTGATAGAATACAATGTAACCTCATAGAAATCTCTCTTGGTGTGTCACTATAATTTTGGAAATCCTAAATAAGTTAATGGTCCCAACCACTAAAGGATATGGAAGTTCTCCAGAAACCACTAACCAAAGAATGAGCTCTCCCACTTTGCCTCCTTCAGGCATGCCTGTTACATTGCTTCTTCTGTGATTCAGCCTGAAATTCTCGATGCCAACTGAATAGCAGAGAAATGGTCCCTGAATGGAAAGCCAGGACTCTTTCCACTTAACAACGTTGCTATTCTTCCTTTCAGTTCTACAAACGCTCATCCCCACCAAGCACTTATTTACACTCCAGGCACAGCCTTAGACCAGATAATGTTACAATGTTTGGGACATAGAAGTTCTTTTTTCATAAAGAGTTAAGAATCCATATTAGGCAGGGTTCTTCAGAGACACAGAACCAAGGAGATAAGTGAACCAGATCTGCAGGATGGGCTCGCAGGCTGGAGACCCAGGGAAGAGCCAATATTGCAGTTCAGTTAGATACCACTTTCCATCTAAATCAGTCTTAATTATTGACCAAATAAGAAGCCAAGTTGTCTGCATGTATCAGGTTGTCAGACTCTGTCACTGTGCCCATAATTAGCCTGCTTCCATATTCATATATCTTATCTTGCCCTGAAACTGTTACCAAACAAAACTTGGGTCCACTCCCCCGTGCAGTAAGGCCAAAGTACTGACAGCGGTTGTGGTGAAGGAATGTGCAAGCGGTTGTGGTGAAGGAACGTGCAGCACTTATTGCAGGCGCCAAGCAAGGAGTCCAGGCGTCTAGTGCTCAAAACACCTGAAGTCCCTGATAGGTTTCAGCCAAGCGTTTTTAAAGGCAAGCTGAGGGAGGGGCATCCCAGGGTATGTGATCATCTCATGCACAGTTCTTTGATTGGTTGATGGTGAGGTAACAGGGTGGTGTCACAGAGATTAACATTATCTATCCTCAGGCTCCAGGAGGCCTGGGGGCTGTGTGCTCATGGTCGTCAAGTAGTTAACATCTTCCTTTTGGTGGGGGGTTTTCACATCTGTAAAACAACCCAGGAAATGTGCATCAGATGCTATTATCCAGGTACTTCTGAGAGGAGCTAGAGCAGAGAATGTGGGGGAGAGGTCTATCCTGGGAAGGTCCCATAAGGTCCTACTTGGCTACAAAACGATATGGAAAAACCAGCCAAATTCTGTGACAGGCTTTTTTTGGTGTGCCATTATATCAGAAAGAAAAAAAGCAGAATGCCTATTTTCCTTGTTTTTGCTGGAGAATCACTAAGAAAAATAGCTCCATCAAATGTCCAGTCCCACTATAGCAGAAAAAATTCAGATTTTTAATGAAAAAGATAATCTGAGTGACCTGATGAAAATCCACCTGACGGTCTCATTTTAGGTCAGAGTTTTGTAAACTTCACTAGCTTTTTGAATCTGAAACTGTTCTTGTGCCCTGAGCACCCTCACTTTTCTGAGACAATCAAACTTTCTGGATGCCAGGAAAAAAGGGGTGGACATAATAAGCCTGAAGGGTTAGATTGTGAGGAAAGAGGACCATGCATCAATCAGATGGAGCCCTTGGCCAGCAAATTATTGGTATCAGCAAATGAAAATACTATTCAGGGCTTCCCTGATGGCACAGTGGTTGAGAGTCCGCCTGCCGATGCAGGGGACGTGGGTTCGTGCCCTGGTCCGGGAAGATCCCATGTGCCGTGGAGTGGCTAGGCCCGTGAGCCATGGCCGCTGAGCCTGCGCGTCCAGAGCCTGTGCTCCTCAACGGGAGAGGCCACAACAGTGAGAGGCCCGCGTACCGCAAAAAAAAAAAAAAAAACTATTCAGGATCCAATAAATGTAGCTCATAAATGTTTAACCCACAGAGAAGAAAACATATTTGATTTGAATTGGGAAGGAATTCTTTTGCCAAGCATAGCAGTCTCTAGACACTCACAGATAAATTCATAGTTAGCAAGTTTGAATTTTCATAAATTCCCCATGCAATTTATAAAGCATTTTTAATATAATGATATAAACACTTCTTCTCATCTCTATTTACCAAATCCCTTGACAGGAAAATCTACTTTCCAGTGCAAACTACCTCTCTGAGTAGGGATGTGCCTTTAGATAAGGCACGAACGCTCTGGGCCTCAGCTGTCAAATTGGTTCAATCTTTATGTTTGAATATATGGAAACCTTTAAATAAATTGTAGAGCAGGGATTGGCAAACTTTATCTGTTAAGGCCAGGTAACAAATAATTTAGATTTTACAGGCCATACAATTTCTACAACAATTACTTGCTTGGCTTCACCACGTAGCAAGAAAGTAGTGATAGATACTATGTAAACAAATGAGCATGGCTGTGTTCAATAAGACTTTATGGACACTGAAATTTGAATTTTGTATAATTTTCACCTATCACAAAAAATTGCTCTTCTTTTGATTTTTAAAAATCATTTAAATGTGTAAGAAGCATTCTTACTTTTGAGGGCCACACAGAAATAGGCGGTAGTCCATAGTTGGCTGTCTTCTGCTGTAAAGGGGTACATTTGTAAAAGAACCTTAAACTTAGAAGTATGTAAAAAATATAACAAAATTGCACGCAAAAATAGAAATAGAGACCAGTGGAACAGGGGTAGAAAGCCCAGAAATAAACCCACCCACCTACGGTCAATTAATCTACAACAAAGGAGGCAAGACTACACAATTGTGGAAAGACAGTCTCTTCAACAAACGGTGCTGGGAAAACTGGACAGTTACATGTAAAAAAATGAAACGAGAGCATTCTTTAACACCATACACAAAAATAAGCTCAAAATGGCTTAAAGACCAAAACGTGAGACCGGACACTGTAAAACTCCTAGAGGAGAACATAGAGCATTCTCTGACATAAATCACAGCAATATCGTTTTCGATCCATCTCCCATAATAATGGAAATAAGAACAAAAATAAACAAGTGGGATCTAATTAAACTCAAAAGCTTTTGCACAGCAAAGGAAACCATAAACAAATGAAAAGACAACCCACTGATTGGGAAAAAATATTTGCAAATGATGTGACTGACAAGGGATTAGTCTCAAAAATTTACAAACAGCTCATGAGGCTTAATATCATCAAAACAAACAACCCAATAAAAGAATGGGCAGAAGACCTAAATAGACATTTCTCCAAAGAAGACATAAAAATGGCCAGGTGGCACATGAAAAGATGTTCATCATCACTAATTATTAGAGAAATGCAAATCAAAACTACAATGAGGGGCTTCCCTGGTGGCACAGTGGTTGAGAATCTGCCTGCTAATGCAGGGGACACTGGTTCGAGCCCTGGTCTGGGAAGATCCCACATGCCGTGGAACAACTAGGCCCGTGAGCCACAACTACTGAGCCTGCGCGTCTGGAGCCTGTGCTCCGCAACAAGAGAGGCCGCGGTAGTGAAGAGGCCCGCGCACCGCGATGAAGAGTGGCCCCCGCTCGCCGCAACTAGAGAAAGCCCTCGTACAGAAATGAAGACCCAACACAGCCAAAAATAAATATAAAAATAAATAAATAAAAGATTACTATTAATTAAAAAAAAAAACTACAATGAGATATCACTAGTCAAAATGACTATCATCAAAAAATCCACAAACAACAAATGCTGGAGAGGGTGTGGAGAGAGGGAACCCTCCTACACTGTTGGTGGTAATGTAAATTGGTGCAGCCCCTAAGGAGAAAAGTATGGAAGTTCCTTAAAAAACTAAAGAGAGAGCTACCATATGTCCCTACAATCCTACTCCTGGCCATATATCCAGAGAAAAACATGGTCTGAAAGGATACATGCACCCCAGTGTTCACTGAAGCACTGTTTACAATAGCCAAGACATGGAAGCAACCTAAATGTCCATCAACAGAGGAATGGATAAAGATGTACACATATACAATGGTATATTACACAGCCATTAAAAAGAATGAAATAATGCCATTTGCAGCAACGTGGATGGACCTAGAAATTGTCATACTGAGTGAAATAAGTCAGACAGAGAAAGGGAAATATTGTATGATATCTCTCATATACAGAATCTAAAAGAAATGATACAAATGAACTTAATTACGAAACAGACTCACAGACTTAGAGAATGAACTTACGGTTACTGGGGAGAATGGTGGGGGGAAGGGATAGTTAGGGAGTTTGGGATCGAGATGTACACACTGCTATATTTAAAATGGATAACCTGAGACTTCCTTGGCTGTCCAGTGGTTAAGACTTCGCCTTCCAATGCAGGGGGTGCAAGTTCTATCCCTGGTTGGGGAGCTAAGATCCCGCATGTCCCGCGGCCAAAAACCAAAACATGAAACAGAAGCAGTATTGTAACAAATTCAATAAAGACTTTAAAAATGGTCCACATCAAAAAAAATCTTTAAAAAAAATAAAATAAGATGGATAACCAACAAGGACCTACTGTATAGCACAGGGAACTCTGCTCAATGTTACGTGGCAGCCTGGATGGGAGGGGAGTCTGGGGGAGAATGGATACATGTATACGTATGGCTGAGTCGCTTTGCTGTGCGCCTGAAACTATCACAACCTTGTTAATCGGCTCTACTCCAATATCAAATAAAAAGTGAAAAAAACAACAACATTTCAAGTGAAAATTAAAAACACTTTAAGATGATTTTTTCATGATACCAAGTAAAAATGGTTATGTCTGGTCTAGTTTGTTTATAGCTGAACCAATTTAAAAACATTAATTGACAAATATACTGATAAGTACCACTCTAAAAATATGACATTTCATCCGGATACAAAATTACTCTATTTTCATCAGGAAGGCAGCTGTGGGAATAAACCTTAAAATCATCTTTTTTAACTAAAAAATATGTTTTTTAAAAAAATCTTTAGGGCAAGGAATAGTCATAGGTTTTTATAGATTTCCCATCAGGAAGTAAGCATAATGATTTCCATGTCAGTCTTTATTGCTAATTCTCTTCTGATATGAAGTTTGTGCAAACTGTGTAATTTAAGAGTAGATGTAAAATTAGTTAATGAATCTCTACCAAGGTGAACTATATTTTTACAATTTTTCTGCTATGAAAGGTACTTAGTGGTACTCAGAGAAAAGCTTTTGTTTTTAAATATTAGGAGGAACAAACTCTAAATTTAGTGATTAAAAAAACACAAACCATGAATCTTGGATAACTCAAATTTAATTTACATTTACTGAGTACTTTTAGCTGGATAGTATAATGGTCTAACTAAAATTGTGTTTAATATACAAAGCATCCTCTGTAGCAGGTTGTAAAGTTTCCATCTGAGAGATGAAGAATAACCCTAGAAAATTTCATTAACTTGTCATTCACTCCACAGTTCTCCCCACAACGTGGAGTAAATATATACAAAAATATTTATCAAAGGAGAGGTGTTCAATGCAAAATGAAGGGGAGCAAGCACAATTTGTGGGTACCTACTGTGTGCAAGGTGTGATGGGATGTACCATGCATCTTCGCTCACCAATCTTTCCACTTACTCCTGGAGAATCTGTCAGTGTCACTTGTTCTGACCCTCACAAAGGAAGCACACGTTATCTCAAACTTCCAACAGCCTTGCAAACGAGGGGTTATTACTCCTGGTTAAGAAGTTAGAAAACTGAGACGTGAGTTCAAGAGCTCAAAGTCACAGTAGGAGAAGGTGTTTTTACGAAGATTTGAACTTGCGTGTATTTGGCTTAAAAGGACCTGCTCATTTCACACCACACTGCCCCCACTGCCATAGAACTAACACACGCCCTTCACTGAGCTACCTCTCCACACTGTTACTCTGTATGTATTTTCACTATGACAATGTTAAGAGAGAAAGAATTCCACCAAACCTAGAAGGCACCCCGTCTTCTGATAATTTTGCGAAGACTTTGCTTTGTTTCATAAGTGTGTCTACAGTGGAGAGGGCTATGGATGCTTGAAATGAGTTGGAAGTAGGTTTTTATTTGTTTGAAATTATTTCACCAGCCTTCCCTGACATTTGCTGTTAATTATTCACTGGGAAAAGAAAAAATGTGTCAACACCACATTTGTCACTTGTTATTTAGAGGCTCAGGTTGACGGATTTTGGCAGAACCCTTGAAAGATGTATCTGACGTGGCGGCTTTTAGTCTTATTTATTTTGTATTCTCAAGGCTGTAAAATTAAATCAAATTTTCAGCTAGTGAAGCCATGAAATAGCTACTCCCAACAAAGACAGATATTTTGGACATGGCTAGCAGTCCTGCAACCTGATTGACAAAGTGGTCCTGATCTGTCCTCTTCCTGCGCAGTCAGGACAGAAGTCAGCCGGGGGAGTGAAATTGGGCCATTTCAGGCCTGAAGGGAGTCAGAGGATAAATGTAGTCATTAAGTGTTTCTTTACCATCCCGCCCCCCGCCCCCAAATGACCATAAGGATACCTCTTACATCTATTCATCTTCTAAGGGATAGGGTACCCACACAGTTAAAAAAAATTATAAAACCACAAAGATAACATCATAAGCTCTGTTGTGTCCAGTGGCTCCTCTGCTTTGCGGAACTTGACTTTTCCTTGCTTATTGCATTTCCAACGTTCTGCCTTGATTCAAGCGACTCGGTTCTATGAGAAGCAGCCATTGGAATGGTACTGTTTGCACTTCCAGAAGACCTGAGTTCAAACGCTGGTCCCACCCTTACAGACCGAATTCACTCGGTCTACTCGCTTAACTTCATAGTCTCATTTCTTTTATTTTTGATTAAGAAATGGATGCTTAATCAATTATTCTTCTGCTCCACATGACTTATGGTTTCCTGTCTCACTCAAAAGGAAACTCAAAGTCCCTAAATTCATGGGCTTCCCTGGTGGAGCAGTGGTTAAGAATCTTCCTGCCAATGCAGGGGACACGGGTTCGAGTCCTGGTCTGGGAAGATCCCACATGCCGCGGAGCAGCTAAGCCCGTGCACCACAACTACTGAGCCTGCGCTCTAGAGCCTGCAAGCCACAACTACTGAGCCCCTGTGCCACAGCTACTGAAACCCGCGTGCCTAGAGCCCATGCTTCGCAGTAAGAGAAGCCACCGCAATGAGAAGCCCGCGCACCGCAACGAATTGCCGGAACTAGAGAAAGCCCGTGTGTAGCAACGAAGACCCAACGCAGCCAAAAATAATAAATAAATAAATAAATTTATTTTTTAAAAAGTCCCTAAATTCTTGTATACTCTGTTGTTTGGTTATTATTGGACCTCCTCCTTTACCGCTCCAGCCTCGTTTTCTCTGCTCTGGCAGCACTGCCCTTCCTACTCCTCCTGAAGCATCTAGCAGCCCTGCACCTTAAAGCCCTTGCTCCTGATCCTGGAGGATCTGCCTGGAGTTCTCTCTCCTCCGAAGTTCACATAGTCTCCTCCATCGCTTCAATGAGGTGTCAGGTCAAACATCACGTTGTCAGAGAGGACCTCTTTATCCCTCCCATCTAAAATGTCCCATCCCCCAACCTAACAGTCGCTGACATCTTTACCTGAAAATATAAAATTTCATGCCTGCAAAGACCATTCAGAGAGCAGATTACAGGGAAGCAGATGTTCTTAGTGGTTCTCACTTTTGCTTTTCCTTCTTGTTAGCACAGGAAAAAGAATTCTGCGCCACCTGATCTGTGTTGGAGAGTGGATGGGGTCAGAGTCATTTAAAGGTCCTGAGTTTGGACATGGTTTCTGTCTTCTCCCAGTTACATGCTGAAGTGTCACGGTCTACAATAGCAGGAGGAGGACTCTCTACCCCCTCCCTGTCCTCTGCTCCCCTTCCTTTTTTTCAGTCACCTGACCCTCCATATGGCACATTTTTAATGTTAGATAAGTAGAATAGGATTAGAGGAGTGAATGCTTTTCCAGACTTGGTGTTCTGGTCCAGATTACCAAATTTTGCCCGGGGATTATGTGAATAAAGCCAGGAAGCAGCTAATTATTACGCCTTTTCTTTTCTCTTGTGGTTTATATGCGCATCTGTTTTTAAAACCTCTGGGGAAGAGTAAGTGATTGGCAGAGATAGATTTTGGCATCCTTGGGCTCCCTGGCAATAAAACCATCTTAATGACATCAAAGATCTCTTCCTGACTTATTTGTATCAAAGATGTTTTGATTACCTAATGGAAAACACTTGTGATTGGATGTAAAGTCATCCAGTAAATAATAGACATGACTCCTCATAGTACAAAAAACGCTTCTAATAATATTACCCAAATAATGCTATCATCAGTATCTATTCAATGCCTACTCTGTGTAAGGTGCTGAGGTGATGATGGAGAGCAAGTTAAACAACAAAGATGCCAGTCTGGAGTTTACATCCTAGGAGGGCAAAGGACGAAGCACCAGTAACTAATAAACACATGAACTGAATAGATACAAATTGGGGAAAAGAACTATAAAATAAGCTGTGTCCTGAGGCATGATAATTAGGAGACAGACTTTATATAAATATTTAATGCCAAGAGTGGAAGGCTATGAAGGCACCTGAAATGCAAAGAGCTGTGAGTGACAGTAGCATTCCAGGGATGAGCACCAGCAAAGGCAAGGTGTGGATGAAGTGGACGAGAAGACTGATAGAATTTAAATGGGTCCTCATTCAGGATGGTTCAGCATTGGAACTTTATTATGAGTGCAATGAGAATTTACTAAAGGGTATTACACAGAAGAATGTCATAATCTGATTATAAAGAGGGAACATTTTAGTAGTAAATTCTAAGTATGAACCTAGAAAACAACGAGGAAAAGATTGAGGAAAGGGGAAAAGGTGGAGGAGATGGGAAACCAAACTCATGAAATCATCGTCCATATTGTTAATAAAGGATTGTTCATATGGATTTTGGTAGTCAGCCTGGAAGCTATGGTTGGAGATGACAAGGAAGGTAAGGAAAGACCTCTGATGCGTTCCTACATTTGAGTCTGGATCAGTGGAAGATGAACCCATGAAAGAAAACTTGAAAGGAGACAATTAGAAAGATTTGAAGAATCTTGAGGATAGTGTGTTATCCCTAAGGTCAAGGGACAACTTTATTTCCAGAAATAGAAGCACTATATAAATGTTAAACACTGTGAGTAACCCGTTGTAATTCTACATAAGAACATATTATCCTTGGTCCTCCTAGAATGCTGTGTTAACTTGGAGAAGAAAACTGGGGTGATAGGACACACATGAGTTTCCTTTTCGATAAACCTGACTGTGACTCTTGATACTTCCATTTACTAGTTATTTCTGGGCAAATCTCCTATATGGTCCTATTTTCTTCTGTAGACTTAGTGAAGGAAATAAAATTAAATAATAAATGGATGAGCCTATTGCACGGTTAAATCTTTTGTGTCCCTTTTCTTAGCAGTTGAATAGACTTCCTAGTAAATGAATAGAACTGGCTGGAGAAATATGACAAATCCTAGCACTAACAGGAAAACAAAAATAGCCATACATTTGCTTATTCTTTTAGCAAACACATATAGGGTAGCTAGCGTATATCATGCCTGTATGGGCCTCTGAAGACAGTACCCTAAATAAAACAAGATTTATATCCCCAGAAGCTCCAAATCTAATGAGAGTTTATTGCTCATGTATTTTTTTTGGTGCGGGCGGTGGAATAAGAGATTTTACAAAGGTAGAATTGAATGCTTGGTAAGTACTGTGCCCGGGATTTTATAGATAGTAACTAATGGTGTTGTGTCTGGAACAGCCCTGCTTAGTAGAACCTTTTGTGATGATGAAAACGTTCACGTAAAACATTTCTCTGCTGAGCTCCTATATTGTGGCTACAGCTGAGGAACAGAACTTTTCATTTTAGTCAGTTTTAATTAATTTACATTCTATTGTGAACAGTCACCAATGAGCAGTGACAGTAGATACTAATACTGCCCAGAACAGGTATAAAACGTAGGTCCCCTACCTCCTGATGCCTTTCATGTTTGTCATGTTATCTCGATGGGAAAGGAAGCAAAAAGCAACATCAGATGAAGAGAGCCGACCCCATCTTTTAGGCATATAAATCGCTCCCAAAGAGTCCCCAGTGCTATACTTGTCAGTGGCCGTTTCTTTCAATGATGTCTTAAATGGAGCATGACACTCTGAGAGCCTTGATCATTCTAGACACTTTGCTTGATAAGCACCTTCTATCATAAATTAATCTGAAGCGGTTTCTGCTTCCAAAAAGTCATTGCCTTTTATTTCCTCTTTTCCTCCCCTCTCCCACCCCAGCTCCCAGAATTAGGCTGAAATGCTGGCACACTTTCCCGCTTACTTGCAATTGTAGACGTGTAAGGAAGCTTTGGATAAATAGAGCTGGGCTGTGTATTTGGAGCTGGAAGATCTAAGTTCAGATCCTTTCTCTGAACAAATCAATAAGCCTCAGTAATTTTAACTAGAAAATGGAGACACCTCTCACCCGAGTCAGCAGTGTTCTGTAATAAGACACACATAACCCCTTGGAAAAGTAAGAGTTAACACTTGCCCATGTTGTAATGAAATAAGCGAAACAAGCCCTGAACTAGAAGTCAATTTGCAGAAATTAAAGTTTGTGTCCAAATGAGATGAGCTAATAAAGTCCATCAACACAAATAATTATAGAGGAAATATTTATAGAAGTAACCAGAATCTCTTTTTCAGCTTTCTCAACTTTCATGGCAATGTCCATTGACCAGGTGTGGGATGTCAAGCTCAAATGTCAGGAGTTTGCAAATGGGGAAAGGCTGTGTGAAATCAAGCAAGTCCAGCACTGGTATACAACCCTTTCTGCAAAATGCAGACTCTCAGTCTCCTCAAACAAACCATTCAGGTTAGGAATGCCAATTTTAGCAAATGACACTTTCTGTTTTCATAAGACTAGCAAGAGGCATGACTGTCATAAATTGTGGATTTAATTGCATTAATTTAAATGTTACCTTTTGTTGTAAATTCACCACATATTCCATTAAGAATAGAGACCATATTATCTAGTTCAACAATACTATATATATAATAGATACCCAACAAGGACCTACTGTATAGCACAGGGAACTGTACTCAGTATTTTGTAATAACCTATAAGGGAAAAGAATATAAAAAAGAATATATATATATATATATATATATAACAGAATCACTTTGCTGTACACCTGAAACTAACACAACATTGTAAATCAACTATACTTCAATTTAAAGAATAAAATAAGAAAACAGTAGAATAAGAATTTCATAATTTCATTTCTTTATATCAACAAACATAAATTGATCACCTACTAAGTGCTGGATATCACCAAGTTCTGCAAATAAAAATTTGTATACTAAATGGTCCATGTCCTTAACGAGCTGCTGGTAGAATAGAGGGAAATGTATATGTAAGCAACTACAATGTTACGAGTTTAAGTGCAAGGTATCTGGCAGCTCAGAGAGAGGGTCAGGGTGTGGAGAAAATGCCATGAAGAAAAGCTTTCCAAGTGGAATTCACTTATTCATTATTCAGTGTATTTTTAAAGTAGAGTAAAGCCTTTCCAGTAGCATTGAGAAGTGGGGAGAAAATCCATGAATGAAGGACTGCATGGTGCTTTGAGGAGTTGCGTTCTTTGGGGCCACTCAATCCACTAGAACTGGCATTTTGCTTGAATAAAACAAACCTAAATGTGAACCACTGTGTATGTATTACGTATCAGTATAAACACTCAGTGTTCCTGTGCTGCTCTGTTTTCCTTTAGTTCAAGCTGCCTTGTCTCTGGCAAGGCTCTAGCAGGGCAGATTGTGAGCTTCAAGTACTTGTCCACAAGCTGTGCCCAGCTTTCCAGCTATGATTGTGGCATCCAACTCTCCTCAGGGATGGAGAATAACATTCCTTTTGCCACTGCCGCATGAATGACACTTTGTCAAATTCCTCGGAGCAGAAACAGCATACTCTTTCCAGTGCTACTGGGGCAACTGGTCAACCCAAGTCTTAGATACAAATCATGAGATGGCTTAGGAGCCTGCAAGTGACGGAGAGAAGCAAGACGGTCTTAGGAACATGCTCGTCCTTTTTTCCTTCAGAAGTTTCATTGCTCACTTGGCGAGGAGCAGTTATAAAGATGCCAGAGGCAAGAGTTTCCACTCTGAGTCCTAGCTCATGCCATTCCAATTCAAATTTCACTGAGCTTGAGACCCTGCTATCAGGCTAGAGTAGGGGAATACTTAGATTCTTAAAATCACTACACAGATGTTACAATTGGGGAAACTGGATAAAGGGTACATATAACAGATCTCTCCAGATTGTTACAACTGCATGTGAATCTAAATTATCTCAAAATTTGTAAAAAATAAAATACATACACACCTGCATGATGTTTATAGGTAGTTGTGGACATTCACATGAACTTTTCATTCATTCAGTAGTTTAGTCAATTAACAAACATGAGTAATAACTTACTATGTTTTAGGTCCAGGAAAACTGAGATTCGTTCAACCCTTTTCAAGAATGATGAAGTTGATATCATGGTTACTTCCATTATAAAGATGAATAAAATGAGTCTAAAGTCACATTCTAATAAGTTGTAGACTTCAATTTGAAGAGTGTGTTTTACGTTATGTGTTTGTTTGTTCCTCTGCGTACCGCTGCTGTAGGGCAAGACACAGCCTAGCATTGAGTTCGACATCAGGCAAGGGAGGAAGACAGCCTTGTAAGTGATTCTACAGCAAGTGAAGCTACAAAATGGTCTGTAATTTAACTAAAACAAGTACTCTGGGGAGGAAATTCATCCGCAAACAGGGTAACAAAGGAGTTCATCTGTGCTGTGACAGGTCAGGTAGGAATTACATGGACATAGCCAGGATGAGCAGGAACGTTTATTTCAGATAGAACTGGGCCATATTTTTTTTCATATTTTGTGTACTATCTTTGTTTGTTTTCCGTATTTTGGGCTTTTCTACTTATTAAAGAATGGTAGTGTGTACAGTCCATCTCAGCATTGCTAAGTATAAAAGAGAGCATGTATGAGGGCATGATTGGGCTGGAAAAATGAGGAAGGAAGAGCGACCCCTGGGGGACAGAACAGGGACAGCAAGAATCAAAGTGTTAAACCACTCTCTTCAACCCAATTGCAGGAAGAACCCTGAGACTGGGGTCACATGCAGGGTTGCTGAAAATTCTCCTTCCATTCTAAATCTTGGCAATTTCAAGTGTGTTTTAAATAAAGATGGATTCTTTCATCAACTGTGTGAGAATGCACAGGAAGGAATTATCCACTTTTCCCCAAGATGTCTGGATTGGTCATATCTCAACACGGATTGGGCCATATCTCCAAGAGGCAAGGGTCACTGTGTATTAAATGCTCCACTTATAGGTGTGTATGTGTGTGTTGCTGCTTCTACTCCCACTTCCTGAGTTTGACCTGACAAGACCTAGTTCTAAAAAGATTCTAAAAAGAGAATGGTCAGCTTTGAGACTCAAATCTTTGTTTCAGTGTTTGATTGTCAAGCCTGGCTAACAATGAAATGTTCTTTGATGTATTGATTATTTTTCCTGCCTTATGCTCCTGCTTTAATGAGCTTGCAGTTACGATTGACTGTGGATTTGGGCAGGATCAAGGCTGTTTCTGCAATCCATTTCCCTAATCCTACTTTAATTTTAGTAATCTTTTTTTAGATTATTAAAGATTATTTCATTTATCCAAACCAAATAAGAAGTTGGATAAACCTCTTATTTGGTTTGGGTAAATGAAATCCCATTAACATTAAAGGATCACGAGGAAGTCACTCCCTTAAGATTCATGGGAATTCAAATAGACAAGGTAAAGTGGGTGTGGGTGTATTTACAAATTCCAGATGCTTGTACTAAACTTTATATCTCCCATCATTTTCTCTCAAAATAAACTCCAAGTGCCCTTTATCCACTCCAGAAAATAGCATCTGAATGCAGAGTGCTGAGGGAACGTTCCTTTGATAACATTGAGATGGACACCCTTTCTATTCTGGAAAAGAGAAAATGCCTTTCATTCAGATTCCATTATTTCCTGACTACAGTAAAAGCTATTTTGTTATTCTGGGCAAGAAATTTAATAATGCAGCCATCTCAGCACCCAAGATGGTGAGCTGGGTGTATGGGTGTTCACATGTTCCATATGTTTGTGCTAAACTCAGACGCAGCTAGATTCAATTGAAAGGAAATAAAGAAAGACGCCTCCCCCTGCAGTTCTTTCT
The DNA here is from genome assembly GCF_963924675.1 of Phocoena phocoena. Taxonomy (NCBI): domain Eukaryota; kingdom Metazoa; phylum Chordata; class Mammalia; order Artiodactyla; family Phocoenidae; genus Phocoena; species Phocoena phocoena. Next base: position 75,949,350 of record NC_089235.1, read on the forward strand.
TTGAGACACGGTCCCATTACATGCTGAACCTCACCAACCAGGAAGTAATGATGCATATCAAATATGGTCAGTTTCACAAAGTAGCTTCGAGAGGACCTGTGAGGTTCCCAACTCTGCCCACTTGAGCTAACAGCATCCCCTGTCCAATTCCTGTCAACAGCACTTGTGCAAACTCCTGCATTTTTCTGCAATAATATGTCATCATTAGCATATGTCTCCTTTCCACCACTTTTTTTCCCTGCAATTCACCATCATTAATTTTTAGTACTCTTTCCTTGAAGACAGTTGGCTCCTATCCAAAGGTAATGAGGTTGAGATTCGCAAAGTTCAATAATTGTCAGGGGAAGAATATAAATGTAATAAAATACAAGTTTCTTTTCTTTTTTATGTCTCTCAGTCAGATGATCTGATGTTGGCCATTTCTGTGAACTTCATTTAAATTGAGACTTTTGGGGTCATAAGGAGAGGTTAGCTGGATACCAATCAACAAGCAGTCATCTTTGACAAATGCCAGTAACATCACAGTAAAAATTAAGGAATTTCATTAATTTTCACAGAATATATTCTCCCTGTAAAGGGATTCATTATTCAGTTTAAATCAACACATATTCATCAAATTTCTGAAGTGTGACAAATACTGTGCTAGAATTTTAAAAATTAATAAATATAAGGTACCTTCTTTCAAAAGATGTGCAGTCATGCTGGGGAGATGAGTTATGCCAGTGATACAGTTGTTCTCAGTTCAGGAAATTCCTTAGGAGGTTATAGAATGAGTGTCTCCGGTATTTATAGTAAGATCCACGGAGATTATTTTCAGTGTGGTGCAATGCTTTAAATTTTAAGTACAGCAGCCTGTAGACTCTTATGGTTATTGAGCACTTGCTACACAGCACGCACATCTGAAGAAATGAATTTTTAGTTTTATTTCATTGTAATTAATTAAATTTTTAAAAATCCGATATTCAGTTACTGGAAAACATTTCATTATGTTTGCAAAAAACTTGGGTATGTGGATTTACTTTTGCAACTGCAATTTTTATGAAACCTCAGCGGAGATCACGTATTCCCTAGGAAAATACAGCATCCGGATTGAAATGTGCTAAAAGTGTGAAATACACACTCATGTCTAAGATTTAGTAAAATGACAAAAAATGTAAGCAACCTCATTAATAAATTTGTTATGTTGATTACATGCTGACATGATAACATTTTAGATATATTGGGTTACATGAATGTATTATTAAAATTAATTTACCTTTCTTTTTCACTTAAAAAAACGTAACTATTAGAAAAAAACGTAATTACATATGTGGCTTGCATTGTATTTGTGTTGGACAGTGGTGCTCGAAATCAAACAGTCATGCGTCCCCTTCCTCACGGTAGATTTTGCCTAGACAGGCCCATCATACCATTCCCCACACCTCATATTTCATAGCCCCCGGGGCACGGTGCCAGAGGCAAAGAGACGTGCAGTGGCAGAACCTAAAACCTGACTGCAGGTCCTACAGACCTACACCTGAGAGGTGCATCACCTCCAATTACGATGTCACCTTAACAATAATACATACCAAACTCCTGATCTTTACGTACAAAGAGACTGAAACTCAGACATAGCAAATACCCTGTTTAAAATGATAACGAGACTTCCCTGGCAGTCCAGTGGTTAGGATCCGGGCTTCCATTTCAGGGGCCACTGGTTCCATCCCTGGTCGGGGAACTAAGAACCCCAGCATGCTAAGATCCTGCATGCCATGCCACGTGGCCAAAAAAAAAAAAAACAAACCCAAAAAACAAAGACAGTAAAGGTTAATGACAATGTAAAGGCCAAGAGATTCATGTCATATACCACATTTTACAAAATAGATTAAAATTCCATGTCAAAATACTCTTTTTTTTTTTGGGAAAAAACAGTTGTATTTCTCTTGGGAAAATCCCTATACGTTGTTGGCAAGGAGAGGCATTTTTATTTCTCATGGCCTTTGTGAAAATATATCGTCTTTATCAGAGTAGAAATTACTGATCAATTCACCGGCTTAGACAGAAACTAATGCACCTGTTTGGAAAGGCTTTATTGATTTTGCCCTACCAATGGTGGATGGGGAGAGTCTGGAACTGCCCTTGCCCTAGAATGCAAGGCAACACCGCCACCTAGTGGTTTCTTTATTAAGTTGTACACCGTCTGTCAGACTCTACGCCCTGAGTGCACGCAGCTTTGCAGCCCTGTCTTTGCCGATTATTTAGACTGCAGCGATGATGCTGCCATCTAGGAACATGCAGTCTCAACAAACCGATTAAAGAGTAGAACATTTACTCAAAAGATTTACATATCATAGCTTCGCTAAAAGAAAAATTTTAATTGAGAAATTCATGTGTTTGGAAAAGTATCTCTGGTTAATGCAAGCAGACTTCCAGGAGGATGGAATCCTAGAAATGTGATTTTAAAAATGGAGGGCATGGAAGTATACAGCAATAGACTAGGTGTTGCCTTTGTGTCAGGTTAAAACCCTAGTTATTTCAGGATCAGGCACTTATCCTCTTATGCTATATTACAAATAAAATTGGCTTAGCTAAAGGGATAAATAACTAGTATAAATTAAAGAAATAATGTGTAGATAGATGTTCAGCTCATCCAGCATGACATCACATGGAACTATAAGGAATTTGTTATTTTTAGGTTCTAGGGTGGAAGGGGAAGAGACCTGCTAGGAAGCCCAGAGGGGTCTCTGGCCAGTCAGGTGCCATATGTAGATTCTAGATATTTAACGGGAATATCCAAAGCTTTGTCAGATGTAGAAATGAGAGCTCAAATCATAGACCTTCAGCATGTCAACTTTTAGATGAGTAGACTGAAAATTTCAATCTTTATGGTCACAGAGTTAGAACCCTAGAGTCCCAGAATTATAGGATGTCAGTATCTTAACATCATTTAACTGTAAAGCTAGTGTTGGAAAGCTCTGGAAAACAGAGAGCCCCTTTTCCTAGAGCCACAGCTGCAGGGACAACGTTGAGCAAATTATTTCCTCCAGAGACTTTCACATGCAAACAACTCATTCATTTTCTTAGGAAGATCTGTGCTTCTCCTGGACCAGGTCTCTGAAACATTCTCTAGCAGATGGAGAAACGAAGGCTGAAGGTTCTCTATGGATCATTTCAATAAGGGAAAGTCAGATGAGGGGAACAATTTGTTCCTTGGGTTTTGAGAATGTAAGAAGATCAGTGCAGCGGGTATAATTTTGTTTTAGTTGGGAGAGGAAGTGATAGAGATAAGGAACCCTTTCAGAAAGAAGATGGTTGGTACTCAGACTCACAGTAATAAGATCTACCTTTAAAGAAAGCTTTCTGGGTGTTAGGCTCTGCCCTGAACCTTTTCCTGTGATGATTACTCTCAACTCCTATGCCTCTGGTGAAGAAATGAGGAAGGGCATTATAAGAACAAAGTGAGTGTAGGCTCTGCTGAGGACCATGTCCCAGACGTTTCATTCACGGTCTCATTTAATTCATGACAACCTCAGGACTGAGATTTATCATCTCAGCTTCTCAGACCAGAAAATGGAGGTGCAGAATAATTGAGTAAGTTGTCGGAGATCAAAAAGCTAGCAAATGCAGATCCAGGATCTTAACCGAGATTTGTCTAACTCTCACACCTTCTCTTTCTAACATAGTAAGTGATATTTAATGACAGAAATTGTCTTTCGAATTTCCCCAATGCCATCTACTCTATACTGCAACTGCATACAACAGTGGATTTCATTCTATTTCCTTAACAAAGCCACCATAAAGTGGTCATTCTTTTTTTCTCATTTTACTGATGAGGTATATGAGGGCTGTAGCATCTGGGTAGGCTGCCCAAGGGGATGCATCATGGTCCAGCCCCGATTCAGTAACGATCCTTCTTACATCAAAACCCTGTGCTCTGGTCACTAAAATCCTCTGACAAATAAACCCTCCCAAAAAGCATTCTCTTCTGTTACTGACCTTTCATCTTGGTCCTTGTTAATTTCTCTCATTCCCTTCAAGTCTGACAAATTGATCAAAAAGAAAATACCATTAGGAATAATCCCCCTCTGATGTTAGTCTTGAAAGCCAAAAAATTGAATTAGAGAAAGATCTAATGTGGTCTATGCTTTGCAAAGCCTTTTCTTTTCTGGTTCCCTCTTTCCGTATTCACAGAGCCTTAGAGGAACCCCGGTGAGATTATAGAAAACTCTGGCCTTATTTCCACTAAGAGTTGTTGGTTTTGTCATTTTCATCCAAACACCTTAGTCATAAGTAATTGGATTTCCTTACTGCAGAAAAACTGGCATTTTTATGATAATGAAGTTGAATACAGGGATTCATTTGACATTAAAGGTACTTTGCAAATAAATTATGAAAATCTGGTTTAGAAGAGTATATTAAAGGATAAAGTGAGGGCTTAATTTTCAAGAAACATACTTAAATGTCCAGAGAATACCAGCTCCCTTCATAGTTTTTGAAAGGGGCCCTTGTTTCAAATTTCAGATTCATTTCACATTTTTTTAATGTCTGCCATGTGCCAGAAAAGCAGCAAGCTACTTGCAGAGACAACAAAAATCCCAGGAAACAAAAATTAAAACAAAAGGAAAACCTGGGATAAGAAGGTGTTTTTGTCTATTTGTTTGTTTTTTAAAGAAAGGAAAGGACTCAGCAGCTAAAGGGAAGAACATCAATACAGATACAAAGATGAAAACATACATAATGCAAGAGCACTGGTTTTATTTAAATAAATTATTTGCCAATGTCTGGTATTTTCAACAAAGACACAGATCTACCTGGTCCTTGTGTAGTGGGGTGGGAGACCAATGGCAGAAACCCTGGCAAAATTATGATTTAGGGTCTGGATGGAATATGATTTTAAGCCACTGATTTATTCATATGTTCACTTATAAGCTTGGTGTTCATCTGAGTTAAGTATTGAAGGATAGACAGAATTCGGGTGGAAATAATCAAGAGTATTCATTTATTAGTTTAAATGAGCCATTTTTTTTAGCACATATATCACTATTAGAAATAACTAATCAAGTCTAAGTGCTCACTGAGAAATACAAGATATGTGGCACTTTGAAGGATTATAGGATGGTTTCACTTAGAAGCACATGTGTGTATAAGCATACAGAAGTTTTTGGGAGATATAGATAAAAGTCTTAGTACTAGGAATTGTGAAGAGGAGATGTGGTCAAAAAAGGAAAGAAAATAGTACATATTTACCTTTTAGTTTTTACGATTATGCCATCTATGTTTTTAACAAAAAAATATATGGATATATTGTAAGGATATTTTAATTTGGGGTTATTACAGATATTTAAATTTAGAAAACATCTTAAACATATATAGTCTAATTATACATATATAAAAATTTTGTTTCTATGTTACCACCCTGTCCTTGATTATTTGATAGTATTTACCAGCAAAGTCAAATTGGACTGGAGTTGTCTTTTCTAGGATGGTTTTGCTAACAAATTCGACTTTTTCAATAAGACTTCAAGTTTTTTTTCTTCTTATGTCAAATTTGTTAAGTTTTATATATATATATATATATATATATATATTTTTTTTTTTTTTTTTTTTTTTTTTTTTTTGTGGTACGCGGGCCTCTCACTGTTGTGGCCTCTCCCGTTGCAGAGCACAGGCTCCGGACGCGCAGGCTCAGCGGCCGTGGCTCACGGGCCCAGCTGCTCTGCGGCATGTGGGATCCTCCCGGACCGGGGCACGAACCCGTGTCCCCTGTATCGGCAGGCGGACTCTCAACCACTGCGCCACCAGGGAAGCCCCGGTAAGTTATATTTTTCAAGAAATTTGTCCCTATGACCTCAGTTGTCAAATGTGACGATATACAGTTGCTGATGTATTGTCTTATTCTTTTACTGTTCGTAAAACTTGCAGTAATTCCCTCTCTCTCACTTTTAACATTGATGATTTCTCCTTTTTGTGATCAGTTTAGTTTGGCCATTTTCTTGATATTATTTACCTTTACTTCCTCTTTGTTTTATATTTCCTTGATTTAAAATAAAATTTATTATTTTCTTCTACTTCAGGTTTTTTTTTTTTTTTTTCTTTTACTAGAATGGATCCTTAGGGCATTGATCTTTTATTCTTATTATTTTCTAACCTAAGCATTTTAAAGCTCCAAGTTTCCCTCACTTTAGCTGTATTGTTCTTCAGTTCAAAGTATTTTCTAATTTCTCTGGAGATTTTATTTTCAATCAATAAATCATTTAGAAATGTGTTGCTTTGTTTCCAGATATTTGGGAATTTTCTAGCTATCTTATTGATTTCTAAATTAAATCCCTTTTTATCAGAGAATATATTTTTGTATGACTTTAGAAAATGTTGGTATTTGTCTTATCGTCCATCATGGCACTATCTTGGCAAATGTATCTGTTCACAGAGTGTGTATTCTACGTCGGTTGGGTGTAGTGATCCATACATTTCAATTAAATCAAGGCGTTTTTTGGGCTTCCTTACATTTTACATGTCACTACTGATTTTTTAAATTGTTGTTACATCAATTAGTGGTAATAAAATCAACTACCAATAATTGTGGAATCTTCTCTTTCTCCCTTTAATTTTGTCAATTTTGCTTTGTATAACTTGAGGGGTTTTTTGCTAGATGCATGGACAGTTTTAATGGTTATGAATTCCTGCTTATGTATCCCTTTTATCCTTACGCTATAGCCCTCTTTATCTCTGCAGAACACTTTCTCAATGTCCATGTTATCTGATATCAACATAACCGGCCACACTTACTGTTCATGCTCCATCATTTGTCATCCATTTTCTTTCAAACTACCTGTGGCCTTGTAATCAAAATACCCCTTGTAGGTAAATTACGTTAGGGTCTTGTTTGTTTTTTTCTTTTCCACTTTGTCTACCTCTGCTTTTATTTAGAATATTTAGACAATTAAAATACAATGTAATTATCGATATGGTTGGATTTTAGCCTGTCATTTTATTATTTGTTTTCACTTTGCTCTCTGTTTTTTATTCATTTTTTGCCACTGTCTTCCTTCTATTAGATAATTTGAATCATGTTTTGTATTCCATTTTAATTTTTCTATGGGCATTTTGGTTATTTCTGTAGTTTTTATTGGTTGCTCTAGGGATTATGCCATGTCTATTCAATCATTTACAGTCTAGTTAGAAATAGTATTGTACCATTTCACATAAAGTGTTGAAAATTTGAAATGAAATGGGTCTTTTTATCTCCCTCACAAACATTTATATTTGTATTATACTTGTCATATGTGTTGTATCAATAATATATGCATTGAGAACATCACTAGAAATGTTATAGTATTTGTTTTAAGGTGCATATTATTTTAAAGAACATGAATGGGAATATATAGTTGTTCATATTTACCCAGATGTTGACCATTTCTCTTGTTCTTCTTTCATTCTCACTGGTTATCTCCCTTCAGCTTGAAGAACTTGCAGAATTTCTTTTTGAAAAGATCTATAGGTGATACATTCTTCAGTGTTCCTTTATCTGAGACTGTCTTTTTTTTTTTTTTCATTCTGGAAGAATATTTTTGCTTGAATTGATATAGGATTCTGGTGTGAGATTGCTTTCTCTGAGTAATTGAATTTTTTTTTCACTGTCTTTTGGTCTTTGTGTTTTCTGATGAGAAATTCACAATTATTCAATTCACAGTCTCCTGTGTGTTATAGGTCATGCGCTCTAGATGCTTTCAAGATTTTTTCTTATTTTTAATTTTTAGCATTTTAATGATTGTCTAGACACGATTAACTTTGAGTTTATTATTTACTGAGCTTTTTAAACTTTAAATGTAAACCTTTCAGCAAATTTGGAAATTTTTCAGTTATGTATTGTTTCAAATATTTTTCACTGCTAAGATATATTTCTTTTACTTCTGTGATTGTAATTGTGTGCATGTTAGACATTTTGAAAAATTTCCACAGGCCCTTAGGCCCCGTTATTTTTTCTCCAATATTTTTCTTTGTTATTTAGAATGGTTAATGCCTATTAGTCTGTCTTGAAGTTCACTGACTTTTTCCTCTATTATCTGTAATTGAGCCCATCTAGGGAATTCTTATTTCAGATTCTATAATTTTCAGTTCAATATTTTCACTTGCTTATTTTTTAGGTAACTGAGAACTTCACTTGAGCTGAGAACTTCTTTTTCATTGAATTTGAGTATGTCTCCCTCTCTCTTTTCTTTTCTTTTTTTTTTTTTTTTTTGCTGGTGGGAGTAGCCATCACATTTTATTATTGGGCCATGAAAGCTTCATGACTCCTTTATTCAAATTACAAAGCAAATCTAGCCCATCATTTAATGTTTTCCCAGGTGGTTTCTATTGTGTTATGGACACATGGACCTCTACTTTAGGGCCAAATGAATGTCATTTTTTTAATTTTCTTCTGTTGTTACTATTGAGAAGTCTGTTGTCAGTATTATTAGTGCCCCTAATGCCATTTCCAAGAAATGGATTGGGGCCCATTCTTTTTTCTCATTAATTTATTTTTTTTAATTGAAGTGTAGTTGATTTACAATGTTGTGTTAGTTTCATGTGTACCACAAGGTGATTCAGTTATCTATCTATCTATATGTATAGACACACATATATGCATATATATATCATTTTTTAGATTCTTTTCCATTATAGGTTATTACAAGATATTGACTACAGTTCCCTGTGCCGTACTGTAGGTCCTTGTTGTTTATCTACTTTATATGTAGTAGTGTACATCTGTTAATCCCTTTACATCATGGAGCATGGTTATGATAGCTGGTTTACGGTCTTTTTTTTTTAATATGATTCTAATATCTGAGTCCTATTGGGGGGCATCTGTTGATTAGTTTTCACTTGAAAATTGTTTTTCTTTGTTTATTAAGTAAACTTGAATTTAATGTGAGCTCTATAAATGCTGTGTCATGTGCATCCTGGGACTGTCATAATTCTATGGAAAATGTGGATGTTTTGGTTTTAGCAGGCAATCAATCCCGATACGTTCAAACAACAAATGCTCTCACATCTTCTGTCTGTGGTAGCTCGAATCTCAGTTCAAGCCTCCAAACTTTATTCTGCTGGTGTGAGTCTTGTTTATACACATGTAGAACGGGGAACGAGCTGCTGAGTTCAGATCAGTTTTTATATCAGTTTGGTTCTCTAAGCCTGGGGTACATTGGTTTGTATCTCTTCACTACACACTACATGCATAGGTAGTTCTGGGCTTAGTTTGGGATTGAACAGTGGTTCCAATGTCAGTCCAGCTCCACAGACCTTTGTTATACATGTATGAGTCTATCTCACACATGCAGAACTCAGAGATGAACCTGAGGGTTTTGCAGGCTCATTCACAGATTTAAGGGATCCATTCCCAAATAATCAAGACTGTAATGAGAAATTATCTACACATGCTCCAGTCTCCAGGGTCCAGTTTTCCTCTCTCCTCTGGTTGAGAAATACATGGTTTCACTTTTAGTTTTAGCCAACATCACTGTGCCACCTTTCCTCAACTGGGACTGGCTTCTGGGACAAACAAACGAAAAATTAAAGATTCTCACCCCTGGGAGGTCACTTCTCCATGTTTTGACTCATCTTCAAAATCTACTTGTTTTGGCTTACTTTGCAGAGTTCTTCACATACTTTCTTTTGTTTGTTGTTTCTTTTTATTGTTAGTCCAAAGAACTACTTCTGGAGCTTATGTTGCAATTCTTCATTTATCAATGCAACCATATATCTTTGTATACATTTATCCGTATTCAATTTCAACCCAACAGTCATTTATCCAGTAATTATTATGTAAAATTACTGTGTCAGCTGTTGCTGATACAAATGCGGATGTCTGCAAACCTCAAGAAGCTCCATGTCTAATGAGGCACTTCTCCCTGCCCTGGAATGGCCATGAGACTTTACGGAAATTGCTATGAGAAATGAAATGTATGTAGGGCGTTGCAGCCACTCAGATGCCAAGTTGCGTAATTCTGCCAAGAGGCCCAGCAAAAGCTCCGGAAGGAGGGATGTGTTCCTTTGAGTTCTAGCAACAAGAGAGGGGAGTTGTTCGATGAAGCAGAAAATTCTGAGAAAAGTTAAAGTAGCCTGCAAGGTGGAATGAGAAGGAGTGTATCCATGCGGTTACAAAATTAACTAGGTGGGGTGGAAAGTGGCTGGAGAGAAATCAGAAGCCAGATTATGTCTGAAAGGGGTCTGAAATCTCTTTTATGGACAAAGGTGAATAAGACGATGTTTTTGAAGAGTTAAAGGAATAGACCTTTGGAAACAAAACATAGAAATGCATTTTTAAAAATTTCCCAGCAAAGTAAACTTTTCAGAGAGCCCTTCAGGAAATGCGTACCAGCTTCCTACGATGTGCCAGGTGCTGAGTTGGCTCTTCATAAACACACTGTGGTTGAAATACTGACACCCTTGATGTATAAAGTAGGCAAGGAAAATGGTGGATTCATAAAGCAGGGCTTCTAGTGTGTATTATAATAATATGCTTTTGAATGATCCCATTTGTTGATATTACAGGTTTCGGAAAACAAGCTCTGGCTTAACCTTACTTCCTGCTTTGAAATTCAAACTTACTTGTGAAGGAAAATAAATAAAGAAAATAATATTTCCCCAAGAATATCAATGTGTTCAGAGAAGGTCTGAGTATTTCGTATGACGTACACAATTAGTCCCGGACAGAATTTTAACATGAGTGCTTTCCACAAATTTAATGGCAGTCCGCCTCTCCTCTGGGCATTAGGTCCCATCCCATCCTTGGCCACGGCACCTGTGGGAGTGTGTGTGTGTGTGTATTCATACTTGTACTTGAGTGCAATTTCTAAAAACTGGCACTAAGATACAAGGGACTTAAAACAGTTCATTTTGTCCAGTTCTGTTATTAAAATGGATTTTAGAGTCTGCTGAAAGCAATTTTGGGGCTAATTAAAATTTTAATAAATAACCTTAATATATTAAAAGTCAAATTATAACAGTGTGATGTTATTAAATTAGGGAAAGTACACTACACAGGGAACCTTTAATAAATTATGTATGAGCCTTTCCAAATTGCTTCCCTCAGTTTGGACAATGCCAGAGATTAAAGAGCACAGTGTAATTTAGTTTGTGGTTTGAGGGCATAAAGGGAAAGAGAACAGACATCACTTGCATTCGTTCCAATTTATTTTGGTATTAATGTCTTACTTTGTAATTGTGTTTGAAAACGTGTATATTTACTTTCTTACTCATTTCCTACTAGTCTCATTCCTCATACAATGCTTTGGAAAGAAAACCAACTTCAATAGAAGTTAAAAGGAAAACTTTTTTTTTTTTGGAAAGTGAATGTGTTTCCCCACCAATTTTATTCATCTCTCAAGACCCTTTACAGGACATTTTGTCACTCATACATTTATTTAAAAACCATCTATTTTGGGGCTTCCCTGGTGACGCAGTGGTTGAGAGTCCGCCTGCCGATGCAGGGGACACGGGTTCGTGCCCCGGTCCGGGAGGATCCCACATGCCGCGGAGCGGATGGGCCCGTGAGCCATGGCGCTGAGCCTGCGCGTCCCGAGCCTGTGCTCCGCAACGGGAGAGGCCACAACAGTGAGAGGCCCGCGTACCGCAAAACAAACAAACAAGCAAAAACCCCCCCCCATCTATTTCAAGCTTTAACATGGCAGGCACAATGCTAGTCGTTAGGGCGTACTTGTGTATAATTATATATGGGAAGAGATGGATGTTTAAAATAGTTGAAGTAAAACACAATAGGGTGAATGTCTTATTAGGGACGCTTAGTTACTTGACGTTTCTTCACTGAGCACGAAGCAAAGCATCAGGGGTGTGGAATACAAGTTCCCTCTGCTGTGTGAGAGCAGAGTGTGTGGAAGGACCCGGGTGGCATCTAAAATATGTCAACTCAGAGGTGGAAGCACAGAGACGCTGATTAAACACTTTGGTGTTTCTTCAACTTGATGCAGCGCTAAGTTGAGATGTAAGCGTCAACCCAGTTTTTCAGTTCATCTGCATTCCAGTCTTCGCGTTCCTGCGCTGCTAAATCGCAATCACGCTCATCCAGATTCGGAGCTGAGCCACGCGTGAGCCCCGTGTTCTAATTTACCAGGTATTAGTACTTCTCTGTCAGCAGTATCAGTTGCTGCTCTGGGGTGGGTCCCAGATGTGTCCTCATCCTCTCTTAAGTTACGGTAAAGGCAGTCTGAGGATTCAGGCTGTGATAAGGAGTTTTCTCAAGGCTAAGTTTTAAAGATACCATGGCTGGCCCTTCATGGTGAATGGCGTTGGTATTGAAAGCAGAGAGAAGGAAAACCTTGCTTGGTACAGATTTGCGCATGTAAAGGTTCCACATTGTGAGATTCCAGGGAAACAAACTCCTCATTCATCCCTGTGTCTGTTGCACCTGATACAATCAGTGAACACTTTTAGGCACTGGATAAATATTAGTCAAAAGAAAAGAGAGCAGATAGGAAGGCACAAAAGATCCTCTCTTAGGTAGGAGCAATTTGGGGGTAGAAGAAGTAGACAGATAACTTCTCCACAGTGGAAAGACCACAGGGCAGTGCAGGTTAGTGGTCTGGGAAGCTAGTGTGACAATAATGCTAAGTGCTGACCACCACCAAAAAAAAGCATTTATTTTGGCCTTTCATTGAAGCTGCCTTTTGTCGAATGTGTCTCTAGGCTGTGAATTGGGTCCAGGCATGCCGTTTGTCTTCTTCTTCTGGAACTAAAGGCAAAATGTTGCATGATCGCTTTAGGCAAGGACAGAGGGACAAAAAGCTCATTGTCACTCCACAAGCACATTTTAAGCCTCAGTTTGCCTTAATGATGTCTGCAGTAACCACTGGCCAAGTGAGCCAGTGGCCAAGCCCCAAACCAAAGGGTAAGGAAAATATTTTCCATCAACCACCAGGACATGGCAGGGTGTGGATATATAATTGTTCTATGTTACAGGAGAGGAAAGAACCATGACAGTATTTATTGATAATTTACAAACAAAATATCTGAAAGGGAAGTTTATCTGGAAATAGGTTAAGTTAGTAAAAAGAGTCAGAGTTTTTTTTTTTAATCTTAAGAGCATTTTCTAGGTTTATTATTTTAGCTCTTGGCAGTAGTTACACAAGGTAATTATGTCCTTGCTTAAAAAAGGTGTTATTCCCCTTCTTTTGAAATTAGGTTTAAGACTTCAATTATTACCTTAATAGTTCGCCTACAGATGCCAAAACCGGAATATTCACACATCCCTGTGATTTCATGGTGAAACTTGGCTTCACCCTTTCTTATCTTTGTTTCCTCAGGAAATTTATTTAACCCTTTGCCTCATTTAAACAAAAATGTATAATATTTTTAATATCTAATATTTTTGAGCATTTAAAGCACCTAAACTACTAAGCACTGGCTTAGTCATCAATTCCTCAAACCTAGAGCTGGGAGGAAAAGCTATATTTGATCCAGAATCCAGGCTCCTAACCGGGATGCCAGATTACTTTATGCACATGAGGTCTCCATTTTCAACAGGGCCATCCTGATTACTGTAACAGAAATATTCACCAGTGTATTAAATCTCAGTGTTTTAATACAAGGCTTGTTTTAACATTCCTGCGGAGACCAGTGGTGCATTCCTCTACAGCCAGGAGCTCAACGGTTATGTGGCGTGACTCTCAAGTTACCTTGACCTACATATTTTACCCCATTTCAAGGGAAAGTCCTGTATCTCACTGAGGAGCTGGTAAGTACAGGCCACCCTTGTGCTCAGGAAGGAAGGCCAGGCTCAGATATTGATAAGTGCCAGCCTCAGCCACTGCCAAACGCTCCAATTCTAAACTTCTATGTCACCTTTGACTCTTCTTTTGTCAGAGCCAAGGTTGTGTGTTCAACCAAATTATTTTATTTTTGTCCTCAACAAACAGGAGGGTGGCGTCTCCCAGACTTCTTACATTCTCATAGGATTTTGAAGGGTTTGGAAAGATTGGAAAAGCATGAAATGACATGGCATGTGATACAGACTCGACACCAGTTATCCGTTCCTAGAGATAGAATGAACCTAAGCTTTCTGTTTCCAGAATGTTCCTAATGTTCCATCTCCATCGTATTTCCCAAGGAGCTGTTTAAGGGACTTCCTACTTGAGGGTATCTTATGTACTGATGACAGATTGACATACCAAGCAAATACTGATCACACCACTGTTTAGCTCACATATTCTCGTGGTTTGCTATTGCCTAGAATAACTGTAGCATTTTCAGACTCTAGTCTTTGCCCTCTATGATCTTACCTGACCAGCCACTCTTTGTCTTACTCTTTGTTCCTTTTCATGCACCTTACACTCTACTCAAACCCATCTCTGATATCGTCGTTCCTCCTACAGGCGCCCATGCTCCTTTCCTCTCTGTTCTCATGATTTTTTTCACTAGAAAACCCCCTCCCCAGTTTTCTCTTCAAACCCCTTTATATTGTTATTTGAGTTCTGTCTAAATAACCATGTCTTCCATGCAGCTGTTTTTAATCCTGCCACTCCCACAAGAGGAAAACGTGATCTGTCCTTCTTCAGAAAGACGACCACAGGGTATCTGTGTCTTTTTATGGCTTGTTGAACCCAAGCGTTACCATCAAGAAGCCGTGTGGTTTAAACTTTATTCCCTCACATGGCTGACATCGGTGTCCCAACTACAAAACTGGGACATAAGCATCAATACTGTCGGACTGGAGAGGGCATTAAGTGACGTCACCTGTAAATATCCTCACCCAGTGAAGACACCCAACCACCATCATCCCATCCCATCCTACCACTTTCCTGGACAAAAAGATCACTACCGATAGGCGTACGTCTGAATTTTTAAAAGGCACAGAACATATTAGCTCTCAAAAATGTTATATTAAGGAATATAATTAAAATGCCTCCACTAAGGTATATTTCGAACTGTGGTTCAAACTCTTAGTCTTTTACAGCGTGTCTCAGGCAGACGGCCCTTTTGTCTCCTGGGCACCCCTGAGAGTTTATTACAAAGTCACCTTCTTATCACAGCTCTGACAGCTGCTCTGATTTGACAGTAAAGCCACGATGAAGCTCATTGTGTTTTGTGTTATTTTTTTTTTCTCATCATTCTTTTTTATATACCCAGATGTTTGGAGAGAGAGCAGACGGCTAAGTTTACATGTACGCATGCATGTCTGTATACAGAGCTGTATACCTGTATGCATTTTATAGATTTTTCTCAGCTTTATTGACATAGGTGGCATGCCGTAATGGTGACGTCATGGGGCTCAAGAGACAACACGTGTTTGCTGGCTGCTGTTTCTGTGCTGTAACCCTCCCCACTGCACCCGACACACATACACCATGTAAGTCAGCAGCCATGTAAGTGCATGGCCATTCGTGTCTGTAGTGGTGTGACAGCAGACATTTCAGAGCGCAGAGGATCCAGAAGCAGGAAGGAAGGAGTACGGGACAGCATGGCCTCAGTTTTCTGCCACTTCCTGGTGACCTGAGTAGCACAGGCCAGACAATGACGGTCAGAAGTTACTGCAAATAGTCAAGAGAGATTTCCAGAATATCTGGGCAGTTGCCACATCGCGTCAGGGCCCGGGGAGCCAAATGAGGCATTGTGAAAAGGAGAAGGTGATTCTCCATCCGTCAGTAGGGAATGCAGACAGGGTCGGAATCCCCAGAAGGGGAAGCTGGGAGCAGGCAGGAGCTGCAGGTAGGGCAGTGGGAGTGGTCTGTCCAGAGGGCGGGCCACGATGAGCTCCTTGTCTGCAGAAAATGTAGAAAAAATCATAACGTGGCTGACCAAGTGTGAGTCTGCCTGTTAGTTTCACCACGACCAGAAATTCTAAACGACCTCAGCCATGAGATACCCTTCACTGAAAACAAACAAACAAACAAAACAAAACACAACTTTTCAAGTTTTAAAAACTGCCTCAGTTACTGTTGAGTTCAATGTACACACAGGCACACACATGTGTACACACACATATACTTGCTTCAAATTAGCACATTCTTATTACTCATCTTTAAGTAAACATTGCGTTCCATGTGCAGGTCAGTTCTTAGACTTCTCAGTTATAGAATCAGCCCCCGACACACACGTGGACTCAGCTCCACAGGGGTGTTTCAAGAGTAACTCTGAAAGTTCGCAATCACGGAGCTTGCTTTGAGTGGTCTGTGTTTCCACGTTAAAACAGAAGATTCAAGGGGAGCAACGATGGCCCAGAGATTGCAAAGACAGAGACGAATACGTGAGTTAGAGTGTGGTTCTGTCCTGCTATGTGCCCATTTTTGGTCTGTGTTTAAAGTTTAAAACAGGGAAGCAATGTATGGGTTGGGAGGTGTGGGATTCCTGTTTGACAAGTGCACACTTCAGTGAAGTATTTTATCTAATTTAGTCATTGTAAACTTGAATGTGGGTCTTCTTTTTAATTGTTATAGAACCAGAGAACAATACAGAAAATAACAATCGTTACTAATTACTACCGGGTCACAAACAGCAGGGAGTGGCAGAGGTAATCTGAACCCCACGGCCATCTTCACTGGCTCAAGTCATAGCCCTGGCCTCATGGGCCAGAAGCTCTGAGTCTTGTCCAAAAACGTATGAGTGGGAAACAGGGGGAATGGGAATCCATTTTCAGATTTCTGCTCTTTGATACCAATATTATGTGTCTCATAACACATCTTATTGGTAGTCAGGATTGCATATACAAAGCCCAGGCTACTTAGTAAATCAGATGTGATCTCTGTACTCTCCTTAGTTAAGTTTTGTATTCCTTGCTCCATTAAAGCTTCATCAGTCCATGGCTTCTTAAGCTGGAGAAGCTGCTGACACTGCGTTACTGAGGGAAGAAAGTGCTACTGACGGAATAAAGATGGGGGTGCTAGGGGAGGGAGGTTCTGAGTCAGAATTAGAGATTCAATGATCCGATCACATTAACACACCTCTGAAGACAGAAAAGTTTTCATTTTAGCAAGTGGGTGAGAAGATCATGTTGTAAAGAGCAGGAAGATGTGGGCAAGATACTTGACACTTAGCACTTTCTGCATCTGATCCCCCCCTTCCTTCCCTCCTTCCTTCCTCCTTTCCTTCCTTCCTTCCATTCTTCATTCCCTTCTTTATCTTGACTAATACATTAAACATATCCTAAGTGCTAGATTCTGTTTTAGAGGCTGAGAATCAGCAATGAACATAACAAAGGACTTGCCCTCTTGGAGATGTTCATATATATATGAACCATCTTTTTATATATACATATACATATATATGGCAGCAAATAAATATATGTTATATTCTCAGTGAGATTAATTGTGAGGAAAAAATAAAGCAGGCTAAGGGGATGAGGATGATGGAGATGGGATTTGCTCTTGTAGGATGTGAATAATGTGAGTTTAAGGAAGGATGTTCTCTGGAGATGAGAGATGAACAGACACACAAATGAAGTAATAAAGCAACAATCGATCGTATGGATATTCTGGGGAGAATGCTTCAGGCACAGAAATTATCAAGGCGTGAGGTGGGAGTGGGACTCCTGTGTTCAAAGAAGACTAAAAAAATCAAGATTATCTGCAGCCAGAGAAGCAAGGAAGCCATAAGAATAAAGGTAGGAGAGGTGACAGGCTGCTGTACCTGGTGGCGCTGGTGGGTCACGTCGGGAACTTGCTGGTGTGTTCCAGATGTGGTGAGAACACTTCTGAGAACAGAGGCTCGCTATGATTTTCATTTTAAAAAGACAAATCTAAATGCTGAATTGACAACGTTCACAAAGATAGAATTAGACAATTCTGGAAAACATTAGACACGTAGTGGGTACACACTGGACATTTAATGAAAGCAATAATTAGATGAATGACTTATTCCTTCTGATATCTGTCACTTACAGTGTGAAAGAAGACAATATAGGGACCTGAGGTATATTTACCGTATGAGTGCGTGGTTGAGAATCCGATGTTTGTCATTGTTTGCCTGCCTGTACCTAAACATCACTTTATGTTAGCTTGAGATCCTCCATTTGAGAGCAGCCATCCAGAGGGAGGGTGGACGTGTGACTTAGGATGGCTGATCAGAAGCTCTTTCCCAGCTCTTTGAATCAGTTGCTACATTGTTGGATGCAACTAGCTCAGACGGACCCAAGGAGGTGACCTCCACTGGCGTTCCAAGAACCTAGACTCCAAGGGGCAGCTTGCTGGGGTCTCCAGTTTCCAGTCTATCTCGTGAGTTTCCTGGAGCCATTTCAATCTAATTAAAGCCATGTTGCTGAAGATGTTGTAGTGCCTGTTACTGCCATGATCGTTTCACTTCCTATCCATCTTACCGCATCCTTGCATTCAGCCCTCAGCTTCTGCATGACTGATATTAAGTGATCACACCTGGAACTTTCTCAGGAATGCCCTGGACACTGGCACCGTATTGCCAACTGGTAGAAAGCTCTGAAAGTACCTAAGAGTTGAGTTTTACACCTCCCACTACCTTGACCCCTACAGACAGAGCCCACCCTTAATGGCTAACTGGTTTGATGCAAAAGTGCAGCAGCCTTTGCCCTGAGGAAAGACCAACTCTGAGACCTCCTGCACGCTCCAGGGCTCCCCGCAGGATCTAGCTCAGTTTGGGACTTCTGAAATTGCAGACTGGCTTGGCTCTTCTCATTCCCTTACATGCCTTGATCACCCCCTTACTATGTTCTTCTGGTCAGATTTAGAAAACCAAAAATATAAGTCACCCACTTAACTATGAATTTCAATTAAACAACAGTTTTTTGTTCATTCGTTTATCTTGGTTTGCTTCTAATGTAAGTATACGCGATGTGATGAGACACAGTTATACTAGTAACTTATTTGTTGCTTATTTGCAAATTCAAACTTAACCAGGTGTCCTGTAGTGTATCTGGCAACTCTCCCTGGAAACCCTCCCTTGGAAAATGACCTGCATCCGTATTCTTTACTGAGAGTTGCTTCTGGGATAATCTCTTCTAAAACAGACAGCTGAAGTCAGTTTCTGTTGTTTACAGCCCGTGAGCCTGGGTGAGGCAGATCTGTTCTGATTCCAGAGTTGTCCATTCAGGAGAATATCTAACCTTATAGTCCTATAACGACCGACCATGAAAGTAGATACTGTGTTGGATTTTATTTGTTGGTCTCTCTAGATCCATTTTCTACCCTTCTCTGCCCTTGTCTATGCCCCCAGGGGCATCCTCTGACCTGTCTTGCCATATGACCTCTGGGTGGGTAAGAACTGTGGGAAGCCCACAGGAAATCTGAGTATGGCAGGAGGTAGAGGCCCCCAGGTTCATGTTTCTGGTTGTTTCCCTGCCAGGCCAAGGTTCTGAGTGGCCATAGCGCCCTGATGAAGGTCCCAGCTCCCTCCAGGGCACCTCTTTTTACAACTTCTGTTCTCTCCAGGTTTTAGTGACCACTGAATGCCTTTGAACTTTCAAGCCCAGGGATGACAGGACACTCCAGCATCCCCTGTTCCTCTCCCTTAACCTTGCTCACACTTGTATAAAGGTGCCTCCATGACTCTTCGGTCCACACTTTTCCATGTGTCCTACTGGGACCTCAAATAATACAAATGTATGTATTAAAAACAAACAAACCTACCTACAGAAGACTAGTCTCATTTTATTACAATTAAATTAATTTACCAATAATATTAGGGATGTTAATTTGCATATTATTTTGAATTTAATCAAATATACTCTTTTTCTCTAGAGTATTAATAGTACTAATGTGGACTCAGTCAGGTGTTGGGAGCCTGAAATATCAGATTTACTTAGCAATGAGAGGAGTTATTTAGAATGTTGCGTTGCATTGATGATCAGAAAATGGACTTTGAAAAAAAGAAAAAGAAAGAAAAGGGACTTTGCAGCCTATGATCGTGTGTTTGTGTCCTGTACCTAATTTGGTATAAACCCTTAATTACTTCACCTTTATGGATTTCAGTTTGACATCTGTAAAAAGAACAATTACTTTAATTAACCTTACATTGTGGGTTAACTATGAAGAAGAAACTACGAACACATGTAAAGTTCTTAGTACAATATATTCTTAACGACATAGATTTGATAACTGATGGCCACTGTACCCATTTACGTGTTATCATTGGATTTAACCTGCAGGTTTCCTCATTTCTATGATAATGATACTTTGCAAGGTTTTTGTGAGAATGATAGGAAATCTATATGCAATGTATTACCCCATAAATGGCAGGTACAATTATCACAAGGTACAATTATCTCTCGAAGAGATGCAAAGACAGCCCAGGTATAAGAAAATGGTTTCCAGCCCCTCTCCAGGTATGTCACAAATTGCAAAGGAGACCACAACAAAAATGATATTCTCATGGGAGATTTAAAAAGGTTAAATAATTCTAAGTATAGAAAGTTTTGTGGCCGATCACCAGTAACTGGTCTTAATCTTCCTGACTGCTAAGAGGACTCTCGTTCCCTTTCCCCATTGGATATTCACTACAATATCTTTAGATCCTAATAGGAATAAGCCTGAGGATATTCTGAGGCCAGTTCCTGCCAGAAACACACATGTCACCTTCCTATAAATATGCTCCCTGGTAACCAGTGTAACCTGAGGCAGCTGGGGGGAGGCAGGGGCAGCAGAAATTCCTAAGTCTAGAGGCAAGGACGCGTGGTCCCTTCTTAATGCCGTGATACAATTACATCAATGACAAATATATTTGGGGATTAGTATCCAGGACAAGGGATATATTTAACCTGTTTTATTCCTCAATGCTCAGACCATTTCTTTATTGTGTTAAATCTTTCATAATAAAGATTAAGAGAGACATAGAGTTGGGAATTCCCTGGGGGTCCAGTGGTTAGGACTCTGCACTTTCACTGCTGAGGGTGTGGGTTCAATCCCTGGTTGGGGAACTAAGACCCTACAAGCCGTGCAGCGCGACCCCCCAAAAAAGTAAGAGAGAGAGAGAGAGAGAGAAATAGAATCTTCAAGTATACCTCCTTCTTGCATAATATGCTCCCTTGGCTCTGTTGCCTTAAAAATGATGTCCAGACTCATTTTCCTGACAAACATGGGATGTTCTTCATGTAGGTCTCATCTTTACCTCTCCGCATCTTTTCTGGTCCATAACCAGCCCAACTTGTTATTATTAATCTCTGACCTGGAGAGGCAGCTCAAGTACACAAACAGTGACCACATCTACCTTTGCATTTCCCTCATTTCACCTCCATGGAACAGATGATTTTTTTTTAACAGGCTTACAGAGAGTCTTATTTTTTCTTTTGTTCAGTTTTCCATGGCTCATTCCCCCACCAAACAGTAAAGCTTCTGTATTCAGTCAGTCTATGAGCCTAGATGAAATAAACTGAGGAATCTGGCTCTTATATCAGGCCAGCGATTTTCCATGATCATTGCCAACAGCATGCTAGAAAGTGTGACCGTTCTGTCTTCTCTGTGCTGCGTCCTTTAAAAATTACTGTGCACCAATTGAAGGACACGGGAGGCGTAATCTCAGCATTTCCTCTGCTATGAAATATAGTGAAGTCGGTAGGGAAGTATTTTTCTAAGTTTGCAATCAGTGAACACAATGAATCCTGGAGGTTCACTGGTGGTCAGCCTAGTTCATCAGGATATAATCTTAACCCAAGAAGGAAAAAAAGTTACTCATTCCCTCTGAGTGTGTTTTTTTTCACACACAATAAGAAACTTCTGATGGCAGCTCCAAACTGGTTAAGGAGTCTGAGGTCATGCCTGCCCATCATCTCTGCTCTTTCAGGCACAGACATACCCCAAAGCTGGCAGAGATGTGCAAATTAAGGAAAAGATGAGATCGGAAGAGGGAATCACTAAGAAAACTCAAATGGGAAGGTATTTGTTTTTTTGTAGACAAAATACTTCATTGTAAGTAGGTGTGAACTAGAACGGCTGAGAAAGCAAGATCGGGGCTCGGTGGAGGAGAAGGTGTCATTTCCAGAACCAGACAAGTGCTATCTCCAAGCAGAGAGGCCTCTGATGTGCAGTCTTTAGTGGATGGCATGGCATATGCTCCTCTAGGAGGATATGCTAGTGTTCTTTTATTTCAGCTGGCACTGAGGGACAAGCTTATGACTTCTGAGGAAATCACTACTGGTGAAAGAGTAGCAGAATGTAGGTTTTGTGATGCTTTAAGAGTAGCAAAGCTGGGGCTTCCCTGGTGGCGCAGTGGTTGAGAGTCCGCCTGCCGATGCAGGGGACAAGGGTTCGTGCCCCGGTCTGGGAAGATCCCACATGCCGCCGAGCGGCTGGGCCCGTGAGCCATGACCGCTGAGCCTGCGCGTCCGGAGCCTGTGCTCCGCAACGGGAGAGGCCACAACAGTGAGAGGCCCGTGTACCGGAAAAAAAAAAAAAAAATAGGACAATAGACACAAATATTTCAAAACATTTTTATTAATAGCATCCTTTTGATTGCTTCACTAGAACAAAATTAGTTACAAGGGGAAGAATTTGATAAAAGAATATAAAAATATAAAATTACTACTTTCTTCCAATGCAAACATGTGACAATAAATTCCCAGGTCAGCCATTCCCCAGCCTATCTCCACTATAGTGATCCAGTACCCCGTGATAAAGTAGTAGGTACATTTCAAGAAAATATTGTGTATGCTATTACTAAGGTTCTTTTTGAGGCTTATGCGATATTCTAACATAAAATATTTACCCATAAGCCTTAGAAAGAGGATTTATGGATCTAGGCTTTGCTTTTTTTTTTTTCTTTCACTTGTCACAAGGACATCTCTTGTGTTTTCCTTCACATTCAACATTCATAGATTAGAGGAAGCCCACATTTAATACCCTCTAACTTCCAAGTAGTAAAGGAAATTAAGTTAAGGTTACCAGAGAGCAGGTTAATAGATGCTGGGCAGCAAGAATAACATTGGCCAGTACTATAGTTAATACTCCTCTTCCTAAATTCTCATATCTATTCAATCATGTGATAGCCAGTATTCTCTTTTGGTTTAATTATTGTCAGGAGGAGGCCAAGATTCCATGGACTCTGTCAGACCACACCTAAACACTGGTGGATATTTCACCAACTATTTGTATAGGTAGGGTTTTGCTGCATTAAAAACTTTGCATCCCTTCAGCACTTGTGTGCAGAAATCCCTCTACTTGCATAATCAGAAAGTCACATTACAGAGAGAGAGAGAAAAAAAAAGATACCAGGAGAATATACCAGGCCAAAATTTAGGACACTTGTTAGTCAAAAACTTATAAATGTAGGACAATGTATATATAAACAATAATGCATATATAGATAACCTTAACATGAGTATTTCATTGAACAGAATACTGTCTATTTTAGAACAGTTGCAAGAAATAATCCTTAGATGGTGGGAGAATGCCAGGCACAGTAGGATACACGCCGAACGTGCTCAAGACTGTCGTTAGTGGGATGTTATGATCCTTTCAAGGTATCGTTATCCATAATACAGCAGCTAATATTTATCAAGTGCTTCTTATAAGCCAGTCATCGGTGCATAGGAAGAACTCAAGAAACATGTTTTGAATGAAAAGAACCACAAGAAAAAGCAAACAAAATAAACATTACTGTCATCCTTGGAACTTCCCAGAGTCCATCAGACTGGGTTGAAAGCAGAGTACTGAGCCTTAGGAGCAAGTCCTTGTGGGAGACAGACATACAGCCACCACAAAGAGATGCAAAAGGGGCTAAAGAGAGCTACGTGCAGAGTTCCATACTATACAGAAGTGGCATGAGGACGCTGTCTGTAGTTGCTGGAGAAAACCATTTTACGTTAGAAAAACAAGCAGAGGGAGGGTAAAATTTTCTCTGTGTTTGGGAACTAACTTATGGGGCAGCCAGGATTTATCCCATACACTCTGGTTCAAGCCACTCATTAGGGAGTGGTCCCCAAGGTAGAGTTCTCTTCTCTCTGGATCCCCAAATTGGTCTGTTAATGTTATAATTTTCATTCATACTTTTCTCATTTTTTAACATTAAAGTATTTGATATGGTACATATATATTTATATATGTGACTATATATGGCAATACATTAAGACATATATAATTTTAACATAAAGATATACTTATAGCAGGGTGCACGTTCATTTTAAGCTTACATGCATTTAACAGTTTTTTTAAAAGTGATAACTAAATTAGGGCATAATTGAGTGCCGCCCACTGGTGTTCCTAAAGTGTAAGCCAGTTGCTCCAGTCTTTAAATCAAGAGCACAAAAATAAACAACCCTCCTCTGAGTTGGAATGTGTTCAGTTACTCTCAATAGCTTTCAAGTTGATAGTCAAGAGGCATCATTATTTCAAAAGCTATTAGTTCCTATAGATTAAATTATATCTAACGCTCACCACCCCCAACCCCATTAAAATACCAGGACACTTTAGACCATTCTCTCCGCTTTCTCGGGGGCTCCATTAGCATCATGAGAAACTCAACGCTGTGAATTGGCAAGTAATTAAATGGAGCATGTGATGAGATTCTGAAGCCTTGTGTCTATTTGGAGGAAGCTCAAGTGTCTCATATGAGCTGAGCTATCTGAGGACTTCTGTCATCTGAAAACACGATTCTTAGGGCAGGGCAGAGCACATCATGCTGCTGACGGGGAAAATAATGGACACTGCTCTTATCGAGAGGAACAGAGTGAAGTCACTTGGCATGGTAAACCTTCACAGCCGGTTGGAGCTAAGGAAATTCGCTGTCTTTCAAGAAACTGTTATTAAGCATTTAGAATGCATCAAGCTCTACACAAAGTGAAGAAATAAGACAAATTTCCTGTCCTCAGGGTCTCATACGCCAGTTGAACAGACATATAAACAAATACGTTCACAATGCCGTGTCTTAAATCCATGAATGAATCAATAAACGAGGTTTGTAACTTTGCCCCAATTCTTCAAATTGAGCCGCACATCTCCCTAACCTGTCTCGCTGTGCTGACGCATAAATACTGCCGGAGGACCAGGAACAGTTTTGTAGCATTTGCTCTATGTTTTTTTGATTGAAAAAATTTTCAGTTTCAGTTGAAAAAAATACATAAAATTACAGAGAAGAATATAACGATAATCCTTATCCACAGCTCCCAGAATAAATCACAGTTGGAATCTGGTCATTGTCTGTTTTCATTTCAAAGAAAAAGGAGTTTATTGTTTCATAATATTGACACGGCTATTAAAAAATTTAACTCTGTAAAAAAGATGAAAATAAAAAATAAATCACTGCAAACCCCACTGCTTAAAAAGTAACTGTCGGGGCTTCCCTGGTGGCGCAGTGGTTGGGGATCTGCCTGCCAATGCAGGGGACACGGGTTCGAGCCCTGGTCCGGGAGGATCCCACATGTCGCAGAGCAACTAAGCCCGTGAGCCACAACTACTGAGCCTGTGCGTCTGGAGCCTGTGCTCCGCCAACAAGAGAGGCCGCAATAGTGAGAGGCCCACGCACCGCGATGAAGAGTGGCCCCCGCTTGCCATAACTAGAGAAAGCCCTCGCACAGAAATGAAGACCCAACACAGCAAAAATAAAAATAAATAAATAAATAAATGAAAGTACCCTTAATTAAAAATAAAAAAAAGTAACTGTCAGTAATATCAGGTGTCATTGCAGGGGGCAGGTCTCAATGAGCGTAAACAAGCGTGCAGGGGAGTCCACGTGTTGAAGGAGTGGGGAATTTTATTAAAAGGAGATTATTCTGCTCCACGTTACTTTTTTCTATCCCTGAGCCACCCATCAATCCATGTCCCTTTCCTTGTCTAATTTTTGTTTCGAAATAATCTCACTGTTTTTGACTCCATTTTGCTTGTTTCCTGAGGCATTGGGTGTATGGGGCATTTTGTGATATAGTTTCAGTTTTCTACTTCATTTGCTCTTAAACTGCTTATTCTTGCTCTTACCTGTGTAACATTTACTTTTATATGTATGCCTCTTCTAGTTCGGCCTAATTCTTCTGACTCTTTCCACTTGATAGCTCTTAGACTCCTCCTTCAGCTCATGTCAATCACTCCTTAGTACTGACTGGACCATTCTAATGGGCTGAGTGCCGTGCTAAGTCCTGGTTCCTGTTGCCCATGGGGGAGATAGACATGGAGCAAGCAAACAGCAAAGCAAAAATATAGTTACAAATATATATGAAGGAGGCAAACATGCAAATTGAGTAGAGCCCTCTTTTAGAGAGGGTGGGAAGGAAGCACTTCCCTACAGAAAGGGAAAGTTAAACTCAAACCTAAAGAATGACCAGACCAGCCCTAGAGTAGTGCCTGGCCTATGGTAGCTGCTTAATAAATATTTTCTGAAGGATTGAATACATTAATATGAATATTAGGGAGCAGAACATTTAAGGAGAGGGACTTAGCAGTGCTCAGACCATTTTGCTGGACTCAGATATCCTAATACATCCTCCTTTCTAGTTTTGACATCTCTTAGAATTATGATGATACTCATAATATAACTATTATTATCTCTATAGCTATTATGCATTGCCACCGTACAGCAGGCCCTTGATGGGTCACTTTATATTGTTATCTCAATGAATTCTCACAAAATCACAAGATAAAAATTTCTGTACGTGCAGCAGTGTTTTGTTTTGTGTTTGTTTTGTTTTTTTTGTTTTCCACATCAGGAGTCTGGGTGACTTAGAAGAGGTGTCAGGTGAGCTGGGATTTGAAGGATAAATGGGAGTTCACAAGGTAAACGGAAGGAAAAAATTATTCCAGAGGGCTTCCCTGGTGGCACAGTGGTTGAGAGTCCGCCTGCCGATGCAGGGGACGTGGGTTCGTGCCCCGGTCCGGGAAGATCCCACATGCCGTGGAGCGGCTGGGCCCGTGAGCCATGGCCGCTGAGCCTGCGCGTCCGGAGCCTGTGCTCCGCAACGGGAGAGGCCACAACAGTGAGAGGCCCGCGTACCGCAAAAAAAAAAAAAAAAATTATTCCACATATAATGAATTCTGTGCACAAAGACCGGAGACAAGCTCATTATTAGGAAACCACATATTGACAATCCATTTTTTAACATTTCCTTATAATGATACGGGGGCCCTGGAACAAGGTGTTTCTGCTTACAGAAAACTCTGGTGATATTTTTAAAATAGTGCTCATGGTGGTAAGTATTTTAATGAAAACTTGTCCAGAAAAGAAGGAAAAAGTCCTCCTTGAATATCTATTTTATTTTCTAAACCAGCTGGGCCTGGAAGGATTTATTTTTGATTATTTTTTTCCCCAAGTACCAAAGTGTCTCCTACACTTATTATCCAGAGTGTAAGTTCTCCGAGGCAGGGAATTTTCAAAATTATGTTGTTCACTGTATGTTAAATGCTCATAATTATATTTTCTTTCCTAAACTCCTTGGAGCGCCGCCAGCTGGGCCCAGAAGTGTAAGTGTGAAGCTCAAGTATAGAAGCTGGGATGGGAAATATTTCAGGAAAGTAGAGCTAGTTGAAGCTTTGGAAGACGGCTGTGAAGAATACTTCTGCTTTTCTATTTCCAGCTTAATTTAGCAGCCTTGAGAAAATAGAGGAGATTTTCATCAGCGTTTTATTCCTCTGTGTTCACCAATACCAAGTGGTAGAAGTAAAATTTAGATCCTTTCAGCTATTACCTTGGTTAGAATCATTAACTACTTTAGTTTGAGTGGAATTATTAAGGAAGAATCTCTTGCTGACAGTCTACTGCCTCTCATGGTATGGCTCAATCTTCCCGATATATGAATAGTTACTGCTGGCCCCGTGAATGCACAAAAAGGTGAAGGTCACACAGCTAAAAACTTACCTTGCCAAAATGTGACCTTTCTTCACACTTTAAAGCCCATTTCAGAAACAGGTCACCACTCCTTGGCTGAGGCTAGGTCATTCAACACATGTCCTTTATTTCTAACAAATTCTATGCAACATATACATGGGAAAATGCATTGATGAATAGTACACAATGGAAGCTCATTCATCAACTTTCTTTTGGTACACATTACAACACCATGCATAACAGGATCTGGAGTAGCACGCATTGAACACCACATGAATTTTTAAATTAAAAAAAAAAAAGAATAGGGCTTCCCTGGTGGCACAGTGGTTGAGAGTCCACCTGCCGATGCAGGGGACACAGGATCGTGCCCCGGTCCGGGAAGATCCCACATGCCGCGGAGCGGCTGGGCCCGTGAGACATGGCCGCTGAGCCTGCGCGTCTGGAGCCTGTGCTCCGCAACGGGAGAGGCCACAACAGTGAGAGGCCCACGTACCGCAAAAAAAAAAAATAAAAATAAATTAAAAAAAAAAAAAAAAAAGAATAGAACGGCTAAAACCTATTGTTTAAATGACAATATAAGAGACAAAGAAATGAATTATTCGAAAGCTCCAGGACATGGAAAGCGACTGAAAAACATTAACTTTATTTTGGAGTATTCTGGTATTTAAAGTAAAGAGAGAAGCAAATTACTTAATAAAAAAAAAAAAAAAAAGTTGAACATCAGTTTACCAGGAAAGATAAATGTGTTTTGGGGTTTTTTTTTAAGATTTTTTTTGATGTGGACCATTTTAAAAATCTTTATTTGTTACATTATTTCTTCTGTTTTATGTTTTGGTTTTTTGGCCCTGAGGCATGTGGGATCTTAGCTCCCCGACCAGGGATTGAACCTGCACCCCCTGCATTGGAAGGTGAAGTCTTAACCACTGGACTGCCAGGGAAGTCCCGATAAATGTGTTTTGAGTTCATACTCTATAATATTTGGTGTGGATTTGTACAAAATTATTATCATGGGGTGTTGGGAGGAACAGTGATTCCAAATATTTGTGAATCACATGCCTTACCTAGAATTGCATTATTAGCCCCTCCCAATCGTGCTATGTGATTGAAGGAAAGGTCTAGTTTCCTAAAGCTCTGTTTGAAAGCCAGATGTATCTCTCTACCTTTGTTTTTATCATCCCGATTTCTTCCCTGGT
Source organism: Phocoena phocoena (assembly GCF_963924675.1). Lineage (NCBI taxonomy): Eukaryota > Metazoa > Chordata > Mammalia > Artiodactyla > Phocoenidae > Phocoena > Phocoena phocoena. The sequence goes on from NC_089235.1 coordinate 75,978,221, forward strand.
CATTTGTAACCATCTCTCTGGAATATGGCTTCACCTCACACTTCCAGGTCCTTGGATGTCTGCTGTAATGTATGTCTCTCGTGACCTCTGCACACACCCACCATGTTGCTTAGATTCACCTTCGTCTATGTTTCCAGTTTTTCTCCCACCTTTTCTCGTATGAACCTTGGAAAGCTTCCTATCCACCGTGTTTGGTTAATTTATATTGGGACCAAAAGAAATAAATCACTCTCCTTCAAAAGTCATAGCTTCTAATAATCACGCTGGGTGTAGTCACCTGCTTATATACCTGTAGATTCTGCATACATTTTATAGGACAGAGCAGGAAGCTTATATTTTCTTTGAGCTTTTACCAGGGATGGCCATAGAGGAGCAGTGAGTAGGTGAATGTGGGGGGGAAGTCAAACAGGCAGGACACTGAAGGTTACAAGAGGTCACACTCCACTCTAGACGAGCAGCTGTCTTGGGGTGGAGGCCAGCCCCCTGTGCTTCATCACTCTCCTGCTCAATGATCTTCTGTGCCCCTTTCTTAAGAATAAGACAGAATGTTCACACGACCTGCAAGCCTTACAGTAATTTTTCACTTTCCGACTCTATAGCCCTTTGTTTCCCCTCTGGCCTTTCTGCTTGGCCCCTCATCTCCCTTTCATATCCTTCATGATACAATGAGTGCTGGTGCCTCAGGGCCTTTGCTCATGCTGTTGCTGCTGTGAGTGGTCAGTGAGATTCCCCTCTTCATCCAGTTTTTAGGCTCTAAGAATCACCTCAAACATAACTTCTTTAGGGAAACTGTGCTAATCCAACAAGGTCCCGCCTCCCCTTATGTTCTCTCTCAGCAACCTATTACATTCCTTATAACATTTATCATCAATTATAATCATGTATTATCTGCATAACTATTTTTTGCTGCTTTCCTCTGTACTCTAAGAATCAGGAAACCAGGGTTTATGTCTCTTTTAATCTCAAAATTTTATCTCTGGCACCTAATACAAAAGAAGATTTCTTAAAATTTTTTTTAGTAAGTGAATAAGTGAACTCATTCGTAAGAGTGAAATATTAGGAGTTATTCAGGATCCGGGTGAGCTGATACATGTGGAAAAGATTCAAACTCCCAGTCATAAGACCTTTAGTCATATTCTGGACCTTCCACTTACTTTAAATGAAAGGACACTCCTATTCTCTCATCTGTAAAAGGAAGTGATCATATTAAAGTATATCTTGGAATTTTGCCCTGATGATTAAGGAGCATCATATCGGTCATACAATAGGCATTCAATAAACATGTGTTGAATATGTGAGCAAATGATTGTATGAAAGTCTATTGAAATATCACTCCATGGAATCTAAAAATGATACAAATGAACTTATTTACAAAACAGAAATAGACTCACAGACACAGAAAACTTACGGTTACCAAAGTGGAAAGGGGGGAAGGATAAATTTGGAATTTGAGATTAACAGATACACACTGCTATATAAAATAGATATAATCAACAAGGACCTACTGTATAGCACAGAGAACTATATTCAATATCAGTTAATAACCTATAATGGAAAAGAATCTGAAAAGGGATGCATATATTTATATATCTATATGTGTATATACACATACACACGTATAACTGAATCTCTTTGCTGTACACCTGAAACATTGTAAATCAACTGTACTGCAATAAAGAAAAAGAAATGAGGGGAAAAATCAATAATATGAGCAAAGGATGAGGGCCAGGGATATACTGATGGAGTCAATGAAAAGTCATGAAGAGAGCAGGACAATGAGTTGGAGAGAAAAGATCATACTGACAGAGGAAAAACTAACTTTTCCCTATTTCTTTCTTAGAGGACATGAGAATTTAATGGCAGATTTCAGAACCCAAAGATCTCAGTAAGGAGCTTAACATGTGTGTTATCTGAATGTTTCCCAACCTTGAAATCCCCATGGGAAGAAAAATAAAAGTCTCCAGACTTCCTCTTAAAAATCTCCCACATAATTCTAGCGTGATCTGAGAAATCTGGATTAGCGACCTTGACCCCTGGTTGTTTTGACGACAGGCCATGTTGGGAAATCCCCATTTGGAAGGTGCTTGCTCTGGAATGGGGCTCACCTCTGCAGCCACGTAGAGGAAGAGGACATTTGCAAACAGGGACTTTGGCAACGTGAAGCAAATTGGGGTCCATGTGGGGAGATTGATGTAATGTTGGCGAGATCTCCAAATGGAAAGCAGAGTCCATTCAAGTATCTGCGTGCCATGCCCAATTCTCCACTCCCTAAATGTTCAACACTGGGCAGATGACATAATTATTCTGAGGCTATAGGTAATTATATCTATTACCTATAGCCAGGGGCACAAGGAAATAATACCTATTTCTCAGCGCTATTTTAAATTTTACCTAGATTACCCCACACAAATCACCCAGGTCAGTATCTATTATCTATTGTCACATAATAGATGCTCCTTGAGTGGCAACAAAGAGGAAGAAGAGGAAGAAAAGGGGAGAAGAATGAAGATGAGGGAGAGGAAGTGTATCTTCTTCTGTTCCTCACTTCAGCATACTCCTTATAAAATTATTTTTCAAAAATTAAGTAACAGTGAAGGCAGTAGAACCCAAACAGGTGTCAAAGAGCAATTTTAAATCTCCATTTATGTATATACTCAGGCTACAAGGCAAGCCACAGACGTCTATTGATTTCCCTCCTCTGAAATAGATGGTTTTGTCTAGCTCTGAAAAGTGAACAATTTTCCTGACACCTACCGCGTGTTTAACAGGTTTGGAATAATCTATATTTCATTAGGATGATGAGTTATTACGCCAACATTCTGCTGTCTTGCACACTATTGATTTAGGGCAGTTTAGCACTTGTATAGCATCTGATAAATTAGTGCCGCTCGGCAGTGCTGTGTTACATACTCATCCCTCACTATATAACACTGGCCTCACATATTTTAGAAAACTTCCATAGATGTGTTTTCTCGACGAGACCCTTCCTCTTCAAACCCTTCCACTGAAACAACCACTGTTTTTTTTTTTATAATCACATAAAACTTTTAGATAAGTATAGGGCACCGCAATCAATATTCCCAGCATGATTTATGGGAGGAGAAAATATTGCACTAAGTCCTCCCTGTAAATCCAGTGTGCAGAGTAGTTAGGGCAGTAATCCATCTCCTGGATATTCTAAATGGGACATTAATGGGCTTGAAAGGTAGAGGGGTCATGAATCACCTACCTGTGATGTAGGTAGTTAGAGACTTTATTAGCTCAAATGCTTCACAGTGAGCTCTGCCTTCTACCCCTTCTCCCCACTCCCCAGTTTCCAGCCCATCCATCTTAACTCAGCGCTCCTTTTCTCGAAATGTTTGCCTTCTGTTCTGTTGAGCAGTCTAGTTCTCTGTATTCTGGGTGGAATGTCTTCCCAAAAATCCTGGGGGATTTTAATTTGAATTTTGAAGCTCTTTTCTATTTCCTAATTTTTTCCCCCTCCAGAATTAGTTTTTCCACCATGGATTCTTCTCTCTTCTCTCTTTCAAGTGTCTATTTAAGAATGGGGTTAGTATAGAGGTAACTTACATGACTCTTCTCTTAAGTTCTCTAGCATAGTTGCATGTGCAAATTTATAGGTTTTAGGAACATTGCAAAAGGCACTCTGATCACCTTATGCAGTCTCACTTGATGTCACGGATGTAAAATTTGAACAAAGTCTTTTAAAAAACGATTCGGAAAACCTAGGTAGAAAAATGAGTATTCCAAACTAATACCTACTTAACTATTTAGAAACATAAAAAGGCATAGTGATTTCTAGGAACTGTAATGTAGTCACAATGTAGTTAGAGCACCGGACATACAGCTATCAACAGCAGGAGTGTGGAAAAAGAGATTGAGGAAAATTTGCAGACTTAAATATTCAATAACCATTCTCTGAGTGAATGAATATATGAGTTAATCATTCAACCAAACAAATCAATGAATAAACACTTTCTCTTCTTCAATTCTCATTGTTACAATCTTCTTCATAGACACAGTGATTTTTGTTTGCTTTTTACTATTTGGTACTTTGAATGTTTTTATTCCTACCATAGACTCCTAAAAAAGGAGTCAGAACTATTGTCTTAGTCCGTCAAAGTTTGCTGACCTTTGATGTAATCGAGATCGATGTAGATTTTGATTTCTTTTAAACCATCTGATAGCCTTGATGTCCTCTAAGGTGATAATAATTAGGTCACAAATATTGCCACACTTATTTCCAACTCTTTACACCTTCTATTTGATAAAAGACTCTAAGCCAACACATCAGCTGGTCCTTTCAATTTATTAAGAATCCATTTGTTTGAATTGAAGCTCTAACAGCACTGCTGTTAAAGCCAGATGGATACCTCATCCTAGCGCTCAAAGGCAGCAGCATCTTGCCTAGCGCAGGGACTTTCTGCTTTTCACCCACAGATGGGGGAAGTGGCATTTCCTATCTGGGAGCTCTACAACCTGAGATTCCTACCCTGAAGCCACTTAGCAAAAAAAAGTTACTAAGAAAATAAAATACCTAGCATTTTTACTCCCTTTTATATCGATGTCTTCTGTAGAAGGAAGGCCTAGGCATAGAAGTCTTATGATAGGGAAGCTTTATTTAGATAAACTTTTCATTAATTTACAACTTATCTGACTACCTTTATAGACTTGGCAACATCTTCCGGTTTGTACCTGCCGTCTCCTAATTTTGGTATTTTACTTGGAACCTGAATCCTTTCTACTCAGACCCAACACACCACAACAGCAGATCTGCTTTGAATTTTGTGTTTTAGAAGTAAATCCAGGTATTTCAGGAGTTTAATGCTGGATGTTCATTTGAACAAAATACCCCCAAGAAATTAAACCTACGGATCATGTAAGATAAAATTTCTATCATTTGTTCGGAAGTGAATTGAGACGAATATCAGTGTATTGATAAGGAGCGTCACAAATTCATTATCAGATACAATGTTGAACTTTATTTCTTTAGTTATAACAGGGATGTTTTAAACAAACCCTTAGTCACTGAAGCTCTTAGTTTCAATTTTACAGATAATTAACTTTCACACAACAGTATCTTCTGTAACTTTTTGCTCATAGGTTGATTGATTGAGTTTTCTGTGCATTGACTTTAGTTATTTCTCTATGTATTAAATGCATAACTAGTGCCAAGCATCTTCTAAATGCATCACAGATATTATTTAATCATTTGATATAAAAACTTATAAGAAAGGTACATTATATGCCTATTCTATAGATGAAGAAATTCAATCGTAGATAGTGTATTTGGCCAAGGTCGCACAGTGAGTAAGTGGAGAAATAAGGATTCAGGTTTTTAAGTCCTGATTCATAACCATAATACTAGCCCATAATATAATCACACATGATACCATGTGTTCTATTATAATCCAGTTATACTTTCAATGATAGTCTCAAAGCTCTCTTTTAGGTCAATATAATTTGTTTTTTATTCTTTATGATGGAATTTTACAGTATCTTATAGTATCGTATCTAAAACTATCTTCTTAGAAAAGTGCTTTTCTATAACCCCAGGAAGGATCCCAAGACAGAGGAGCTAAGAGTTAAGCTCCAGAGACTGGTTTCTGGTCTTAAGGTTTCTGACCTTGTTTCAACCACAGTAGCTCTCCTTCTCATGAGCTTTGTGATTTTGGATTTTAATTGTCACAAGATCAGAGTCTTTTAGTAATTTAAAAGTGCTTTTGAAAAGCACTATTTTAATCTCTTCTTTTGTAGGATTAATGTTACCAGTGTCTTCAACTGTTCCTCATGAGAGATAGTTCCCCAAACACTGTCCATTCTATTAACTTTTCTCAGCTTGTGATCGAGCGTGTCAATACCCCACTGTAAACGGAAATTTCTCAAGTATTAGTTTGCACATTTTGTGTGTTGGAGTGGCAGGGATTAGAACTTCCCCACGATTGAACATTCTCCTAAAAATATTTATTTGTCTGTTTTGCTTTTTAGCATTGCATCCACAAATAAGGTCATTGGAGACATTCCTAAATATCCTGATAAGGCTGAAAACTACACAAGGATCTCAGCATTATTCTTGAGCTAACAATACGATAATACTTCCCAAATGTGTCTACTAGGTTCACCCTAGTTAGAGCAAAGTCAGGAACGATGAGAGATAAGGCTGTCAAGAATGCATAAAGGAAATGGATCATTAAAATTACCAGGAGCCCAGGATGCACAGAAGGGCTATTTAGGTTTTACAAGAGGATTCATAATATTTGGAACCTATAATGAATCAGAAATAAAGTGAGCACAAGATTTGAAATCTTGAGTTTTGAGGGAAGAAGAAAGAACAAAAAAAAATTACAAACAAAGATACATTTGTACTGGTTTTGAAAATATTTGCCTACAAAGTTACATTTCTCAGTGTTCTTTTTTTTTTTTTTTAAATGTAGATTTGAGTCACTGTCTAGTGTTTTTTCTTCCCAGCCTGCAAAACCCCCTTTAACATTTGTTGTAGGGCAGGTCTGATCACAACAAAATCTCACTTTTTGTCTGAGAATGTCTTAATTGCTCCTTGTAATTTGAAGGATAGTTTTGCCAGATGTGGAATTCTTTAGTTGTCAGCTATTTTTCTTTCAGAAATTTCAATAAATCATCCAACTGCCTTCTGGCCTCCATGGTTTCTAATGAGAAACATTTTGTTAATTTTTTTGAGGGTTGCTTGTACTTTATGAGCTGCTTCTCTCCTGCTGCTTTGAAAGGTCTTTGTCTCTGTATTCAACAGTGTAAGTATGACGTGCTTTGGTGTGGGTCTCTTTGAGTTTATCCTGCTTGGAATTTGTTCAGTTTCTTGTATATGGAGATTAACATCTTCACCTACTTTGAGAAATTTTTAACCATTATTTCTTCAAATATTCTTCCTTCCTCTCCCTCCTCTCCTTCTGGAACTTCAAGAGTGTGTATGTTGGTGTACTTGACGGTGTCCTACAAGCCTTTTAGGTTCTGTTCAGTTTTCTTCATTTTATATCAGGTTGTTGAAAGCACTATAGGCAGGGCATACAATATCCACTTGGGGCAATTCTTGGATCGTTTCTCCTATTTCCTTATGTCCCCCAGGCAAATTATTCTGTTTGACAATAATAATTGTTTGCAGAGGCAGTAGACTTGCTGGTTCCCGGTTGGTGGTGTTTCCCCTGAGCACTGGTATGATTACTCTGACCCAAAGGCAGAATTCACTGATGGAGGTTTACAGAGTTTGACCTAGCATGGTATCAGCTCAGTATTGGAGAGAGAAAGATCAATTTCCAGGGTCAGAGGCTCTTCCTGACTGTAGCAATTTGTCCCTCAAAAGGAGGGCACAGAGGGGACCAGGAAATTTCTGAAGGTTACCATGTATACGTTAGAGTACGTTCAGCTCCAGTATCAACCAGAGACATCTCCTTTTGCTTATTTCTGTGGGGCCAGTGAATAGTGAGGTTAACTTGAGGCCTCTGGTCCCTCCAATGGATCGTGTGGAGGCAATCTTGGCCTTCATCCTATACTCATGGGAGGCTCCCAACCCCACCTAGAGGCCGCTCGCCAGCCCAGGATTTCCCCCACGGATGCCTCTTTCCCAAGACCCATCTCTCCATCTCATCAGTTGTTTCACAAACTGGCCCCCATACAGGGAGGACAAGGAGAGATGGAAGAAAGAGGCAGCCACTCCAGATGGGAAGGTGGCAGGTTGAATAAGCAGGAAACTTGCATACCAGGCTCATCTTGGGTCACAAGACAAGTACATCCCTGCACCCGCCCAATGGGATCTTCAAAGTTTATAGTGAGGCCTTATCAGGGTTCAGTCTGGGACACCAACCAGATGGTCTCAACCACACAAACTGTCTCAAGGCTGTGTCATTGAGAACCACCCCATGGTGGGGACTGTGGGAAGCACACACATTCCAAGGACAGGGGACAAGGGGAGGAGCCTCCCATACCCAGGTCCAGGTCTCAGGCCAACCAGAGGTCATGTCCTTTTTGTGATCTCCTCCTATGTATCAGCCTTCACCTCCTGCTCTCACAGAGCCTCAAGATCAGCAGGGGTTGAGAGCCCAGAGTCTGCTTCTGTCTTTCCTGAGCATGTGTGTGGCTTTCTCGATTCCTGGAATATTCTGGAAGTTTTCAAAACCCTTACAGAATCTCATCCCTTAACCTTATCCTCCCAGGCTTCTGGGTTCATCAGTTGTTGCACCAACAGCTCTCTGTCCCCTCCAGCAAGGCAGCTAGGATAGCAGCCTATAAATGTTTTCCACAAATGCCTCCTCTCACTCTGCAGGACCCGTGGCACTTGGCTAGTTTCAAGTTATTCTGAATAATGCCAATCCATTTGAGCCAGTCTAACAAAGGGCCACCAGAAAGTCAGAAAAAATCATTTATTGCAGGGCTTCCCTGGTGGCGCAGTGGTTGAGAGTCCGCCTGCTGATGTAGGGGACACGGATTCGTGCCCCAGTCCGGGAGAGGCCACAACAGTGAGAGGCCAGCGTACCGCAAAAAAAAAAAAAATCGTTTATTCCAGTTCTTTGTGAATGAGGCCCCTTCTCCTCCCTCCAGTGCAGTGAAGGCATGGTACCTTCATGGCTATCGCTTAACTTGATTGTGGAAGATAGGGCTGGAGTAGGTAAAAATGCCACAAAGCTCACTGTTCTTACCAAGAATTAGCCTCTTTTTAAATTTTAATTATTTGCCAATAAAATAGAGGTTCCTTGGGTGGTTCCAAGTCTCCGATTCATTTCCAGACTACAGTCGGTCCTCTGTATCTATCCATAGCTTCTGCATCCATGGGTCCACATCTGCAGATTCAAGCAGCTGGGGGTCAAAAATATATTTGTTTAAATCCAGAAAGTTCTAAAAAGCAAAACTTGCACTTGCCATGGGCCACCAAGTAGTTACCTAGCATTTACATTGTATTAGGTATTATAAGTAATCCAGAGATGATTTAAAGTATACTGAAGGATATACATAGGTTTATATAAGGGACTTAAGCTTCCGTGAATTTTAGTATCCACAGGAGATCTTGGAACCAATCCCCTTCAGATACAGAGGGATGATTGTACCAAAAAAGTTGAGTTTTTTGCTGGATTTTTTCTCCTGTTTTATCACTGCTTTTATGAGAAAGAAGAATGTGGCATTCCTAGCACCACCATTTTCACGGGCATCCAGCCTTCATTCCTTGGCAAAGAAAAGAGCCATAAAAGAGAAAGAGAGAGAATCCTAACAGTGCTGCACGCTGAAAGCACAGTGATCTGCTTCCTGTTTCTCTCAGGCTGCCATGGCCGAGACCGTGGTTGAGACCGTGGCTGACCCTGAGGAGTCTCTGCAAGAAACCAGGTTGTCTAGACCATTTTCATTCTTGTTTTAATTAATGAATTTTATTATATTGTTTCAAAGGCCTAGCATAATTTCATCATTATAAAAATAATACAAACTCATTACAGAAAATCTGTAAGATGCACACATTTGGAAAGAAATTAAAAACAATTACGCTGAATAATTAACTATTATTCCTAGTTAAGCACCATTCTTTCTATCCTTCTGTATACAGAGTCAGGGCCCTCACTACACCTAGGTTTGCACGCTACTTTATTTTATGTTGGCCAGAGCATTTCCTGTGCTATGAAACTTGTTTAAATTTCAGCGGGTTACTATATTGGATATAATATTATGTTGCCATTGAAGAACCGTCATCCTAAATGTCTTATAGATATATATTATGGCAGGATAATACTCAATTTGTGCATATCATATAATGATTTGATCATTTCGCTTATATCATATATTTAGAACATCCCTATTGTTTTGATTATTAAAACTAGCATTGTTATACACTGAATTGAGTCTCCAAATTCATATGTTGAAGACTTAACCCCCGAAACCTCAGAATATGACCGTGTTTGGAGCTAGGGCCTCTGAAAAGGTGATTAAGTTAAAATGAGCCCACTAGGGTGAGCCCTAATCCAATCTGACCGGTGTCCTTATAAAAGGGCAGACTTGGACAAAAAAGGGACACCAGGGGTGTGAACACGCAAAGGAAAGATTGTGTGATGACGTGGCAAGAAGGTGATTATCTGCAACCCAAGGAGAAAGGCCTCAGGATAAACCAAACTAGCCGAGAGCTTGATCCTGGACTTCCTGCCTCCAGAACGGTGAGAAAATGTATTTCCGCTCTTTAAGGCACCGAGTTTGTGGTAGCTGATTATGAAAGCCCTAGAAGATCAACAGCAACATCATGATGAACATCATTGTGCGTTTTGGCGATGAGCAGCCTGTTCATGTGCGCAGTGACGACATCTTCTGGAACAAACTGTGATGTCTCCGGTCACTAGAAAGGACACAGTAAAAAATCCAGAAAGTATATTACATATATTGTATGTGATATCATTCCCGATGCCTGTTACTTCACATAGTCCTTCTTGAAACTCCATGAGTAAAGGAGAACGCAATGTTGAACTGTGAAAATGACCTCTAGTGCAAGCATTTCCAGTATCTATGTTTACTACATTTTGCATGCATATTGGAAAATGTTCTGTCTCTGAAGATGTGAGAAGCACTTTGCTAATTGCAACGTTATGGGGCAAAGGAGAATATATCTTTGCACCCTACTTGCCGCAATGCCAAAATTTCTATCTTTAGACACACTGCGTGTCCTTTTGAAGTAAGCCCATCAATTTTTTTTAACATTCTTACTTTTCCTCACTACACCGTGCTTCATTATAAGTTTGTGTGTATCCTGCCCAAATTCTCAAAGCAGCCACTTTTTCTGAGGAATCTTGGTTTCTTTTGGTGGAGAACTGTATTAGAAACCAAGATCTGAGGGCTAAGTAGGCTCATTGCTACTGGGATTTTGTGGCTTCTACACCCTCTTAACTGATAGAACAATGGAATAATTGTGAGTACTGTGTACTAACCCACGTGTACACATATATCTATAAATATTTCTATATCTGTATCTATATGTCTCTACGTTAAACTAAACACGAGTTCCTACTGATGTCTCCAACCCTAATCCATTAAAACATGGGTCGTTTTAGTCTCCCCTCCTTGATTATAACCTCCTATGCCAACAGTGGTACCTGGATCCCTGGATCCCATCTCCTGCCATTCATTTGCTTAATTGTTTAATTCAGGTAGTAATATATAACAGCTTCAGAACTGTAAATCTTTACCCCCAAGAAAAACAGCTCTATTACCTAGAGTGCAGGGGTTAAATATAATTCCTTTTACCCGTACTCTTACAGATTCTACTCTTTTTCAAATTAATTATGATCACCATTTCAGCGATGTTATTTCACAAGTTTGTAATAACGTTAACATCTTTCGTTAAAGTATGTATTCCATTCTGGAATCCCCAGACCACTTAAATGATTTTTAAATTTGCATACATTAACTTTTACCTTTTGTGCTGCATAGTTATATGGGTTTAGACAAGTGCATGGTGTCATGTAACCCCCATTACAGTATCATATAGAATAATTTTGCTGCCTTCAAAAGTTCCCTGTGCTCTATTTATTCCTCTCTCCCCACAAACACCTGGCAAACACCGATTTCTTTACTATCTCTATAGTTTTGCTTTTTTCAAAATGCCATATAAATGGAATCATACGGTATGTAGACTTTTCAGATTGGGTTCTTTCCCTTAAAATACGCATTTAAAATCACTGCATAAGAGTATATCACATTTTGTTTATGTATTTAACTCTTGAAAGTCATTTTGGTGACTTCCAGATTTGGGAAACCATGAAAAAAATTGCTCTAAACCTTCCCATATATTTGTTTATGTGGACAGATTTTTCAATACATGGATAAATTCCTAGGAGTACAACTAGTCAATCATATATTTAATTTTATAAGAAACTGTCAGCCTGTCTTCCACGTTAGCTATGCCAGTTTTACATTTCCAACAGCAGTGAATGAGATTTCCTATTGAACCACATCCATGTCAGCAACTGATATTGTCAGATTTATTTTTAGCCATTTTAATAGGAGTGTATCTCATTGTTTTACCTTGCATTTCCCCAATGACAAAAACGTTGAGTATCTATCCATATACTTATGTACCATCTGTATACCTTTTTAAAGAGAGACATCTATTCAACTTGTATTCTCATTTAAAAATTTTTAATGGACTGTTTTCTTGTTGTACAGATTTAAGAGGTCATTGTGTTAGTTGCATACAAGGTCTTATTGGATATATCCCCAAGTCTGTGTCTTGTCTTTTCATTCTCTTAACAGTGTCTTCCACAGAGCAGATTTATATATATACTCCTATACATGGTATGAAATGTTATAATTTTACATTTAGGTCTATGATGCGTTCGAGTTAATTTTTATGTAAGGTACAAGGTCTTGATCTGGGCTTATTTTATTTTATTTTTTGTTTGTTTGCATGTGGGTGTTCAATTGTTCCAGCATCTTTATTGAAAAGACAATTCCTCCACTGAATTGCCTTTGTGCTTTTGTTAAATTTCAGTGGACTATATTTAGATTCTTATCATTGCTAAAATTCAGTGCATGTATTTCTGAGTTTTCTGTTTTGTTCCTTTGTTCTATGTGTCTATTCTTTCACCAATGCTACATTGTCGTGAGTACTGTAGATTTGTAATAATTCTTGAAGTAAGTCCTAAACTTTGTTCTTCTTCATCAGCAATGTGTTGGCTCTTCAAGGAATTTTGCCTTTCTATATAAATTTTAGAATCATTTTTTGGCATATAAAAATAACTTGCTGGGATTTTTATTAGGATTGCATTGAATCTATAGATACTTTTGGGAAGAATTTACATTTTAAGAATGTTGAGTTTTACAATCCATGAATATGCAATCTCTCTCCATTTATTAAGATCTTTGATTTCTTTTATCAGTGTTTTGTATTTTTCTGCATATAGGCTCTTTATATATTATGTAGATTTGCCCCATGTACTAATACTATTACAATCTGTTGAAGATGTCATTTTTTTTAAATTTTTCAAATTCCGATTTCTCACTGATGGTATATGGGAAAACAATTGACTTTTTATATCAACCTTATATTCTGTAACCTTACAATACATGTTTATTAGTATTATCCAGAAATTTTTGTGGTATTTCAGAGTTTTCTACATAGACTACCATGCCATTGGCGAGTAAAGAAAATTTTATTTCTTCCTCTCTAATCTGTACAACTTTTATTTCTTTTTGTTGTCTCGTGTTAGCCAGAATTCCCAGTATGTTACTTAATACGCACAAGAGAGCAACCTTTGGCTTCTTCCTAATATGGGGGGGAGAGTATCCAGTCTCTCACAATTAAGTACTCTGTCAACAGGAGGGTTTTTATAGATTTTTTTTTTTATCAAATGGAAGATTTTTCCCTTTATTACTATTATGCAGAAAAATTTTATCATGATTGACTGTTGGATTTTGTCAAATGATTTTCCTGCCTCAGTTGATATAATCATATGATTTTTCTTCCTTAACATGTTGACATGATGGATTGCATTGATAGATTTTTAAATATTTAACTAATCTTGCATATCTGAGATAAATCAAACTTGGTTGTGGCATATAATTAGTTGTATAAGTTGTTGCATTAAAATTGCTATTATTTGTTGAGGATTTTTTTGCTTATGTCTATAAAAGATATTAGCCTATAGGTCTCTTTCCTTGGAATGCCTTTATCTGGTTGTAGTACTTGGTGTTCAGATAATTATGGTTACTTAAAATGAATTAGGAGTGTGTTCCTTCTGCCTCTATTTTATGAAATAGACTGTGGAGAATTGGTATTTTTCCTTCTTAAACATTTGATAAAATTCATCAGTGAAACCATCTGGACTGGATGTTTTCTTTTTTGGAAGATTTTCTAAATTCTTTATTTAATTTAATAGGTATAGGTGAATTTAGGATATGTTTTTCCTTTTGTACAGGTTTTGGTAGTTTCTGTCTTTCAACATATTAGTCCATTTCATCTAATTTATACAATTTGTGGGTATAGAGTTGTTCATAGCAGTCCCTTATCATCTTTTTTGTTTTTACATCTTTATTAGAGTATAATTGCTTTACAGTGGTGTGTTAATTTCTGCTTTATAACAAAGTGAATCAGTTATACATATACATATGTTCCCATATCTCTTCCCTCTTGCGTCTCCCTCCCTCCCACCTTCCCTCTCCCACCCCTCCAGGCGGTCACAAAGCACCGAGCTGATCTCCCTGTGCTATGCGGCTGCTTCCCACTAGCTAGCTACCTTACATCTGGTAGTGTATATATGTCCATGCCTCTCTCTCGCTTTGTCACAGCTTTTTACAAATAGCTTATAAGCATATGCTATGTGCCATTTGTAACTACCGTGATACATTTTCATGTTTTTTTATAATATTTTACCAGGATGATGTCCCATAACAATTCACATAATGCTAGAATTTTGCATTGAAGGATGGCAGAACATGCCATATCAAAATATGCCTCTTCCATATATGGATTATTTTGAGCTAAAGGCACTTGAGAAACAGCAAATGCAAGTAGGACATTCTAATCTTCTCTTTTCTTCCTGAAAAGGAGGTACAAACACTCATATAAATGAAGCCCTCCCTATACTAGAAGAAAAGTAATGGTATCATCAAGAATGAGAAGTTGAAGCCAAGATAATTCCATACAAACAGGCCTTGTTGAAATAACTCACATCTTCCTTTAGCCTCCCCACAGAGTTTAGTTGCTTTTCCATAATTACCTTTCTTTGTTCAATCTAATATAGAAGCCCATAGGCTTCACCATTTCCTTATGGGGTTCCTGTGTCATGTACAACTTATATAAACGTGTGGGATTTCTCCCGTTAATCTGTGTATGTCAGTTTGACTCTCAGGCCCAGCTGGAAAAACACGAAGAAGGGGAAAAGGTAAAAATTTTTTTCCCCTCCAGTATGTTAGTAACATTTACTGTTTCATGAGTCTGTGTTACTCCCTTAGGTTAAATGTGAAGAAACAAAGATTAAATGTATGACTATTTCCATGATTATCTTATACATATTTCAGATTTCAGATTTTCTTACCAAGCTTATTGTATCAAGTGTTAGAGTCCTATCAGCACTTTTTCTGGGGTTATTCGTTCTTTCATTTATTCAGCACATTTATTTGATGTCTCATTACACTCCTTAACAGCACCGTCACATTTTTAAACTAGATCACTCGTAGCCTGTGAAATGCACTTTGCTATAATTTTGACTTTCTTTAATTACTGGTAAGTTTTAACTATCTTTCCATACAGCATTTCAATTGGGTGCAGATCTAGTTATAAATCATCTGTCTATCTATTTGGCATAATTAATTTTATACCTCTGTTTTCTTTACTGATGTATGTTTTCTATTTATATAGTATATTTTATCCCCTCTCTTGAATATTGGTGGTAAGTAATTTAAATAATTATAATTTAATTTACAGAATTTCTAAAGGTATCTAAATTACAACCCAGGAAAAATGAAAGTTAAAAAAAAAAGTACCATCAAATGAGGCAAGGAAGGCAAAAGTGGCCTGTGAACTATAAAGCTAAATCAGTGTATTGTTATTAATATTTATCTTCTGATAATCCTCACAAAATTAGTAGGAGTTTAAGTATTATGATATAATAAAAAATAGAAGCCAATAGCTTCGAGAGATTAAGTTACAGATCCAAGATCTGAGAAGAAGAATAATTAAACTAGACAATCTAATCCCCAAAGGACACTTATCAACTAATAGTCTATTGGAAAAAAGTGCGTTTGCAGTGGAATATAAAGTCAAGTCCCTAAGAAAACAAAAAATCCATGTTTAATATACATACACAAGTCCCTAATTATTAGGAAGGAGAAACTGCTTTGCACTATAAAAATCATCATTCTTTGAGAGTTGGGTAGCACAGGTGTTACTGGTGCCATAAGGAAGATTTGAGCAGTTGCCTCTCTAATTTTTATTATTCAGTTTTGAAAACATTCTCAAAATATAATATTCTCTCCTGTCCAATAAATATACCACGGTGAACTTGGCGGGATTTAGAATGTAAGCTCTGTGAAGAATAGTAAATTAGAGACCTTATTTTATACCTCTTCCCACAAAGAACATTAACCAGACCCATAATTACAGAAATATTTGCCAGGTAACTAATAATATACTCTGAGTAGGACACTTGACATTGCTTCATAGTAGAGAGTTTAAAGCCAGAAGACTGGAATGTTAATTACAATTTTGACAGCTGTGAGCTTACTTATTTTACCACTAGGTCACTTCCGATAATCTCAGGCCTGTGGCTGGGTGTGAATATTGGGGAAATTACCATGTGGATAAATATTTTGAATAAATATGTGGTGAATATGAGGGTAAAATAACAACCCACGGGAATGCAAGAAAGCTTGTTGGAAAACTGATTCCTGATATAAATGTAAAAGGTCAACTGGGAGTTAGATAAAGAACTAATGGAAATTATACTCCAATAAAGATGTTAAAAAAAAAAAAAGAAAGGAGAGAGAAAGGAACATGGAAATGATAGAACAAGGAGAAATTACAAAATAATATAAAAAAAGAACTAATGGAAAGTAGAATATATATAAAACATACAAGAATCAAATATATAAGAAAACATTTGTAAGTCACTAAAAGTTCCTTGATTTATCTGTATCATCTATATCTATATATTCATGTATAGACATCTGTAAGAGAGAGAAGAGATAATAAAAGGAATATTTTACTTGCATTTCATTAAGTTTAAATGTTTGGATGCAAAAAATAAACCAAAATCTTGAAATAAAACAATAAAGACAATCACATTATTAACCCAGTTTGAAGAAATTCCAAATAATAATTACACCCCCGTTTCATTATTAACTTATCTTAAAGACTTTGTAAGAAATTCGCCTTCCTATCTCACGTAGCAATGCAACCGAAAAGTTAGAATGGTTTTCATCTTCAAAGCCTTTTATAAATGACTACTAATATTGCTTAAGCATTAATAGAATTTGTGAAAGTACTCACTAGAGAATACCTATTATTCTTGATTTATGTCAATTTTACGAGCTCCAGTTACAAGAACCCACATATAACATGCCTTGGAACCAGCCTTCCTAACCCTTGTAAACTGTTAAGTACAATCTCAGTTTATCTATTGGTGTAAACTGGATATCCACTCTCTTTTGGAAGTCTTAATTTAATGAGCTTTATGAAACCACAGACGATGAGAAAGTGTTTTATGGGCAACAGTCCGTCAGATCTCCAGGCTCATTGAGAGAGCCGTGTGTAAAAGAATATAGATTTTTCCATTGAGGGAATTGAACCATTTTCAGGTGGAGCCCATGTATACCAGTCAAAGAGAAATATTCATGAAACATACCATTCAGACATTGCAAAGGTTTTTCCTGGCCACTCTGTCATATCCTTCTGCTTCCCTCTTCCCACCAAAAAATAACAAATTAAAGCCGAGAGCAATAACTCTTAGCAGAAATCTCTCCCTGCCTGTGGTCTCTCCCTCAGGTCCTCTTCCAGAAAGGCGGGCCACCAAAATTTCAGCTTCTGACCCCAGATTGCCTATGACCAAATTCTGGATCCTCCTTCCACAGTGATGTGTCTTAAGTTTGGTTCATTAACTAATCTGTACCTCTGGGGTTTTGTTTTGTTTTGTTTTGTTTTGTTTCAAAGGATGCTATTAACATTGCTTCTTGCTTTGTGATATTACTTAAAAGATAATTTACCCAGTACCTAGCACTTAACAGGCCCCCATAAATGTTAATTATTAATATTATTATTAGAACCATCATCAACACCCTAGGATGTTTCCTGTATTTTCACCAGACAATGTTGTCACATCCTTCACAGGCACAGTAGACCCTACCAGAAAGGAACTTCTGTCTTTTTTCCCATCAAACCTACAAACCTACAGCCATTCATTCCACCCCTCCACCTATGCAACTGGTCTCCCAGCTCCTGTCCAGTGTTATTTTTCTAAGCCATTCTCCACACTAAACACACACATGTTTCAGAAAATCATATTGTGTGACCCCAGGTGCTCAGAATTCAGAAATACTTTTCCATTTCCCATAAAATGAATGTGTCACCCATCATGTTAATACGATGGTAATAAGACAGGTCATATTTTGTGTAGTAGACTCTGGCCTGGATAGTCCCACTGGGGGAGGAGGGTGGAATCTGGCTGGAGTTTGAATGGAGTTGAAAGAAGAGAGACAAGAAAAGCGATAGGATACATGTGTGTTTTGTTATGTATTTGAAAAGTTGGGGGAGACCAAGCTTGCCTCCTCTATCTCCTATTGGCCAAGTGTGAGGTAACTTAAAAAATAAACTTAGAAGTCTGATTGACTCACCTTGTCACATCTGCTTTTATTTATTTATTTTTATTGCAGTATAATTGCTTTATAATGTTGGTTAGTTTCTGCTGTACAATGAAGTGAATCAGCTCTATGTATACCTATATCCCCTCCCTCTTGGACGTCCCTCCCTCCCCGCACGCTGCATCCACCCATCTAGGTCATCACAGAGCACCAAGCTGAGCTTCCTGTGCTTTATAGCAGGTTCCCGCCAGCTATCTATTTTACGCATGATAGTCCTAATCTCCCAGTTCGTCCCACCCTCCCTTTCCCCCACTGCGTCCACATGTCCATTCTCTATGTCTGTGTCTCTATTCCTGCCCTGCAAATAGGTTCATCTGTACCATTTTTCTAGATTCCACATATATGCATTTAATATACGATATTTGTTTTTCTCTTTCCCGCTTACTTCACTGTGTATGACAGACTCTAGGTCCATCCACATCTCTACAAATGACCCAGTTTCATTCCTCTTTATGGCTGAGTAATATTCCATTGTGTATGCGTACCCCATCTTCTTTATCCATTCAGTTAGGTTGTTTTGCACACAATATCAGAGGCTCTGAGAAATCAGACTTCTAGTAGAGAGGATATCTGATCTTGAATCCATGCGTAATGAATCCAGGGCACGCTTTCTTAAACACTATATTGCTCTTTAATATTGGGAAATTTTAATGGTGTCAGAAAAGTCTTGGATGGGGGGCATTTGTTTGTTCATTTGTAAACAGGACGTTTTTAAGCCAGCTTAAGCAAACAGGGATGATACAGCAAGGATATAGAAGCATCTCATGGAATCCCAGGGAAGGAAGTGCTTCAACACCTTAGGAAGGATTTGAACCAGGGACTGGAATGTTATCAGGAAGCGATCAGCCCCTCTGAGCATCTGTCTCCCTGCCTCTTCCTCTCTCGTGCTCTCTTTTCATGTGGGAGGAAGGGGCCCAGAGATGATCCTCTAAGATTCCAACCCCCTGGCTATTCAATCTAATGCTGTGAAGGGACTTTGCAGTTATAATTAAGGCCAAAGACCATAAAATAAGAGGATTGTGCTGGATTATCTGGGTGCGCCTAATCTAATGACCCGAAGCCTTAAAAGCAGAGAATTTTTTCTGGCTGGAATAAGACAGATGTGGCCCAAGGAGAAAGCAAAGGAGAGAGGAGGTAGAAGGGGAAGTGCGATTTGAAGTATAATAAAGACTTGACTCACCATTGCTGGCTTTGAGGATGCAAGAAGAAGGCCGCAAGCCAAAGACCTAAAGCCACAAGCTTTAGAAGGTGAGATCCCTCCATCCCACTGATAAGCAGCAAGAAAAGAGGGATTTCAGTCCTACACCCACAAGAAATTGAATCCTGCCAACCACTTGATTGAACCGGACATAGATTCTTCCCCAGAGCCTCCAGAAAGGAATGCAGCCCTGCCAACACCTTCATTTTAGCCTACTGAGACCCACGGCAGACTTCAGACCAACGGGATTGTGACATAATAATTTTATGCTCTTTTATGCCGCTAAACATGTGGTAGTTTGTTTACAGCAGCAATCAACAATTAATATGCTTTTGTTCTAACATTGCACCTCTCCTTATATATGCTATGTAAATTTTCTCTCTGCATACAGATTTCCTCTTCTTTTGCCTGTATTCCATCTTGGCAACCACGATTTTGCCTGCAGCCCTGTATTGCATGAGTCTTTTCATCTAGTCTGGAACCCATGACTCAGTAAACGTGTTTCCATATCCCAATTCTGTAATTTCTAAGAGAGAAAAAAAGCATGGAAGCAACCTAAGTGTCCATCAACAGTTGAATGGATAAAGAAGTTGTGGCACATATATACAATGGAATATTACTCAGCCGTAAAAAGAAATGAAATTGAGTTATTTGTAGTGAGTTGGATGGACCTAGAGTCTGTCATACAGCGTGAAGTAAGTCAGAAAGAGAAAAACAAATACCGTGTGCTAACACATATATATGGAATCTAAAAAAAAAAAAAAATCGGTCACGAAGAACCTAAGGGCAAGATGGGAATAAAGACGCAGACCTATTAGAAAATGGACTTGAGGATATGGGGAGGGGGAAGGGTAAGCTGGGACAAAGTGAGAGAGTGGCATGGACATATATACACTACCAAGTGTAAAACAGATAGCTAGTGGGAGGCAGCTGCATAGCACAGGGAGATCATCTCGGTGCTTTGTGACCACCTAGAGGGGTGGGATAGGGAGAGTGGGAGGCAGGGAGACGCAAGAGGGAAGAGATATGGGAACATACGTATATGTATAGCTGATTCACTTTGTTATAAAGCAGAAACTAACACACTATTGTAAAGCAGTTATACTCCAATAAAGATGTTAAAAAAAATCAAAATTTGCCAGCCTAATCAGTGAATTGTATACCCCTGGTTCAGGTCACTGATATCCATCCAGTGAAACAGGGACGTGATGGAGGATGCTGGCAGCTCATTCCAGGACTTGGAAGGACAAGTTATCTAAGGAGAATGCTTCAAAGATGATGTACTGCCACGGAGGGAAAAAAATGTATCTCTAGTAGAGATATTTTAGACATATAAATGATATGGAACAGATCAAGTTGCTGAGAGGAGGAAGTCTATAAAGGATTAGGATTGTGGTATTTTCTCAATCATGCTTAATTAGGTTTGTACCAATTTCCTAAACCCAGCAAGGACTAAGATGAGCACCAGACCTTTATTAATTTGGATATATGTGGATTCATCAGAAAGCGAGTCTTGCACACGTGTGTATTTGAGCTTGTGCAATATATATATGTGTGTGTGTGTGTGCGTGCGAATATGGATTTATGCTTCATTTTACTGTTTATCAATTTTTTCCACCACGTAGGCTCAGCAAAATAAAATGGCACATGGAATAATTAAAAGCACAGGCAGCTGAGGTTAAGCTCTGCCAATATTAGTTCTGGCACAGATTTTATTTAACGTTACAGAGTAGTAACCTGGGGAAATAGAAGTGCATTCATTTGAGAAACTTTATTGACAAAACAGGAATAGGAATACAACAAAATTCAAAATGCAAGAGTGGGTCTGAGAAGTTGTGTGCTTAAGCGTTCTACACAATTACATTAAACACTGGCTTCATAAATCCAAACGTCTAGCTCTATTAAAGCTGCACTTCTCGGTGTGTTTAGTTGGCTGGGCAATGCATGAAGTAAGCATGGCTTGTGCTGAATGTGCAAAAACCGATCAGGCATTTATGAATCCATTTTTTTTTTAACTCTTTCCAGTAAAACACCCCCATGCCTCAAGGCTCACCTTCCATGAAGACTTTCTTGGGCATTCTTAGCCGTCTTTCTCTTACCAGAGTACATTGTTTATTGAAGAGTACCACCCAAGAATTAAAGCACTAAACAACTCTCACCAATGCACCCACCATCAAATATAAACCTCAATTTAACCGTAGGTAAGATCAATCATAGCACCTAGGATTTCTTTTTTTTTTTTGCGGTACGCGGGCCTCTCACTGCTGTGGCCTCTCCCGTTGCGGAGCACAGGCTCCGGACGCGCAGGCTCAGCGGCCAAGGCTCACGGGCCCAGCCGCTCCGCGGCATGTGGGATCTTCCCGGACCGGGGCACGAACCCTTGTCCCCTGCATCGGCAGGCGGACTCTCAACCACTGCGTCACCAGGGAAGCCCCCTAGGATTTCTTAATGCAATTAATTCAACAAGTATTTACTTAGTATTGACTGCATGTCACAGACTGTGCTAGTTATACATGAGTCTACAACTCAGATTAAGTTATTTTTTTCCTCACGGAGCTTTGACGTGTCAGTTGGAGAAATTGAGTTCCTGATAACAGCTTGCCTCCCCCCAGAATCGTAATTATGTGAGGTGATGAATGTTAACTAAACGTATGTGGTCATCATTTTGCAATTATAAATATAGCTGATCCTTCAACAACGTGGGGCTTAAAGGCACCAACCCTCTGTGTAGTCGAAAATTTGAGTATAGCTTTCAGTCAGCGTTCGGTATCTGTGGTCGCTTCGTATCTGTGGTTCCACATGTATGGATTCAACCAACCCCAGATCCTGTATACTGTAGTACGTATTTGTTGAAAAAAATCTGCGTATCATTGGGCTTGTGCAGTTCAAACCAGTTCTGTTCAAGGGTCAACTGTACATCAAATCGTTTTATTGTACATCTTAAAGTTACACAATGTTAATGTCAATTCTATCTCAATAAAACTGTGGGAGAGCTATATATAGCTCCAGTGTGTTAAAATGGGACTAGCGATCACAGTTTTTATCTCCATATTCTACCTGGAATCTGTTTGAAAGCATGTAGAGTATACATCATAAATAAAAACACGCGATGGAATTTTCGTTATACTAGAGTCCAAGCTACTGCTTCTCTGTCATTTTTCTTAAAGAAAGAATTTGGCCACCTAAAAACAGATTTTACCGCTTTTAATACGATGGAAATTAAATTCAATGAATTGTAAACAAAGAGCCAGTAGTTATTGCTTTTGATGAATACGAAACCTATGTCAGTAGAATTAAATTCGCTTCAGCTTGAGACCCATAGGACAAATACCTCCTGAAACACTCCCCCTTGACATCATGGTCAGTTTTTTCAAGACTGAAATTATCTTCCTTGTTCAATCTACTCTGATTGATATAGATTCTGATATATCGACTCTTAAATTCAACATTTTAGTGAATAGCACACTTCTTTGTCAGCCAGGTACGAAAAAGAGCCATAGTAATTATCTTAAATGTCTCTGTGTCCATGATCATTCTTCTCTAAGCCCTGCCTACCCTCTCCCTCCAACAAATGAACTTCTAAATTCTGTTCATTTGATCTCCTGTGACAGGTTATATTTTTCTTCTCACACATTCACTTCCCCTAAAGGATCATATATCCCCATGGGCTTGGCCACGTGAGTTGTTTCATCCAATGGTGTGTGCAGGGATATGACATAGGCTACATCTGTGCAAAAACCTTAAGAACCTTTGAACATTTGGCTCATCCTCTCTCTTTCCCCTCTGCTCTAATGATAGATATCGGTTCTTCGGTCTGTGACCAAAGGTGAGAAGCCACATGGACCAAAGCCCCAACTATAGACACCAACATGAGTGAGAGAGAAATTATTTCTGGAAGCCACTGAAAATCGAGGTGGTTTGTTACTGAAGTATAGCTTAGCCCAAACTGACCAGTACATCCTAGTACCTCTTATAAGGGACAGCCCCTCAGTCTCACCATCACAGTCCTCTCTTGGGTCGGTCACCGTTTCTTGCTGAATGCTTGGGATATTATCATGACTACTTATCATCCTACCTCCATTCATCTCTTCACTTGCAATTAGTTCTCAATATTGCAAAGATAGCGCTCTTTCTAAAATAGAAATCTCATTATTTGAAACTGCTTAAGATTTCACAGTCATCATCAAGACACATTTCAGCTCCTTAGGATTCAGACGAAGTGTCTTTTTAGACTTCCATGTAATTATTTCACCATACCGGTTGCTAAATATGTTTGAGATTCTTTGTAGAATCTTTGAGTTTCTACCATGTAGCCATATTGAAGACAATAAAGTTATGCGAAAAGACAGTGTACTCATTCCTATGCCTTCAAAAATGTCATTCCTTTTCCCTTTTATATCCTCAACCTCATGGTAAATTCCTATTCAGCCCCTAAGAATGTGCTCAACTAAACTTGTCTTTTCAAGAATTACTGTGCCTCTTTTTCTCAAGCAAAGTGATGTGTCTCCCTCTCTGTTTCCAAGGTACTCTGTGTATAAGTGTGTTATAACATAGTTCACACTGCATAGTCAGTACTATTTGAATTTTCTGTCTCTTCCTCTAGATGAGAAAGTTGAGGAGAAGCACATGTCTTTCTCACTTGCACACCTCAAACAGAAAGCATGGCGCTTAGCACATGGTTGATAGTCAATAAATGTTTGGTAAAGCAAATATATGAAGTTAAACCACATTTTAAGTACTCAAGGACTTGCATTATGTTTATATCCAAAATTAACTGAACCAAAAAATTTAGTATTTGATGCTTTATACCAAACATTTGGGTATCTAACAAGATCTGTATTTTTTTTTAACAGATATGATTAATTGGGTTTACCTGTGTTATGTGCAGTAATGTTTTCTGTTCCTTGTAGCCAGCATTCTCTACCGTCTTTGTTCCATGACTGCAAGCCAGAAATGTTTGTTTGTTTAGTTACTTCCAACCGTGCTGGTCTTCCTTCTGGAGGCGTAGGTAAACTCTGGGTGCCAACACAGATCACCTCTTCACAAACTATCTTGACACCATTGAATAATTTTAATAAAAATTTATAATCCAGCCCTACTACAATTATCGTTAACATAAAAATATGGTTCCATGTGCCAAGCACAAAATAGCAAAAATGAAAATATATATTGTTTATGAGTCAAGGTTGAGATGACTACTGTCATGCACTGGTGTTAGAGGTAAAAAATATTGACTCCTTCTAGACTGCAATTTCACAACATACATCAATAGCCTCAAAGTAAACCTAGATGCACCCATACTAAAGAGTCTGTCTTAGTGAGCTAGTCGAATAGGAGTTTTATGTTCTTCTAATATTCTGAACACTGTCATTCAACAATCCATCTTATTTATTTATGAAGATACTTATGGCGATACTATTCCTAATTTTGAAAACATTGGAAGTGTTTAAATTTCTCAACATTAGAAATTGAGTAAATCATAGGGTGGTCAAATGTTCAGCATTATGCACCTATTTACATGGTGTGTCAAAGAATATTCAGCGCTCCATAAAAACACTCAAGTGAAAATGTAAGATGTGTAGCTTTACAGAAAATGCAATCCCGATTATGCAAATTAATCCAATACGTGTGTTTTAGAAGCTGCTTTGTGTGCCGGACATTATGGTAGGAGTCAGAGACAGAAAGTTGGACAACACAACTCTTTGTGAAGAGCCCTACCCTCACGGAGCTCATATGTATAATCGATCATGCAGGATGAACAGGTACAGATAGAGGAAGAGGTAAAGGAAACACAGTTGAAGGGAATGCAGTAGAATGCAAGAGTGGCTTTCCCTGAATGATGGGACTATTGTAAATGTCTAGTTTGCCATTCTCATTTTTCTTTTTTGCCAAATTTCTACTAAAAACATGTAGTGCTTTTATCATTTTTTATTATTTTTTTTAAGAACAAAAATCATCATGATTATTCATCTCTACTGACCAGGTCAGATCCAGCCAGCAGAGCATCTGGAATAATAATTTATAACTACTTTATCCTGGAGACTTCAGCAAGCAGCCGTGTGATTGATGACCACATTGACTGCACTGTGGTTTCACGTCCCATCGTGGTCATGATCTAATACTCAGCCCAAGTGGAACCCCTACACAGGACAAAACGCAGAGTGAAGAGGAAAACTCTACCCCTTGCGATGTGTCTTCTACGGGTACAGCTATTGTCATCCTTGATTTTGGATTATTCTCAAAACAACTCTGCAGATGGGTTTTGGTCTCCTCGCTGCACAGATGCAGAAAAGGAGGCTCAGAGACTGAAGTTACTTTGCAACCTCAGACAGTATGAGAAACCAGATCTTTCTGGGACCAAAATTCTATCATCTTTCGACTACAAAACACCCTTCCTTCCTTCCTTCCTTCCTACCTTCTTTTTGAGACTTACTGTATCCTAGGCATTGTTCTAACAAAACATGTTAAGTTCTCAATCTACCCTATGCACCAGTTGTCATCACCCTCACTTTGTATATTTCTGGGAACAAATATATCCCTTTGTATAAATGATAAAACATATAAGAAATTTAAAATGTCCAAGTACAAGAACAAGGAAAAACCCATTTCCCCAACCTGAAAACACAAAAGTGACTAGAAACAGTTTTCCATTAGAAAGAGAAGCCAGCCAATACTTGTGTGGGTTTGAGGATGCAGGTAGATCAGAGGCAAAATGGTTTTTAGAACTCGATTTCCCTATTATGTCTGTACCAAAAGGCAGTGACTGACTTGCACAAGCTATATAACCTCTGAGTCACGTCAATAGATATTACTCGCCAGCCATTCACCACAGTCCTTAATTGAGGTGATCATACTCTTGGGTGAGAGACTGACATATAAACAAGTCTTTACAAAACAGTCCCATTGCTCTTTACTCACCTACTCAACAGATATGTAGAACTTGCCCTGAGCCATATGTTATTCTAGGTGCTAGAGGCACAGTGCTGAATAAAATACAGTAGTCAAGGCAACAGGTGCAGATAAAAGGTTAAGAGAACACCTCCAAGGCAGTGATTAATTCTGCCCAGAGGTGGGCTGTAAAAGGAAAAGCTCAGAGAAAGTGACATTTAAGGAAAAGGAAGAACTGGGAATGTTTGATGAGGCTGTACGTTTGCTTCACTCTTTCTTGCCTGAAGCCACCTATGTGCTGGCTTCCTCTAGTGGGGTTTACTATGGTATTTATAGGTAGAGGACCATTTAGGGGCCTTCAAAAATCCCCTCGCCTTTTGGTAGCCCCCATGGAGCTTGAGTCGACAATTCTATGGAAACTGGCTTTTCTCTCATCTGTACAAGCCATTGGGTGCTTTTCCATTTGGATTTAAACTTGTCCTGCTTTGCTTCTTGGGCAGGAGTCTAGACAATGGACAGAATCAGAAGGAGGTATATTTTGCCACAAATCAGGAACCTGTCAGTGACACCCAAAAATGGAATGTGTGACCCCAGAAGGCAGGAAGGTCTTTGTTCCAAACTTGTTCCAGTTGATGAAAAGTATAGCTGTCAGTGATACACCGTGGACACCTACACGGATAGAGACTGGGACTTTTGTGCCTCACTTTACTCCTCAGAAAAAAAGATAAAAATAATGGCTATCTCAGTACCACTGTAAAGATAACATGGGCTAATACATGATTGAGTGTTTACAGTAATGACAGGTATGGAAAAAACCCTCAATAAACATTTAGCTTGTACGAGTCTTAGTAATAGAAGTATCAGTGGTCGTAATTCTACATCAGTGAGATGTATTAAGATGCTTATCTGTATTATTGACACTATCAGCTCTTCAGAAAGTTCTAGGTTAAGGTGCTTATTCCCTTTTCAACTTATTTTTCTGTTCTTTTTCCTCGTCTTTTTCTTCCTCATAAATAGAAAATCCATCTTCAATTTGAGAAGCATGGTTTTGGGCACTTTGAATAGGAAAATGTTAGACCAGGGAGTGATCATGCAATAAGTTTTATAATCCAAGACATCCATGGGACAGATGCTAGAACTAAGCAATCCAATAGAAAAACTAGCCACATGGGTCTTTTTATAGTTGACCTAATTAAAATTAAATAAAATGAAAAACTCAATTCTTTGGTAGACTAGCCATACACAGTCAGTAGCTGGCAAATTGAAGACTGCAGATATGGAACATTTACATCATTGGGGAGAGTGCTGTTGGACAGCATTTTTCAAGGAGTCAAGTATACGCACACACACCCCAGTGGCAGATTGGACGGGACTTTACTACGCGCTCTGTGTGGCCCCGCCTCCCTCTCCTTACTTCTCACCACCTCAGACTCTCCACTCTTCCTTTTGTCACAGCGCTCTCTCCCCCAGCTAAAAGCTCTGAAGACACACCCTTTTCTCAGTGCATGCCTACACACCCATACTCTCTCCTTACGCACCACACATTCACATCTTTACCTGTCTGTTGTTCTCTCCCGTTTCAAACCTCAGCTCAACCATCATTTCTCAGTAATCCCCACCCAGACCTCCAGGACCCAGGCTTTTCCCCCTGTTACATATCCATACCTTCCCATCATCTCTTTTTATGAGCACTTTGTATAGGTGTGCTTTTACATTTATTTATGAGATTACTTGATTAAAATTCAAATCTTCCAATACACCAAAAATCCCATGAGAGCAAAGATTACGTCTGGTTGGGCTCACCATTTTATCTCCATACCTAGCCTAGTACCTGGCACATACTGGAGTTGCAATAAATATTTGGTGAATGAAGGAATGAAGGAATGATTGAATGAGAGTGGGAGAGATCACTCTGGCTAGTGTGGATCAGGGCAGGCCTCAGGGAGACGTGGATGCTTTCTCTAGCCTGTGACCAGTCAAGTTGCTAATAGCCTGTCAAAGAGGCATGGTCCTTGTTGGGCAGAAGGACAATAATCTTTTATGGTACTGAAATGTGCTTAAGAGGAAAAAATATCTGATCCGTAGCAGGGAGAAAAGATTAGCGAGTTTTTCTTTCCAAAGGCTGAACAATTTTATACAATGACCATGCTCTAGTGTATCACCTCAAAACAACTTAGAAACACAGGGGCCCTGCTTTCATTATAGAAAACCTGAAAGCAGAGTCAGCTTTTTGTTTAAACTTCCTGCTCCTAGAAACTGCCATTCACTTATTCTTTGTTACATCCTTTGGACAAATATTTAATGAACAACCACTTCATTTTTAAATTCTGTGTGCGGCTCTGTGATTATCAAGAAAATCAATGGTCAAGGTTTGGTGAGCAGTTTACCCTGCACCGGACACAGTGCTAAATGCTGTACTTGTGTCGTCTCACTTAATCCTAAAAGCAGCCCTATGAAAGAGCTATCATTATTATTACGTTTTTAAGACAAGAACACGGCAGACAAATAAGTTCAATAACTTGTCTTATCTCTACAACTACTTAACCTCCCTGTGACCATCTCACTTGGATAAAGTGTGGATGCAAATCAAAGTCATTTCTCAGCACAGGAGTGAGGACTGCATGAGAAAATATACACGCACGACTTGGAAGCCATTCAAAGTTCGCTATTATTTCT
Organism: Phocoena phocoena; assembly: GCF_963924675.1. Classification (NCBI taxonomy): domain Eukaryota; kingdom Metazoa; phylum Chordata; class Mammalia; order Artiodactyla; family Phocoenidae; genus Phocoena; species Phocoena phocoena. The sequence continues at coordinate 76,007,331 of NC_089235.1, forward strand.
CTTAGAATTAATCTGTTGGCTCTTTGCATTATGCATCAGACCTACCCTCAGGTTGTCCACAGGCTTGCTCTAACCTAACATCGCTAACTATCGGAGGTGAGAGAGGCTTTAGGATCTAGAAGAAAGGCATTTTCTGCATCCCACAGATGCACAGCATGTAGGTACGCTTAGTGTAAGGGGTTATCAGACTGTGGCATATGCCACCCCAGACACAGCACTGAGCGTGTTCACAAGTGAAACCTTATTTAATCTTCACAAGGTCCCCTGTAAGGTGTTAGCAACCCTGACATGACAGTTAAAGTCATGCAGGTAACAAATGAATGAAACGTAACCCTTTGTTAAGGAGCACCACATATTGTTGTGATTTTACTATCTTTTTTGCTAAATCTGACTGTAAAGTAAAGGGGTTTAATTGGCTTCTCAAGAGCTGTAAGATGCTGTGGAGGTTCCTCAATGATCCCCACGGAAGGAGTCAGGAATTAGGGGGTAGAAGGAGGTGGTGAGCGAGCACAGTTTGGGACCTCCACTGCTACTGTAAAACTCTTCTATTTTCCTAAAAATTGACATTTCCCATAAGAATGCATCTGAACACATAGGTGAGTTTACCAGTGCCTCTTTGATCTAAAGCGGGTCTGTCAGAAGCACAGGGCGTGACCTGGACTTGTGATTGGTGTCTGCAGGGGGTGGGGACAGTTTGGTAGGACTGAGCCCTTAACCCATGGAATCTGCTGCTCTCTCCAGGTAGACAGTGCCGTCATTGAGTTGAGTTGAAGGACACTATACTGGTGCCCTAAAACTTCTTAGTGGTGTGGGAATCCTCCCAACCCCTCCCTCACATTGGAATTGGGTCCAGAAACTTTAGCATCTTTCCCCCCATCACTGCCTTAGAAAATGAAATTCAGCATTATATAATGCTTCTAAAGGTCTAAGTTGCTCTCTCGCTTTAGGGGGTAAGTCTAGAACCTTTGTATCTTAAAATGTTTAAGGATTAAAACTGTGACCACCAAGTGGAGATTGCTTTAGCTTGCTGCCCAGAAAGCTGCCCAGAGAGAGTTCCAGGTGCCCTAAGTAGGCAGAGGTGTTAGGCTATCAGGGATTTTCTTTAGAATCCTTTATCATGAACAGTTTGATATTATGTACGTGATAGTTTAAGCTAACTGTAGAAGTTACTTCTTGTCTTAATCAGAAATACACCCTCCACAGATGGCAAGTAGGGATTTTAGTTATCTTTAACTCTGGTCAACACCAGATGTTTTGCTAATTAGCATAATGAAAGTCAGAAACAAATTTTCAATGGTGAAATTATGGACTTTATAAATAGGATACAAAACTCTAGAAATAGGCTCTTGATGTAATAAATAGTATTCAAGAAATACGAACTAGCTAAAATGTTTCACTGTAATTCCCAGCATGGCACGGAAACGGCACATGGATTTAGAAGTTCTTCTCTGTTGAATACCTTTCAGATTGGCATCCAAGCCATGGTTTAGCGAAAGGTCCTGGGACCTTGGGTTCTGAGGGTTCTGCTTGTTCTGAGGCTCTAGATTACTACTGTCTTTTTGACCAAAGGATTTTTACATGTAAAGGGCCATCAGAGCACCTACAAACATAGAGTTAGGATATTTTTCAAGCTATATGACTGCTTTGGATAATGTATATTTGTTTTAAAAATTTTATACATCAACCCTTGTATGCATTCAGCATTGTACTGAGCACTTGGATGAGAAATGACTAATTAATATACCCCAGCTTCAGGAAGCTTGTTATCTGATAAGCAAGAAACAATTCCAGGTACATTAACAGGGACAAAATTTGCATCCAGGAAGAGAAGGGGACTTTTGGAAAGAACAGGACCCAGTCCACCCTTGACACCTGTGTCTTCATCCCGAACCACTTCTCTCTTCTCCCTGGCACCATATTTCATCTTTTTCACCTTATTCTCCATCCCTCTGGTTTTTTGTTTTGTTTTTTTGTGTTTTTTTTGCGGTACGCGGGCCTCTCACTGCTGTGGCCTCTCCCGTTGCGGAGCACAGGCTCCAGACGCGCAGGCTCAGCGGCCATGGCTCACGGGCCCAGCCGCTCTGCGGCATGTGGGATCATCCCGGACCGGGGCACGAACCCTTGTCCCCTGCATCGGCAGGCGGACCCCCAACTACTGAGCCACCAGGGAAGCCCCATCCCTCTGGTTTTGATTTCACGTCAGCACTCTTAGCTACAGCTCCTCTGGCTTCTCCTTTGGGTTATGTTGCCTCCAGTTCCCGACCTCGGCACGCCGCCTTCACCTCCGTCTCTTGTAGAGATGACTGGAGCTTGGGAGGGAGAGTGGTTTGGTCTCAAAGACAGACTTGAGCATCTCAGGTAGTGGGATTGCCTGGGGAGGAGAGGTGGGAGGAGAAGAGAAAGGAGCCAGCTGTAAACCTCTGCTGTCAAAGGCTGGGGCTGGGCGTGGGTTATCAACATGAAAGGAGTAAGCAGGGAACATACACAGGAGTCAACGGGGAAAGTGGATGCGGAGGGTGGCAGTGAAGGGAGAGAAAGGCTTCGAGAAGAAGGTAGCAGAATAATCACCCTCTTTTTCTAGTTCATGTCCCAGCCTGGTATCAATTTTCCCCGGCGACTGCACAAGACAATTTTCAGAGAGCTTCTCTCTCCACCAAGGTTATCTGCTGCCCTCTGTTAGGTTCAGAGGAGAAAGGCACCTACCTATTAAATGTTCATACACATCACTCTATTTTTCCAGGAGCTGGCTTCTTGTATTTTATTCCAATACCTGCATATTATTTTCTCCTTTCCTGTCAGCCTCATTAGATGAGTCCCATTTCAGCAGAGACATCGATTAGCGGGCTTTCTCTGAGTAGTTACAGGTACTGATGCTTGACGCCAATATCCAGAAATGGAGTAGGTGAGGACTGTGTATAGATGAGGGCTTTGAACACCTGAGCATGGCACAGGCCATTTCCTGGAGAAGAAAAAGAGAAGGGACCACTGATGTGGTATATGGAACCAGGTCCTGCTTAGATGCTGACAGCCTGTAATCGCTGGCTGGGAGCATCTGAAACGCTTTCATTGCATACACCACATGAACGCTGCAAAGGTTGAAGATCTGAGTCTACTTAGAGAGAGTGAACTCTTCTTTTTGTCATGTCAGATTCATTCTTTTGCTTCTGTATTTTTTCCTTTGTGTAGAAGAATTAAATTATTCATTTTCTCCATTCTTTCTCATGTTCATGTTTTAAAAAGTCCTCATGCCAGCACTGAGACGACAAGAGTTGAATAAAACCCAGTCCCCGCCCTCGGGAAGTGCCCAATTCTATGCGCACCCTTGCTGTTGACTGCAATGCTGTCTCTTCCTTTTCAGCCTCATTTGCTGTCCCTTCCTGCCACGTATGTGTGATAGTCAAAAGGACACTAAGTAACGAATCAAGAGTACTTTGTTCTAGAGATTGACTCCACCCATTTTTTTTCACAAATAAAACCTGCTATTTAGAGGTTTATGATTTACAAACTATGCTTTACAAAACCCTTGGTCAAAATTTGTTTTCTTTCATCTTGACCAAACTGTGGGGCAGCTATTAACGTCTTTCTTTACTTAACCTCACTGAGGCTCATCTTACTCCTATCCCAGCGATCTTTCTGATATAAACTCTCCGGCTCACGACCTGACCCCAAAAAACATTTCAAATACTCCTTAATTCACCAACCTAAGACTATTCTTCATACATCAAGCTCTAGGTGTGATGTTATAGATGAGATAAAAATAAATAAGTCATTCAACGAAAAGGTCAAGGTATCTGTGCTCCTGCCTGGTTTGCAGGGACTCATCCCCTTCACCTAATTGTCCAGAACCAGTTTCTATCCCCCCATATTGCACATTCCGGAGGCCTCATACAGATGACATCACACAGAGCTGTGCTCAGACACTCCATCCAGACCCTGAAAATATCCCTTCCTCAGTCACTGGAGGATGGATTCTTCCTAACTGTCCCTTGCCTGATGGATTTAAATGATTAATTCACTGATTGACTTATTCCCACAAAACATATTTATTGAGCCTGTGATCCGTGCCTGGAAATTTCTTAGGTGATGTAGGCATAAAAATTCTAACTTCAAGTGCCTCGAGTCATTGGGGGACCATAATGTATTAAATGCTTTTCCATGGACCAATCTTTACATAAATGGTTTTATATAATAGGTTCAGCGGTCTTATAAGCAACATTTAACTACTCGTAGAACATCTATTTATTGCATACTTACGATATGGTAGGCACTGGACATGCTCGTTTATAGGGTGGCAAACCATGGAGAAATGAGAACGTCAAAAACTTTCCTAAGACTTTCCAGTAGCCAGAGTTAATCCATATCTGCTTGACACCAGTCAGCTCCCTTTCACCGAAATAGAAAGACACCCATATGATCCAGCAATCCCACTCCTGGGTATATCCCCAGAGAAAACCATACTTATTTACTTATTTACAAAACAGAAACAGACTCACCGACTTAGAAAACAAACACACAGTTGGTTACCAAAGGGGAAAGGTGTGTGGGGAGGGATAAATTAGGAGGTTGGGATTAACATATACATGTTAATATACATGTTTTACATATACATGTTTTACATATATGTATATGTATATGTAAAACATATACATGTTTTACATATGGTAGAACATAAAACAGGTAATCAGCGAGGACCTACTGGATAGCACAGGGAACTTTCCTCAGTATAATAGCCTATAATGGAAAGAATCTGAAAAAGAATAGATATGTGTATATGTATAACTAAATCACTTCGCTGTATCCCTGGAACTAACCCTGCGTTGTAGATCAGCTATTCTCCAATATAAAATAGAAATAAAAAGAATAATAAGACACCTAGAAGCTTTTGTGAAAGGGATTCTTCAGTCAAGCTTGTAGGATGTACAACAACTGAAATTGAGTTGAACAACAACAAAAACTCATCAGTAGTGATTCAGAAATTAAGCATGTTCAGATCCCAAATAATCGCTCACTCTACCATGCCAATGTAAGTTACGTGGTTTGAATTAAAAAAAAAAAAAGGCGGTGATGAAGAGATGACTATTTTTTAAAATAATAAGGAAGGTACCAACCAGAATTTACAAGTGGCTGGACTGTAAACTGCGTGGGGACAGCAACTACACGTTTCTCTCTAACAGTTACTTATTTAATGGTTTTTCATCACTAGACTTGAAGTCGAATGAGAGTCACACCCAAGCTTGATTATGCCATTGGGTTCCCAGCCTATAGTAGGTGTTCTATAAATGTGTTAAATTAATAAATGACAGGATAGATGTCCCAGTATAAGTACTAAATAAACGAATATTAAATTAAATTGAGTTGATAATTTTATGTAAATTAGCAGGGAGGTAGGATATGAGATAAAGATGGAGCTTAAAAGTAGATGAAAATTACTGGATATATTCTAGATCTTGGTTTGGATGGTTGATGTAGGGGTGTTCATTTTGTTATCTTATAAAAATCATTTATATGTATACATTATATATAATCATATAATAAATAGCAATACACTATTATATCACTTTTAAAAGAGAGGAAGTTTGGAAAAGTGAACAACATCAAAGAAATCTACACTTGAACCAAAGTAGTATCATGAAACTGGAGTTTGATTAACGTGACTCTGAGTTTCAATAAAAAATACAGGATAGAAGAATGTGATATTCTATTTTTTAAAAAACAAGTTTAATGTACCTTTGATGAACCTTACAGCATTAAACATTTCTGAGTCCTTATTACGTGTGAAAACATTCTGTGAGATCCAGGTGACTAAATGTGATTATGTCACTAATTATAAAAATGTGGGAGGATTATACTGGCCCTATGGCTAGAGAGCTACAGGGGCGGCAAGAATTCGGTGAGTAAAATACAGCAGAGGTGAAGGGCAGAAGTAATTAGGAAACTTTTACATAGGACATTGCTGTATAATCTGGTTGACCAAGGGCTGTGTGTCATCTCCAAAGAAGGAGAAATTTTCCCACAATTCTCTTTTCCACTCTCAACCAGCTTACCCTTGTAGATGGGACTTTCCCCTTCTCCATTGCAATACATTCTAAAATAAGTTCCCTTAGCTACTCAGTGTTGATTGATGGTCCGTGATCATTTCAGAGGCAGGTCTTTTTAGAGCTCTCTTACAGTTATGCCTGAAGGCAAGAAGTCGTCTTTTAGATAATTTGGAAAGTCCATTTAATGTGAATTCTCATTATTGATTTATAAGTCTCTCTTGCTGGTATAAAAAAAAAATTTTTTTAAAAAACAAAAAACTGGGACGAGATCTATAAAAACCTAATGACCATGAACCATCTCTACAGGTCATCCTCAGTAGCCATAATTTGGTTACTTCTCTAGATATGCCCTTAGAACTGTTATGAAAGTCATCTGACATTTGCCCTCAAAATTGGTAGCTCTTAATTTATTCACCCACTGAGCATGATTTACAAGACTGTTGATGATATCACTTGCTGTGTCCCTCCTGGCAGCTGATACACTCTGGTCACAGAAACTGTCTCTAGGCCTCTGTTAAGGCTCTGTTAGGCTCTGGTAAGCACCCCAGCAAGGGTCCTTCTCCCTAGAATGCCCTTTCCACGGTGACTGCTTGGAGGACACCTCTTCATCCTCCAAGACTGAGTGTAAGTACCACATTCTTCCACATTCTCCTTCCATCCAGACTGACCTGATCTCTTCTGTGGTGGTCTGGGTTTGCTGAGTATTCATCCATCAAAACGCTAAAACCTAGTTCATATTTAATTGTTTATAAGTCTCCATTCCCATCACTTGAATATGTGAGCTGGAAGAGACCAACGAGCAATATCCTGTTTCTGAAGCAAAAGCTCGGAAACAAGAAATGAAAGTTAAAACGTAGATGGATGGAGGTTAAAATATTAACTTCGTTACAAACAAAATCTCATTGGAGAACATGGTGTTGTCCCTGGGCCAGATTTACAAATATGTCAACCGGTATTGATTGAATGCATTCCTGATTTCAGACTTTCTTTGCCTTTCTAGAATATTCTTTGTGTTCCTGGGATTTTATTTTAAGTGCCATTTCTGCCTGGTAGCAGAGAATGCAGCCTAGGCCTTTCCACATAGATTTAATCAAATAAAGTAGAATTTGGGTCACCTTCCCCATGCATGGGGTTATTGCAATTTCTGGGGAAGAATTTGTGAGTCCCCCAACATCAAGGACCCAGAGAGGGGTTCATCTGATCCTCACTGACTGAGATGTGATTCCACCTGCTTCAAAATCCTGGATGAATGATTTACTCTGCCTCCTCTGACATATCCATTCCTCCTGATAATTTATATTTTTTCAATCATCTATTGGTTATCTCCATCCATCAACTAATTTTGAGCTCACAATGTCCCCTCCCTGCCTCCAAGCATGAGGGTCCAAAGGAGGTTTGGGCACTCACTCTCCTTTGCTATTCTGAGGCTGTGGAAAACACCTGGGGCTGTATCCAGTCTTTCCTGCCTGGACATGTCACGATAGATATAAATCACCACCATTCTTGTTCTAAAGTTGCTGCAATAGGGGGACTTTCATATGAAAATTGGCGTATATTTTAGCCTTATTCAGGAAGCAATGGGTAAGTCCAGTTTACACTTGGGTCCCTCAGTCTTTCCATCAGTTCAGCCCTGGGGTACATGGGGATGGGTAGAGATCCCAGATACTACATCTAAGTCTTCTGTGTTCTAAACATTTTCCGTTGCTGCTCTGGCATAGGTGATTTTCTCTTCTCACTGAGGCAGCTTTTTAAAAAAATGATTTTATTGAACCCATTTATGCCAGAAAACTGGACCATTGGAAGCCCAAAGTTCAGAATGAGAAATCTTGACTTGAAGTCTTTTTGTTCTCTACACCTGACAGCATGAATCCTCCCTTGTCACAATGCATGTCTGCTGACTAAATGTCAATGGATCCAGCTGGGGAAGATTCAAACCTTAGCTAATATCTAAAATTTTCATACTTCTTGAAATTGAGGGGAATAAGTGTTTAACATAACATTGGGAAAAATCTATGAAACTGGAGAATTTGCTATATCCAGAGTGTTAAACTTATTGCATGGTCCAATCCCTTCTTAAAATCCTTCAAAATCTGTCTTTACCTTGAAAGGAAATTCAGTCTTCTCTTCATGGAACACAGACATTTTCTGGGTCTGTTCTCTAGCTACTTATACCACTTCCATCTCATATGTGCCTGTCATAATGAACCACTGGATTCTCCCCAGTTCCTCACCTCCTGAGCTTGGGCTCAAGTTTGGCTTTGCCTCTAGAATGAGTTCCCCATCCTTGACTATATCTCCTCTATATACCCTGCAAGGCCGAACTTAGAAAATACCACCCCAGAAATCTTTCTCTCTCCACCTCTCCATCAAAGATGAGCAAACCCTCACCAGGTTCCCGCAGGCCTGGCGCCTAATAGATGCTACTGCTTGCTACCTTCTGTTCTATAATTACTTCTGTAACTGTAGTTGTAATACTTTATAACCTGTGTTCATTTTCTTATTAATTCTCCCAGTGGGCTGAAAGCTGTTAAATACCATCCTTCTAATTTTTGTGTCCCCAAGCCCTAGCTTTGAACCCGGAAGAGTCTCAATCAACATTTTTTGAAGGCAGTTCTCATGATCGTACCCCATATCGACCAATCAACGCATGCAGTAAATTAACAAATAACACATTTGGCATAAGACTAATAAGTTGTAGGGAAACCCATTATTTTAATAATGGTTTATATCTGCATTAACAAAATACCAGATTGCCAGTTTTTCATTGTGCTGTGCACTGCTATCTACAGAGCAAAAAACAACGACAACAACAACAAAAAAACCTAATTGAACAGCATCTCTTAATCTTTTCTGACTTGAAGAAACCTAATTGAACAGCACCTCTTGATCTTTTCTGACTTGAAATTAATGAGAACTGCAATTAGTGAGGACTATGTTAAAGATAAAAATTGTATATTTGAATCTGATATTCAGACTCTACTAAATTTACACGAGAAGAAAGTCTCCGTAAGAAAAGGATCCAGATATAACATAGATCACAGACTTTAAACACAGAGGAGATAACACTGAAACTCTAGCTAGGAGTTCTGGACTTTAATATTTTTTGTTTCTTAAATTTCAACAATGTATTTTCTCTCTCTAGTTTTTGTTTACTCCCTCGATCATGTATTAGGTATACCTTTAATAGGTATACATCTACAATATACCAGGCATTGGGCTAGGAAAATACCAATAATGGAACTTGGATAACTGGATTTTATGGTATTAACACATCATAATTTACAGAAATAGCATTTTCAAAGTTTACCTTATGTAATAGTCATAGCACATCTATAAATTTATTGTTAATATTATTATCTGCACTTCATCAAGGAGAAAACAGATTCAAAAGACTAAATGACTTTCCTATTATCATGTTGTTGATTTCATGCCAGAGCTAGGGCTTGAACTCAAGTCTCATGAAGAATAATTCTATTGTTTTTTGGGTGTTTTGTGGATGCTTTCTAAAATCTTTTGTTGATACTTCATGTTATCTAGCCACTTATTTCATCATTCATTCTTTTTCCCTCCTTCCCTTCCTTCCTTCCCCCTTCCTTCCTTCCTTCCTACCCCTTCTAGAATATTTATTGAGCACCTACTTTATTGCAAAACCTCTTTTAGATATCCATTATCATTTAATGACTCATTGGTTCTTGAGAATTAATAGGAACACTGCTGGCCCTCAGTTGTATAATATAAAAGATAATATAAGTTCAGAAAAAGTTAGAAAGCCATTTATCTCCCAGAATATTAAAAAAATAGACAGTGTAAAGCAGCAGTCTTGGGGCAAAAAATAATGATTTAAAAAATGCTTTCATTCAAAACGTTAGTGCATAATAGAAGATGCTCCTGGGGAAATAACTTGTACTGTGTTGCATTCCATTTTGAAAATAATGAGCAGTGATATGAAAGTTCTTATGTTTTTACTTTGCTACATAAGAAAAAATAGGTGAATATGAAAAGGCAACGTCAGTTCTCTGTTGTTTTTTGATACTTTTACAAAAAATTTTATTAATTTTATTTGGTTTTGTTCTCCTACTCACACATAATATTATATATATGTTTTTAGAAATTTAGGTAAAATCAGAAAAGTGCAAAGAAAGAAACAAAACTTCCTTTATACTTAAAGAACAGAACTAACTACTGATCATTCACTGAGCTCTATACTTCTGTCATTTGTCTATGCATATGGTGGTTTTATTTGTTATTATATTTAAAAAATTTAATATCATGTCCTCTACCACTTCTAAATTGCTCTTTCCTACTAAATATTATGAGTTTTAAAAAATATATATTCTATGATTTATTTCAAAGTGAAAGTGAAATATTCTCCCTTATTTCAGTGAGATGGCTTTATCAGGCTCTGGTCTTCAGTTCTGGAAAGTCATGCCTTGGTTTCAAGTCTGCCAGTATGTGCGTTGCCCCGGGCAAGTCCGTTCATCTCTTTAGATACCTATCTCATCCTCTGTATAAGAAAGAGATTGGAATTGGATGATGTGGCATTCAAGCGCTAGTATTCTAGAATTTTCTAATTCTCCATCAGTGCAAAGCCTACCGTCCATGTCGCAGTGGAGACTGGGACCCTGTGGAGAAAAAGCAGGACTCTGTACATCCCGGTGATGTTTAAAAGTGCAAAAGGGCAACCTTGGCATGTCTGCTGCCAGAGTTTTGTGTTCTGTCCTGAGCATTCTCGGACTCTGCTCAGGCCCACCGACAGGGGGCGTTATGAGCCCGCTCACTGGAGTTGAACGCTGGATCATAATTCAGCCAATCCCTAGCAACAAGTGAATTCTCTCTACCAGAATGGTTACCAATAGATTTAATCACCCTTCCATCTTTTGCTTTTATTTTTGAAGTGCCTACGACTATCTTCCTAAAGTCTTATAAGGGGAACAAAAATCTCCATTTGGTGAGCTGCGACGATAAATGGCTTTTTTTCAAGTGCATATAAAGTTGCCTACAGAAGGGACTCGTCGAAAAGCCCAAACTTAAATACTTTTTCTACCAATGTCCCTGTGGCTTTGACCAAGTCGATTGACCAAGTTGACCAGAGGGGCAGTATCCTTCTAAGGGCAGAGCACAAGTTTGGAGTTCAATGGACATAGCTACTGTGTGGGTTTGAGAAATTCACTTAGCATCTATGAGCAGAATCATATCATATTATATTATAATAAAATGTGTACTAAATGAATCATTATTATTATTTTACTAAAGTTGTCTTTGTATTATAGTGTCTTTTGGGCACTTCATGATGTATCCTCACAACCTCTTTGACCCATCTTCTACCCGTCCCCCCGCCTCACTTTTTTTTTAATATAAATCTATTTATTTATTTATTTATCTATCTATCTATCTGGGTTGCGCTGGGTGTTCGTTGATGCGCGCGGGCTTTCTCTACTTGCGGCGAGTGGGGGCTGCTCTTCGCGTGGTGTGCATGCTTATCATTGCGGTGGCGTCTCTTGCGGAACACGGGCTCTCTTCTATCTGCTCGCCATTCATCCCTGTCTTGTTATTCCTCACTCCCGCTGGCGGGATTGGTCTTTCCCCAGATCTACAGGGGCTTCTTACTTTTAACTCCTTGATTAATTATTATCTCCTCTGATACCCTCTGTACAGACACACTCTGTACCATCCTATGTCACCCTTTCTCATGACTCACTAAAGTTTTAAATCTTTGCACGTATCACTATTCAAAAAGAGCTTCCGACTCTAAATACATACGTCTGTTTCACTTATTTGTTTGCTGACCCTCTTCCCACCCTCTAGACCAAAAGCTCTGTGAGAGCAGGAAACTCCCCTGTGCTATATTCCCCTCTGTATCCACTAAGCTCAGTGTGGTGCCTGGCACAAAGGAAATGCTCAAAAAAATATTTGGCAAATAAATGATTGAGGGAAGGAAGGATAACAAGAAGGAAGGAAGGAAACAAAAATTGGAGAAAGATTGGAAGGTGAGGATTCAACGTCGTTTTTAAGTATGTGTAGGGTAATCCACAAAGCACTTTCCTGGTATTTCTCTCTGACGCGTTCACCCAGGCTCCCAGCCTGTTGGGGTCCTCATGTTTCCTGAAGCAGCCGATGGCAAGCATGACCTTTTGTTTTGTTTTGAAATAACTTTCTTAAAAGTTAATTTCACTGTTGCATTATAACTATTTACACATCCATTTGTTGCAATATTTAAAAATACATTCACTTACCATCAATTACAGGATGGTTCAGGAAGATATCTGCTCAGTGTCTGTTCTGTGGATGCCCCTTGTGACCCGATTTCTCTGCTTGTTCCCCAGCTGGGGAAGACGATCTGCATGATGAAAGTCTACGAAGGTCTCCGGGGGGGGTGTTCTGTAAAGTCCATGCCCAGCAATAAGCCTTTTCTGAATAACAATTGTGTTTGTGAAGAGGATGGATTGGAGGACAGAAAGATGATCCTGTGAATTGGATCTCTTTTCAACTACTACCTGCCAAATGTGCATAAACAGAGAAAAAGAAGGCTGACATGATATACCTCAGTTACTGAAGGATTTGTCTTTAAAAGTAAATGCTTCTTTTTACACGTAGGCTTAATGCTTACATGCTGTTAAAATTCTGTCACTTATCTGAAATATTTGAAGGAGGGTCTCCTACATTTGTAAGTTTGCCTATCAGTCACTGAGACTTTTGCCACTTAGTGCTTTAGAGAGAACCTGGACGAGTTAGGATGGCTGGATCAGACCCCTGGCACGGACCCTATAAGAACCTCAGTTCCAGGCTTCCCTGGTGGCGCAGTAGTTGAGAGTCCGCCTGCCGATTCAGGGGACGCGGGTTCGTGCCCCGGTCCAGGAGGATCCCACATGCCGCGGAGCGGCTGGGCCTGTGAGCCATGGCCGCTGAGCCTGCACGTCCGGAGCCTGTGCTCCGCAGCGGGAGAGGCCACACAGTGAGAGGCCCGCGTACCGCAAAAAAAAAAAAAAAAAAAAATGATAAGAACCTCAGTTCCTACCCCAAAAAATACACATTTTGGCTCTGAGGTTTTTAGTCTTCCTTCAAGCCTCAGAAATAAATATTTCTAAGGATTTCCTTACATAATTTCATAAACTGTCAGCAGAGCAGAAAGGATTTTGTCATCCCAGGGGCTTAGAACTGGACTCCACTTTTCACTGGGCAATGTGACAGCATAAGGCCATGCCAGAGCACACATTAGGTGTACAACAGGCTCCCAGCCTTTAAAATATGAACCAACCAGACAAGCCAAACAGGCAGGAAATGTCTGAATGTCTACACCAGAGTGGTCTCTGGCTATGGGAAAGTGCACGACACAGTTTCAACACACATAACACACCCTATACCTCCGCATCCCATCTCTGTTGGGCCATCACAGAAGTCAGCTATCTCCAAGGGCTCTGATATTTGCTCATTAACTTCCCTTCTTCCTCCCTATATGTTCTTATGTATTCTTCTTCCTATAACCACTGAATACTCAATTTTCAAAATCATTGTGGTCTCAGATCCTGCAATTGGACTTCCCAATTAAGAGAGAGGGTTACAAACCAAGGAGACATTTACATGACCTCAAAATACCTCTCCGTGTAACTCATTAATCACAAAGGGGAAATACTATCTTTATATTGGAGTGAGCTGGGAAACAGTGCCTTAACCAATTGATCAAAACTAGCTCACCAGTGTTGGGAGCAGATTATGCTATATGGCTCTGGAAGGGAAGGCATCCACTACTGGTCAATTATATCCTGTCCAAACTCATGTCACCCATATCTATATAAGCAAACATTAGAGCAACTAAAACTGAGGGACATTCTAGACAATCATTGCCCTGTACTTTTATCCCCCCAACCCCCGCTCCGCCCCGAAAAAAAAAATCAAGGTCAAGAACAGGAAGATAAAGGGAAGGGTAGGAACAGTTCTGGATTAAAGTAAACTAAGTGAAATTGACACCTAAATGCATTGTGAGGTCCTGGATTGGATCCTGGACCAGAAAACACAGCTTAAAAAAAATTACTGGGACAACTGATGAAAATGAAAGAAGATAATAATATTGTATACATATTAAACTTCCTGATTTTGATCATTGTACTTTGGTTAAGAGAAGGTTCTTATTTTCTAAAACTATACAGAATAAAGTATTTAGTAGTAAAGGAGCACAGCCTTCAAATGATCTGCAAAGTTTAGAAAAAATATGAAACATATATAAATTATATTATTGGGATTAATTTATGAACTCTAATTTGGGTCATGGTTAGACAATGGTATTATGTCAGTATTAAATTATTAGTTTTCCTGATTTGAGGAGTTGTGCTTTTATGTATATTAGGCCCAGTGCCTCCATTTTGCTACGTTGTATGTTAACTCACCCGTTTTCTGACTTATTCACAACTGATTTGTTAGAAACATGGGTCTAGCAACTGGGTCTCCTGAAAATTGTTTCAACTATCCCATCTTGTTAAATAAACGTTTAGAAACAAACAGTAACAACAATTAAAAAAAACAAACAGAAAGCACATACTGATGAGCACTGAGAATTATCTGGGTGATGTCTAGAGTCACATTGACTAGCTCTGCAATTTTCTGACCATGGAACACTGAGCCAGGTGCTTTCATTTTCTGTGCCCAGTCGCCCCATCTCTAAAATGGAAATAATAATAGCTACTGACTACATTTTTTAAAATTAGAGTTGATAATAAATGGAAAGGACAGAAAACTGTACTTTATGTTTCACGTGGTTACTGTTTTTACCTCCTTGCGTTCTGCCCTGTATTTTCCACCTGCCCTTCTAGGTCCGCTTTCCATCCTGTTTCATGAACAACTTTAGGAGTGCAGTCATGGGCTCACTTGCCCCTCAACTTCTGGGCAGATTCAGAATCAGCAAAGCAAAACACAGGTGTGAGCAGAAGGGCCGTTGGATACTTACCCTCTTCTTAAGAAGCCACCTTTTGGTTGTCTCCCTGTCTTAACCTAAGCTCCTGTCAGGCATCCCCCTTTTATAAGTTCTTGTGACTTTCCACTGGCCTTTTCTAGGAGAGATAAATGGTCTCAATGTTACTACTTTCCCACAAGGTTTTACTAACTCATGCTGGTTTTCTCCAATTTTGCCCAGACCTCTGTCAATGTCCCTATTATTAACATTTCTTAATTAACTTAATTGAGGGTGGCATTTATTTCTTGACATGATTCTGACTGACATACATTCCTTAAGATTTTCCATATTTATGCATTCATTTATTCATTCACCAAATATTTATTGAGCACCATCTGTGTCAGACTCAGCCTGTGATTTTGACAGTAAAGTTGCCCTCATCCTTTCTTTTTCCAAAGATGGCATAATCCTAACAAATATTCTTCAAACAATATTTTTATACTGAATTCTACACAATAATTAATGCTCTATCTCAGGGAATAATATAAAGAGAGAAAGACAGACATATAAATGGGAAATATTGATGCAGTGGACAAATGGCATGATGGAGACATGGACAGGATATCGTGGGGGCAGCAGGACCAAGACTGGTCGACTCTGGGGTTGAGAGGATGGGATACAGATGAAAGAGCAGGATTTCATCAGAGAGAGAAGAGAAAGGATTCCTTTGCCAAAGGAACAGCATGGAGCAAATGGGAATGGTATTTTCAGGAATTGGTAAGAAAATCACGTGGCTGAAGAATACGGTGTTGGCAAGTGGGAAATCATGCGGGAATTTGTTGGGAAAAGGCTGAGGACATTTCATAAACATTGCACTTTGCTTGAGTGTCAGGAGCTAAGTTAGGTGCTAGAGATGCAACAGTGACAAGATAAATATGATCCCTGACCTCATGAAGCCTGTGGTCTAGGGGAAGATAGGAAGCAAAATGACCAATGACAAAGAGTTAAACAAACAAACCAAGAAAAGCAAACTATAATTGGAAAGTATAATATTTCTATGAATGAAACAACTAGAACTAAGGTAAAGTTCAACGGGATGGTTTGGAGACATCTCTGAGGAAGGAGATACTTGCCCCATGATCTCTAAGAAGAAAGCATCATCATGAAAATACCTGGGAGAGGATGCTTTCAGACAGAAGGGATGGGATTCTCTTTGCTTTCTCGCCAGCTCATAGCACAGTCTGACACACAGCAAGAGCCCAGCAAATACCTGCAAAATCTGGATTACTAGGTGACTATAACCTCTTTGGTACTCGGATTCAAACTTAGTATCAAATAAGAGTGCTGGTTCCTAGTAAATAGGAATGCTCCTTCCTATGCCTATTTGATATATTCATAATTTTATGAAACTGTACAGCCTCCAAAAACGTCTATTGAATTCAATCGAATGTCCAAGGTTACCCATCTGTATTAGTTTCCTAGGGCTGCCATGATGAAGCGCCACACACCGGGTGGCTTAAACACCAGAATTTATTCTCTCACAATTCTGGAAGCCGGAAGTCTGAAATCAGGGAGTCAGCCAGGTTGGTTTCTACTGGAGGCTCTGAGGGAGAATTTGGTCCATGCTTCTCTTCTAGCTTCTGGTGGGTGCTGGCACTCCTTGTCATTCCTTGGTTTGTAGGTCCATCAGTCCAGTCTGTGCCTCCATCTTCACATGGATTCTCCCTGGTGTTTCCTCTATGTCCAAATTTCCCTCTTATAATGACAGCAGTCATTATATTAGCCCCACCCTAATGTAGTATGACCTTTCTTAACTTGATTACATCAGCAAGGGCCTTATTTCCAAGTAAGGTCACATTAACAAGTACCAGGGGTTAGGACTTCAACATATCTTTTTCTGGGGGGCACACAATTTAACCCATAACATCATCCTTTCAAATGGCTCCAGAGTGGCATGGGTGAAAACTTTGGTAATGAAAGACTACTTTTAGAAGATGTATCTTTTTTTTCCTCCTTTTTTTTTTTTTTAATCCTCTTGAATGAAGACCATATCTCAGTCCCCTGGCCCCATGCTAACATTTTGCACAGCTGGTCTTCATTAAAAATTCATCTCCTAAAAATAGCTCAAGAGTTTTATTTGTGGAAAGAGCCTGTTCTGGTACCATAGTTAGAAATGCCAGTCTCCGTTCCCTGCCGGGAAGAACTGAATGGCCTCCCATAAGGAGGGCTCCTTAGGACATCAGGGTGCCCTGAGCCAATGGAGGGAAGTCCAGCGTCAGGCTGGAGGCAGCTGTCAAAAGGATCCCATGTGGCATTTAATCCCATTTCTCTCCTTCATTATCATTAGACCCCATCTGGTTAATGGGGGAGTCTCCTGTCTGCATTCTTTAGCAGATGCATTTTTTTTTTTTTTTATCTCACTCCAACATAGCGCTGTATTATTCACATGAACATTGCGGACTTTTGTTTGTTAGTTTCTGTTTCAGCTAAATTAAAGACTAATTTGGCAGGAGCTTCTTTCTTCCAGCAGGTCGTATGCCGCTGATCAATCACACATAATGGACAGGCAGCACGTGGGGTAAAGCAATTTCATACTAACCATGGCCCATTATTTAAGATCATTTTGACACATTGCCTCATTTTGTTACGATGTCCTTGGGGGTGGGAGGGGAGGAGAGAGACATGGAGAAAGAGAGAGGGAAGTGAAAGGAAGGGGTATAGAGGAGGAAGAGAGGAAGGGACAGCAGGGAGGGAGACAGAAAAATAATGCCAAGTTAAAGGAATAAGAAGAAATGGGGAGGATGTCATATGCATTTGGAGGAATAGGGTAAAGATGATTCCTTCATGCGATCATTCAACAAGTAGCACCACCCTGTGGAGTCCAGGTCTGTAAAGCCTGAGGCAAATGCGTAGATGTGATAGTGGAGACAAATGAAGACAATGCGTGAGGACCACTAATGTGATCCTTGGGAGCAGAGAAGGAGACTCCTTGCCTGAGGATGCAGAGCTCAGGGGAAGCTTCCTGGCACAGGAGATGTTTGAAATGCATTTCTGCAGGACAAGAAAGAAGCCACCTCTTTGCTGGCTAAGAAGAGCTCCCATGCATCCACGTTTACTGCATTGGGCACTGAGCCCAGGGCATCTCTACGTTGTCCAGTTTTCACAAACAACCATTTGAGGTTGGCAGTATCATCCCCAGATGAGACACAGAGAGTTTAAGTAACTCATCCAAAGTCACACAGCTTATATGTCACAGTGCAACACAGGAGCAGTCCAGGTCTGGATGATTTCCAAAACTGGCTTCTTCATCAATGTTCTTTGTAGGGCCTTCTGTAGTTTACAGTTAACTAAACGTTTCTGTGAAAAAGTCAGGTCAGCGGGCTGACACTTGTTTTGGATTCAAACCACAGGTGCTGGGAGAGCAGGGCCCTCATGGGTTAAATGCACATGGAATCAGCAATGACGGTGTGATGTCTGAAGCCCAGGACCTGCCCTTCCACAGCCTAACCCCAGTCTTGACACTAGTGCCAGTTACCACCCCAAGAAACTAGTTCAAATCTTGTTCATCACCATCCCCAAAACATCAAGTGCCTTGGAATTGGTGGGGTGGAGCTGGAGGAAAGGAATTTCCCAGTGTGACAGAGTATGACAGCAGAGGCCCTTGTAATCCAGCTTTCACTAATGGGTCTCCTTCATTTCATCCTGTCACTCTAATCCCTCTTCACTCCAGTCACTTTGAAAGTGCTCCCATCCTGATCTCACCTTTCCTCTCTCAGAATTATTTTTTCTGCCACTTTCTCCTACTAATGATCCTTGCCTTCTCTTTCAGCCTCATATCAGATGTCTCTTCCTTTTGGAGGCCTTTAATCTCTTGGGTGTTAGGATGGTGTCCAGTGGCCAGAGCAGAAGTGAAAGAGGAGGAAGAGGAGGTGGGGGAGGGGAGAAGCATCAGTAAAAGACTTGGATGGGGCTTCCCTGGTGGCGCAGTGGTTGAGAGTCTGCCTGCCGATTCAGGGGACACGGGTTTGTGCCCCGGTCCGGGAAGATCCCACATGCTGCGGAGCGGCTGGGCCCGTGAGCCATGGCCGCTGAGCCTGCGCGTCCGGAGCCTGTGCTCCGCAACGGGAGAGGCCACAATAGTGAGAGGCCCGTGTACTGCAAGAAAAAAAAAAAAAAAAAAAAGACTTGGATGAAAAGACAATGGCTTCACTAGTTAGTATTTTGAATGTTTTATTTCGCTTTATATTTTTCTTCTCATAGCACAAGGAATTCTGAACTAGAGAGTCCAGGCTCGGTGATGGACCACCAGTCCGTCCTGGACTCTGAATTTTCTTAGGTTGTGTACTCACTATGCTCAACGTGCAGCTTTGGCCTGCATAGGAATCCTTTGAAATATACATAGACCAAGTCTCTGCTGGAAACCCTCCAAGGAAGCCCCACTGGCCTCTATTCTCTGGAGGCCATGTGGTCTGCATCTCCTGTCCCCACCCCCCAGCTCCTTGCTGCTGCCCCCCACCTCCAGCTTCCCTGGCTGCTCCAGTCCAGAAGCACCTGCCTCTCACAGGACGACAGCCCTACTCTCGAATCTTCTATGGTCCAGCTTAATTCCTCTACTCTCACTCATTTCTCATCTAAGTTCCCACCGAAGTTAAATCTAATTTCTGTAATAACATTTAGTTGCCATCCTCACTGCTTGACTGCTTGTCTAGAAAAACAAAAACTAAGATATCCTTCATCCAAAATATTTGAAGAGATACACGAAATGTCATATCTAATCGTTTAACTGTTCCAAAGGTTATTATCACTATTGGCACAGTTGGGGCCATGCTTCCTAATAAAAAACTTAAACCATGTAATGGTGCAAGGCCCATACAATGCTTTGTAATACTGGCCGTAATTCTGCACCTTTCCTTACCAACCGTGCTTGAACTGAAAATTATTTACTTTTAAAATTGTTTGTTTGTTTGTTTTTTGCGGTACACAGGCCTCTCACTGTTGTGGCCTCTCCCATTGTGGGGCACAGGCTCCGGACGCGCAGGCTCAGAGGCCATGGCTCACGGGCCCAGCCGCTCCGTGGTATGTGGGATCTTCCCGGACCGGGGCACGAACCCCATAAATTATTAATATGATTTTGAATGTTCCATTTTAGAAAGGAATCATTATTTCTTTCTTCCTTTTTTTTCTCTCTCTTTTTTTTTCTCTCTCTCTCTCCCCTTCCTTCCTTCCTTCCTTCCTTTCTTCTTCCTCTTCCTGGCCTACATTTTATAGGTTTGGCCATCCTGACATTAGATTTCAAAATCAATTCTACTAAACCTAGAAACTGTACATGGTTTTGTATAAATATTTGGCTGTCAGAGCCAGGCAAAGCCTCATTACACTTTGCTAAGGACTACCGTTCTTTGAATTATTCGCCTTTCTGCATCAGTGTTTACTTGTCTTGGTTGAATAATACTGTTGTTTGCTATTTATTTGTCTTTTGTTTTGCTATTCTAGCAATTGAATGGGTGTTTTATTTCACACAAATATCTAAGGTCACAAAATCTGCATTCATGAAAGTCAGTCTTGAAGATTTATTGTGAAACACATAGGAGTAATAAAAATATGTTATCTTTAAACTTAGTCTGTAAAAGCCAGTTACTTTCTACATTTGAAAAAACACCTTTCTTTTATAAAATCAAATACTAGACTTTTTGGCATGGTTGACAAATGGAAATTTTCTATCACTAATTTAAACCAGAATTACATTGTATTTTTTTAGAAACTCTCTCACACCGTTAGAAAGATGTGACAGCCATTTTCCAGGACCATGATCCATTAAAATCACAAAGTTCATGTTGTTTAATTTTTGTTGTCCGATCTGAGTATAAATTTCTTCATTTTGTAGTGAGAAAGCCAGACTCATGATAAGAATTATTCTCTTTTACAGTCTCCTGGTTTTAATCAGTAATTAAATCTTCATTAAGAATCTGTAATATCCTGTACATGGATTTTATATGGTTCATACTTCATAGAAGTCTGCTCACTTTCATTGTTCTGAATTTCTTAATAATTTAATGAGAATTCTGCGAGGATTTTATTTTTTCTTTTAAGCATTAATTTTCCTTTTCTCAAAAGACTTTGGTATTTCTATTTTTATCAGGATCCAAATTTGTCCTCATTATTAACTATCTGTGAGTCAAAATATAAAGTGTGGTTATATTAAAAGAATATAGATTTAAATATATTTTCTTTTATTTATTTATCTATTTTTGGCTGCGTTGGGTCTTCGCTGCTGCGCGTGGGCTTTCTCTCATTGCGGTGAGCGGGGGCTGCTCTTTGTTGTGGTGCGTGAGCTTCTCATTGCGGTGGCTTCTCTTGCTGCAGAACACGGGCTCTAGGCATGCGGGCTTCAGTAGTTGTGGCACACAGGCTCAGAGGTTGTGGCTCACGGGCTCTAGAGCGCAGGCTCAGTAATTGCGGTGCACGAGCTTAGCTGCTCCACAGCATGTGGGATCTTCCTGGACCAGGGATCGAACCTGTGTCCCCTGCATTGGCAGGCGGATTCTTAACTACTGCGCCACCAGGGAAGTCCCAAGGTTTGAATATATTTTCATTTAAAATTAAATCAAATAGAATAATGTAAAATGTAAATTTTAAATATATATTTTCAAAATGTACTTTTAAAATATTCAAGACTGTCTACTAATATCACAATGCAAAATACAAATTATGCCAAATTAAAATAAAATTTTACACTTTCAATGTATTTTTAAGTTTTGAAGCAATCTCAAACTTACACAGGAGTTGCAAGTGCATGCAAATAATATTCTTTTTCTTAAACCTGATGCTTCATGATTCCAAATTCTTTAGCGTGTATTTTCTACAAACAAGGACATTCTCCTACAAACACACAGCACAACAATCAAAATCAGGAAAGTAGCACTCACCATTATACATCTAATTGACAAATTTAATCTTTAGACCCCATTAAATTTTTGCCAATCCTCCCAATGATGTTCTTTAAAGTAAAAGTTTCTAGTTCAGAAACACACTGTTAACCTAAAACAATAAAACAGACAAAGGAAAGTTTTCTTCCTCCTGCAAAGGGTAGTAAAGTAGTGTCATGTCCTGCCCGAGCTGCAAAGTAGGTCTCCTATTGAAACCGGTATAGACATGGGGTGGTACCTGCGTGAGAGCTCCCCCTTGTGGCCTCCGGACTCCATTTTAGTGAGGTTCCTCTGTATGAATTTTCACAGCACAGAGCATTGCGTTGTCAGGTCATGTTTTGGCTTCCTTCAGTCTGGAAGAGTTTCTCATCTTTCTTTGACTTTAATGACTTTGACATTTCTGAAAATCGTAGGTCAGTTTTTTTGGGAGAGCGCTCCTCTACTTGTGTTTGGGATTTTCTCATGTGGAGATTCAGTTTGTGCATTTTTGCACAGGAATATCACCGAAGTGAAGCTGAGTCCTACTCCGTGCATCCTATCACGTGGCATGTGATTTCGGGCTGTCCGGTGGCAGAAGAGTTTCACACTGATCGCTTGATTTATCATTGCATGATTACATGTTTCCCCTGTTTAGTTAATAAGTGTTTTGTGGGGAGGTACGTTAATACTCTGTTCAAACCTCTTTCTTCTTCAGACTTGTGATTTTTATTCATTCACTTACCGGCATCAGTATGGACCCATGGCTTCCTATTTTATTCAGTGGGTTATAATCTATTACTGTCATTACTTTGATGGCTACGTTGACCCAATTTGACCAGGAGACACCCTTTCTCACCCTGTTCTGTTGAGGGTCCCCTTTTCGGGCTACAGCATCCTCAGATAGAAGCCCTCCTCACCCCACTTGAGCTCTTGCACTGGGACTTCCCATGTGACAAAGAACTGCTCACACTGGACTTTAACACCCCATAGTGGGCCACCCCTTCCTGGGGAGGTCCCCTCCCCCTTTCTTTCTACAACACTCTGTGCCAGGCCTGTGCCCCACTGGGTTCCAGCACCCCATGCTTGGAAACCCTTGTTAGGCGGCGCCCTGCTCATCCCACTCAGACTTGGGCGTTCAGCCCCAAGATGCCCCACGTGTGATGCCTTCTTCATCCTGCCCCCAGCCCAACGCTTCGTGTTCTGCCACTGTCCGCCCTCCCCAGTAAGGGTACCTACTGTGCATAGCCCCATCTAATGGCTTTAGGATGATGGAAGGGAAGGAAAATAAGAGGAAGAACATATATAATATTTTAAATAAAAATTATTAAACCTGACTTTTAAAAAAATGTACTTACACATCAGTTAGTATTTTTGTTTAAAATCCATGAATAATGTTCAACCTCCAGCAATAAAAAGAATCAATGCCACAGTTTATGGCTGTCATATCTATATAAGTCAGCTACGGCTAATTCCATGACATTGAATCAATGCACAGCACTCGCTGCACACATTGTTCTTGAGTCTCTGCTGTCAGCTGTAGGTGATGAGTCTTCTAGAACCACACATAAGAACACAAACAGAAGAAGAAAATGGATGCATGTGTGGCACTTCCGGAAAGTTTCACATATAAGGAGCTGTTGCACTTGATACTGAAGCTATCGGATTTTTTTCCTATTTTGACACAAGTGTTCCTGCTGTTTCACCCTCTCTGATATCCAAAGCAGATCCATGTTCATTTGGGGCACCAACCACAGACATCATGACATTTGAATGCAGACTTTCAAGGCAAGATGTTGAAGCCATGTCTCCTTGGGTCCTGAATGACGTCAGTTACAAGAGCAGATACTTAGGGTCATGGGTTACACAGCGGGTGTCAGTGATGAGCACCAGTTCCTCAGTGATAAAAGTGGCCCGTGTGTTCTTGTAATATAGTTTTTAACTCTTGGAGATGTTCACGTGTCGGGGCCTCTAAAGCACGGGCTCAGAGCGGAGACCCCCTCTTGCTCAGGGCTAAGGCCAACACTGTTGCTATGGAAACTTGAGCAACCAGAAATACAAACAGTTTCCATTATTGAACACTAACCGTGCGCCAGGTCCTATGCTGAGTGCTTTTGTGAATTACTGCGTGTAATTTCTCCAGTTAGCCTGTGAGGTTGCTATGGGTATAACCCCATTTTACATTAGAGGATACTGACGCTCAGATGAGAGAGGTTCCAGAGTTGGTAAACGAGGAGCTGTAATTGGAACCCAGGTCTTCTGACCTGGTAGTGCCTGAGCTTGAACACTATTGACTGTCCTCTGCAACAACCGTCCTCAGAGTGCCTTTGGGAGGAATACATGAGATTATACATACAAAATACTGGGCAAACTTTAAGGCACACAGAAATTAATGATAGATTGGCAAAGTAGAATACTGACCAATTTGTGTAACCTCACCTTTGATCAACCAGACCAATCATGTCAGCCCCCCCCCAGCTTTCTACCATCAGTAGCCAAGATCCCTTCCAATAGTCATTTCTTTGAATAAAGCTTTGAAGACCAATTTTATTAATAAATGCAAAGCTATTATTAGGGAGCCACCTGATGGCCATTCCTATATGTCAATGTGGATGCAAAGCAGGATGCAAAGGCAGAGGCCCAGGGTGGCGAAATTTTAAAGTGGAAGAAAGCTCTGGCACATTTCTGCTCCCAAATACAGGATCCAGGAGGTTAGGAGACTATAGATCAAACTTCAGTGGATGCATTTAGTCTGTCCCTGGGGAAAGAGTCGGGTATTTGATATAGTTAGCCAAGGCAATTACGGACTGAACACTGATATTCACAACATCGTGTGTGTTTCCTTACTTCTTTCAGCATGATAATGTCTTCCCCTGCAGACTGATTTATACATGAAGATAGATTAAGTTGAGAGCCCTGACCTCATTATTCCAGCTCAAGTCCTTTGATCCTTCTCTTTTTCTCACGCTCCTCCTCCCAAACTACTCCTTATAAGTCAGAATGCTTTCCTTCCATTTATGGGGATTCTGAATCACAAAAGATAGAAAATACAGTAATAGTTCTTTTCTAATATGATACTCCTGGAAAAACCATTCTATATGTCTAGAGAGATCCATTGCTGTCACCACTGATTCTCCTCACTAAACTAACACTGACGAAATACTCTCTAGCGATCCCATTCCTGTCCCCTCTTATGAGCACCAAGGCACCTGCAGTATGTGGTCCAGTGACCGGTACTTGAAAATATTTATTGAATTGATAATCCAGTGAGTTTATACTTCACCAACCTTCACAACTATTCTTTGAGCCAACAATTATTCTCATCTTTTTATAGATCTGGAAACAGAAACTGAAAGAGGTCAAGTCATGAATACACCATATTGGAAATCATATCTTATGATTCCATGTCCAAGACTCTCTTCATTACCCTGTGGTTTCCTTCCTGTTTTACTAATATGAAAGACAATGTTTTTAGCTTACTTAAAGAAAACAAAACAAAAACTCTACTTCTGAACTTCTCTTCAAACCTGGGGCACTTCAAGTTGACCACATAATGATTCACAAGCTCCCTCCCTCCCAGGGAAGGATCTATAATTTCTCATCAAGAGCTGCAGAGACAGACACTCCAAAAATGCATGGGGTGATGGGCAGAATAGATTACCTTGTAGCTTCTATGAATGTGAGACTGCAATGTTTGACCTATTAGATTTTCTTCACCCTGATGAAATTTTGGATGGCAGCCTCACTTAGAAACTAAATTAACCAAAAACCTCCATCCTGTTCAGGAATAATTTAGATTCTGGGTGGATTATTTACTTTTCTGCTTAGTCGGGCCTTTGGCATCAAAAAATGAATGGGGAAGGATCTGTGGCCTCATCGTTTTTAGAGTCCACCTCAAAGTCTTATTTCACTCCCATGGTGAGAAAAATCCATTCATTCAGGCATTCGTTGTTTACTTTATTCACTAATTCATTTATTGAATCTCTTAATAAATTATTAGTGTGATAGAATGCAAAGTTTAAAAATGCAGGGAATTATTGTTTCCATACTCTACACGAACTTTTTGAGAAAAGGGAAAGAATGGGACCTGTGGTTTCTAGATGTTCATTTTTTAAAGCAATCCCCACTTCCAGTCCTCTTTGAAGCAGAAAATGTCCGGGTCATATTCACAGCAATGAACCCTACCCCAACCTTCCATGATAGGAATGCATATGCATCAAGAACAAAGTGGAGGAATCTCAAGAAGTTCTTGCTCCATAGGTTTTCCAGGATCTGGGAAGACAACTCTGGTGACAAATGTGATTGGGTAATACAGGTACATCAGGCACTTCTTTCTTCTACTAGTGCCCCATTGGGCAAGCTTAGGGGCTGACTGTGTCTTTTGCCTGGGAGGTTACCCAATACTTAAAAGACAAAGAGGGAACACTGTGGGGTTCGGAAGAAAGGAAAATTATTGGGTTGATTTGGGATGAAATTTATCTGGATTTATTGGTTTAACATTTAATTTTATTGATTGTCAAACTGTCACATGCAATAATAAACACGTCATTTTTTTATGTTTAAAGGCTTGTAACACAACAGATTCAAAAAATAGTGCAGTTTTTTTTCCATTCTCATATTCCTATCCTTCTCCCAGAAGCAAACTCCTCCCTTACTTTTAGTTTCATTTTGCTTATACTGGCTTTTTTTTTTTTCCATCAGTTTATTTATCACTTTAGAATCTTAGCTCATTTATACTGCCTCTTTCACACCCCCAATACTCCCATATATATTTCTACAGCCTTAAATACGTGCTTGCTGATTTCAGTATTCTGACTATGAACATATTTTCTGCTGAGTCAAGTAGTATACCATCATTAAGTTTCTCTTCTTGTACAACTATTGCATTATCTCTGAAGACAATAATCACTTTACTGTTTCGATCTTAGATTTACTTGCCAGCTAAGCCTTTCGACATACTCCAGAAACTTATAAAACATCTCTTCAATCCATTTCCCCTCCAGTCGAAACTGTCAGATATTTTAATGTTCCATTTTCCTCCCTAAATAAATAATTTCCAGAACCTTCCAACTTGTTAGACTGGGTGGTCTTGGGATCTGCTTTGCAGTTATAATTAAGACAATTTTTAAAAATATCATCCTGGGAATTAATTTGTTTTACTTCTATACTGTGTTGACTTTCATTGTCTTGAATTCTGTATCCCCACCTCCACCCTTTTGTTTGTTTGTTTATAACATATTTTTAAAACCTCATAAGTGATAATATGAGTTGGTTTAAAATTCCAAATTGAAAAATATATTTAGAGCTTGGACCAAGGAAGAGAATTAACTAATGTCACTGAGAATAAATTACCAGAGAGGCAGGAGAAAATACTGAGAGCATCCCAGACCAATGAAGACAGTGTCTCATCCAAAAAAAAAAAAAAAATGTGATTATTTGTGTAGAATGCTTTCTAGAATTCAAATAAAAATTCACAAGCCCATACACGGCTCTCTAGATCCATGCTTCTATAGATGAATGAGTCTTTTCTACATCCCCCTAATTAGTAATGACTAATCTCATTCTTCAATATTAACACGTGTATACTTTAAAAATATTCTTTATTAATTTTATCCCGCATGTACGTAAAAAGTGTTCTGGATCACAGATGGATTTCTTATTAGTAGGGTAATTAATGAGCGCATTGGTTCCCCTTGCCCCAAACCTTATAGCAGAGATGAGGAAATAAAAGCCAAATGAAAACATCTTCTGCAAGAGTGTCTGGATACCCCTAAGGGGGAGGTAAAGAATAGTGTATTTCCCCCTTTTACGTGCAGGGGAAAGATAGCTGCCCCCTCGTCTCCATAAAGAAGAGACAAAAAAACTTTTGGTTTATTAAGACAATGGCAGGGACCGTGGGTTCACCCTTTGCCCAAATGTTTTGGAATGTAAGCCTGTCTTTCCAAGACCCAGGTAAACCCAGGGGTCTCTGTCTTTTAAGACCTAAAGGTGTCTCCTAGATCTGAGCTTCATACCTTTTTGAGCTGCAAACATCTGGAGAAATAGCACTTCAATCCTTCTGGCACCTCAGGGCTTAACCCAGGGACCTAGTCTGGACTGTAACTAGTTAGCCCTCTGTGATCAGAGCAATTAACTAGAGAAATGGCTACAGAGCTCAGTCTCATGGTAGATAAGGGAGTAAAGTGCTTCTGGGAGAAGTAAAAGCAAATGCCGTCTTTCTATCACATACATTTCCAAGTCTCAGGAAGCTAGGGCTTTTTACAGGAAAACCAGGAATTCCAAAGAAGTTTTATTTTCCCACACAGGCAGCTCACTACCTTACAAGGCAGTTAATTTCATTTTTGAAATGCTCTTGTTGAAAATAATGGAGATAGTAGTCACCCTAATCACCATTTATGGACTGTTCACTGATGGCCCAGGAATTGTGCTAACTGCTTCATAGACATTTGATCTCCAGACAACCCTAAGAGACAGAAACCACTATTACCCCATTTTAGAGATGTATAAACTGAGATGCACATTGATTATGAAATTTTTCTGAGATCTAGCACCAATATGTCCTTGGACTCCCTTCTCCCTTACTCCCAAGTGGCTGTATCCTGTACCCTCTCTGAAGCTGGTTCTAGCACACGTCTTCCCCCAGGGCTGAACACTCTATTTCTGTAACTTTCTCTCATCCAATTTCCAGACCCTCAGTTCTTTATAACATTTATCCTTTCAGGATTTCCAGACCCTCTATCAACCTTGTCACTGTCCTCTAGATGTACTTTTGTTTGTCAAAGTCCTTTTTGAAAGGAAGTGCTCTGAATTGGATCCAAGCACTTTTGGGTTCAGATAAGGAGCGGCATTTTCTCTCTTAAAAGTGATTGAGAGACTTTGAAGGGTAGTACAATACGCAGATTTGCATTGTATAAGTCACTTTCACAATACAATGGAGACTGGCCTGGAGGGGATCCAGGCAGTGCAAGAAAAGGACCAGTTTGATAGTCATCGAATCAACATTGACTAGAGATGATGGCAATTTAAAAAAAGATCTTGGCAATGGAGGTTTCCCTCTCTGTTAAATGGGTCTTAACCTGCTCACTCTAACCATCTTAGACTGCATTTTTACCTTTTGATAACTAGGGTCTTATTAATTCTCGGCATTCAGACTATTAATGCCTGGATCTCTCATTTAATATGAACTAATACAAACAAAAATCATAAAGGGAGTCATGGAAGGAAATCCCCCAAGACTAGGAGTGGTGTCACTTGGGAGCTGATGAGTCTAATATGTCTTGGTAATATTACCTCCACCTTGTTGTTATTCAACTCAGATGGGGATGAAATCTGAAGACCGTAAAAATGCTCTTCTGGGGGAGAGGGGTTCTTCTGGTCTATGTAAGTCACAGATCTTCAGTTTTGGCTACCGTTCTTCCTGTCACCGTTGTAGAAGCTTCTCAAGTAGCTCAATATCCAAGGGAGGGAAAAAGATTCATCACCCTTCATTTTCTCTAATAAAAATGCACACACAAATCGATCTAGACACATAACATATGGAGTGATTTGTATCCATACATAGAAATACTCAATGTCTGCTCAGACATACTTCTACACACAAGCACACAGTAATATGTATATCCCTATATATTCCTTTGACACAATGTAGCCTTTGTGGAGAATTGAGGGGTGTCTACAAGGCTTTTCACTTGGTCCTCCAAGGATGAGATCATTTTAACGATTTCAGGGCAAGGACAAGTCTGGCTACAAAGTTTTCAAGTTGAAGAATAGGGTTTATTTATTTATTTACTTACTTATTTTAGATTCTGCTTATTATTACTTTTTTTAGTTTGGAATTGCAGTCTTTAGAAATTCTGTGACACTGATGTAATAAGATGTTCCTAAGCTAGCCCTCAATTTTCAGGACATTTCCTACCCCAAGGTGGGAGTCAGGGATGAAACCAAGATGGAACCAGGTTGAAGCTGCTTAAAGTTGTCCCTACTGTAGGCAAAAGGATGGTTTCTATCTCCTATGGGTCCCAGCACAGGCCGAGCAGAATATGTGTAATGCAAAGTCTCATATGATAAATGGCATGATTTGCCTAGCATGTCTCTCAGGAAGTTGCAGTCACTTGGGGTTTGAGGATCTGCCCTTTTCCTCTTTTGTTCTTTTCCCCAATTCTCCCTCCCTCTCCCTCTTAACTCAAAAATTGACCCCTTCTCCAGCTCTGGCCTCAATGCACATACTTCCCCGTTGGGAACTCAGCTAATGTAGCAGAAACATTGCCTACAGAGTCCTGAAGTCAAGGCATTTATCTAACTTCTCCTTAATGATGCCACTAAATTAAACACCATATTGAGCAATTCAGATATGCATTTGCAAGATCTCTCACACTTAAAATATGTAGGAGAAAGAGCTAAATCACAAACTAACAGAAGGTTGTTACTGATATATTCTAAAAGGAAAGTTCCTAGGGATTTCCTATAGTAACTAGGTGCCTATAAAATCAGAATTACAATTTGCAGTGCTTGACAGACATTGAGTGAGATACTCAATAATGTAGGGGAGAAAATAAACATTATAAGTAGATTTTACCAAGGAAAGCAGGTAATGTAGGTTAGATATTCTGAAGAATTTAGAACAACAAAAGTTTGCAGTAAAATGATTTCTTGTTTAGCTCTTTGTTTAAAAAAAAATACTATGCAACTGTCTGAAAGAAAAAGGACAATGTTTGAAGAAAAATGGTTTTGAAACCCAGCTGAGATGGTGACTAGACATGTGACATTGGACAATTTCTCTAAATATGTCAGTTTCTTTTTTGGAGGAATATAGATAATATTTTCTCAATAGGTTGGTTATAATAATGAAACATGCTAATACATACATACACATATATATGCAAATTGTATGAAAACTTCAAGATGTCATCAACACTTATTGAGTGAAAGTGAAATGAAAAGACCAAATTTATGTATCTCCTGAATGTTAATGCATTAATATTATTTTCCATTTGATACTAAGCCTCAATAACATGTAAAGGCAACTTTGAGGATGGTAAAATCTAACTACCTTGTTACCTACAGGATACCTGTGATCTGTTAAGAAACCACACATTAGTTTATGGCACTCACAAGTGTCTATGGAATAAAAAAGAAAATTGTACTTCTGCTTTTACAGAGGAGCAAAGCAAATTTGTCCCACATTTTTATTTTGGTACATGTTTAAATTAATCTAGTTCTTTTTCCCCCCTTGAGAAATAATTACTGCAACACACTTGTGCAAAAGATCATGGGTAATATGAATTCTATCAGGGTCCTAATGTTAGTAGATTTGCTTACTTTTCCTGCCTTCTTTCTTTCTCCAGGGCTAAGCAAGAATGTGGCTATTTGGTATTCAGGGTAAGAAGTTCAGAGGAAAATAAATTTTAGACTATTTTCTTTATTTCCTTAAACCTTGATATATAGTTGTAGCAAGAGTCACTCATTTGCCCTCCTTCCTCTTTTAATGTAATTCTGTGTTTTCAAAGGTAGACATAAGAAAACTTAAGAGAGTAATTGATCCCCCCTTTTGCAGCTGGGTATAATTACACAACTGTAAACACTGCAACAATGCCCTGAGTCCATCTGGTTCTGTGGGTCTTTCTATAACAGTTGAGGCATCTATAAAAACAAGGTCTTCCTTTGTGTATTTCTGAGAACTAAGAACATTTAACAAAGCCCATCACTGTCATAAAACCGCAACAATTTTGAAATTAGAATTCATTTGCATAAACAAAAAACCAGTGCAAAAGAACACTGAGGTTTCCAAATAACTATCCTTAGAGTAGTTTATCTTTTATAAAAGTGATCAGAAGTAATCGAGTTCTGTGGTTTTCCTCAAGTTATTAGATACAACTGAGTTATAAACCTAGTCTATGACAAGGGAATTTTATCTCTCACTAAAATACTGGCAAAATAATAGAGCTAAAGTAGGATTTAAAATGGAAATTATTCATCTTAAGGCTACAAGACTGGTTCCTCAGGAAATGATGAACAAGATACCCTGTGACTTAAGGAATAGATTTAAGAATATGTCATTGTTCCCAACTTTGGATGAACATACTATTCAGCACCACTTTTCTATTTATAAACTTGAATATATGCCTTAGATTCATTTCACTCATCTATTCAACATTAATTGAAAATCTTGTAGCTTCTACACGATGTGGCTGGGGATGTAAAGGTACAAAGGTACAAAGGTACTCTCAGGGGAGTTATAGGACATCTGTAAAGATGTCCTTTAAAAAGATTGTTAGAAGAAGCGGAGCAACTGCTATGGCGAGTATAAAGGATGCTAGAGAAAGCAGATTCTAACTCTGCAAGGATTGTGGAAAGCTTCCTAGGCCTTCAAGAGGCCTTAAAGATGTCTGGTGAAAGAGAGGAGGGTGCACTATTCAAATAAGGAATTCTACCTTCTCTAACACATACTTTCAAATTTTAGGGCTTAGCACAATAAAGGCTTATTTCTTGCCCACCTCGCTTCCACGTTCCACTTCACCCACAGCTCAGCTGTAATCTGTGTTTAAGCCTCTGGCCACTTTCTTCTCCTTGGAGTCCCCTGCCTGCTCCCCTGGATCCCGACAAGTGGTTTTAGAGCCTTGTCCTGGCAGCGGCATCCCTCACTTCTGTTAGAATCACATGGCCCCAAACTTCCTACTGTGGCCCATGTAGAAACAAAAAGCTAGGGATTGTATCAATAGTTTGGTAGGGGGTCCCGGGAAGGAAGGGTTTCTAGTTACTGAAACACACTGGTAGTGCTTCCAGAATGGATGTGGGGAATCCAAAGAGAGGAAACAGGATTGACAAAAGCACAGAGGAGGAGAGCATTGCCTGATCAAGGAGGAGAGGTGAAGTGGAGGCAGATGGAACCAGGACTTGAAGAATGACATTGATGTTGGCTTTGTAAATGAGCTTCGATTTTATTATGCAGGCATTGAGGGTTCAATAAAAAACGTTAACAGAGGAATAATGGGATCATATTTTCATTTATAGCAGGACAATCTGATGACAACACGGAAAGCAGATTGGAAAATAATAAAATGGAGTGGCATGGGACAGACATTATAGAGAGACATAATTAAGGACTAATGTAATTCTTGTCCTGTTGGGTCTCACTATATATTTGAAGACTTGAATTTGAGCAGAACCGTGAATTTTCAAAGTACTGTCCCACTGATCACTTTTTATCTTCATGGTAAGAGTGTGAGATAAAAAGAATGGACGGTCCTCTTTTACAGAGGAATAAACTCAACTTCAGTGATAACTAATAACATTTATTAACATTTTACTAACATTTTGCCTTAGACAACTAACCTAAGAGGGGACAGAACAGAGATTAACCCAAGCCTTCTTTCTTGCAGTCATCACCTTAAAACAATTCTTGGGACAATAACTCCTCCGGAATCGGCAAGCCATTTCACACATGCCACGCAGTCACGTTGGGTCTTTAGACCTTTGATGCCCAGGAGAGAAATTCCAGGAGTCCATCTAAGGATCCATAAAGTAAATTATTTCTCAGATGGTCAAAACTTTTCTAGAACTTTTTGGTGGCATTTTCCTGACACATCCTCAATTTTGTAATTGTCCATTAGTTGTAATCAGTGATCTAACAATGAATTGGCCACAGATAAATGAATTGGCCATCAATAAAATGAGAACACGCGTAAAAGCTATAGTCACATGTATATTAATAAATTTCGGGTTTTATTGGCCTGAAAAGTGGAAAAGGAAGTGGATTTAATCAGATTAGAATGAAACAAAAATGCAGCTCTGAGTCCAATTAGGCAGAGAAGCCTGATTGGTCCTTGTTTTCTGCATTCCTCAGAGCACCTTGCAGGAGACTGTGATAGTTCCTCACGCTTCTTTATAAAGCCTCCCTAAAAACTTGGGGGCCAGCGAAGAAGAAGTTCTTTGGAGTATACAGGGTACAACCATTGGAAATTTTTCCAAGAACTAGTTTTTTCTGGGACCAAACACAAACATAATGGTTAACGTGGGAATCACTGGAGCCACTTCCTTTAATTAGAAGAACAAGAGAAGAAGCCCACTCCACCACTACTATTTATGACTGCATTAGAGAAAATAATTCATGCAATTTGAAAAGAAAAATAATGAAAGGTACATAAAAAGTCATTACAGCTATCGCCATCTGGAGAGGGCATAATTAAACTAAAACACAACACAGGAGAACAAACTGGGAAACTTCAGTAAGATAGCAGAGTATAAAATTAACACCCAGCAATCCATAGCCTTCACATTTATAAACTGTGCCAGCAAGAATATAAAACAAGATCTCATTTATGACAGCAACAAAATTATTATTTTTTTTAAGAGAAGCATCCTTGTAGCACGGTCTCTCTCTGTATTCTAAGATAAGGAAACCGGGATGCTTAAATGCAACATTATTGAATGGCATTCTTCTAGGAGAACTTGCTAAGTTCTTGGCCGATGTACGGTGATCTAGTTCATTCATATATTGACCTTCCCCTGTGCTGTCTTGTGGACGGCCCTTTAAAAGTTGCCTCATTTGCTTCAAACTGAATCTCCCCTGTCTGAATCAGGAGGAAGACAGCAATTTTAAGAAAATGTAAAACTCTTTCATGTCTAAATTCAAGCCCATATAAATTTCTTAAAACACTTTTATTAGAGAAATTCATTTGGCTGAAAGAGAAAAGATGAGACGAGATAAAATGTTGCGTTGGTATAAATAAATTGAAGCTATTATATTTTCTATTTCCTTAGCATCATCCTAGCATTAATAGATCCCTGACCTCGAAAACTGGGGGTCTCGTTACCTTCTTATGCTCATGACTATTGCTAACGCTTCCCCGTCTATCATATTTATTTGAGAAGGAAACTTGAAAAAGCTTTCTCATCAGGCTTCACAGCAATATTTTTGTATATATTGATTTGATTCATTTGTTCCATGTCCTTTGTTGCTGTGGGATTTGTATTTTTGGTTTAAAGTGGAAAATCATTGTGCATTGCAGAGCTACTTGTCCTCAGTACCAACACTTACCACCTGTGGTCTTAGCATTGTTTTCTTTTCTTAATTTTCAGTGTGCACTATCTACATTTTCTGGAGCCAGGTATTTATGGAGTCTCTCATTGGCATGCCTACCTTAAAATTTACGTTGTATCTTACCTGTTGAGTACTGCACCATATTTTAAAATTTATTTTGCTGTTGTCTAACCATAAATGTAATAAACAAAAAATGGAGATTTAAATTCCCTTTATAGAAAATTTAAGTTATGTACATTTTTATCTGGTATGAATAATGACAGCATAAATATACGGTGTGCAAAATTGCTTCTTCCCCTTTTAAAAAATACTTGTTCCACATAGTTTCCCAGTAGTTGACTTGAGGAATGTGTGGAAAGTAAGACAGTGAAACCAAGAAGAGTTCAGACAATTCTTGCAAGAAGCATGGTTATGAAGCAGTAAGAAAGAAGTGGGTGGTATTAGGAGTGGAACCTGGGGTTGAGTTGGATATTTAATAGTATGTGTGTGTTGTGTGTATTTCTGTGTGTGATTATTTGATGCTATTGAAAAGAGGCTACTAGAATTGAAATCCCAGTATCTGTGGAGGAGGGGAGGCAATGTGAGGTCCTTGAAAATGTAGACCTTGTTGGGATCTGAAACTCTAGAAGAAGAATAAAAGGAGATGGAGGAGGTGCCCTGGCTTATTCCAAAAGTGGGAGAGGAAATGCAGGGCATGCCTCCCAAGCATTTTTATATTTGTTCTCAGGAGGTTAAATCAGAGCCCCAACCAAAAGCCATTCTCAATTAGAACTTATATGGTCATTGAACTGGAGTTTTATCTTCTCTGTGGATTGGAGCTGAGGTCATCAGCTGAGACTCTGACTGTACAGAGAGATGCGAGATCTGAGGAGTTATGAGACTATAAAAAACATTTATTGAGGAAAAAGGGAGAAGATGTTGGCTAAGGAATCTCTTCAGGCTTCTCCGGACAAGGTCAGCAGCATTCCTTCGCATTTGAGATCAAGTTTCAGAGTAGCACAGTAGATAGAAATGTATGATTTTTCTCCCGTACATCTCTGTGGCCTAGAAGTAGTCATGGATCCTACAGAGAAAGGGCATTAGGGCACGGTGGTGTTGTTCCAGAAGAGGAAAAACAAAGCAAAAGAGCAATGAAGCAAGTAGGTTTAGATCATTTCCAAAGGGGTAGACCATGAATGCTGGAAGTAACTGAAGAGAGGAGATGTTTTTAAATAGAAAAAAGATTAGAAATGGAGTAAAGGACTAAGGAATTTAAACAACATTTGCATTGCTGGCCTGAAAGAATCTTATCCTCATCTGTTTCTTTATCTCATGGAAGGCCTCCCTACGACATTTTTCTCCCGTCTCCCATAATATCCTAATCCCTCTTCAAACGCTATTATGTTGTTACTGATTTTGCACAGTCCCCTTCTGCTTCTCATCTTGGGTGCAGTGCTGTCCTGTGTTGAGGACCACGTGTCAGCTGCCACCTTACAGAGTGGATGCTAATCATTCTTCTATTCCCTGTAAACCACATGTTCGAGAAGATGACATGTGAGGGCTTATTCTTTTGCAGTAACAACGACAAAGGCCCAGGTCCTTGCTTTACTTATTATTTCCCATAAACAGAGGCACTAGTTAAAGAAGAAGAAGAATGTTGGTGCAATTAAAAAGCCATACTATAAATCAGCTGACCTGTGTCTATGAACTCCCCATCCCATGGGAATCGAGTCATCTTGGTAGCTATTAAACCGTGAATGTGAAGCTAGTCGATGACCTCATCCTCCACAATGTTACCGTATATGCCCTCACTTCTTGTTCCTTGAAAGTGGTTTTTGAACAAGCTTTGAACCCTGCAGTGTGAGGATGGCTTCAATATCAGTAACTCACAGGGGTGTTTTCATGCATTATTGATTTTCTATTGTCAGTCACTACTTCATTACGTTTAGGGAGTGTATTATTTATAATCACAACTAAGCAACTCAACAAGGGTGCCACAAATCAAACTAGAACTTCTCCAACTAGCTGTCATGTTTCTTTATGACCAGTCTGGGGGTTTACATGATCATAGTGCGTTCCTAACTCCATTTCAAAGCATGCCACAGATAAACTACCGTAGCGTCAGATACTAAGTACTTGACTTTGAATATAAGCCTCAAGGCTGTGCAATAATGCATTATGAAACTGCAGGTGCCAAAATTCAGTTCTCTAAGAAATGAGTCCAAAAACACTTCAGATTGTTTCAGGCTACGTATCCTGGAAGGGAGCTTGCAGTTTGTCCTGTTGGGAAGAAAGCCTTGGGACTGCACTAAAGTACTCCATAAGGGCTCAGAAAAGTTAAAGTACCCGGAGAACCCAAGACTCATGGGGACACCACGACAGCCTTGTGATTTCTGAAGGATTAATATGCAAACTACGGCTTAGACTTATTTTCTTGTATTCCAGACAGGAGCAGCAAAATCATTAGATGAGTTCTCAGAACATGACTTTTTAAAAATCACCACAAGGAGAGGAATTTCTAGTTAATAGAGATAGTAAATAGTGGGAGGGTTTTCTTATAAGCTACTGAGTTCCCCAATACTTAATATTTTTAGGACAGTGAAAATTCACCTTTTGATACCTGTGAATTAAGCAAAGTGAAAGTTCTAACTTTTGTAGTTGTTCTGTTGTTTCCATGATTCTTTTTTTTTGAATTTTATTGTATTTTATTTTTTTATACAGCAGGTTCATATTCATTATCTATTTTATACGTATTAGTGTATGTATGTCAATCCCCAAAAGGAATGGGTGTGAGAATGTGTAGGAGATCATGGGTAAGGATGGCACTTGTGATTACAAAAGTGTGTCTACATAGCAAACAAGACTTTTAAGACACTTTATTCTGTGTGGAAGATACAGCTTAAGTAAGCAAACAGAAGAAGACTTCTGTATCAGTCTCAATTCAAGCAGAGAAACAGAACCAGTTCATATATATATATATATATATAGAGTACATATGCATGCGTGCATATATGGACATGTATGTATATATGTGTGTGTACACACCCACAAACAGAAAGAGAGGATTGATACAGAAATAGAGACAGAGGTAGAGATTTGTTAAAAAGGATTTGGACTTAACACAACTGTGGAACTGGGAGATAGCCCTTTAAGGCTGTATCTCTGCATATGATGCTAGAGCTTGAAGCCTATAGGTCAAGTAGTCAGGAAGGAAAGACAGAGGTAAAGTAGGGCAGGATGGGATCTACAAGCGTGAGCTGGAGCCATGGGGATGGACTGAGACCTGTATCGGTTATTTTTGCCTCTGATATGGGCGATGCGGGTACCTTGCAGAATCTGGTGCCCTCACCACAAACCTAAACATCCACACTCATGGTCCAAGAGTCGGAGAAGGTGAAGAAGAAAGAAGTTAGAGTGTCACTACTTTGTACCAATGAAGTCAGTAACAGATCAGCAACAAAGCACGTGGGCTTAAGAGAGAGTTGTAGCTTCCTTTCCGTCCTCCAGATCTCTCAAGAACTTCCCTGTGGTCCATTTTAAGAGAAAACATACAAGACACAAGATGCTGAGAATGTAGTTCAGTTTTGCCAAATTGACACATCACAAAGCCACCGAGAAAGCATATTCCAGCCCAAATAACAAGAATAGTGATGTAAAGAATATTTAAAATGATAACAGTTATGCCCTCATTGTTAGAATTTGGATGGGACTCGGTCATAACATTCAGCAGGAGTGAAAAGATCCCAGCTTCAAACATATAAACAAACTCAAAACTAGACCTAACCAGACGGTTTTATTTGTCCTCTCTTTCCTTGGACTAAAAAGTGGGTGCCTGACCACGTGCCCTACGTGCCGGGGTTAGCTGGTGGAATCAACCTCATTCAGACATTTAGTCACAGAGGAGTTATTCTCCCCCTTGCCAGACAGACCTGCTGTTCAAAACCTTGTGTCTTCTTGGCTTTCTGAGCCCCTGGCTTCTCAAGTTTGGGGAAAATCTGCCCGAATTCCCCAGTTCCTTTTGGTCCCTCATGTCCGCATCCTCACCCTGCTCTTACTTCATCTCCATCTCTCCATTTCATGGTCACTTAGCTCTGGTGCAATTTGAAATCTAGGGAGGGATGCTTCCCTCCCTAGACTAAATCTTATAGAGCCTTCATTAATTCTATTATACTCCTGACCCCTTAGAGGAGAAAGATAAAACATTTGCCATTCGTCTGTATATTTCAGTGTTTCCTCAGATGTGGCAAAGTGTCCCCCATTTAATTCTCTTCTATGCTTTTCACTGTGGCAATTTCACAGTTCCCTTTTTATCCATTTATTTATTTGACAAATGCACTGAGCGTGTACCAGGCTTTAAGCAGTGAGGGTACTAAGATGAGCTGTCATTAAGGAATGCACTTGACAGGGGCGAATAAGTAAATAAATTATTATAATAAGGGTTATTATAAACTTAGATACGAGACAGGCTGGGACCTGGGACCCTTTGCTGCAGTGCTGCGATGCCTGCACCTGGACAAACCTCTCCTTGAGCCACAAAATACAAAGAAACCATAAGGGACTAAAAATAACTGCGTGCATGCACAGTTGGGGCAAATTCTGGACAAAAAGATACAAAAGGCCAAAAAGCTCAGCTGCCACTTCTGAAGAGCTGGGAGCAAAAGCAGGGCGTTGGGAGCAAAGGTGGGGTACTGCACATGCCCCCTGCACTCAACACCGCGAAAGGGGCAGGCAAAACACCTAAGACACCCTTCCGGCCCGACCCCTGGACACACTCCTACCTTCACCCCCAAATAAAGAACCATCTCACGCCCCCTTGGGGAGCGAGTGAGCAAGGGAACCTGTTGTTTGTTCTCCCTCCTCCCCCCACTCCCAAATAAAGCCTTGCCTGAATTTCTTGTCTGGCTTCTAGTCAATTTCTGTTGACTGGGGAAGGCCAAGAACCCTGGTCGGTATCAGATACAGAACTACTGAAACAGAACTCAGAGATGAGATTCCTAAAACAAATAGTTGGGTGTGGTGTGGGTAAAGTTAAAAAACCACGGAAGGCTTTCCTGAAGATGTCATTAAACTGAGACTGGAATGGAGGGCAAGATACGCTTCTTGACAAGGGAAACAGCACATGGAAATCCATAAAAATATGAGAAAGAAGGGACATAAAAGAATATGAAGATGGGGCTTCCCTGGTGGCGCAGTGGTTGACAGTCCGCCTGCCGATGCAGGGGACACGGGTTCGTGCCCCGGTCCGGGAAGATCCCACTTGCTGCGGAGCGGCTGTGCCCGTGAGCCATGGCCGCTGAGCCTGCGTGTCCGGAGCCTGGGCTCCACAATGGGAGAGGCCACAACAGTGAAAGGCCCGCGTACCGCAAAAAAAAAAAAAAAAAAAAAAAGAATATGAAGATGAACATAAGAGCATAGTGAAAAAGCAAAAATAATGCTTATGGTCTTTGAGCACTTATCATTAACTAAGCATTGTCCTAAGTCCTTACGTGTATTAACTACTGCCAGCCAAAACCCTGTGGGTTGGTCTGTTATTCATTTTCCTCATCCTCATATCACAGATGATACCAAATTTACGCAAAAGCTTAAATGGCAACAGACCCAGGATAGAAATCCACACCCCTTGACTCTAGAACGTGTGTTCTTACCATTGTAGTCAACTTTCTGTGCCCCCCGGGTTCAGAGAAGAAGGCAAGTGAGGCTCAAAGGAGCTGCGAAATCAAACATCTTGGGTCTCGATCCTGGTAGCAACTAAGTCATTTTAAACTGTCGAAGAATCTGATCAGATTTTCATT
The DNA here is from genome assembly GCF_963924675.1 of Phocoena phocoena. Lineage (NCBI taxonomy): Eukaryota > Metazoa > Chordata > Mammalia > Artiodactyla > Phocoenidae > Phocoena > Phocoena phocoena. The sequence goes on from NC_089235.1 coordinate 76,047,965, forward strand.
TCTACATTTTCTCCCCAGGACAGTGGGTATCTGGAGTGGAAAGAAATTAAAAACAAGGACCTCAGACAAAAGGGTCTTAATGTAAGCAAACAGCAATGTTGGGGTGAGAATAACAACAGAAGAAAAGATGAAGGAGAAAGAATACACGGTAGGTGCAGATTAAGATAGGGAAGATAATGCTGGTTTGTGACTTTACGGACTGCTCTGTAAGACGGCGAAGAGAAGACACGGAGGTCTTGGGGGAAGACCACTCGTTCTGTGGTGGAGGCGCTGACCTCGGGTTTCCTGTAGTCCAGGCGAAGCTACAGGGAGATGTCCGAGATACAGTGAGAAGGGAGGCATTGCAAAATCAGGAGAGTGGCTTGACTGAAGGACATGGTTGCAGATTCATCAAAGATTGCAGAGGCGATGCAGCGCCTAAGGACCACTTATTGTTGCCTTTTTTTCCCTCCGTAACCCTGGCTTTTATGCTGCACTTGGAAAATCCTGCCTGATTCTACATAAGCTAGTTTCTGCCCCGCCTAATCCCACTTCACACAGAGCACTTCCCGTGACTACAAACATTACGCTGTCAGGTTAGCAAACAAGTGAATCCCATATAGGAAACCAGCCTGTCATTTGTTCTCTTGAGAAATCCAGCGAGAACAGAGAAGCACTCGGCTAATAAAGTTATACAAAAATACCAAACATAATTATTCATTACTCTCATCTTACGTAATTCCATCTGATGCCCCAATTCCCCGTCTCTTACGCTCTGAAGACTGCTGAAATCGCTATTCATGCGGTTATTAAAACGTTTCTTTTCACTGACTACAACTAGTTTGTTCTGCACTTCCCAGTTTTGTTTTGTTTTGTTTTGTTTCCATCTGTGGTGACATGGCTTAATGAGGAAAATCCATTCTTCTTTCTAGATTTTGATGTAAACTTTTTGTGTTCTGTGCCAACTCTGAGGTGCCCGAGGAGTAGATGGTGCTACTTCATTGCTCCTCTAAATCGTATTTATGCAAAAATAAAATACAATAATAAAACATTATTGATGGTACTACATCAAAATCCTGGGAAGTTGTTTTAAAAAAAAAATGTGTATGCCTGGTCTTGCAGCCATGCCCTTTAAAAAGCTCCTCAGGTGAACTGATTATAAGAAGTCTGGGAAGCCATAATTTTAAGACTATTTTGCCTCGCTTCATGAAAAGACTCACATTTCAAAAATGTAGCAAAACCGAGGTCAGCTTCCTGTCTCTTCCGTAAACCCTGGTTGTGCTTGCACTTTCTCACTTATCACCAAGACCACTCTCTCCATTCCTTTACCTCCTTCAGTTTCTCCTTTAGATGTAGGTTTTCTTCATGGTTCTCACCCTTGTCTGATTTTCTTTTCTTTGGAATGTCTACTTTTTGTTGAGGAGATGTATATCCTATTGCGATTTCACCTACCACCTCTTGGCTGATGGTTTGGGAGCTAAATAAACCAAGGTAGTCAAACAATTATGGTGAAGAGTGCTGAACACTCGTGTAAAGGGGCCAGAGGTCTTTACCCAGCGGATTCTTCAAACTCTCCTTATTCTAAATGCTTCTACCTTTGTAGTTCCCTCTGGAAATGGAAAATTCTCTTTCAAAATCCTGCGTTTCTTTTTCCCACAACACTTGGCAATCCACACATGTCAGTTTGTTTCTAGAGACCAAATCACGGGGTAGAATGATCTTTCAAGAATTCACATAAGGTTAGATTTTGTAAAATGAGATGAGAAAGGCAAACACAATTGTAAGGCATTCATTTTGTGACAAGAGGTTTGAATTCCTAGATAAGTTTTGAGACTTTCAGGGTCAGGTGTGAAAGTTGATTACCACAAGATTCTAACATTTCCAGAAAAGAAGATGAGATTGTTGAAGAAAATCTCAGCGACGGTGCATCCATATTGCGGTGAGATCTCCTGATCATATCTATATATGGCCTTCCTAAAGTACAGAGCTGAAAATGTCATTCCAATAAAATTTAAGCACCACAGGACAGGGTTTTTCATGTATCCCATGCACTAATATAAATGCCTAGCATATAGCAGACCCTCAACTACATTTGTTGAATAAGTAAGTAAAAAACCCCTAGAAATGCAAAATGCTCCCTCATCAGCCTCCAGCTAATGGGACGGTCTTATCTCAGTATACATCTTTCCAAATTCCACACATATATCCAAAACCACTCACATTTCTCCGAAGTTGCTTCTTTAATGAAAATTACATCTGGCACTTCTTTGTTGTAAATATATTGTGTTTAATACACTTTTTATTTTAAAAAATAGGGCTACCCTGGTGGCGCAGTGGTTGAGAGTCCGCCTGCCGATGCAGGGGACGCGGGTTCGTGCCCCGGTCTGGGAAGATCCCACATGCCGCAGAGCGGCTGGGCCCGTGAGCCATGGCCGCTGAGCCTGTGCGTCCGGAGCCTGTGCTCCGCAAGAGGAGAGGCCACAACAGTGAGAGGCCCACGTACTGCCAAAAAAAAAAATGAAAAAAATGAGCTACATACACTGATTTTGGAATATAACAGTGAAGAAAATAACACCCTTGCCTTTGAGGTGTTTATAGTCTAGAAAAGAATAGAGACATATAAATCAGAAAAGACTATAAAGGAAAAGAACACACACAACATGACAGATGACCATAGAGGGAGAGAAAATAAAACACGGTTGAATGTCTAGGAAAGGCTTCTTTGAAGAAGTGACGTTTTAGCTGAAACCTGAAGTATGTGCAGACTCCTTTTATACGTAAACCCAGAGGCAGGGCCCACTACATACTTTGTAGGGTCCTGTGCATAATGCAAAGGAAGGTCCCCTTGTTCAAAGAGCCGTCTGTCACTTGTCACAGTGTTTTCATGTGCTATCTGATGGCATTCTATCTAGAGAAAAACTAAAATTCCGAATTATTGGCATGAATTTATCCATTCACCTTTATATTATACAATACCGGGTTTTGTTGCAGATATAAATGCATTAAACTGATACGTAAAATCACTAAAATGAATTGCGTGGTTTGTACACGCACAGGTATCTCATTTTTACCAGAACCGTGGAAATGCTGCAGAAAACTAACTCGTGGTTTTTATTTTACTTTGTGAAGCGTAAACGTTCTACCAACAAGCTCTACCTTCGTTTTACTGATGAACAAGGAAGGACTTAAAGGAACAGGAATCGCAGGTGACCTTATCTTTCCCTTTCTTTCTACGTCATCATTTTCAGCCTTTCCTGGCAGCCAGCATCCCCCTCCCTCCCTTAGTTGCAAGTATGCTCACCTTGTACACTTTTTGAGCCTTGCTGAATTCTCACACATCCTGTCTACCAGTCTTCTGTGTCCCCGAGGCGTCAAGAATGCTATATGCAGATGAGCCAGCAAGAAACGGTGGGCATGCACAGCACATGTATACTCCATTAACCCTTCCAACCTCACTTCCAAAATACAAGTTCAAAGATAAAAGCATTCCGGATTTCTAGATGGTGACAGCAGAGCATTTAAGCAACTTTGCCTTTCTTCTGAGTGAGGCCCTACCTCTACTGTACAGATTGGACATGCATGAAGCCAGCCCTGCCAAGAGACAAGAGAGAGCTGACTGAGCACATAAGGGAGCTTTTCTTCATTTAGGCTGGTTGGAGCATGTAGTGTAATGAGAGCACTATGAAACAGAAGATGAAGAACATTTAGTACATGTCAACGACTTGGTGGCTTCTGCTATGTGAAAGCGGACACCCTTCAACCCTACACGTGCTTACGGTGTTAGCAGCATTAGAAAGCTGTGATGGTTTGCTGCTGGAAAGGTTTGGTCTAGCTTCTCCAGGGCCATGCTCCCCTGGTTTCTGCCCTTACCTCCTGGCAGGGTTTTCTGGGCCCATCTTCTTCCTCTCTGTTCCTAGATATCCCCAGGCTCTGTCCTAGGCCGTCTTACGTTCTCCCCAGGCAATCTCATGCACTCGCAAGATTTCTGTTGTGATCAAAACACGTTATCTAGCCCAGACTTCACATTGAAGGGCCAGGACGATTTATCAGACATCCTCCAAGACATTGCCTACAAGGACACCAAATTGTTCATCTCTGCCTGACCATTCCTTTGTAAGAGTGCCCTTTCCCAGCATCCCATTCTTCACTGTACGAACATGAGAATCATTTAAATTCTACTCTACCGAATTGCTAATCCTTTACAATAGTCTTTAAAAGTCTACCTACGGCCATCCCCATTTCTACCGCCCCAGTTCAAGCCTAAGTCATACAGGCTCTTATTTCTATCTGTGAACCCTCTTTTTTCCTTCAATTCATGCTTCACACAGAGGTCAGAGGGTCCTTAGAGCAAAATCTGAGTGTCATTCACCTGCTAAAACTTCTTCAATGCCTTGCAAACTTCTAAGAGGAAATGCAACCTTTGTAAGATGATTAAAAGACCAGCAGTTTCCAGACTCGGACAACATTTTTCGTCTCACCTTTTCTGACCCAGATGGGTTGGAATCTAGACTCTCTTGCTGTGTGATCTCAGAAAGTCACTTCACCATTTGCGCTTTAGTTCACTTGTCTGTAAAATGCAGGTAACAACGTATTCTTCGTAGGGTTGTTGGAAGGACAATAACAAGGTAATATATATCAGGGTCTTAAATATTAAGTATTACCTCATTATAAGACATTGTCAGCTATCTCTGGGGTAACAAACAAACACAAAATCTCCACGGCAAACAATAGGCATTTATTTCTTGCTCACTGTTATGAAAGTTGGCAGGTGGCTTGATTTGATTAGGTCACCTGGGCTTGGATCCAGACTGCAGGCCCACCCAAGGGCTCACTCTGGGACCCAGGCTGAAGCTGAAACGGTTATCTGAGCATGTTCTCATGGCAAAGGTGAGAAGCATCCAGAGAGATGAGTGGAAATATAAAATGCCTCTCAGTACTTGGCTCAAGACTGGCATTGAGTCAGTCCATTGACCGACGCAAGTGCAAGGCCATGGCGCGCAAGGTATAGCCTCTTGGGGGGCTATGGAGAATGACGGAATTAATATTTCCTGCATGTTAATCCCATCTGTCACTGTCTTTGTCACATGTCCTTAGTTCCCAGGCCTTGCGCTCCAGCCATGTTCCAATTACCTAATTTATGTCATTTATTAAAATGCCTGTGCTTTACTTTGCATGTGAAGCTTCCTACACGCTGCCTGGAGTACTCTCTCCACCCGTCCAATTCAGCAGGCTTCTTGTTTCTCTTTCACACTAAAGTTCTGCCTTGTTCCCTTGTCAGGATCAGTTTGCCCTGCTCTCAGTGTGCTGAGTATTTCTTCTATTATATCAAGCATCTTGCTCATGGAATTGGATACATGATACGTCTCTACAAATAACATGGGTCTAGAACAGTGTCTACCTAGCATAGAGTAGGTTCTCAAGAGATATTGCTAGAATGAATGATTCATGTTTGTCAATATTTATTCAGGACACTTATAGCCAGCGAGTAACAGAGACGTGATGCAACGTGAGGCCAGGCCCCCTGAGATAGTGGCTGAGTGATTGTTGAACCACCCCAGTTCAGGGAATAAATTACTAGCAGAAAATGTAGGATATTTTAGAGCCTCAGCCCAGTGGTTGATATTTAAGACAAGTCTCCAGTAGTATCAGATGTATTTCTAGGTTTCATTTCTAAAGTTGATGCAAACCGAGAAGGGATATAGCCTACATGGAGCTCTACAAAGTGTTGTCAGACATTGGGAGTCAGGGCAGGTCAAGATAGACTTTTATCATGGTGAGCAGTGTGGCTGAGTTTAAGTTAAAATCGTAGCCAAAAAAGTTTCAATAAATTCAAGCCCCAAACTGGTGGTGGTAAGATGACAATAGGAGAACAAGAAACACGATTAAGGGGAAGGAAATTCACAAGCAAGGATGCCAATGCAATGATGAGTGCATGAGTGAAGATTAGGTGCTGAACACGGAGAGAATTCTGGGGGCCAGGTCCTTCCCTCCCACCAGGATGTAATATTCCTGAATGACTTTGGGCCAGGAGACGTCCTGAACGCTTACAGGAATGAGTACATGCAGGAAAGAATAGGAGTAGCACCTTCATTATACTGCTGTCATTTGTGGTGTGTTGATGATGTACCAGGCAATGACCTAAGGACTTTGTATATATTATGCTACATTAACCTCATAACAGTTCCCATCAAGTGCATGGTCTTTCTACTCACCATTTAACCATTGAGGTGCCCAAGTCTCAGAGGATTTCAGAAATGTTGTCATGGTTATCGTCCTAGTAGTGATACAGGGGTGTAGACAAGGACGCGTGTCCTGATTGTACCAGCTAGACCATATGTATTCCAACAATGCCTTCACTTGGCAGGGTCTGGACAGGAACCCAGGTCTTGTTGGGCATATGTCTGTCCAGGGCCCATCCATCCACAGGCTTACCAGTAGGGTGATTACACTAATTCTAGACTCAATCCCAGTGAGTCTGATATCTACTCCTATACTTCCTACCCTGTCTAACTGCGTGCCCTGAACAAACCGCCCGAAAATACTTGCAGATCATAGTTACTAAAGACACTGAGGAAAGTAATTTCCAGCTTCTGATATAGGACTTCCCTGTTAGCTAAGTGATATGTTCAACCCCGTGAGTGGTAATCAAGCTATGGTGGAATCTGAAAGAGACACATCTTCGCTTTCATAATAGCGTGAGTTTGTTGCTACGCCTCCGAAAAGAAACCCCCTTACAGTTCATGTGTGTCTTTTCAACTCACCTGAGTATAGAGTCTCAGATTCCAGCTAATGACCTGGTAGTTTACTTCTAATGTGATCTTTCAGGGTAATTAGTCTCTGTATTTATGACACGACTGTCCTATTAAGAAATGTTGATTTCATTGGGTTTTAAAACTGTAAAAGGTTAAAGATGTAAACTGTAAATCATCTATCAAAGGTAATTAGCTGAGTGTTGGTACAATTAAGGACGGTACCTTGGGTCTGAGTATATTAGAATCTTTTATTTATTTTTTTCCCCTTCAGACATCTCTGCTTTACTAAAATAATAATAATATAATTGAAAGATCAACATATAATTATAAAAGACCTGATCTGATATTAAAAGACTATTATCTGATATTAACTACTACAAGGGTCCCAAACAATTTACTGTTGATGTGGGAAATTCAATCTTTTTGTTAATGATTGACAGTCTGATCCTGGAGAGTGTAATATCTATGGCTTCTATTACAAATTGGACCACCTCAATTCTTCAACGGACAGCAGACAAGAAAGCAAGGTCTCTATAGTTTCATGGAGCAGCAGAGAATACAAATTTTCTTTCTTTCATATATCTCTCGATCAGGAAGGAAGTAGGCCCTTAATCCTCATTCTGCCATCACTGTGTACTGTGTCATTGAAGGGTTTTATTTATCTCTGGGGTGTATCCCAGTCTCTGGAGTACATGGGCATGAAAAGGTCTTTTTTCAATCTCCAAGTTTGGATAGTCTTGAGAAATTAGCCCAAATTTGTCCTTTTTATTTTTCTTGACACCTTCCATAATAAGGCAAATTACACATGAGCCCTGCTTTCTCTCAGAGCCTTTTGTATTAGCCATTGATGTATCAGTCAGGGTTCAATCAGAAAAGTAAAACCAGTAGGATGTATAAAAGGTGATTTGTTAGAAGGAATTGGCTTGCATGATTATGTAGCTAGTCAGGCAGGTTCTACAAGGCTGTGTCTCCAAGTCTGAGGTTGGAGTTTGGAGTCTGTGGGGCAGGAAGGTAGGGGGGATACCGGGAGCAGGCTGGAACCTCACAAGCATGAGTTAGAATCCCACGAGAGTGTGCTGAAACCCACGTCTGCTCTTGTTTCTAACCCTGGTGATGTGGGTAACCTACAAAAGCCAGGGCCCCTTGTCACAGAGCTAAACATGAACATCTGATGCAGGAGCCTTAAAAATTGAAGGAGAATCCAGGGACTGTAAAGCAATTCCCGGCCCAGAAGCTGCTTCATTCTAATGACGTGAGTCCATAGATTGGTAAAAATGTATGTCAGTTATAAAACTGCTAATGCCTTTCTTCTGCCCTCCAGACCTTGTAAGAATCTCCCTGTGGCCCATCCTAATAGGAAACACACAGGGAAGAGAATTCTGTAAAATGTAGCTCAATCTAGCCAGGTTAACACAATAAAAAGACATCTTACTGTAAAGAAAAAGTCCAAAAAATAGAGGCTTAAAATTATGAAATGATAATAGTAATTAAAACTATTATATGACTTGTGATTCTATGAGGCTGGTGGGCAGGTCTTCCAGTTTGGGATTGCTTGGCTGGGGCTTGATCATCTAGGATGTTCTTACTTCCATGGCCCGGATCTAAGCTGTGTGGCTGCACACCTGTCTCCAGTCCCTCATCCTCTGAAAGGCCAGACGTAAGGTAGATAGCTAGTGGGAAGCAGCCGCATAGCACAGGGAGATCAGCTCGGTGCTTTGTGACCGCCTGGAGGGGTGGGATAGGGAGGGTGGGAGGGAGGGAGATGCAAGAGGGAAGAGATATGGGAACATATGTATGTGTATAACTGATTCACTTTGTTATAGAGCAGACACTAACACACCATTGTAAAGCAATTATACTCCAATAAAGATGTGAAAAACAAAAATGATAATGAATAGGGTCAGGGTACCGAGCGGGGGACACATGTTAATGTGCAAGGCCTTTTCGGCTCCTCGTTGCCTTCATTTAATATTCAACCGACCAAACGAGTCACCTGTCTAAAGATTGTTTCAAGGGCTGGGAAAAGTACGCTCAGTCTTAATGGGAGGAACTGCAAAACATATGAGGCCAAGCTCCCCCTTCCACACATTGATGGTGGTGACAATTCTCTCCAAGTCCATGGCCTCAGAGCTGGTCCAGGTTCACAATCATATTATACATGGACAACTACACTCATCTCCTAACTACCTCCTCTTCTAAATTGTTTCTAAAACATGTGTTTGACAGCATCAAATTTGTGGTTCACAAAAATCAGTCTGGACACAAAATACAGCAGAGAGAACCAAGAGGCAGTGATGCTATTTCAGTGGCTTAGGATAAGGCTGGCTTTTATGGCCTGTTAATGAAATCTGGCCTGTTTTGTACAGCTTCTAGCTAATATGTGTGTGTGTGTGTGTTATATATATATATATAATATATATATATTATATATAATGGTTGTAATGGATTTTTTTAAAAGAAGCAAAAAACAGAGAAAAATATATGACAGAGACCTCATGTGACCCACAAAATATTTACTATCTTGCCCTTTACAGGTAGAGTGTGCTGGTCCCTAGCCTACAGCTACTCCTCTTCTGAACTGTAATCCAGATAATTTTTAAACTGCAAGCAGTCTTAAATAAATCGTTAGAATGATAGTTGATAGTGGTATCTGTGCAGTGGAACTGCAAGATAGAGAAAGTAAGTCGATTGATGCTATTGGAACCAGGGTTCTAATTCTAAGGAAAAAAAAAAAAAGATATACAAATGTGGGAGAGGAAAGTGCGAGGAAGAATGCAATAGTTTGGATTTGATTTGGAGCTACTAGGACAGTCCAGGAGCGATACATCTACCGCATAGCAGGTCTTGATTTCTAGATAATATTTTCCATGAAAAGGAATGTGGGCTCCATGAAGAAATAACCAATTTTCGGTCCCCGGCTGGAAAAACATAAGGTAAGCCTAGGACATCTTGTGCCAGAAAATACAGAAAGTATTGAAGACTGATGGGAACATGTCAAGTAGATAGAAACCAGTCTGAAGCCTAAACCCCAGACAAATATGGAACCATTTTAACAACAATAATTATTACTATTACTGATATAACATACTGAATTTAAATATCAAAAAGTCCACAGAAATACTCAAAACAGTGGGCTGAGGTTCTGGAAGGAGAAAGGAAAGGCGAATGAGAGCTTATCAATGGCTGAATAGGCGGAGAGCTGGAAAGTTATCTGTATTAGTCAGGGTTCTCCAAAGAAACAGAGCCGGTAGGATATACACTGATATATATATACATCTTATATATAGATATAGATATATAAGTTGAGATATAGGAATTGGCTCATATGGTTATGGCCAAGGAGTCTCCCAATCTGCCATTGGCCAAATGTGGAGAACAGCGAAGTCCATAGTGTTTCTCAGTCTGAGGCAATAGGCCTGAGAAGCAGGAGGGACACCTGAGTACCTCCCTGGGGCAAAAGAAACACAGGCTCTGATGTCCCAGGGCAGGGAAGATGGATGTCCCAACTCAAGAACAGAGAGAGATTTCATCCTCCCTCTGCCTTTTTATTCTATACAAGCCCTCAAATGATTGGATGATGTCCACCCACACCCGTGAGAGTAGATTTTCTTGACTCAGTCTGCGGATTCAAACGCTAATTTTTCTAGAATGTCTACATAGAAACATCCAGAAATAATGTTTGCCCAGCTTTCTGGGTTTCCCTTAGCCCAGTCAAATTAACCATACATCAATCAACCCGCTTTGATTATTGATCACCGCACTGTGATTATAGATGCTCTTCTATTTCAGACAATTGATTTACCTAAGTGATACAAGTAGCAGAAATGCATTGGATTTTGAATCATATGGTTGTGGTCCAACAGACCATTTTGCAAATGACTGGCCTTCTTATTTTATTTTGGATTGATAATTTCTCTGCGTTCATTTACTATATCCATATTCAATCAGTGGCAATACTTATTTCAGCATTGCCGACTTCTCTGAGTGAGATTATGGATATAGAAGTTTCACAGGATGCTAGACATATGTAAGGTATTCTTTATAAAGACCACAAACATTAGTTTAAGAAAGTATCAGTGAACCATTAGTCCATGAATAAAGCTTCACAATAACCTCAGAACCTAGAGGAGATTAGCACAGAGTAATAAGAAGTATGTTACACCTTTATTCATCCTCTTCCTCCCTCCCTCTCTTTCTCTTTGATTCTTCCTTCCCTTTTTCTTTATTGATGTTTATAGACATTCCTCAGCTGTGACACAACAAAAGGCACACCACTGGAAAATATTGATCTGAGAACATATGCAGGCAGCTCCTTTTCTTTTTCATTTATGGCAGCTCCTTCTTAGGCATTGTAAAATAGATTGCAGGGGAAGGTTCTGCTGATTTCAGGCTTTACACACAGGCAACGTGGCAGTCCCTTGCAGCCACCCAGAAGGCGTTGCTTGCCAGAGATGATAAATGAATCCATATCGAACCTTCCATGCTCCTTTCAAAGAGTCAAGCATTTCTATTTCTTTTTTCTTGAGCAACGTTTATTCCTGGTAAGGAAGTGCAGTGGTTGGAGATTTCTTGATTTAGCTTGTGCTTTCCCCTTGCAGTTCCTTTATTTCTGACACTTGTTTGTGGTGCAGAGATATCGTCACTTTGACAGCGATATTTGAAATTTTGAGAATCAACAATGTGCCAGCAGCTAGAGAACAAGCAATCAGGGAAAAAAAGGTGTCTTTTTTGTGCTTCAATATTTCAATAATAAGGGAGAGAATGAAAGAACTGAGTTCAATCTGTTCCCCTCCAGTGGTATGATATAAAATTGTATTTCAGGAGAATACATTACAACCATAAGCACTGAGTTGTTGAAAATTAATCTTTTTATTGCTGGGACTATTTGCAATGAACAACGAATCCTTAAACCCAGATATGCTGTTTGAAAATTTAGCCTAATTTTATAAAAAACTGATCTGTACAGGAGCTCTTATGAAAGATGAATCAAGGAAATAGACATGTCAACTTTGTAGACTTTGATTGGCTTAGAAAGTCAGAGAGTTCTCAGCCTCCGGTGCATTTTCCACACACCCTTTGGGTAAGGTCATCTTTTAAAAATTCATCTTTTATCATACTATTGCAATTCAAATCTTTCAGCTAGCCCCTCTTGTCTTCCCATCTGAAGCTAAAGTAATCTGTGGCTCAGCTTTACCTATGCAAATTGATCATTAGACAGGACTCTCCAACCACACCTTCAGCTCCCGTCAAACTAGTCTCTGTGCTCATACCGACATGCCAACTCTACTCCTCTTTGTAAAGTTCCTATATGTAAAGTTGGTTTTATCTATAGTAATAACTAACTTCTTACGTACCCATTAATATACCCTAAGGGTTGTAATTTTTATGACAACTCTACAAGATAGATGAGATTATTACCATCTTGTACAGATGAAAAAGCAAAGAGAAGGAGTTAATCTTGCTAATTCACAAAAGTCCCACATTGCTGAATATGGATTCAAACCCAGTCTGACTGTCCTATAGGAGCCTATCTTAATCATTGCAGTATTCCTTTAGAAAGGCAGTCTGTTGGAGGAAAAAAAAAAAAAAAAGAGTCCTAGATTTGGAATTCAAATGCTGGTTATGTCATTTAGGAGCTAGTAAGCTAGGACAATGAGTCTCTTTATACAACTAAGATTGTTGTCTGTGGAAGAAAATAACAATGTCATATCTACTTTAGGAAATGACGTGAGAATCAAATGAGACAATCTGTGAGAAAAACACACAGGAAGCAAATGTATAGGTAAATATAATAGACTTTTTCTTTCCCTCTTAAGTTTTCTAGGTTTAGGGGTGTTAAAAATTATAACGCTGTTGAAGGAGGTTGTAAATGCATATGGAGAAAATATTTAAGATGACTACATCACAAACAAGGGAGGATAAAGGAACATAAAGGAAAGGTTTCTATGTGTCATTGGAACTGATAAAATGTCAAAACCAATATGCTATGATAAGTTATGTATGTATGAGATAATACATAGAGCCGCCACTTAAAAAGTTATACAAAGGGTTACACTCAAAAACACTATACAGAAATCAAAATGAATTCCCCAAACCGTGCAAGTAACCCAAAGAATGACATAAAAATAAAAAACAGGGAAAACAAGTTGAAAAATTAATAATATGACAAACATAAACCAGAGAATTCTACCAAATGTTTAGCGAAGAATTAGCATCAATTCTACAAAAACTTTTCAAGAAAACAGAAAAGGAGAGAACACTGCTTAACTTATTTTATGAAGCTATATCACCCTGATAATCAAAACCAAATAAAGTACAAAAAGAATTACAGACCAATCTTGCTTATGAATATAGATGTAAAAATCCTTAATAAAGTATCAGTACATGGAATCACCTGGAACAAGAGTTATACAACATGAGCAGTAGAGTTAAGTCCATGATGCAAAACTAATTTGATACCTGAAAACCAATAAAAGCATCACATAATCATGTCAACTGGTGTAGAAAAAGCATCTGGCAAAACTCAGCACCCGTTCTCGGTAACTCTCAGAAAACTAGGAGTAATGGGATATTTCCTTAACTTGACCAAAAAAATCTACAAAAAGCCTCCAGATATCATGATATTTAAAAATGAAGTGAAAAAGTTAATGTTTCCCCCCTAAGATTATGATCAAGGCGAAGATGTTTGCTCTCCCCACTCTTATTCAACATAATACTAGAAGATCTAGTCAGTATGAGACAAGAAAGGGAAACCAAAGGCAAACAGATGATAAAGAAAACAATAACACTGTTCCTATTTGCAGATGGCATGATTATGTACATAGAAAATACCAAACAACACAGACAATAACGCCTAGAAGTAAAAAGTGAATTCAGTAAGATGACAGGATACAGAATTGACAGACAAAAATCAATGTATATGTGTATACTAGCAATGAACACCTGGCAACAAAATTAAAGATAGAATACCATTTAAAATCATTAAAAAAATAAAATACTTAGGCATAAACCTAATAATACACATTCAGGACTTGTATGGTAAAAACTACATTAAAGAAATCAATGAAGATATAAAGAAATGAAGAGAAATATAATGGTAATGAATTGGAAGACACCACACAGTAAATATTTCAATTTTCCTCAGATTGATAAATGGGGGCTTCCCTGGTGGCGCAGTGGTTGAGAGTCCGCCTGCCAATGCAGGGGACACGGGTTCGTGCCCCCGTCTGGGAAGATCCCACATGCCGCGGAGCGGCTGGGCCCGTGAGCCATGGCCGCTGAGCCTGCACGTCCGGAGCCTGTGTTCCGCAACGGGAGAGACCACAACAGTCAGAGGCCCGCGTAGCGCAAAAAAAAAAAAAAAAAATTTGATAAATGGGTTTAACACAATGCCTATTGAAACACAGTCAAGATTACCCATAGATATAGACTAGATTGTAAAATTTATATGGGGAGAAAAACTAGAATAGCTATAACAATTTTGAAAATGTAGAAAACGGTGGTGGAATTAAGACTTATTAAATAGCTAATACTCAAGGCAGTGTGGTATTGGCAGGTGGATAGACACATAGATCAATGGTACAGAAGAGAGAAACCAGAAAGAGACTCAGACATATATACAGTATATAACTGGTTTTTTCAAAAGGGTAAAAAGCAATTCATTAGGGAAGAACAGTCTATTTACCAAATGGTGCCGAAGGAATCAAAAAAAAAGTAGTGGCCTTGACCTAAACTTCACAACTTACATAAATATAACTCAACATGGATCACAGACTTCAGTGTAAAACTATAAAAGTTTACGAAGAAAACAATAGGAGAAAAATCTTAAAGATCTAGAACTAGGCAAAAGTTCCTAGACTTGGCAATTAAAACTATGACCCATAATATAAAATATTGATATATTAGACCTCATCAAAAGTAAAAACTCTTTCTCTACCAAAGACTGTTAGATAGATGAAACGATAAGTTATAGACTGGTAGAAAATATTTGCAAACTATGTATCCTGCTAGTATCTACCATAAATAAAGAACTCTGAAAACTCAAAAGTAAAGAACAAACAATCCAACTGAAAAATGGAAAAAAAAAAGTATAAAATGAGAAGTCACCAAAGAGAATTTACAGATGGCAAATGAGCCTATGAAAAGGTGTTCAACATCATTAGACATTAGAGAAATGCAAATTAAAAGCACAATGAGATAGTACTACAAACCTATCAGAATGACTAAAATAAAAATAGTGACAACACAAAATGATCACAGGATGTGGAGAAACTAGGCCACTAATACATCCTTGGTGGGCATGTACATAGTACAGATACTCTGGAAAACAGATTGCCAGTTTCTTGCAATAGATTCCTGTGCATTTATCATAGAAATGAAAACCTATGCTCACACAAAAATCTGTACATAAATCTTCACAGTAGATTTATTTGTAATAGCCCCAAACTTGACCCAACCCAGATGTCCTTCAGTGAGTGAACAGCTAATCAAGCTGTGGTCCATCCATAAAATGGGATCCTACTCAGTAATAAAAAGCAGCACACTGTTGATACATACAAACATCTGGCTGCATCTCCAGGCAAATCTGAGTCGGAAAAAGAAATCATCTGTTACGTCCAATTCCATTTATATAACATTGTTGAAATGATAAAGCTATAGAGATGGGGAAGAGACTAGTGTTTAGGAAGGGTTAAGGATAGTGCAGGGGTGTGATGGAAGGGTGTTTAGCTACAGAAGATCCACATGAGGAATCCTTATGATAATGGAAATATTCTGTATCTTGACTGTATCCATGTCAGTATCCTGGTTGCCACACTGTACTATAGTTTTGCAAGATGTTTCCACGGGTGAAACTGGGTAAAATGCACATAGAATCTCTCTGTATTACAGTTTACAACTGCATGCGGATTTATAAATGATCTCAAAAGTCTTTTTAAAGTTTAGTTTTAAAACGGCAAAAAAGTGATGCTCACAAAATTTGTCCTGTTACTTAAAACTTTCTACCAAGATAGGGAAATAGGGTAATTACTATAGGGGGATTTTGATAGAATCTTTTTGATTGAATGGCTTTGGAAATAACATCAAAAGAAAGGGATTAAAATTATATTTTTTCCACTTGCTAATTAGGTATGAACAAGTTCAGCCCTGTGACCCTCAACTTCTTCAACCACAAAAAAAGGAACAAAAAGCATGGCATTCAGTGTTATTATGGGGCTTCAAGTGGATAGTGAGAGGGTATAAGTAAGATCACCTGGGCAGATGAGTTTTCTGAAATACAGCATGCAGTTTATGCGATTAACATGTATTCACATAAAATATGTATTTTAAAAATGGAAATGTTAATCATATGAATCATGCATGTGTATTGTGTTTCAGGCACTAATCTACACATTTTCATACACACTGTCAGTTAATCTTCTAACTACCTATCATTATCATCATCACCATCATCCTTTTCTCCTATGAGAAAATTTATATTTAAATAGAGTTAAGTAACACAATGTAAGATCACACAGCTAACAAATGTCAGCAGCAAGGCTTATGAATCCATTTAGTTCTGAGGTGTCAGTTATTAGAGAATCACATAACATTAATCCTTTACCACCTCTGGATTATAGTCAGTAAGTGACTTCTAGTATCCCAACTGAAAGCTGGTAGGTTTATCTTGCGAGTACCCTGACATTTCACATGGACTTCAGGCAAAGTGTGGGTTAGAGGAGTTGGAGAAACTTTATAACTGGCTGAGATACGGAGTCCACCAAGATACTCAGGGAGATGAGAGTAACTCGTGTGGAGTTAAATAGCTGATGACAGGAGTAGGTATAGGTAATGAAACAGTAAACCCCAGAGGTAAGCATTGAATCCTATCAGGAAAGCGTGTGGTCTCATGGGACAGATAGTGTGTGTTCAAGGTGTCTTACAGGATACATTGAAAGGAACCAGAACAATAGATAAAGATTCCCAGCTTTGGGGTGACACGAAGTGACCAGAAATCTGTCAGTTGCAGGCAAGCCTCAGGCTACTGTTCGAAGGCAGGGATTCAGAGGGAGAGAACTAGGGAATGAGGTGGAGGCTTCCTCATAACACTGTTCTTAAAGAAACTAATTAGCTTTGCTATTAATTTATCTCAGAATACGTAGTACGTACCTTCATATACCAGGCACTGTGCTAAGGACAGCACCTGCAGTGATAAATGATAGTCACGTAGTTGTCCCCAGGAAGTGTTCAGTCCTGTTGAGGTGGAAACTATTAACAGAGAATTGGTCATGTACAAACACCTAGTATTCAATTTAATAAAATGGATAATGTGTATTGATTGTGAGTCAGGCACATGACCAGGTTCTGAACCTGTGTCCAGACCACGTATGGCCCCTCAGACCTCCCCTGCAAAGGAAAACCTGAGGGGATTTGGCAGCATTGCTCACACAGGCGAGTATAAGTGACCTCAACAATGAGAACTGGAGGACAGGTGAGATCAGGATGCTGGGAAGATGGTGTCATTGCCTTTCCTGAGTGACACTCCCTCTTTTAGTCACCTGTTTTTCACCTTTGTCCTCATTTCAAATGGCAAATCAGTGCAGGAACCCATACTGGCACGAGGATACGGTGGGGTTGAGGGCTGGGGTAGGAACTTAATTTAGAGGCTCTTGGTAGCCTACCAGTTTTACAGAAGTTTGGAAATAAATTAATCTGACATAAAGGAGTATCTGGCATTTATATCAAGTTTAGATTTATATTTTCTGGTGAGTCCAGGTGGAAAATTGTGTAAAACGTTAGACTTCATTGAGCGCCAGACGCTGCACCCAAACTGAGATTTTGTGGGTCAGTAAATAACACAGACCCATAAAGTATCTCTGGTGGTAATGAAAAATACTGTAATTTCTTTGAACAGATCAGAAAACAGCTGGTTGGTTTTCCCTTTAAGAAACAAAATTCCTTGTGTATTTTTTTTTTCTGAACAAGTCAAATATCACCATATCAGCACAGCTGGAAATATGGAGTATATTATTCTTATCAATCAAATGTCAAAACCACAGACCTTTGCCTTTCCAGATCATTGATCTCATGGGGGTGCAGAGTGAGTTTGTTTCTCAGAGGGGCACTTTGAATCTTCACAGGGTCCATATGTCTAGTGAGAATTTGGGGTTCATGTGAATGCATTTGAGAGGAATGGCCATCAGAATCTCAGATGGATGGAAGGGGGTTAACTTTTTTTTTTTTTCTCTCTTGTTTTATAGTGGATTCAGTTCTACCTGCTATTTCCTTTTCTTCAATTCCTACTTAAATTTCCACAAGTCTCCCCCATTATCATGCAGTTTATAAAACACTGTCTGGCTATGTCTTCTATATTTGAGTTCATCTTGGAATGGGGATAGTAGGTAGTAGGGCAAATAAGCTTAATAGTAGTGTAATAGTGAGAAAGCCGTCACCTAGACAATAGTGGAAGGAGGGGAAGGGGGAGGAACAGCAGCTGTAACAAAACAGAAGAATTGCTGTCATGTAGTCAGAGTTAGACCAAAACGCAGTGTTTCTCATTTCTAGTCCTGGACTGCCCACAAGTTCCCGTGAGATCCAGTACAAAGTACATCCCACTTCTCTCTCCTGGCCGTCAGCACCTTCCACCTGCAGAGATAACCAGAGATTTTCATTAAATATAAGAATACATAGATAGTGTAGCAGGAGTGTCTGTTGCAATCCATACTCTCTCGAAAACCTTTGAGTTCACCTGCATCTCTAGGAGATAATTACCAGCAAGATGACAATGTATCTCTCCCTGACTTCTTTGTTCGAGGGCTTGCTCTGAACACACAAGCTTTTTCTGTCCTGCCAGTAGCAGGAAGCTAATACTGCCAGGATCGATGTTGAACAGTGAGGGGATTGGAGTCAGTGATAAACGACCTCAGCCTATCCAGATTTTGGTAGGAAAATGCTAATGTTTCTCAAAGAGACCTCTGTGGGTTTGAGCTGCAGTTGTTCAGAGTGGTAAACCTACTCACTAATGCACTCTTTATTGGTTTTTCCCGTCCCCCTTTTCACTTTCCCACTCCCTCTCTTGTACTTCCTGAAATCATCTCCAAATAAGATGCCTGCTTCGAAGTCCTTGTCTCAGAGTCTTCCTTAAGACAGTCAGATTAGACAGACTGACAGACAGACAGGTAAATAATTGACTGTAAAAAGGGGGTAAGTGACAGGTTTCCATAAGAGTCCTCATATATAAAGTACAATAGGTAATGTTTTAAAACACTATTTCCAAGCTTGCTAGGAAATGCAATTTTTCATGAAATGTATGGACTCCAAATACCAAATGTAAGGACAGGTAATTACACACACTTACCTCCAGATGCTGAGTTCCATGAGGACATGTCTGAGTATTGTCAGTTTATAGACCAGTACGGGGTCTGCCTGAGGGTAGAGATATAATTATAATAATATGAACACATGAATGAAAGAATAAACAATAGAGGGGGGACCTTCAAGATGGCAGAAGAGTAAGACGCGGAGATCACCTTCCTCCCCACAGATACACCAGAAATACATCTACATGTGGAATGACTCCTACAGAACACCTACTGGACGCTGGCAGAAGACCTCAGACCTTCCAAAAGGCAAGAACCCCCCCCCCCCCCACCACGTACCTGGGTAGGGCAAAAGAATAAACAGAGACAAAGGGATAGGGACGGGACCTGCACCAGTGGGAGGGAGCCGTGAAGGAGGAAAGGTTTCTACACACTAGAAGCCCCTTCGCGGGCGGAGACTGCGGGTGGTGGAGGGGTGGAGCTTCGGAGCCGCGGAGGAGACCACAGCCACAGGGTGCGGAGGACAAAGCAGAAAGATTCCCGCACAGAGGCTCAGGGCCGACCGGCACTCACCAGCCCGAGAGGCTTGTCTGCTCCCGCGCCGGGGCGGGCGGGACTGCGAGCTGAGGCTCGGGCTTCGGTCGGAGCAGGGAGAGGACTGGGGTTGGCGGCGTGAACACAGCCTGCAGGGGGCTAGTGCGCCACGGCTGGCCGGGAGGGAGACCGGGGAAAAGTCTGGACCTGCCGAAGAGGCAAGAGACTTGTTCTTCCCTCTTCGTTTCCTGGTGCGCGAGGAGAGGGGATTCAGAGCGCTGCTTAAAGGAGCTCCAGAGACGGGCGCGAACCGCGGCTATCAGCGCGGACCCCAGAGACGGGCATGAGACGCTAAGGCCGCTGCTGCCGCCACCAGGAAGCCTGTGTGCGAACACAGGTCACTATCCACACCCCCCTTCCGGGGAGCCTGTTCAGCCCGCCACTGCCAGGGTCCCGGGATCCAGGGACAACGTTTCCGGGAGAACGCACCGGCATGCCTCAAGCTGTTGCAATGTTATGCTGGCCTCTGCTGCCGCAGGCCCGCCCCGCATTCCAATTATAACTACCATACACCCCCCACATGAGTGAGCAACAGCCCCCTAATCAGCCGCTGCTTTAACACCCTCCTGTCTGGGTGGGAACAGATGCCTGAGGGCGGCCGACATGCAGAGGGGGGTCCAAATCCAAAGCTGAACCCCAGGAGCTGCACGAACAAAGAAGAGAAAGGGAAATCTCTCCCAGCAGCCTCAGGAGCAGCGGATTAATCCCCACAATCAACGTGATGTACCCGCATCTGTGCAGTACCTGAAGAGACAACGAACTGTCGCAAAATTGAGGCTGTGGACTTTAGGAGCAACTGTAGACTTGGGGTTTCCTGTCTGCGACTGATTTGTTTCTGATATTTATGTTTATCTTAGTTAAGTTTTTAGCGCTTGTCATCATTGGTGGATTTGTTTCTTTTCTTTAATTATAATTTTTTATGTTAATAATTAAAAAAATTTTTTTATTTACTATTTTTATTTCTATTTACTTTTTTTTTTTTCTTCGAAACCGTGTGGCTGACAGGGTCTTTGTTCTCTGGCCTGGGGTCAGGCCTGAACCTCTGAGTTGAGAGAGCCGAGTACAGGACATTGGACCACCAGAGACCTCCCGGCCCCATATAATATCAATCGGTGAGAGCTCTCCCAGAGGTCTCCATCTCAACGCTAAGGCCCAGCTCCATCCAACAGCCAGCAAGCTCCAGTGCTGGATGCTCCATGCCAAACAATTAGCAAGACAGGACCACAACCCCACCCATTAGCAGAGAGGCTGCCTAAAATCATACTAAGTTCACAGACACCCCAAAACACACCACTGGATGTGGTCCTGCCCACCAGAAGGACAAGAACCAGCCCCACCCATCACAACACAGACACCAGTCCCCTCCACCAGGAAGCCTACACAAGCCACTGAACCAACCTTACCCACTGGGGACAGACACCAAGAATAACAGGAACTACGAACCTGTAGCCTGCGAAAAGGAGACCCCAAATACAGTAGGTTAAGCAAAATGAGAAGACAGTGAAATATGCAGCAGATGAAGGAGCAAGGTAAATACCCACCAGACCAAACGAATGAAGAGGAAATAGGCAGTCTACCTGAAAAAGAATTCAGGGTAATGATAGGAAAGATGATCCAAAATCTTGGAAATAAAATGAAGAAAATACAAGAAACGTTTAACAAGGACCTAGAAGAACTAAAGAGCAAACAAACAATGGTGAACAACACAATAAATGAAATTTAAAATTCTCTAGAAGGAATCAATAGCAGAATAAATGAGTAAGAAGAACACATAAGTGACCTGGAAGATAAAACAGTGGAAATAACTACCACAGAGCAGAATAAAGAAAAAAGAATGAAAAGAATTGAGGACAGTCTCAGAGACCTCTGGGACAACAGTAAAGGCAATGACATTCAAATTATAGGGATCCCAGAAGAAGAAGAGGAAAAGAAAGGGTCTGAGGAAATATGTGAAGAAATTATAGTTGAAAACTTCCCTAACATGGGAAAGGAAATAGTCAATCAAGTCCAGGAAGCACAGAGAGTCCCATACAGCATAAATCCAAGGAGAAACACACCAAGACACATATTAATCAAACTATCAAGAATCAAGTACAAAGAAAAAATATTAAAAACAGCAAGGGAAAAGGAACACATAACATACAAGGGAATCCCCATAAGGTTAACAGCTGATCTTTCAGCAGAAACTCTGCAAGCCAGAACAGAGTGGCAGGACATATTTAAAGTGATGAAAGGGAAAAACCTAGATTACAACCAAGATTACTCTACCCAGCAAGGATCTCATTCAGATTCGATGGAGAAATTAAAACATTTACAGACAAGTAAAAGTAAAGAGAATTCAGCACCACCAAACCAGCTTTACACCAAATGCTAAAGGAATTTCTTTAGGCAGGAAACACAAGAGAAGGAAAAGACCTATAATAACAAACCCAAAACAATTAAGAAAATGGTAATAGGAACATACATATTGATAATTACTTTAAATGTAAATGGATTAAATGCTCCAACCAAAAGACATAGACTGGTTGAATGGATATAAAAACAAGATCTGTATATATGCTATCTAAAAGTGACCCACTTCAGACCTAGGGGCACAGACAGAGTGAAAGTGGGGGAATAGAAAAAGATATTCCATGCAAATGGAAATCAAAAGAAAGCTGGAGTAGCAATTCTCATATCAGATAAAATAGACTTTAAAATAAAGACTATTACAAGAGACAAAGAAGGGCATTACATAATGATCAAGGCTTCAATCCAACAAGAAGATATAACAACTGTAAATATTTATGCACCCAACAAAGGAGCACCTCAATACATAAGGCAAATGCTAACAGCCATAAAATGGAAAATTGACAGTAACACAATAATAATAGGGGACTTTAACACCCCCCTTTCACCATTGGATAGATCATCCAAAATGAAAATAAATAAGGAAACACAAGCTTTAAATGACACATTAAACAAGATGGACTTAGTTGATGTTTATAGGACATTCCATCCAAAAACAACAGAATACACTTTCTTCTCAAGTGCTCATGGAACATTCTCCAGCACAGATCATATCTTGGGTCACAAATCAGGCCTTGGTAAATTTAAGAAAATTGAAATCATATCAAGTATCTTTTCCGAACACAACGCTATAAGACTAGATATCAATTACAGGAAAAAAAACTGTAAAAAATACAAACACATGGAGGCTAAACAATACGCTGCTAAATAACCAAGGGATCACTGAAGAAATCAAAGAGGAAATCAAAAAATACCTAGAAACAAATGACAATGGAAACATGATGACACAAAACCTATAGGATGCAGCAAAAGCAATTCTAAGAGGGAAGTTTATAGCAATACAATACTACCTCAAGAAACAAGAAAAATCACAAATAACCTAAATTTACACCTAAAGCAATTAGAGAAAGAAGAACGAAAAAAACCCAAAGTTAGCAGAAGGAAAGAAATCATAAAGATAAGATCAGAAATAAATGAAAAAGAAATGAAGGAAACAATAGCAAACATCAATAAAACTAAAAGTTGGATTTTTGAGAAGATAAACAAAATTGATAAACCATTAGCCAGACTCATCAAGAAAAAAAGGGAGAAGACTCAAATCAACAGAATTAGAAAGGAAAAAGAAGTAACTACTGACACTGCAGAAATACAAAGGATCATGAGAGATGACTACAAGCAACTATATGCCAATAAAATGGACAACCTGGAAGATATGGACAAATTCTTAGAAAAGCACATCTGAACCAGGAAAAAATAGAAAATATAATTAGACCAATAACAAGTACTGAAATTGAAACTGAGATTAAAAATCTTCCAACAGGGGCTTCACTGGTGGCGCAGTGGTTGAGAGTCCACCTGCTGATGCAGGGGACACGGGTTCGTGCCCCGGTCCGGGAGGATCTCACATGCCGCAGAGCGGCTGGGCCCGTGAGGCATGGCCGCTGAGCCTGCGTGTCCAGAGCCTGTGCTCCGCAACGGGAGAGGCCACAACAAGAGGCCTGCATATCGCAAAAAAAAAAATCCTGCATCAAACAAAAGCCCAGGACCAGATGGCTTCACAGGCAAATTCTATCAAACATTTAGAGAAGATCTAACACCTATCCTTCTCAAACTCTTCCAAAATATAGCAGAGGGAGGAACACTCCCAAACTCATTCTACAAGGTCACCATCACCCTCATACCAGAACCAGACAAAGAAGTCACAAAAAAAGAAAACTACAGGCCAATATCACTGATGAACATAGATGCAAAAATCCTCAACAAAATACTAGGAAACAGAATCCATCAGCACATTAAAAGGATCATACACCTTGATTAAGTGTGGTTTATCCCAGGAATGCAAGGATTCTTCAATATGCACAAATCAATTAATATGATACACCATATTAACAAATTGAAGGATAAAAACCATATGATCGTTTGAATAGATGCAGAAAAAGCTTTCAACAAAATTCAACATCCATTTATGATAAAAAAAAAAACCTCCAGAAAGTAAGCATAGAGGGAAGCTACCTCAACATAATAAAGGCCATATATGACAAACCCACAGCCGACATCATTCTCACTGGTGAAAAACTGAAACCATTTCCTCTAAGATAAGGAGGAAGACAAGGTTGCCCACTCTCACCACTATTATTCAACATAGATTTGGAAGTTTTAGCCACAGCAATCAGAGAAGAAAAAGAAATAAAAGGAATCCAAATTGGAAAAGAAGTAAAGCTGTCACTGTTTGCAGATGACATGATACTATACATAGAGAATCCTAAAGATGTTACCAGAAAAATTCTAGAGCTAATCAATGAATTTGGTAAAGTAGCAGGATACAAAATTAACACATGAAATTTCTTGCATTCCTATACACTAATGATGAAAAATGTAAAAGAGAAATTAAGGAAATACTCCCATTTACCACTGCAACAAAAAGAATAAAATACCTAGGAATAAACCTACCTAAGGAGACAAAAGACCTGTATGCAGAAAACAATAAGGCAATGATGAAAGAAATTAAAATGATACAAACAGATGGAGAGATATACCATGTTCTTGGATTGGAAGAATCAACATTGTGAAAATAACTATACTACCCAAAGCAATCTACAGATTCAGTGCAATCCCTTTCAAACTACCAATGGCATTTTTCACAGAACTAGAATAAAAAAATTCACCATTTGTATGGAAATACAAAAGACCCCGAATTGCCAAAGTAATCTTGAGAAAGAAAAACAGAGCTGGAGGAATCAGGCTCCCTGACTTCAGACTCTACTACAAAGCTACAGTAATCAACACAGTATGGTACTGGCACAAAAACAGAATTAGAGATCAATGGAACAGGAGAGAAAGCCCAGAGATAAGCCGACACTCATATGACCACCTTATCTTTGATAAAGGAGGCAAGAATATACAATGGAGAAAAGACAGCCTCTTCAATAAGTGGTGCTGGGAAAACTGGACAACTACATGTAAAAGAATGAAATTAGAACACTCCCTAACACCATACACAAAAATAAACTCAAAATGGATTAAAGACCTAAATGGAAGGTCAGACACTATAAAACTCTTAGAGGACAACATAGGAAGAACACTCTTTGACATAAATCACAGCAAGATCCTTTTTGACCCACCTCCTAGAGAAATGGAAATAAAAACAAGAATAAACAAATGGAACCTAATGAAACTTAAAATCTTTTGCATAGCAAAGGAAACCATAAACAAGACAAAAAGACAACCTTCAGAATGGAGAAAATATTTGCAAATGAAGCAACTGACAAAGGATTAATCTCCAAAATTTACAAGCAGCTCATGCAGCTCAATGTCAAAAAAACAAACAACCCAATCCAAAAATGGGCAGAAGACCTAAATAGACATTTCTCTAAAGAAGATATACAGATTGCCAACAAACACATGAAAGGATGCTCAACATCACTAATCAACAGAGAAATGCAAATCAAAACTACAATGAGGTATCACCTCACACCAGTCAGAATGGCCGTAATTAACAATCTACAAACAATAAATGCTGGTGAGGGTGTGGAGAAAAGGGAACCCTCTTGCACTGTTGGTGGGAATGTAAATTGATACATTTACATTGGCCACTATGTAGAGAACAGTATAGAGGTTCCTTAAAAAACTAAAAATAGAACTACCATATGACCCAGCAATCCCTCTCCTGGGCATATACCCTGAGAAGACCATAATTCAAAAAGAGTCATGTACTACAATGTTCACTGTAGCACTATTTACAATAGCCAGGACATGGAGACAACCTACGTGTCCATCGACAGATGAATGGATAAAGAAGATATGGCACATATATACAATGGAATATTACTCAGCCATAAAGAAATGAAATTGATTTATTTGTAGTTAGGTGGATGGACCTAGAGTCTGTCATACAGAGTGAAGTAAGTCAGAAAGAGAAAAACAAATACTGTGTGCTAACACATATATATGGAATCTAAAAAAAAAAAAAAAGATTCTGAAGAACCTAGGGGCCAGAGAGGAATAAAGACACAGACACAGAGAATGGACTTGAGGACACAGGGAGGGGGAATGGGAAGCTGGGATGAAGTGGGAGAGTAGCATTGACATATATACACTACCAAATGTAAAATAGATAGCTAGTGGGAAGCAGCTGCATAGCACAGGGGGATCAGCTCGGTGCTTTGTGACCACCTAGAGGGGTGGATTAGGGAGGGTGGGAGGGAGACGCAAGAGGGAGGGGATATGGGGATATATGTATACATATAGCTGATTCACTTTGTTATACAGCAGAAACTAACACAACATTGTAAAGCAATTATACTCCAATGAAAATGTTAAAGAGAAACAAAACAAAAGAAAAAAAGGAGTAAACAATAGAATGAGATTGATCTTTCACTCAAAACAAACGTGTTACTGATGCTCTGTTTTTTTGGATGAACAGTGCACAACGTCACCCATTAAGCTTGACAGCTCATTGTAATCAATGGCATGCATATGCACATACATGCACTTACCTTCCCCAGAAAACCAGGCTCCCCATAGTAATAAACTGAACAAAAGACGTTAAAAGTCAGGAGATAGCAAGAGGCAGATGCCGCAAACCCTTGGGACCAGCAGGAATAAGAAATTCCCTGGATCAATGTTACAATAAATGAGACCGACACGATGCCACTCGCAAGGGCTCTATTAAGCACTGGTTACGTCTGTTGAATAACAAAGCTATTGATCATGAGAGAGTTGCCTATAGGGGGAATTCAGCTAGGAAAGGTACTCTCCGATGAACAGAGGTGTTTGGAAGAGTGACAGTTCTAGCGGGATTGAAATGTCATATAAATCTCTTAGGCCTATAGTACAGAAATTCTGATGGCAGAAATGTAGTTATTTATAGATACTCGTTACTATGAACATATGCATCTTCCACAGACTTTACTAGATTCCTTACACGTATTGAATGCGAAGAATTATGGGATTCTAGGGTTTATAAGTATACAGAAGTAGCTAAAATGATAACAGAAAACATATGGATATGTAATAGTCTTAAGAAAAGTGTAACATTGGTGACTTCTATAAGCACATTGAAGCAAAATAAAAATGTGACGTCATTGTTGACATGTATGCATTCTGTTTCTTCCCTCAACTTTGTCTCCTAAAAAAGAGAGGGCTTTAATTTTCCGAAAGATATGTAGTGCTATTGTTTCCTATGTTTAGTAGACATCTATTAGCACAGATATCTTTTCCTCTCTACCTAGGATAGTAGAGAGGAGTAGATGCAGGACTTTATAAGGAAAATAATCATTCTGTGAAAACTAGAAACTGGGCCAAAAAGAAAGAGACTGACACCCAATGATCACACACTGTATAGTGGTCAAAAGAGCACCTGACATTTTGTTCCAAGATGATGGGTTTTAATAATGGATTAGCCAAAGATCCCACGAGAAGAGGTAACTGCTCAGATGCCATCTTTTACCTTCTAGGATACGAACCCTGTTTCAGAGATGCGTTATAATTGGACATGATGATGACAGGAGTTAACTTGAGGCAGAAAATCCTGAGAGCCAAACCTGAAGGGTATAGAGGCAGAGCGGGAGGCATTAGAGGAAGGATTTGTGGTGAAGAAGAGAGGGAGAGAAGGATTTCCTCTTATATTTTATATAAGCCGGAATTCCCAGTTGCACATTGAATTTCTGCAATTCTTGACTCTTTAAGGACTTTCTTAAGAGAAAAAGACTCCAGTAGGTGAGGACAGTACTTCTTTACTTCTCTGTGTATGCTACAATTTGGTTTGACACAAATAATTTTAACAGATTGTTGTTTAGATTTGAGAAGGAAAAGTTGGAGCAGATAAAGTCACTCACATATTTAAAGGGACTGAACTTGGAAAAATAATTTGGTATTTTCTCCCTGGTTTCAGACAGTAAATCATGCAAAGAGGAAAAGAACATAGGAAGATAGATGCTAATAAGATTTAAGAAAAACAACTTTCTTACACTATATTTTGGTATGAAGATACTAGACTCACAAATTAAAGAATGCTTATTTTTTCCCTCTCTTAAAATTATGTTTATGTCTTTGAATATTTAATAGAACTTACCTGTAAGTTTATTTGTAAAATAATCTGATGTGCTAAGATTTTATTTGCACATTTTAAGTGAATAATTTACCAAATAACATCAATTATTTTAATTATAGCAGTGTTATTTATTTATTTTGCGGTACGCGGGCCTCTCACTGCTGTGGCCTTTGCCGTTGCAGAGCACAGGCTCCAGACACGCAGGTTCAGTGGCCATGGCTCACGGGCCCAGCCTCTCCGCGGCATGTGGGATCTTCCCGGACCGGGGCACGAACCCATGTCCCCTGTATCGGCAGGCGGACTCTCAACCACTGCGCCACGAGGGAAACCCATATAGTAGTGTTATTTATATTTTGTACTTCTTTAGAATGTCGGTACACTACTTGATTAGCTATAATTTCTAATTGTTAAGGTCACTGCAATTTTCAAACTGTTTGGCAGAAAGCTGTCCATAATATTTCTCTATCTTTCCTATTTCTGCTGACCTGTGCTCATGCCAGGTTTTGGCCTCTCCCGTTGCGGAGCACAGGCTCCGCACGCGCAGGCCCAGCGGCCATGGCTCACGGGCCTAGCCTCTCCGTGGCATGTGGGATCTTCCTGGACCGGGGCACGAACCCGTGTCCCCTGCATTGGCAGGCGGACTCTCAACCACTGCACCACTAGGGAAGCCCTCATGCCAGATTTTATATTTCCCATTATGTTTATTTGTGCTCAAATATTTTTCCTTGATCAGAGATCTATTTCTTTAATCTTTTAAAAAATACAACTTTGGATTTTGTTCTTTTCTCTTTTACAACTTAAGCTTATATGTCATTAATTTTTGTTCTTAGCTTTATTATTTTCTCCTATTTTGTGTTTGAATTATTTCTTTCTTAAATTTTTAAATTTGAATTGTTACTCAGTAATACTTAAGCCTTTCCTCTTGGCTAATATAGGCATTTAGTGTCATACACTGGCCTCATATTTTCAGTTTAGCTACACCCCATGTTCTCATATGCAACCTTTCCGTACTATTTACTTATATACATTTTATAAATGGTTAGTATTTCTGTTTCATACATAATTTATTTATATTCTTTGTTTGTTTGTTTGCGGTACGCGGGCCTCTCACTGTTGTGGCCTCTCCCGTTGCGGAGTACAGGCTCCGGACGCGCAGGCTCAGCGGCCATGGCTCATGGGCCCAGCCGCTCCGCGGCATGTGGGATCTTCCCGGACCGGGGCACGAACCCGTGTCCTCTGCATCGGCAGGCGGACTCGCAACCACTGTGCCACCAGGGAAGCCCTATTTATATTCTTAACAGGTGTATTGATATACACTAAGTTGTAAATGTTTAAAATATACGATATGATGTTTTGACATATGTATATACTCACAAATCTATCACCACAAAAAGACAATGAACATACACATCACACCCAAGGCTTCCTTGTGGCCCTTTATAGTCCCTGTATCTGCCCTCATTGCCACACACCATTACAAGCTGTGGATGGTCTGCTTTCTGTTACTATAGATCAGTTTGCATTTTCTAGGTATTTCTATAAATGGAATCATACAAGTATGTATCTATTGTTGTCTGGCTTCTTTTACTCAGCATGGTTATTGTGAGATCCAACCTTATTTTTACTAAGCAATATGCCATATTCTATTCATCCCATCCAGGGTAGTTTTCAACCTAGATATTGTATTTTTCATCTTTAGTAGGTCTGATTTAGGCATTTGATATATTTTCCATATCTCTACTTGACGTTCTCAGTATTCCTTCTACCTTGGGAACATGTCAACTACAGTTATAATAACTGTTTCAGTGTCTTTGTCTACCAATTCTATCATCTGTGTCTTTCTGGGTTGGTTTCAATAGATTGACACTCCCACTCACTAAGCCTCATATTCTCCTGAATCTTTGCATAAATGATAATTTTTTATTGGCTACCAGACGTTGTGAATTGTACCCTGTGTGTTGGCTATTTTTGTACATCTTGAAATAAATATCCTTGAACTTTTTTCTGGATCTCAGCTAATTTATTACAGATATTTTTGGTACTTGCTTTTAAGCTTCATTAAGTTGGACAAGAACGTCATTGAATCTAAGGCTAATTTTGTACCCTAATGTTGTACTAAGACAAAACTCTTCAAAGTCCTCTACTTGATATTCCATGAGTTAAGAGTTTTTCCAATCTAACTGGTGGGAACTGTAACTATATCTAGGATTGTCTGAGCCTAAGATTTGTTCCCTCCAATCCTTCAGGGGGTTCTTTCACTGCCCTCTGATTATTAACTCACACACTTGTTATCAGTGTTCAGTTGAAGGCTTGAAGGAGATCTTCTGTAGGTGTCTAGAACTCTCTTTCTCTTTCTCTGTTTAGTCCTCTCCTCTCTGATACTCAGCCCTGTCTCCTCAAATGAAGACTGCCAAGCTCTTTGTGGGTTCCCCCTACCTTTTCTGTGGTCTGGAAACTCTCCAGCCAGTAAGCTGGGGAAATCACAGAGCTTACTTAGGATATAACTGTCCTTCATTATCTGATGTTCATTGCTTTGAAAATCACAGCTTTATATATTGGGTTGGCCAAAAAGATCGTTCGGGTTTATCCATAACATCTTACCGAAAAAACCAAATGAACTTTTTGGCCAACCAATAATTTCCATTTTTCAGCACGTGTATATGTATATATATATATATATATTTATATATATATAAATATATATATATATATACACACACACACACACACAGGCAGTCAAGTAAATTGATTTCCTATTGTATCATCTTGGATGGAAGAAGAAATTATAAGTTTTTTCTTAAAGACATCAAACTGACATGCTTCCATGACATGACAGACACAGACAGCTTTATGGTAATAGAAGAAATGTGATGAATAGGTTACCTAGATACCTGGTGTTGCATCACAGTCTGTTCTAGAGACCAGTTGCAACGCCAAGGGATTCTGGTTCATGGTTCTTTATATCACCCTCTCCTTCCCCTGGTATTGCAGCATTTGCTGTTCTTAATCAAAATCAGTGTGTCCTCAGTTTTACATAAACATTATACAAAATTATTAAAACATGCAGCACTTTTATTTATCCCTAATTGGAAATATTGGTAAAGATACCTACTTATTCTAACACAGTTTCAGTACAAGTCTCCCTACACCAGTAACCCCAACTCTATAGGTTGCACAAAAGGGCCGCCTTTAACTCTATTTTATGGGGAATCCTGGAGGCACCTACTGTGCTGGTGCCTCTGAGTATCCCTGTACTCCATCACACTTCACTGGGATTAACTCAGGAGCTGGGTGGGGCTGAATCCAGCGAGTACATTACCACGCTGAGGGCA
This sequence comes from Phocoena phocoena, assembly GCF_963924675.1. NCBI lineage: Eukaryota > Metazoa > Chordata > Mammalia > Artiodactyla > Phocoenidae > Phocoena > Phocoena phocoena. The sequence goes on from NC_089235.1 coordinate 76,079,478, forward strand.
GCTGAATCGGGCTTGCAGAGGCAGCAGCCTGCATCCCAAGAAGATATGTTCGCCTTCTGTTCCATGCAAAGGGGAGAGTTTGCATGGTTCATTATAAGCGAGATAGAATCGTCCAATTGATTCTGCTACTGTTTCAGAAGAAAGACCCCTAGCACTGAGAATGTAGAAACCTGAAAGAGTATGCTGAGTATTTTAGAAATTTTAAAAGGCATTTTTCTTTTCTGGATTTACATAAAAGAAAAGCACACATACATCAGTCAGCACCAAAACTTGCAGCCCTTGCTGGAGAATGGACCCCAATAACAATGACTGTACATCGACAAATGGAGTTTTTATTATCAAATTATGCAACCTAAATTATGCATCCCTTCCCAGCGAGCACCACACTTCAAAAGACAGATTTTTAAAGCTGTCAAGAAAGTATGCAAACAGAAGCCAAATTTGAAATAATCATTGCTTTGCTGTTACTTTGTAAGCAGGACGAAAGAAATAACAGATTGAGTAATTGAGTGGAGTAATGGACTCTGGTATTTATTTAACCATTAAGGAAAGAAAAAAGCTTACATGTAAACGAAGAAGCGTTAGACTCCAATTGGTTTTCAATTGGAAAGATTAAAAATTCATCAGCTTATTATGTGTTATTGCTTTTTACCATTTATTAGTTCTGTAAACTATGGAGAAAATCTGAACCTATATTTTCTCTATATTATATGATTTGAAATGGGTCAAAATAATAAGATATATCTAAGAAAAGATTTTCAGATCTGTCCAAATACTAAATTGGGTGCTCTAGTTAGGAGCGAATTCCTTATCCCTAGACATGTGGAAGTAAAGTCTGGGTTATCATTTATTTTACAATGCAGGAGAAGAAAGGCTTTAAAGATTCGTATCGGGATAAAAAAGAAGAAATGCAAGAAAGTCCTAAAACTTATCTTCACTTATGCTTTTATACTATCAGAAAGAGAGACAGAAACAGAGACAGTCAGAGAGAGACAGAGATAGAGAGAGACAGAGATAGAAAGAGGAAAAGAGAGAAGGAAAAGGAGTGGGGGGGCAAAGAGAAAGAGAGAAAAAAAATTAATTCAGAAAATGGTATATTTTGGGAAGTGCAAACAACAATATACACTTTCAACGATACCTACTTCAAGCTTGAAAAGCCGCAGACATTGATAATAAGGCTAAAATCTGGGACATTTAGAAAAATGTTAAAGCACCTGTAAAACTTTAATTTTGTTGTATATCCTTTAAAAATTGTAAATTCAAAAGTAATAAACAGCCTTTATTTATTTAAAAGTCCACCTAAAATATTTTGAAATGCATATGTAATTGATGATAGTGTATCCAATAAGAATCCTTTTATTTAAATTGTGACTTTAAGAAAAAAGGTCACCCCCCAACATACCTCATACATCTTCTCTGTAATGGCCAAACAGTCCACACACTCATTGAAGTGCGTAATTCTACTCAAGGATTTACTGTCTGACGTGCCCGAGAAAATGAACTAGCCTATGATACATGAAGAGAGGTCATCTCGTTGCCAATGGGGAAAGTTTATTCGTTTTTCTATTAAAATGTTTATGCTTAGCGTCATTACATTACCTGAGAAACAAAACATCTCGTCCAACCAGCGAACAACTATCCAACTGAAAAGCAAGACAAAGAGTCTTTCTGGTCATGGCCATAAGAAAGAGGTGTTAAAAGGGTAGAGTCTGGGGCTTCCCTAGTGGCGCAGTGGTTGAGAGTCCGCCTGCCGATGCAGCGGACACAGGTTCGTGCCCCGGTCCGGGAAGATCCCACGTTCCGCGGAGCTGCTGGGCCCGTGAGCCATGGCCGCTGAGCCTGCGCGTCCGGAGCCTGTGCTCCGCAACGGGAGAGGCCACGACAGTGAGAGGCCCGCGTACCGCAAAAAAAAAAAAAAAAAAGCGTAGTCTGGAATCAATAAAAGTTATGTCTCTCCCCTCCCCCAAAAAAGGGGGCAGTCTGATGGAATTCATCCCACTCATACCTGTATGGTACCCATCCACATAAACTCCAGCTGTACCAGTACATCTCAATAAAGTACCCAATTCTCTTTGAAAAAACTCCATCATCATCCCAAGTCGGGACATTCAGGTGGCATACATTTAAATTTAACCTTGAAAATATTTAGTTCAGTCTACATGATCGTGGGGAAAACAAAACAAAACATACATAGAAAAAGAACATGCTCATAGCAATGTTTCCCATGACATATCATGAATTATTTGTAAACAATGCATATTTTCTGATGATGTAGATGTTTCTCAGGATCAGAAGTCTAGTTCGGTTAAGAGTTGGTACCTCCACCCACCTCAGCCCTGCCTGATGCAAATCATGATCATTTGAGAGAAGCACAGAGGAATCAGTAATTCACAAGGCAGTTAAGGCTTGGGGTTTATTTGAAGCACTACATTTTATTCTTGGATTTTTACATTAGTGTTTTTTTTGTTTTTTTTTTTTTGCTGTACCTTGAATGTTTCCATTTTAGGAGACATTCAAAACAGCAATTCAGCAGATGATCTAAAAATGAGATTTGACTCATCTGATATAAAATGCAGTTAATACAGATACACTTTGAAAAGTATCCATAAAATAAGATTTCCTTTTGCTCTCATTGGCTCCTTCACACTCTTTCTTTGATATCAAGGAAGTAAGTTCTGCCATCATATTTTACTATTCCAAATTTTTCAGCCTGCCATATTTCATAGTGTTAATAATAATTCAACTAGAGATTTATACGGTATACATGTCTCTCTCTCAAAGGCATTTCCTATCCTTATTCAAATATGCATGTTGGTAAAATCGACATGGTTACCAGCAAATTAATTCTTCACTCTGTTATGGTTAAATTTACCCTTCACGCCTTATTAAAATATTTCCCAACTTTATAAGGAGGATAAAAATAGCCTGATTTGATTACATTTTACCTATTATTTTAAATCCTTTTGATTGAAATACAAAAAAGGGAAATAATTGTTACCATTTAAATCTGGTAAGTTTTAAATACAGAAGCAGTTTCCACAACAAGAAATAAAGCAATTTTCTAGACCTTCATTTAAAATGTTCTGATATCCTCGATATAAATAATTATAGACAATAAATTATAGAGTAGGTGCTGTATGGATACTGGCAGCATGAAAGGGAGCATTTCTCTTGTTCCTGTGTTGTCTGGAATTACTCACAAGGTGACTTGGTACAGCATGAAGGACACTGGGCCTGACACAGGAAATTCTGCTACTGATCTCAGATGAGCCACCTGCTATCACAGCATCACTCAGAGAATTACCGTTAACGACCCTGAATCTCAGATTCCACGAATGAAATGAAAATAACAATATTTCTTTTTGATGTCACAGGATGGCTTTGGGGAAGAGAGAAATGACTTAATGCAACATAAATACTTTCTGCAAATAAAAAGTGTCTGTGTGTGTGCCTATGTGTGAGTGTGTGTGTGTGTGTGTGTGTGTGTGTATTTCTTGATGCTCACAAGAAGTCATTTGCAATTATTGAGACAGTCAGGAGGAAGGAAAGAAAACCAAGTGGGGGTGAGCATCATTATCTATTGAATATTTGCCTCTAAGAACCAGACCCTCTTTATCTACCAAGAAGGATTAAGAGACAGAAAGAGAATGAGAGAGTGGAAGGAAGGAAGGGAATGAGGGAAGAGAAACATTGTAAATCAACAGGCTGTTTGTTGACAGGTCACTGCAGGAGACAAAACACATACAGGCGCTGCTGGGGAGACCTTTCTTCAGGGAAGGACCAAAGTCTAGGTAGGAATTCGTGGGGCAGGAGCCGGCACAGGAAGGTGCTGGAACCAGCAGTCTGGCTATTGGAGTGTAAGCCCTCGTCCAGCTGTCCGGGGTAAGACCCTTTAAGAAGAAGCGCTCCAAGGGTACAGCCTGAGTGCGCAAGCTGTTTTACTTATTTTATTTATTTATTTTGGCTGTGTTGGTTCTTCATTGCTGTGCGTGGGCTTTCTCTAGTTGCGGCGAGCGGTGGCGGGGGGGCTACTCTTCCTTGTGGTGCGCGGGCTCCTCATTGCGGTGGCTCTTCTTGTTTGTTTTTTTTAACATCTTTATTGGAGTACAATTGCTTTACAATGGTGTGTTAGTTTCTGCTGTATCACAAAGTGAATCAGCTATACATATACATATATCCCCATATCTCCTCCCTCTTGCATCTCCCTCCCACCCTCCCTATCCCACCCCTCTAGGTGTTTTAGATGGTGACTCTGGCCAAGCCCCACAACTCAGCATGTAACCACCTCACAGGGTTGTTTATCATTAGTGGATCCATCCTCTCTTCCTGAGTATTGCTATCTGTTCTTCCAGCCCCCAGATCTAAGAGACGGTTTAGCACAGCTGTTACGAGCTTGGTTACTGGAGACATATTGCTTGAGTTCAAATCCAAGCTCCACCACTTATTAATTCTGCAACTTTATGTGAGCTTCTTAGCATCTCTATGCCTTCACTTTTCTCGTGTGTAAGACAGGAGTAGCGAATACTTGTAACATAGGGTTATTAAGGGAATTAAATGGAACAACTCAGGTCAACTGGGCAGAGTAGAGAGTCAGTACAAGCTGACGAGGGTGGTTTGTTTTGATTAGGAAGCTGCAAAGCAGAGCGTGTAAGACTCACCCTGTCCAGGGCTTCCCTGGTGGCGCAGTGGGTGAGAGTCCGCCTACCGATGCAGGGGATGCGGGTTCGTGCCCCGGTCCGGGGGGATCCCGCATGCCGCGGAGCGGCCGGGCCTGTGGGCCATGGCCGCTGAGCCTGCGCGTCCGGAGCCTGTGCTCCGATATGGGAGAGGCCGCAACAGTGAGAGGCCCGCATACCGCAAAAAAAAAAAAAAAAAAGACTCATCCTGTCCAGAGTCATCAACCCCCTTCCTCCTATAATCAGCTGTGGGGGCGGGGAAATCACTGTTATCTCTCCTTCCATGTCCCTCTGCTTACTCATTTGTAAATGGTAATAAAAATGCTTGTCTCACAGGGAGTCTTACGAGGATTAAATAAGGTAACAGGAAGAGCAAGCCCAGCATGCAGTGAACACGTACTCAACGGGAGATATCACTGCAACCGTCCCAGAGCAGGACAGCAGACCATTTCAAGGTCAAGATCCATTGGTTCCCAATTCAGCTCTTCTCCTTCTAGCCTGTGACCCGAAGCAAGATACTTAGTCTCTCTGTATGCATCTCAGTTTTTGTTGTTGTTTCCATCTGGAACATAAGAGTAAATACCTCAGAGGGCTGTGTGGGATGAAGCCATTTATCAGAACCTGAAACAAAGTAAACATTTGAGACATGTTAGCTATTATTATCACTGCTGTGATGATGACAGCGTTGAGGAAGAGGATGGTATAAGGGAAAGTGATGTGTCCATGCAACTGCGTCCAGTCACCCCATAGGGGGCACTGCCCGTGGCATCCCAGGACAGTTTATTAGCTCACTAGCCACTTCGGGAGTGGAGGAAGGTTAGAACTCACACGTGCACTGTGAAGCCAGCATGGGACACAGAAAAGGACTCGTCGCATAGCAAAATAAATTCCAAATAATTGTGATTAAAACCTGTAATCTCTCGAGTGGATTTTTAAGTAACTAAAAATCAAGGGTTATCTCTTTTCCTCTTCACAGTGATGAGCTATATAGAAAATGCCTAGGAAACGGTAGTTAAATATTGGACTACTGGAAAGCACCGTATTTGTATCTCAGGATCTACAAAACAGTGGCACCACTTTTTGTCTTTCCAATATTTATTTGTTGAGTGTAATCTATATGCCTGCCTTTGCTAGGCTCTGGAGAAACAGTTATGAACAAATTAGGCACAGTCTTTGCTACCAGGAATTTTAAAATTTGGTAGAAGTAAAGAAAAAGTACACAGAAAATCACCATCTTTGTAATACAACCTGTCTCTCTTTCTCTCATTTCACAAATATTTTTCTCAGGGCACAAATGTAGAATTAGGGTATCTATCAAAGAAACATGGTCCAACTCCTGCTAGAGCAGACCTTAGATGCTCTATTACTTTTATAAACTCTCTCTAATGAAAACAAGTATCCTATTAAAAGAAAGATACGAACTATACCTTCTGGGCTTACATGTCTAAGTACCCATTTCAAGTAGAAAAGCAAGGCATGTAACTATCCTATGTCCATGGGTTTGTGAATTCTGAATTCACTGAGAATTGTGAAAACCAGGACAATTACTGAAACACTGAACATTTTAAAGACCATTTTAAGAGCTGGTAGAACAAAGAGAGGCAAAGAAACAAGGCTACAAAGAGTGGATTAATAAAATCTGAAGATGGAGCAGGCAGATTTATCCCATACAAGACATAGGAGTTTAGACATAAAATTGAAAACCTTTCCCAGGAAATAATAGTAACTGACAATGGCTTCATAGTAGCTCAGATATTGAGCTCACTTTTTAAAAATGAGAGAGAAAATAGATGTCTCAATTAGAAAAAGGATACTGTCAGAAAAATACATGTTAACGGAAAGCTCTAATCTGTTTCTTTGATTCAGACAACAGATAAATAGGTAAATTTAAAGAAAATGAGTTGGAAAACTCCTATATTGGAGACTTATCATTCTATCTGTATGGAAACTAAGATTCAGGAAGATGAAATGACCCCAAGGCCCTATGGTAAGGGAGAACAAAATTAGGACTAGAATCACAGAGCCCAGGGAGCCATGGTCCCTATTGAAATGCTCAGCTTCTATCCTCAATCCATCAGTGCTATGTGCAAAGGGATAAAGGAAACCCCAAACTGGCTTGGTTGAAAATGAATTACAGTGGGTCTTAGAGGTGGGGATGATGCCACAAGAAACACGTGCAAAGAGTGGGTTTGGAACTATCTCGACGTAGGTTGCTTATTGTTGAACGGGCTTGGTGGACACCACAGAAATATCATACTTGTGGGCTCATGTCCATTCACTCAATGGCTTTATCTATGCAAACTTCAATTTTGAGGGTAAATGCAAACCAGCATCCTCAACCCCTAAGATATAAGGAGTTCAAGTCTTCCCTGGCTACACACTAGGTTGAAGAATGTCAAAGGGGAAAGTGGCTCCAGCTTGGTGAATCAGCGCTTTTACTCCCTGGCCAAAGGGATTGTTTTGAGGGATGGGTGTAAGATCCAAGCATGGCTGATTTGAGTTCTTCTCCAGAATTGTTCCATTTGTACCTAGGCATGAGAAGCTTCATTCTTTCCTAGCTATGACCCTTAAAGACTTGAGCCTCAGAGTTGGAAGTGGTCAGGTCCCTATCAAGTGGCAAAGGCAGTAGAAGAAGGTAAAGCCAATGAGTGGACTGACCCAGAGATGAGATGTGGATAAATTATGACAGGTGGCAATGAGTGCCTTGAGCAAACTGTCTCCAGCTGTATTCTTGGCCTCCATTACTACACGAGGTAACAAACTTCTCATTGTATCGAAGACATTCTGAGCTTTGCTTTCTTATCAACTCCAGACAATGAGTCCTGTTAAATATTATTACTAAATAATTAAATAACTTCAAAGACTGCAATGATTATTATACATGTACTTAGTGCTCAAGGTTCTTAAACTATTTACTTCATAGTTATACCATAAACAACTACGCTTTATTGAGCACCTATACCACGAAAGTTATTTTCTATTATCTACTTTATTCCTCACCAAATGGGGCATATTTTTTTCCCAGTATTCAGATAAAACTGAAGATTACAGAATATAAGGGACTTATCCCTTTCACCCATGGTTCTTAAAAAGACCTGTATCCTAACACAAAGATTCCCTTTCTTAAGTCCTTTTAGCTGTATGGAATGCTACACGTGTCAGGTAAAAAGTTTAGTCTCCATGCTAAAAGTTAAGGACAGGTATTAAAGGGATTTTTGACACTATATGGACATGATATGATTTCATCCAGTGTTGACATTTAAAGTAAATACTATTTCTAATTAGTATCATAACTCTCTCATTACATCTCATGCCTCCAAATATTGAAGTGTCTCACAGAATATGTAGTCTAGTCAATTTGGTTTAGAGATGAGAGACCTGGGACCCAGAAACATTAAATGTCCTTCCAAGGTTAAATTGGAAATTATTATTGTGGGGGAGAGGAATCTGGTCCACAGGTTGAGTCCTGTACCCACTCCATGTGCTCGTAATTTCTATTTCTGTTGGCAAATAAGGGCTCTTTCCTGCACCGCTTGATTGAAACTTCTTGGCCTGATCATCTTTGGTCAATTTATTTTGAATAATAGTATGTGTTTGTGTACATCTTTTATGTCTTCAGTGAGGATTTTTGCATTAAGAAAGTCATACCCATGTCATTAATTTTCATTAACAAATGCTTGATTAAGCTATGACCTTAGGGAAACTAGTCTTTGTTGTAACCTGTCACCAAGAGGCTTAATGTTCTTTCGACAAAGCAAAGAGCTAACAGAAAAACTCTCACTATATGAAAAAACAATCTTCAAAACATGTACTGTTTCAGTTTAATGGTTGCGAATAGTAGTTTGTTATGGAATTTTAATGGTTAGATTATAACAGCCATTTGTAAAATGAATCACAGTTATTACCATCTAAGGTAGGGCATAAATTGTAGATTGCAATTGCTCACAGACTTTTCTGAAACAATGATATGTCTACATCAAATCTGGAGCATGCTGTTGACATAATAAACTAGAGGAAGTTTTATCACAAACCTAAAACAAAAGACAGAATAGAAGAGAAAGGTTGCTGTAAAGATAAAGATCTCCCATTTACTCAAAATGAAATTTAAACTGAAATTAACATGAAAGAGAAAAAAAAGTAATTTTCACCTCCAGACTCGTAATCTTTACTGTATCTTTTCTTGGGTCTGTGAATATTTTGGTGTAAAAAAGATGTTAATGATTGTTTAGGCTAATGGATTTTAAATATGTTTTTAGCTATAGAGCTCCCATTCACAAAGTATCTATAGCCTCCATATAAAAATATATTAAAAGTAGATTTTATCTGGTTGAATCAAGAGTGAAGTTTTTGGAACTTTTGTCCCTCAATTCAATTTCCCTTTCCCCGTCTCTTCCTTTCAATTGGCTATGCCCAAGTCACCAGTGCCCTGCAAAGTAAAATCCCCAGCTCTGTTCGGCTCATTCTGTTACACAATTAGAAATATGGAAACCAAAAAATGAATATAAATGCCCCAATAGCTCAGACCTAATTAGCGGAAAGTCGGGGACAGGAAGACAGCTTTCCTGCATTGTTGTACAGAGAATATTACATTATGTTGCCTATTATTCAGGGCTTTTAGGAGTTCTCCTATCTTCTCAATATTCTCCTTAAACTTGAAGCTTTTTAATGAATGGTTGGAAGCCCAAAGAAGTGAATTGTAGGTATACTTGGAATTCGCCAACAGATAGAGTTCTAATTAGAAAATAATTTGAAGAAAGGATAAAGGAACATATACTTTTTTTTTTAACACAACCCACAAAAGTCAAGGGAATTTAACATCTAAAATAGAAATGGCAAAATGCTTAGAAGAGTTACAACTCTTTGTAAACCAATATATTATAAGCTTAGTAATCATCACTCGATTAGTTCAAATTTTGGCCTTATATGTCTATTCCAAAGAAAGCGCCTGGATTTTATGTTTTGTTTTGATTTGTTTTTGAAGTCAGGTTTATCAAATTCACTTCCTACTGTATGAGTCAGTAAGACTTCTGCTGTGACACTGCCTTTTATACAAATCTTTCCATGCCTTGTTCTCCCCCATGGTCTCTGTTTCTGATATGCAGCCTTCCTGTGCCTGGTATCCTTCAGGTGTGCCTGTCGACAGCTATGTCAGGGCGTCCTTTCACTTTACTCTCCCATCTTTGATATCAAGGCTCTCTCTCGCTCTCTCTCTCTCTCTCTCTCTCTCTCTCTCCCTCCTCTGTTACTATTATCAAAAACCCATCAACTAGTGAAAAGGACACTTAAAAATCAATTTGAAAAAGGACTTTACCCATATGCCTCAGTTTTCTTGCCTATTTTTCTTTAATTTAAAAACATTTTTTATAGAAATATAGTTGGTTTATAATGTTGTGTTAGTTTCAGGTGTACAGCAAAGTGACTTAGTTATACATATGTATATATCTATTATTTTTAAGATTCTTTTCCATTATATTGTAGGTTATTACAAGATATTGAGTATAGTTCCCTGTGCTATACAGTAGGTCCTTGTTGACTGTCTGTTTTATGTATAGTAGTATGTATATTTTAATCCCAAACTCCTAATTTAGTCCTCCCTCCCCTTTCACCTTGGTAACCATAAGTTTGTTTTCTATGTCTGTGAGTCTATTTCTGTTTTGTAAATAAGCTCATTTGTAACATTTTTTTAGATTCCACATATAAGCCATAGCATATATGTGTCCTTCTCTGTCTGACTGACTTAGTATGATCATCTCTAGGTCCATCCATGTTGCTGCAAGTGGCATTATTTCATTCTTTTTTATGGCTGAGTAATACCCCATTGTATATATTTATATACCACATCTTCTTTTTTTTTTAACATCTTTTTTTTTTTTTTTTTTTTTTGCGGTACGCGGGCCTCTCACTGTTGTGGTCTTTCCGGTTGCCGAGCACAGGCTCCGGACGCACAGGCTCAGCGGCCATGGCTCACGGGTCCAGCTGCTTCGCGGCACGTGGGATCTTCCCAGACCGGGGCACGAACCCGTGTCCCCTGCATCGGCAGGCGGACTCTCAACCACTGCGCCACCAGGGAAGCCCCTTTTTAAACATCTTTATTGGAATATAATTGCTTTACAACGGTGTGCTAAGTTTCTGCTTTATAACAAAGTGAATCAGCTATACATATTTTTTCCTTTGAAAAGGATGACGATCCAAAGATTTCCCAGTCCACAGGCCTTTACAAGTGCTGTTGTCTTTAAAAGAAGATGGGGAGAATAACTGCAGTTGGGCTGATCTCTGTTGCCTCCACAGCATGTCCTGACTTCTGATCATTGGTCCTGCAAACCAAGAGATATCTTACTTGGGAAACTGGTCCTCCACCCAGGCCAGGTTCTGTCACTGTGCTCCAGGCGGCTGGCCATATGATAATCCCTGTGATCTGTTCACTTATTCCCGACCAGAGATTCCAGGGTGATGGAACCCTGAATAAAGAGTTTTCCTCTCTTTATTATCTGCTTCAACCTTTGGCCTCAGCCCTAAAGTTGGGAAATAGTTCTAGAACTTGGCAAAATTTCCAATTACTTTCTACCAAATTTCAGTACATTCCTGGTAAGGAAAACCCTGAGTCAGCCCTCCCCCGCCACTTCTCTCCTCTGCACCCTGCCTCTCTCTGCCCTTTTCATTCTCACCTTTGTCTCTCTCAAAGAGGTCGTCTCTGATCGCTCAAAATAAAATAACTTTCTCTGCTCTTTCTCTATTTTGGTATCCTACCTTTTTCCTATGCTTGCAGCATTTCTTGACCTTTATAATTATTTTATGTATTTTCTTGCTATAGCTTGTTCATTGCCTTTATCCTTTGAAAGAATGCAAGCCTCATGGGGTCTGGAACCACATGTGTCTGCTTACTTGTTATTTTATCCCCAGGGTGTAGAGTATTACAATTGGTAAATAACAGGCAATATATAAAGATATCCTGACTAAGTGAGTGGATGCTACCCAAACTACTTCTTATTACCTTTTCTGAAACCTCCTGCATTTCAGCAACTAGTTTTTTGTTTTTTTGTTTTTTTGTTTTTTTGCCACACCATGTAGCATGGGAGATTTTAGTTCCCCAAACCAAGGATCCCACCCACACCTCCTGCAGTGGAAGCAGGGAGTCTTAACCACTGGGCCACCAGGCAAGTCCTTCAACAACTGGTTTCTGGTGTAACTTACTACCAAGCACTTGCTTTTCTTGCCGGGGCTATTATCACTACCTGGGGTTCCTTTAAGTGGCTACCAAGCCCTGGGGTGAATGTCCAGTGTCCTTGTAGCTCTTCTCTTAGTCTGAGCACAAAACTCCTATTCTGAAAGCCAACACCCTGTTTAAAATGCAGTTACCATCTACCTACATATTCTGTCTCCCCAGCATGGTCAAGCTCTATTGGTTCTTTATGGCTTCCTCCGTTACCATGGAGATAGATGGATTTTTTTTTTTTGCTATTACTGTCTAGGGCCAAGGAATATACAAACAGAAGAGGTGGGAATTAACTTGGACACTGTTTGTGCAATTAGCATCTAACGAATCCATCCTGAAAATAGATTGGCTACAACCCCGTTAGTCCAGAGTCATAGCTGCTCAGACTTCATGTAATAAGATGTGGAATGATAACTCACAGCAGGGACTCTAAAAAGGGCTTCTGGGGAGAAAATGTTTACTGAATAAACAGTCTGGTCACCAGGGAGAGAATGACTCATTTGCATTTCCTGTTTTAATGTGTGAAAATGTTTTTCCTCTTGAAAGGGACTGCATTAAGGAACTTGGAGGCATTTTGCCAGACTCATTTGTACAGTGGATTAGGATCTGAATAAGATTATAGAATTTCATGTCGAGCATGAAGGGGAGCAGGGGTGTGATGTGCAGTTTCTCTTCACTTTCACTACCATGTTACTAGGCTTATTTTTTTTGCTCCGGTCTGGCAGAGTCTATAAAAATCTTCCCTTTTACAAAAGAGGCTCAGAGAGGACAAGGGTAGACCAAGGTCACGAAGCTAGCAAGTAGCTGAACGAACCTAAATCCTGTGTGTCTTCATTCCTGACACCCATTCCCCTGGGATAGTGTACCTTCTCCCATACCTCACAGCCTCTCACACATACAGAATCACACGTCGTGAGAGAACGTCCACTTTCTTCACTGAAGATGGAAAGTACAAGACCCCCCAGCAGAAAGTGGAAATGATAACAAAGCCCACGGCCAAGAAATAATATTAAATCAGATCGTTCTCTATCCTCATTAAAAGGAAAATAAATCTTCCCATTTTCCACGCTTTTTCCCCAAATTGTGATCCAAGTTTAAGACTTGACTCAAGAGGTGGTGCTTATTCCATTAAATGGTACTGCATTGACCAGAACTTCCATAGCTTTAATGGGATGTGGTAGAAATCGTCAGACTTCATCTGGCTGATACCACAATGACTGGATCAGGAAAAAAGAAGGGCCAAGAGACTATGATGGGCTATACCAGGTGAAGTCTGACAAATCTTGGCATCTGATTTTCCATGCCTATCATGCTCTGACCTGAGGCCTTTCTGCTGCAAGAGTGTGAGGCTTGAGGAAATCCGAGGGTGTTATTACTCCTGGAGAGTCAGTGACAAATGGGGGGCATGGGAGTCAATGGGCCAGCACCTCCTCCACCCAGCCTCACATGGATCATTCTGAGGAATATTTGAAATGGTTTTTTGTAGAGTCCCAGTAAAATTTAGCATTAGTTGCCTTAAACTATAGCCAGCTCAATTATTCACACTTACCTTGATTTTTCTTGAAATCTTTCATGCTTCCCAGGACATTCACTTTTATTCTATGAAATTACTTTCCAAAATAAACTACCTGAATACATGTGTTTGGATACACTCCATTCAAAAGGAATGCAAGCTAAGATTTAGGGCTATTTCTCGTGTACTTAGTGGATATATTAGTCAGTGTTCTCCAGAGAAACAGAATCAATGGGAGATAGATAGATAGGTAGATAGATAGAAACATACATGCATGCATACATTCATACATAGATACATAGATACATACATACATGTATAGATACATAGATACATAGATACACAAGGAGATAATCTATAACTATCTTTTATACTTTTTGGGTTTTATCATTTTTTTAATTAATTTTTATTGGAGTATAGTTGCTTTGGGGTTTTACCATTTGCGATTTAAATTAATTTCTAACTGACTTGCAGGGCTGTACATTCAGTGCCGGCATTTAGTGCTCTAGCTCAGGTAACAGTCAGATCAGTGAGGGAGCTGTTGTATCTGCTCTATTTTCCATGAGTGCCACAGAAATCCTGTAGTTTCTAAAGACTTCTCATTATTTTGTTTCATGACATCTAAACAAAATCCCTCCTCAAAGTGTTACTTCTATCTACCTATCTATCTGAGCTTTATTTATTTATTTATTTTCCGGTACGCGGGCCTCTCACTGCTGTGGCCTCTCCCGTTACGGAGCACAGGCTCTGGATGCACAGGCTCAGCGGCCATGGCTCACGGGCCCAGCCGCTCCACGGCATGTGGGATCTTCCCGGACCGGGGCACGAACCCGTGTCCCCTGCATCGGCAGGCGGACTCTCAACCACTGCGCCACCAGGGAAGCCCCTCCGAGCTTTATTATAAGAAATTAACCCATGTGATTATGGAGGTTGAGAAACCCCATGACCTGCAGTCAGCAAGTGGAGACCCAGCACAGCATGCGGTATAGTTCCAGGGCAAGACTGAAGGTCAGAGAAGCAGGAAAGCCAACGGTGTAAATTCAAGTCTGAATCCAAGTGCAAAGGAGGAGAAGATTGATGGCTCAGCTCAAAGACAGTCAGGCAGAAAGAGTTCCCTCTTGCTCAGGCTTTTTGTTCTATTCAGGTCTTCAACTGATTAGATGAGGCTCACCCACATTAGGAAGTACAGTCTGCTTACTCAGTCTACTGATTTCAGTGTTAACCTCATCCAGAAATACCCTCAAAGGCACACCCAAAATAACGTATGACCAAATGTCTGGACAGTCAAGTTGACACATAAACTCAGTCATCACAAGGGGCTAAAATATTGTGATAAACAAAAAATTAAAATGAATCAAGAGCCTACTATATTCCCCAAAGTTGATATACATGATATTATGAATCCTCAAAGTAACACTAGCAGATAGCCATTTTTATTTTATTTTATAAAGAAAGAAACTCAGGGACAGATGGATTAAATAAAATATACAAAGTCACACAGCTATTAACTGAGAGGAAGGGATTCAAACCCAAATCAATATAACATAAAAGTACTCAGTCTTCTTGTAATGAAATAGTACTTTCCAGTGAGGTCAAAGATATGTCCCATATGGTCAAAATTCTTTGATTGATTTGTTTCTTCAGAATCTAAACATCTTAGTATATTACCCACATGCATTAAGACTGAACACTAATATCTATTCACCCTTATTCATTTTGATTGTTCATCCCAGGATTCAGGACTCACAATATACTCAAACACACACACACGCATACACACACACACACACACACACACGACTACACTTTGTACTAGAGAAAGTCCTTGTAGTTCCCCTAAGCATGACATAGTTTTTAATATTCAAATGCAGTTTTCAGATCCTCTCCCAGAGAGGAAACCACTGTCTGTCCTCTTCCCTCCAGGGGCCCTGCCCTCCCACTACGACCTGAGAATATTAATATCTAATGTATAATGTTTTACATTCCTACCAGATGTCTGCCTCTGTATCTCCATCTATAGCCCCACCCCTACCCATACCAACACTCTGGTTAACTTGAATAAAAATAAGGAAAAATGACTGTTATCTCTATTTTCCTTTCAGATACTTCGGTGTGGAGTGATGTGATTTTCATGAAGGCTGCTTCAGTTTGGAAAGTCTTGAGGACTGAAAAGTCACGGGATGGACGTGGAAGGTAAAATGGGGATTAGATCTTAAATGATCAGGAGAGAATATTCCGGGCAAAACGATGAACAAAAACCGCTCGGTAAGGGCAATGGTGGGAAAAGTGAATAACTGGGTCATAGTGAATAAGTGGGAATTGTGGAAAGAAAGTCTGGAAAGACATATTGGGCCAGATTGAGAAGAGTCTAAAGGGCCATTTTAAATATTTTGTGCCTGCTCTTATATTGATATGGGTCTCCAGGAGGTTTTCAATTGATGGGAGACTGTGATGTGGTCAAACTCACAGTTTATAAGTTTCCATAAATAGACATGGTGATTTTATGTCAAACTTAATCTTTCACCACTGATTTATCTATTCATCTGTCCATTTAGCAAGCATTGGAGCCCCAATTTTGTGCAAGACAAGGTGCTCTAATGTCAAATACCTCTAAGAAATTTGCAGTGCAACCAAAGATGAAAGCTACATGCGTGGTAGGCATCAGCCAGCTTCTTGGAAAGACATCGTGGTCCCTGCTTAGCGTAGTTGAAGACACAAGCTTTGGGGTATACCAGACAGAAGGGTGCAACCCGGCAATGGCAGGCCCCTTCATTTTCTGAACTTCAGTCTCTCCTCCTGTTGAATAAAGGCCATAAGATGCCTGCCAGAAACTCGTGGGAAGGTTACAATGAAATATGGTATAAAGTTAGATGCTCAGCACATGTTAAATTCCTGTCTGCTCCCACTTTTCTCACCTTTTCTGTGTCTGAATAATGGGGGGCGAAAGGGGTGTAACTTCAGAGCTGCTAATTGGACATACACAGTAGAAAAAGTTATCTCCATCTTTAGTGTCACCCCAAAGTTCAGACCCAAGTACACAACTTCCTAGTAGACATATCAATCTCAAATTCTTGGACTGAAGTTAAATATGCCCCGAACAGCCGAAGTATACTCCGTTCTGAAGTTCCCAGTGTCTGTCCATAACCGTACTATTCGCTCAAACACTCAAGCAAAACACTGGAACTTCCTTCTTCCTTCCTCAACTTCATCCTCCCTCTAAAATGTCATTCTTACTCCCCGACTTTGTAGTGTGTTATCTGTCTGGACTGTGAGACAACGACTTCCAGGTACCTCTCACTTCAAGCCCAGGATCTGACATCGAGTAGGTGCATTCAGGTGTCTGTTAAATAAATAAGCCTGTGGTTTCTCACTGCTTGGTATAGGAAGTACCTGTAGATTAACCACAAAGGAAATAAACTGGGGTTTGTCACTAGTCTCCAAAGAGAGAAAGACAGTCAGAGACACAGTTGAAACAAAATGAACAAAAGAAACCATTTATTTTACTCAAGGGTGGTGTTTACAACAAAAATCTTAAAATAGGTAATGTTCCTTTACATCTCCAGTGAATGATTTAAACAAAGCTAACTGCAAAGGCAGTGTGGTTTTTTTTCTCCCAGTAGAGCTCATGTAGAGATTGTAATGATTTCTCTAATTCCAATAATTCAACCTTAAAGCAGATCTAGTCACTTTGCCCTTAACAGCACAGTCAGTGCCCAGGACATATATTCCCCTGAATGTTACTTGCATTTTGAATGTTCTAAAACCGGAGAACAGAATTGAGCAATTTGGAATGCTCTAGGATTCCAAAGAACTTCTTAGTACACTTTTTCCCAGGATGTATAAAGACATTTTTATCAATTTTTCACAATCACTTTATTGAAGTATGGTTGCCATACAGAAAACTACACATATTTAGTGCATATGACTTGGTGAGTTTGGAGGTAATTATACATCCACAAAACCATCACTGCAGTCTATGCCATAAACATGTCCATCACCTCCAAAAGTTTCCTTCCACCCTCTTCATCTATTATTATCGTGTGTGTGTGTGTGTGTGTGTGTGTGTGTGTGTATTATACGTCACTTAATATGAGATCCACACTCTCAGCAAATTTCTAAGTATACAATATGGTATTATTAACTACAGGCACTGTGCTATATAGTAGATTTCTAGGACTTATTCACTGCACAGAAATGAAACTTATACCCTTTGACAAACATCTCTCCATTTCCCCTTCCCCCAACAGTCCCCCAAAACTACCGTTCTACCCTCTGTTCCTGTGAGTTTGACTATTGTAAATTCCTCATATAAGTGGTATCATGTAATGTTTGTCCTTCAATGTGTGGCTTATTTCACTCAGCATAACATGCTCCAAGTTCATCCATGTTCTCACAAATGGCAAGATTTCCTTCTTTCTAAAGGCTGTTGGTCTAAAGGCAATAATATCCTGTTGTATGTGTACGTTGTTTTGTCCTTCCACGCTTTGATGGACACTTACGTTGTTTCCGTGTTTTGGCTGTTGTGAATAATGCTGCAATGAACTTGGGAGTACAGATGTTTCTCTGAGATCCCTTAAATAGACTCACCAAGGGAAAAAAGAGAGGGAGAAAACCCAAATAAATAAAATCTGGAATGAAAGAGGATACTTTACAACCAATGCCACAGGATTTTAAAAAAATCATAAGGTACAATCATCAAGAATTATATATCAACAAGTTGAACAACCTAGATAGAGTAGATAAATTCCTGGAAACACACAACCTACCAATCCTGAATCAAGAAGAAATAGAAAGCCTGAATGGGCCAATAACAAATAAGGAGATTGAATCCATAATAAACACCTCTCGACAAAGAAAAATCCAGAACGAGATGGCTTCACAGGATTTATACCAAGCATTTATTGAAGAATTAATGCCAATCCTTCATAAACTCTTCTAAAAATAGAAGAGAGGACATTTAAATATCCATAAGGCCAGTAGCACCCTGATACCAAAACCAGACAAAGACTCCACGAGAATAAAGAACTACAGGCCAATATCCCTGATGGACATGGATGAACAGATTTCTCAAAAAAAAAATTAGCAAACCAAATTCAACAGAGTATTTTAAGGATCATATATACTGTGTTCAACTGGGATTTATTCCTTGGATGCAAGGATGGTTCAACCCATGAAAATTAATCAATGTGATACACTACATTATGGAATGAAGGATAAAAACACAAAATCATCTCAATAGATGCAGACATTGCATTTGGGTACATTTTAGATATACCAGTCTCAGAAATGTCTTTTACTGAGTTTTCATAGTGAATACAGAGAATATAAATTAGTTTCTATTTATCTGGTCTCCACAGCTGGATTCCATCAACAGTACCGGTAGTTTCAGTCTTCTGAAGTATTTATCAATTTAGGAAAAAGGCATAATATTGGAGGATTGTAAGTGTGGGTGTGATTATAAAATATTATCCATCCATTCTTTCAACTATTTATTACCTGTTGAGACTGTTAGCACTGGGAGTGTACAGATGGATTAAAGAAGTTCTCTCCATAACTAGGCTGCCAAAATGATATCGCAATATAGTACAGTAACTGACATAATAGAAGAAATCACATTGAATCGTAGGAGCACAGATCAAGAACACTAGACCCAGACTTGAAACAATAGGGTTACAGGGGAAAGAACTGAAAATAGGTAGATACTTGTACATCGTTAGGATTTGGTTCGTGTTGACCTTTTTCCAGGGCTCACCTCTCAGCTCCTCTATTTTCTTGTACCCTTTTCTTTGGTGATCTCATTCTTTTACATGTTTTCAAACACACACTTGTGCTCATAATCTCCACATTTACATATCCCACCTAAACCTCTCACTGATTTTCAAAATATCATTCCCAAGTCCCTACTGCTATCACTGCTTGGATATGTCTCACCAGCATCTTACACCTCACAAGCCCAAAACCGACCCCTTAAGATAATCTTATCTTCAAACCTCATCTTCCCTTACTACCTGCTCTTCCTCTCTTATGTCCACTTGGACCCACATGATTAAGCTGTAAAACTGGGATTCATTCATACCTCCCCTGTCTTTGGCATCTCCACGTCCAATCTGCTGATTCTATTTTGAAATTATGTCTTGAACCTGTCCACTTCATCCACCTTTACTGTCACCTCCCTTAGTCTAAACCTTCATTATCTTTTACCTTTACTACTGAAATACTCCACCTGTTTTGCTCTGCATTCCCACTTTCACTCCGTTATAATCAATTCTATGTACAGCAGCCTAAATTATGTTTTAAAATGTAAATCGTTTTGCGCCAGTTCCCATCTTAAATCCCTTCAAGGAATACATAAACATGGTTGCGCTTAAATTCCAAAATCCTCATGTGATCCATGTGGTCAGCATAGCCCATACCTTGCCTACTTTTCCAGTCACCCAGTATCTAGCTTTCTCACTAGTATTCAGCAACAGGGGCTTCCTTCATCACCAATCTCCGCCCCCTCAATGCCTGCAGGTGTTCCAGACGCCCTCCTTGTTGACTCTCTGTACAGCTTGTTCCTTCTCATCCACCGTGTCTCAGCTTATACATCACTTCCTCCACAAATTCGATCATGGCCACCATCTACAGGCAGGTATTTAGAAACAGGGACAATCTCTCCCACCTGTTTCCTTCATAGCATTTATCAAAAGTACATGATCACTTAAATTCTCCTTGCTGTCCCTTATCTTCAGTAAATTGCAAGCTCCATCATGGCAGTGAGTGTGTCTGTTTCATTCACCCATGGATAAAACATGAAGAGTCTGATGCATGGTGGGAACTCAGCATATCTTTGAGGAACTACTTACTGACTTCCTGAATGAACGAATAAATGAGCGAATGTATGACTTCCATTAGTTTTTGAATGTTAGCTGCTTTAAAAAAAAAGTAAAATCTTTATTCAATAAAAGTTCATTTCCTGCTTGTATTGTAGTTCAATGTGAATTTTCCAGGCTAAGAGAGCCTCCTGGGAGACTTTCCTTCAGTAGAGACTCACTCACCTTTACCTTATGGCTCCTCCAACCTTAAGATTCCCGAAGTCCTCTCCATGCAGCTTGTGGATGGGGAAAAAGAGCAGAAAATCAGCACGGGAGGGTATTATGAGACAGACCTGGAAATGTACCCCTACTGCCCATATTCCTCCTGGTATATCTGTCACATGACCCATCACATGTCCTTACTTAACTGCAAAGGAGGCTGGGAAATGTAGTCAAGCTCTGTGCCTGAGAGTAAGGGAAACACTTTGGTGAACAATCTTCCCATCTTTGACACAGAATCTTAATCTCGGGTATGTGAAATCCTGAGCTCTGCCTTGCATTTCCTACAATTTCAGAGCTATACTTAATCAATATCATGTAAATTCATAGTGTGAAGTGAAAGCATTAGTCAGTCATTTGGATATTTCTTCCACATATTTCCAATCATTAATTTTACAAAAAAGAGGGGGCAAATCATCTAGGCATCGAAACACCTGGATGACAGAATAAATAGTGTATTTTCTGTTTACACTTGATCTTTTTCTTTTTTTCTTTTTTTTTTTGCGGTACGCGGACCTCTACCCTGTTGTGGCCTCTCCCGTTGCAGAGCACAGGCTCCGGACGCGCAGGCCCAGCGGCCATGGCTCACGGGCCCAGCCACTCCGCAGCATGTGGGATCCTCCCGGACCAGGGCACGAACCCATGTCCCCTGCATCCGCAGGCAGACTCTCAACCACTGCGCCACCAGGGAAGCCCAACACTTGATCTTTTGTTCTATAAAACACATAGTAAATGAGGAGAATCCCACTGTTCTTATGTTCCCAACTTTGATCTGGATAATCTACTGGCTGTCAGTTATGTGAGTCCCCAGATGCAGAGTCTCCCCATGTGAAGGTTGCTGGTAATAACGTGAGAGAATATCCCACGGTGTAAAGTCTTGACATCTGAGGGGGCAGTGGACAAGTGATTCTTTTTTATTCTTCCTGGCAAGGGCAATGACTCTGAGCACGATGATGATAATTAAGACTCCCCCTTAACAAAGTCAGAGAAAATGGGAGTAATAAAAAGACACCAGGGAAGGGGAGGTATTGGAAAAACCCATATACGCTGATCTCAAGGAGTGTCCTCAGCAAAAGAGGTGTGTGCGGTGTGTTAAGATAAAGGTGACAGAATTACTGTTATGCTGGGGCAGATATTTTCGCTATAGAGAGAATTGGGGAACATGTACTCAGTCCTTGGAATGGCCCTTCAAATTTGTGAGGGGCCAGCCTTTAAGGGAGCTGAAGGTCCCAGGCTCTCAGACTGTGATGAATGAAGACTGGCATGAATGAGGAATCAGTGAGGTGTCCTGGACCACTTCATTCCTCAGGGCCTTGCAATGGCTCAGAACGATGTGGAGTGAGGTCAACGTAGTGGTAGGATCAGGGGCCAGACGCCCTGAATATAGCAGAATAAATTGATGTCCCCAAGAATGTCCACTCCGTGTAGCCATAAAGCAGTGTTCTGTTTCCACCTGAGAGCCCTGGGGCCTGGACAAATTATCCCAGACAAGGCAAGCACAAGCTAGAATACGGATGTGAGATAAAATATAGAACCTCAGAAAAATTTGAATTTCAGATAAACATTTTTTTCTAGTATCCTAAATGTTTCATGGAGCATATGTGTACTTAAAAAAAAAATCTATGCATGTATACATCTAGATAATATACATATACACATATTGCGTGTGTATAGTGTGTGTGTGTGTATGTGTATTTTTATTTATCAAAACTCCAATTTTGGAAGCATCTTGTATTTTTTTTCACTTTATTAAACTGTTTATTTTTTTTCTTTTCCCTTTGTTTTTACATTTTTATTTTGTATTGTTGTAGAGTTGATTAACAATGCTGTGCTAGTTTCAGGTGTACAGCAAAGTGATTCAGTTATCCATATACATGTATCTATTCTTTTCCAAATTCTTTTCCCATTTAGGTTTTTACAGAATATTGAGCAGAGTTCCCCGTGATGCACAGTAGGCCCTTGTTTTTATATTTGCTGACTGGTAACCCTAAACTACAAGATAAAGAGGATAAAAATTGGACCAAGTCCTCAGAGAAGCCTTTGCCAAGTTAGAAAAGCCAAGACTCAGTATCAACAAACATGTCCTCATAAGGATCCTACAACTCAGTACTGAGAGGAGTCTTCATGACTTACACTCAGGCCCACACAGGTCACCAGAAGCTTGTCCAGGTGATCAGGTCACAGGCACTGCTCAGTAGCCGAGTATTCTGTTGGGGCCTTGCTTTTTGAGCATATGTTTCTTGCCAGGAGTTATGGGGCATGGCTGCAGCTGCTTCCAACCAGAAACCAGCACAAGGTCCCCTGATGGTACCAGCCAAGAAATAAACAGCGAAGAGGTTTGAAAGAAGGAATCACTTTTATTTGGTATTGTACAGTTTGTTGTCTCTTAAAAGGAAATAAAATTTTCCCTTTCAAATTAAAAATACCACCTCTATACCACTATCTTGGTAGCTCTAATTAGTGACCCAGTGGAGCCCCAAGTACACCTGGGAAAGGTAATTCTTCACAGACACTGGGATTTCACAGCTACCTTTGGGTTATGACTTTCATAAATAGAATCTATTACAGACTTTCTCTGAAAGCTGAATTATAGTGATGCAATTTTTAAACTCACAAAATATTTGCTGGTGGAAATTAACCCAAGGGGTTTAAATTACATCCATTTCTTGATAGATCACTAATATTCCTTTTTTAAAATTTCGTTTTAGAATTTAAAAATAGCCCCCTTTTGTTCTTTCACGATCTCATTTTAGCCACTTTCCCCATAGTGTGACTTCCTTATAATAAAGGTATTGGATAAGACCCATAAACAATTGAATTGAGTGATTGGACTCCTGGGTGTCTGAACACATATACAACAGTAGAATCCAAGAGAAAATACTGGAGGGAGAATGAGTTATTCTTGGTGTGCAGAGACCAAAGTGCAACACCGTGCTTTGCCTCTGCTGGTCATTAGACTGACCATGGGGAAGACGGCCCAAAGGGGAGATTTGTGGACTTACAAGTATAGGGCTTCTCACACAATTAGTTGTGGTCGGACTACGAAGACAAGCCAAGGTTGTATCCTATTTCTGCCCTGCAAACCAGGAATAGAGACACAGATGTAGAGAACAACGTATGGACACCAAGGGGGAAAGCAGGGGGGCGGGGGGTGGTGGTGGGATGAATTGGGAGATTGGGATTGACGTGTATACACTGATGTGTATAAAATGGATAACTAATAAGAACCTGCTGTGTAAAAAATAAATAAAATAAAAAGAAAAAAGAAAGAAGGACAAGCCAAGGTTGCAAACAACTTGAATTCATTTAGATATGGTCTAAATATGTCTCTATATACAACATAAAATTTGTAGCGGGCTTCCCTGGTGGCACAGTGGTTGAGAGTCCGCCTGCCGATGTGGGGGACACGGGTTCGTGCCCCGGTCCGGGAAGATCCCACGTGCCGCGGAGCGGCTGGACCCGTGAGCCATGGCCGCTGAGCCTGCGCGTCCGGAGCCTGTGCTCCGCAACGGGAGAGGCCACAACAGTGAGAGGCCCGCGTACCGCAAAAAGAAAAAAAAAGGGCATGGGGACTATATTGGGGGTGACAGGTATCTTCACTACCTTGCATAGGTGTATACGAACAAGAAAACTTACTGAGTTGCATAATCTAAATATGTGCAAAATATGATCATATGTAATACAATCACAAAATTGATCATGTTACAGTTGTACATACAGTATCTGCAAAGCACTTAAGAAACAAATTGGTTATCAATTTTTATGTTACAAACCACCTCAAGATTTAGTGCTTTAAATCACCAATGGCTATTTAGATTGCCTGCAAATCTGCAGCTTAGTCTTTGGTGGAAGAAATTCATCCTGCTGCACAAAGCATCAGCTCCAGCATCACTGGTGGATGAAGACTCCATTTTTCAAGATGGCGCATGCACAAAATTGGGCAAGTTGGCGCCGGCCATTTCCTGGGAGCCCAGCTGAGAACGTGGCTTGGTGCACCGTTTCCTCTCCATGCAGGGCCCTCGAAAGGCTTCTAGAGATTTCTTACAGCCTGGTTGGCTGGGTTTTAAAACAACAGTCCCCACAAAAACTTAGGGAGAAGTATAAGGCATATTTCGACCTAGCTTTGGATGTCCTATAGGGTCCTTTTTGACATACTGTTTTGGCCATTTCAGTCACAAGTTTAAATGTAGGAGATATAACCTTAACATATGGATAACCAGTGATAACTTTGTAAAAGAACCTGTAGGAGGGATATATTCCAGAGTATTCTTTGGAAAAGACAATCTGCTACAATAGGGTTCATTTATTTGAGATTCACCTCCCATTTTAAAACTTAGCACTGTTAAATTGCTATTATGTTTCCTTAGAATGGTTACATCAAGTCTTCATGGTTGCTTACAGTAACAACTTAACATAGTGTTGAGAACGCCAATAGCTTCAATTTTATACCTTCCCCATCTTAAAGAAACAGAAAGCATAAAATCTTCTCTAAGTACTTTAAAGCCCGCACTATAATATACGCATGGAACAATTAAAAAGAAGAAAAGGAGAAAGTACCCACACAAATTGTAAATCAAAATGCAAGGCATTTTGTAATTAAAAGTAATTATGTGAATTTTGGAGAAACCATTTTTGTATGTTAAGACCCCATTTGATTGACTCTTCACTAGGTTGATTCTCCATTTGATTCTGGAGCTGGATAATAAACTGAATTGAGCTCATTCATTTTCAATTTTTAGCTTGTAACTCTTTAGTAAGATGTTTTATCTATATTTTATTTATATTAATTAATGGAGGCTGTGTGTGTGTGTGTGTGTGTGTGTGTGTGTGTGTATGGGTGGGGGAGTTTGTTTTTTAAATAGTGTCATATTACATAAAACAGATAACACAACCAAGAAGTACAGTGTGATGGGAAAAGAACAGGTTTGGAATTGTTGTACATAAATTATTTAAATTCTGTTCACACACCTATGAGTTGTGACATTTCAAGCAGGTTGTTTAATCTTTCTAAGTATCAACTTTTTTTCATCTGTGAAATGGAAATAAGATTCACTGGACCGAATGATTGCATGAAATGATGAAATAATATCTTAATTTCTTGGCACAGAGTAGATGCTCAATTAGTTTTTGAATTATTTTTTCTTTTCCACAGAGTAGATGCTCAATTAGTTTTTGAATTATTTTTCTTTCCTCTTATTTTTCTTGAATTATTTTTCATTTCCTCTTACACCAATTTGTTAATAGTTTTCTATTGACTTGTCTACCTCTGACTTACTTTAATATTTACCACAATGTCCCTATGTTTCCTAGCTGAGATCTTAATTTATCTGCCACCATATTCATCTTTGTAATTGTAGCACTGCAGATGCAAGGGGCCTGATGTGTTATAAATAATAAATGTTTGGAAAATTAAGTCACTAACATTGATAACTTTTTTATATTTAAGTAGCCCTTAAGTATTTATAAAACACTTGCTAATGTTTCATTTCCATATTGCAGCACAGGTCTGTCAGCTTTGATTTTTGCCTTGCACATATAAATGAAGAAGCTAAAACAGAGAAGAGTTGAATCCTGGCTTAGAACATACAAGGAGTAAGGAACAAAATTTAGAACTCACTTTATATCCCAGTACTTGCATGCTATCTCAGATTTGGGGTTAATTTCAAAATAGGTCATTGCCATAGAAAATTACTAGCCAAAATGAAACCACTCCATTTGACTAATTTAGCACTAGTTATTTCAGACAGTTGGGAGTCATCACCATCGGGAGATTTGCAGAAAGGCAAACCATCGCCATTAACGAGATAACCTCACAAGACAGCACTAGGCATGCTCACTATCTAGTGGAAAGAGCTGCACCTCTGAAGGGCACAGCTTGGGAAGACAGAACTGCAAAGAAAGCTTGGTTTGATATTGTCAGAAAACTCATAAATGTTTCATAAGGGCTTCACAGAAGAAGAGGAAGATAAAACCTCACCAAACGACCTCTTTTGATTTTCTCATAATGGGAAGATTATAAATCCTGATGAAACATCAGGCTGGAATGAAGACCTGCCTTTTGAAAACCTGAAAATGCCTTGTCAGGATCCATTTTCTCCTATCTGATCCTACATGTCCCCGCTCCTCTGCACTTGAAAAGAAAGAAGGTTATCAGATTGTCACAGTAAGGGCAGCTGTGGCGTCACCCAGAGAGGAAAAGCTACCCCACCCAATGCTGATGGCTGGCCCGGCAGAACTGAATTTCTTTTCACTGGGAAGAACTCACAGGGACCAGACCAGATTCCTTTGCAGGCCCTGGGTAGTTGTCTTTTTAGTCTCATACCTACGCCCTCTGTGACCGCAGGAGCTCGATAACACCACAGCAAGGCTGACTGTCTTTTCAGACAAACGGTACGAATGTTATATGTGTTAAAGAAATGAGTATGTGCTGAAACTCTTCGTAAGTGGTGTGTCATTATACAGCGTATTTCTTACAAAAACATATTTCCCTATTTATTTCATCAATAACAATTTTCATTCCAGAGAGATTAAAAAAATATACACGCCAAAAGAAAACACAAATTATAATTTACTCAAGAAGGAGACATAATCTCTTTCATGTTATGAGGGAGAATCTTCCCCCAACTAAGAAATTTCAGGTTGATAGAGATATAATAAAAAGGTATGATTTATCCTGGTATAATCAAAAGATCTAAAATTGCTGGAAAAAAGATAAATTCTCCAAAACTATTTTTCTCCAGCAATTTTAGGTCTCTTGATTATACCAGGAAAAATAATTCCCTCTTATTACGTCTATATCAACATCTAAGGATATAAATATATAGATAATGCATATTCACATATACATATAATTTCAGTGTAAAATATTTTCATGTATAAAATATATTTAAATCACGTATCTGTTATGTATTTTGTGTATATTATATATTAATATATATATATAGGTATATATATGTATTTCAAAGGGTATAGATACGATTATACACACACACACACCCCCATACAATTTGTACTGTGTATGGTGGCCATTGTGCTTACCTCCTCTGTTATACTCAAAGCATGCTTGAGACCTAAGAGGGCACAGAAATCTTGCTAAATGGTCAATGGGCCTTCATGTGCTATCATGCCTGCTCCTGTTCTCGATAACTCTCCACTGGGTCTGACTTGTGCCATGAGCACCGGAATGTCCTATGAGCACTTGAACCCACGGGGTACTGAAGGCTCCAACACCCTCCCTCCCTTCCTCTCTAATAAACCCCACTCTATCCTTTGAGGTCAATCCTGAGTTCCATCTCCTCCATGAAGCTTCTTTCAATTTTCTGGACCACAGTGAGTATCCCATTTCTTTGGACTCTTGGGACCACACACATTGTATATGTAATCCTATATTTCCTTCTGAAAGCGCTTGCATAAGAGACTTCCCATCTACCGAATGCCTTTTCTCTTTTGTACTTACTGACCCTTGTTCTCAGGATGACTAATTCCTTTTCAATCAGTTAACTTCCCCCCTAACTCAGCTTCCTCATTTTTAAATGGTAGTGATAATATGCCAACTTTTTGGATCATTGTAAAGATTAAATGAGTTACAAATTAAAAAGGAAAAAACATGTATCTACCTAAGGTGTTTTCATGGAAGCATCCTTTCCTTTGAAGTCATTCTGTCACCCAGAAGTAACTCTTCCTCCTGCCGGTGAGTAGATACAATTCCTCAAGGATCCTCTGCCACTTCAAACATTTGGTTGTATATGAACAATTTCTAAATAGTATAATTCTACTTAACAGCTCCCTCTCTGGAAAACAGAGAAGCTCGGGGAGTCCTGAGGGGTATTTTACCCGTACTCAGTGTACTTTATTTTATTCTATTTTATTTTTTGAACATCTTGATTGGAGTATAATTGCTTTACAATAGTGTGTTAGTTTCTGCTTTATAACAAAGTGAATCAGTTATACATATACGTATGTTCCCATATCTCTTCCCTCTTGCGTCTCCCTCCCTCCCACCCTCACTATCCCACCCCTCTAGATGGTCACAAAGCACTGAGCTGAGCTCCCTGTGCTATGCGGCTGCTTCCCACTAGCTCTCTATTTTGCGTTTGGTAGTCTATATGTGTCCATGCCTCTCTCTCACTTTGTCACAGCTCAGTGTACTTTAGTCCTCTCAGACCAGCTCCATGCATTCTTCCCTCCTGCTCGTGTTTGAAGAACCCGTTATTCCACTAGTTTCTGCCAAAGACACATGCCAATGCCACGACTTTCCCTTAAACAGAGCGGCCTGGGCCAATGTCTATTTTTGGAGTCCCTCACGTCTGGAGGCCTAACTCCAATTGTTGCAAATGTGTTGTGTCTGTCAGGAGAGGCTGTTCTGTGACATAATAACACACAATGCCAAATCCTAATGGACTCACACGACAAAGTTTATTTCTTGTGCTCCCAATACCTGCTGTAGGTCCAGTCAACGCATGGTCAAGTTTTCTGCAAGTGGTGCCTCTGAGAAGGGATGCTTCAAATGTGCATCGCTTCCTTCCCAAGCATCCTTTCGTGATTGCTGGATGGGAAAATCAAGCACGAGCCCTTAAATGTTTCAGCTGCAAGTGCACACGTCACTTCCTGATGCAACCAAGTGCCGGGGACTATTCACATGGAACCACTGTGATGAAAGGGAATGAGAAAGGTAGTCTTCCATGCGAATGAGAAAGATTGGAAGCGCTGAGAATGTCTACCAAAGATTGCTAGTGTAACTTTCAGTTCCTCCTTCCGTTTTTCTGCAGTTTTTTTGCCCCTTAAGATTCAAATTTTTCTTCTGAGCTACCATTCTCCGTAGCTGTACTCATCATGTAAAGACTTGAATGAGACTCCAACTCAACGTGACGGAATCACATCCATCTGCTTTCCCCAAACCTCTCACTGCTCTCAGGTTCTTGATCTCAGTACCGCTATTAGCAAGTGTCTAATGTCAGAAACCCAGAGGTCATATTTCTGTCTGGCCTCAAACCCCATTCGCTTCCTAAGACACACTGTTAAGCAGTGAGGACCTAATTAACACCTGCTGGGATGAAATGCAGAGAGATGAATAAATGTAAAGAAATCCTTGGCTGAGTTGAAGGAGAAAGTTCTGAAATCTGAGAGGACGTGGGTGGCTGCTCACAAGTATTTCTTGAGCTGTTTCAATGTCCATGAGAAGTAACGATATTCCTTTCCTAAAGACCACTGGATGCATATGGTAGGAAGATGCACGGCTCTAACAAATATCAGTGGAGCCGCCTGAGCCATACTCCCGGAAAAATAAGTGGAAATCAAGAATGAAAATTTCTATAAACAGAACACCATCTCCAGGCTACGCTGCTCTATCTTCTGGGAAATAACCAAGGGAACACGGAGAGATCATCATTGACATGTTGGCACCTGCCGTCTTTTATCTCCACCAGGTGATACCCAGTTTTGGATATTTGAAAAGTTATTCTGACCTCGAATTGATCTTAAATCTGTCCACATCACCGCAGGAAGAAATAAATACAATTGTTTAAGCATTCACAATAGGATCATTACGAGGGAAAATGAAAGCTAATCTTGATGCCAGGCTCTGTTACCTGGTCTGCAAGAAGATCCAGAAAGTAGCTACCAGCCTTTGGTTCACTTCTTTCTGCCAGTCTCTGTCCAAGACTTCACCTGTGTTGTCTTATTTACCCCCATTGTATTAAACAGCACAACTGGACGAGACAGTTTCGTGCTTCTCCAATTTGCAAATAAGGCACCTAAGACATGGCAGAGGTTTTGTTACTATTTGCTAATGCTTAGTAAGCTTTAATTATGTGACAGACTCTGTACTACCTGGTTCCCGAATTTACCAGCTCAATCCTCTACCCTGTTGCACTCAGACGCTCTCTGAGGAAGATGTACTCTGACTGGTGACAAATGAATCTGATCCCCTTCCTTCTAGTATCATTGCCATCTTAGAACGATATGTTTCTAGCACCTCAGGGCAAAGGAGGGAAAATGTGAGAGTTAGCAGGGATATTGTAGGGGCTTGGCCTGGAAGTGGAGAACATTATTTTTACATTCCACTGGACATAAATCAGTCTCATGGTCCCAGTGTCACTGCCTCTCTGGGAAATGTCAGGCTCACACCTAGCCAGAAAGAGAAACGTTCTCTGCAGATCACAAGCTAAGAAAAAGGACCTAGACGTCAATTGTTAGAAACACCAGCTAGAGGCTTTTCCTCTCCTGATCTGGTACTCAGTCCTGATGGAGATTGCGTTCCCTCCTATGAATGAGGGAACACACAATTATATAAGGGAGGAGGGGGTAAAAACTTGGACTTTTGGAGTCATATAAACCATGGGTTCTAAATCTGTCTCTGCCATGTATGAATGCTGTGACAGGAGGCATGTTGCGTAATTGTATCGCACCCATTTCCTTAGCTATAAAATCATACATTGTTTTTAGCAATTATTGGTTCTTAAAACCGAGATTACTAGGTACTTAGGAAACAAAGATGAACAAAGATAGATATCCCCCGCTCTCATGAAAGTTATATAGTAGCAAAGAAAGCAGCCAGTAATAAGATAATCAATAATCATAAACATAAATGGAAAGTTATATTAGTTATGAATGTAAACAAGCATGTGTGCGTCATAAGTGGAAAGCATAAGAGGGCATTTTTCATAAAAGTTGGTGAAGAATTTTCCGACATGGTTATGATTGCTGTGAGCTCTGAAGGAACAGGGCAATGGGAAATGGGTGGGCTACAAAGGAACGTGGGAGCTATTTTCAAAGAGATGAAATAAGTGCTTGAACTGGTAGAGGCGAATCTCCGTTCTTCTTACATTAACAGATGCAGTAAAGAAAATAAAAGTTATGAACGTTTTCTTCTAATACTGTGTACAGAGAAAAGACACTATTTCACAATTCACCTGCCACCTAGCAAACAAAAACAAAAGCGAAACCTCTCTTCCCTGAAAGGCAATAAGCACTGCTTTAACAAACAAATCCGTGTACGGATGACTATTAACTTAGTCTATCTCTGTCATTCTACGTATGTAGCTGCAGGACATCTTACACTGGGGTGCAGACT
The DNA here is from genome assembly GCF_963924675.1 of Phocoena phocoena. Lineage (NCBI taxonomy): Eukaryota > Metazoa > Chordata > Mammalia > Artiodactyla > Phocoenidae > Phocoena > Phocoena phocoena. The sequence continues at coordinate 76,111,024 of NC_089235.1, forward strand.
CAAGCCTGAGAAATCTGTAGTTTCTGAGCTTTTCTACTTGTGTGTTAGTTTCAACCAGTCTGTCTTTTGTCCCCGAGAGACAGATCGTACCTCAACTGCTTTTTGCACCAAAGGAGTGGCACAGTGCCTAGTACACAGTTAGTGCAAAATTCCTATTAGTTCTTGCCCTTGAACTTCACATCCCTAGAGACCGAGATAGGAATAGAGCTGCATCACCATGCCACCCAGGCTATATCAACCAAATGCAGATTTCAACTGAGATATCTCTAATTCGGTCTGGGAAGCTAGAGGTTATATCTCCCTTGATGACACCTCTGTCTGAGTGTTTCAGGACAGTGTGTCTCATTGGGCTGTATCGGCAACATCGTGGATTCCTGGTCATCATCTGAAGTCTGCTGAACCTCGACTTGGTGAATCACTGTGCCCCAAATCTATAAGTCTTCAGGCCCACGTACAGTGTCCTTTGTGCTTACTAAGAATCGTGCAAATTGAGAAAGCATGTTAATTGAAGCAGGAGTTAGGCATATCTGGTACTTAATATAGTAGCTTTATTTTCTTCTTCATATTTTTTTTTCAAATTCCAGATGAGAATTACAAATTGAAGTTGAGTATGCCTTTCTGTATTAGCTTTAAAAGTTTGTATTCCATAAAGTAGTTGACAAGTTTTGGGGTGAGACGATACCTGTATTCTAGCCTCATTCTTCAGAAAAGGACATTGGATTCAATGAGCAATGGGCACGAATATTGGTTTTGTCCCTTTTGTCCCTTTTCACTTTTTAACTGCTAAAAGATTTAAATAACTAAAGCACAATAGCAATCCCTTCGCAAGCCAGAGATAGATAACAGATACATTTTGACGTGTATGGCCAGTTCCATTCATTTGTTGATCATGCCTGCAGGGTTATATATAAAATTTGGAAGCTACGTCTGGGCTCAGCAGAGAAATGCCATGATGAACTGGTGTTGTCTGCGAGCGCCATGAAGAAGAGATTTGATGAAGGAGGCATGTGGCAGCCCAAGATTTACTTATTTTTCATCCCTGTAAAAAGCAATTAATGTGACTTCCCACATTCCATAATGTCCTTTGGCATCAGATTGATGGGTATAGTCACATCTACCGTATGTGCATCCCAAGGTGACGGGAGCTTCGGCTGAGTTGACACTTGTGAAAACTCTTATAAAGGTAGGTAATTGAAAAACAATCAGGATGAATATTTTTTGTAGCATTGTTTAATCATTCACTGATCACAGAGTGGCTTATAGAAGCATAATTTCATTGTCACAAAACCGCAGGTTAGTAATGCAAAATTAGAAGAAACATTTTCATGGAAACCAAATAAGTCTACTTGGACTGCATGGCCCTTCTCCCAGGATCCAGACTCTTTATCGTGGCAGAAACTCCTGACGTTATCTGGCACTGATCTATACCTCTGAATACAGCTCCCACGCCTCTACCTCTGCGTTGTCCTATTTATGTTTATATACATGGCAACTTTCTCAAAATAGAAGACTGGTCTGATGGGTTCCTGTCAGTAGCCCTAGGGCTCAGAGTCTGGCACATAGTAGGCCAGCAGAAACACATTTATATAACCTTTTTGGGAGTCAGCCCTGTAGGTAAGCAGCTGCCCAGCGGACTCAAGGCTTTGTTGTCACAGGCAACACAATTCTATTTCATGACAAGGTATGTGCAGGAGGGTGAAGACCGGCGACGAGTGAGCAGGTAGGGGATTGAGGCAGCTCTCTGCTATTCTCTGGTCTACCAATGTGTGCACAGAAAGACTCCTTCCTATGGCTGGTGAAGCCAGACCAGCCTCCTGAATCACAGAACCCTGGTATTGAGTTCACGCGCCGCGACCCCAAGGAAAGGACAGGTATTTCAAAGTTGAGGTGCAGTCCTAGAGGGATTATGGCTGCTTGACATAGCAAGTAGGAAAGGTGGATGCCTTGGCCTGACGGCCGCTAAACCGGTCTTATTCCTGACTTCTTTCCTGACTCACTCTCATGCATTCACCGCATTGCAACCTCTGGTGCTGTTTTAAAATCGAAAATGATTGAAGGCATTGGTCTGTTTTTGTTTCATAACATTTGACAGCCCCCAGGGCCTTCTTTCAGGTTGTGAAACTCTTCCCCACTGTATGCATTGACATGTAACTTTCCCTTTGCTTGGGGTACTTTTTCCCATACTCTGTACATATCTGGCTCCCTTTCACCTTTTCTCTTTAAAATGCAGTTCACTCCAACCATCCGATCAAAATAGGCACCTTATGATTTTCTCTGTTACGACCACTATTTGTTTTCTTCCCACCGCAACAATTCATTATTATCTATTCTCTGATTTGCTTATATTTTGTTAGCCATCACCCTTACTAGGCTGGAAATTGAATACAATCAAAGACTGTGTGTTTGACCTTCCTTTCAATATAGGTATTTGTAATAGAATCTTGCCCAAACCGTTACTGAATGCATGTGGTAGGTCTTAATAAAATTTGCCGCAAGGAAGAACAGGAGCTAGAAAGAAAGGTAGAAAAGGGAGGAAAGGAGAAAAGAAGGAAAGAAGGAAGACAGGAAAGGAAGAAGGAAGCAACAGACAAACTCGTGACGTCAAGAAGAGCTGTGAGCCACTGTTGTATAAGAGTCATCAGGACTGATGTTCCTTTCATCCTTCAACATCAAGTTCAAATGACATCTTTATGAAGCCATGCCCAATGCCCACAGGTAGTATGGGGTGCCCCCTTCTCTCTGCTCCTGTCACATTCATTCTGCATCTTTGGAAAGAATAGCCAAACAAGAATTGTAACCCTATGTGATGTCCTTCCACCAAGAAAACCTTGATGATAGAGAGAATGTCTAATTAATCTCTAAATCCTAGCACACTGTGTGGGGTAGCACATCATAATCCGACAATAAAGTTAACTGCACTTGTTGTTAGTAGTAGTTTTAGTGGTAGTGTCATAAACTTAGTATTTTTCTTGTAAGATAAATTAAACCTTGATCTCTCCAACTCCATGTCTGTGGATGACCTGCCGTATTACTCAAGACACCAGCCTGTTAGACTGAGGCAACAGTTCTACTTTCTGTCCCTTTACATCGGTAGAGACTCTACCTCCTATGTGTCCTTTATAGCAACTCTTCTGAAATTTAATGTACAAAGTACCGGGAATCTTTTCAGAGTACAGATTCTGATTCAGTCTATCTGGGGTGGAGCCCAAGCCTCTGCATTTCTAACAAGCTCCCAGGGGAAGCTGATACTTCGAATATGCAAACCACACCAAGTAGCAAGGCTCTAACACACACTTCAATCCAGAGCGTCAACATCAAAGCGATTTATCAACCTCTGGAGAAATTTTATTTTCTGTTGACAGGAAACCCCCCTGTCAACCTAGAGCCATAATTCAGCGTCAAAACTAATTTCAGGTAAATTGAATGTTAATGGCGACCGCATAAACCACTGGTTATTGATTGGCCGTGAAAAACACAGAATTCATGTTTTGTTGCAGTGACTGAAGTCTCTTGAATCAAACTATTTACGCTTTTTCCTTCCTCTGCCTTTTGCTATTTATGGGACTCTGACAAGTCATATGGTCCCTCTGAGTTCCTGATTTCCTTACCTGTAAACTAGGCATAGTAAAAACCCCTATCTGCTAGATTCCATGCAGGGAATTAGATACAGCATGCATTGCTTTTAGCACAATTCCAGCAAATTATAAGCGCACAATGTATGTTTTATCTATTTTTTTATAGGTTTCATTTTCAGCGAAACCATTCCGAATTCTCACTAGGGAGAATTACTTATTCTTAACTCAGTGTTGCCGAAAGAAAAGAGCCATGGCTAATAATGACCTGCTCCAGTTCTTTTTATCAACTGGATAGCTACACCTCTTCATCCCAGCAGGCTATGATTTGCTGAGGGATAAGCAGGGTTTGTATAACTGTTGTCGGAGGTCACGGAGAGGAAGTGACTGACAGATGAGCAGTACCCAGGCACTTGGAGGCTCCCCGCCTGCTCCCCTGTCCTGGGAGCATATGCTCTGTCCCCCGTTCCCACAAAGGGAGCTGTTCCAAGGACACTGCCTTGAGAGAAACGTGTTGTTAAGACCCTCTGGACACTGCACATGACTGAGCCCTGTTAAGGCCTTTCTATAAACCTTGAAGATGCTGGTTGGTGGGTGCGGAGACCTGTTCATCTCTTAGCCCCAAATAGGACTTATATCTAAGTTCTTTGCTTATTCAGCCTGACGCCTACCCAACTGGAGTGGCTGCCTCCTTCTTCCTTCTCTCCCTCTTCACGTTCAGGGTTCAACCTGTGAACCAACAGTATCCCAGGTGGATCAGTGCATTCTGCTTTGATTACTTGACTTTTGGAATAATTCAAAGTGGCTTTTTCACTTGTCTTAAGCATCGGACATTTTCAAAAGTTTCTTACCCACTAACATATCTCGCTGTCGTCTATCCATCCACATTGCCAGGGCCCAGCAAAAGTGACTTCTTCAGAGAAGCCATTCAGACACCCACAAAGTTCTGTGTCCCTGTTTTCACCGTCACTGGAAATCTGGGTGAATCTCCTCATGACGCAGCTGAGGCAATTCCCTTGCAAGACTAGTTTGCAGGTCATGTGTGTATATATCGCTTTTTCTTTGACTCTAATGTGAAATTGCTGAACATTGATTAAAGAAATCTAGAATAAGGGAGATGACAGTCCCTCTTTCTGTTGATAAGATCCTGTCGGGGTGGGTAAATTCCATTTTAGGCATTAGACTTCAGAAGCCACATAGACCTGCAGGAGAGCATACAGACCCAACTATAAAGGTCTTGAAGTGAGTCGAAATCCTATTGTATAGGAAAGAGAAGAACGGACAGGCACGTGGATAATCATATTGGCATAATAACTGAACATTTCCCTGTGAAAGAACAGGCAAATTTCTCATAACGCCCTGAAGAAAATTACATGCTAAAGTAAAGCAAGGCGTAGTTCATAAAATATTTTTCGAGGATCCAACTTGTACAAAAAGTAGAATGGACTGACATAGTGGTAACGACTTCTCCAACACTTGAGAAGTCCAACCCCAGGCTGAAAACCCATTAAGTGAGGTTGCTGGGTGATCAAAGCAACCATTTGATGAGGAATTGCACTGGACAGCCTTCAACATTAGCTCCAAATTTGGAAATCTATAATTCGGTCTGAAAGCCACAAGAAGGCAAAATCTACATCCTCTAGTCTCAGAGTAGGGCCCAGCACTTAGTGGATACTCAGTAAGGACATATAGAATGAGTGATTAGACCTCTGTTTCATCCCCAGACCACAAGGGTCTAACCATCTGGCAGGTGCCCTAAACTTACCTGTTGACTAACAAATACCAAAACAAAATGTTAGGGGCCTTCCGGGCAGTGACTTAGATTTAAACAGCCAGAAAACTTTGAACCAAGGACAATTCCTTATCCTAAATTTCCCATTCCAATTGTGAAGACACAAGCTATAAATGTAATCACCTAGAATTCACATTCATGTCATAACTATTTCTTACCCGGCGCCTATAACTGTCTCAATTATCTGGAATGGTTTAACACCACAGTCAAAAGTAAGCTAGAGTTGGCAATAACAATAAAACTAAAAAGGGTCCTGGCTACTTTATGACTCTGTGGAACCATTATGTTCCTCAGTATTCAAGTGAGGCAGATAGCAAGAGGGCATTAAAGTTTTAGCATCCTCAAACAATAGTATGGTTATTGCTTATTAATTATACCAAAGGAGCACAACTAATTAGTTATCGTTAGCATTATGTATGTCAGCAACAGACCAGAGGAAGGCAATGGGCCATATAAAATTCTTTATAGGAACAACTGACACCTTCTATTACCAGTTACTCAGCATCCCTAAGACAAATGGAAATAAACATAAGACACTGAGAAAGACCTTGATTCATCACCCTTTCATTCTGAATGTGGATTACAATTTGCGCCTCGCAACAATCATTTTCACAGGGATTATGTTTTCGTCTTCAAAAACGAAACAAAACAAAACAAAAAACAAAGCAAAACAAAAAACGAGAGACTCTTCACGCTTTTTGTTTTTGTTGTTTCTTAGCTCTCTTCTCCCAATGCCAGTAAGGGGGACAAGAAGTGAAGGGCAAGAGAGAGAGAAATGTCTGGATCTTTGTCAGGTGTAGCTATCGTAAAGAGAAATTTACGGATCAAAAGGTAAACATACTTTGAATTCAAAAAAATGCTGCCACGTTGTTTTCCAGAAGCACTTCTGAAGTTTGTATTCCTATCTTCATGTACTCTTGAACATACTATGCCCAAAAAGGTGATTATTTTAATTTTTTTCATTTATTTTAAATCTCCCATCTAATGGGTTGAAAATGGTATCTGATAGCCGTTTTAATTTGTATATCCTTGATTTCTAGTCGAGTGTCTGTCATTTCTATTTCTATAAATTATCTGCTCCTATCTTTAGCAATTATTTTTTTAAGTTGTTTTTTTTTTCCATTAATGTAACAGCTATTTATATATTCTGGGTATCCGTCAATAAAAACCCACTAAGCTGACCAGATGTTGGGATGATCAGACAAGGATGTTAAACCCTTGATAATGAACGTGTTGAAGGACATAAGTACAAAATGGTTATGATGGGTAAACAAATGGGAAATCTCAAACCAAATGGAAATTATTAAGAAGCAAATTAATGGAACTATTAAATACAATATCTGAAATCATTTGGTTGGATTAACAGTAGGTGGTCACAACAGGAAAAAAAAGACAGTGAATTTAAAGAAAGAACAGTAGAAATTGTACAGTCTAGAAGCAGAAATAAGAATGAATAAGCACATATATATTATATCTATGTCTCTACCTATATCTATATGTAACTTTACTCTAAGGCTACTCAATCAACTTTTGTTTGAGCACTGTGTGTTCTAACCCCAATCACCTGCTCAAGACTTTCCGTCTGGAATCCATCCTCTTGATCCAGTACTGTCCATTTCTAATTCATTGCTTGAATAGTATAAGCAACATAGCAGAATTTCTTAGAAGTTTGTTTATATTCAAGATCCTATTTACCCGTGCACTATTCAACTCACTCCAATCTGGTTTTCATGTCCTCTGCTAATTTTTTTCTCTCTCATCCCTTTATTCCATCCTAGCCCTGCTACCTACTCTACTCCCACGTCTTTCTTATCACAGTAAATTGATCCATTTTTCTGCCAATTGCTTAAACAGGAAACAAAAAAATCACCCTCAATCACTCCATTTCCCTCTCCCCTATCATCCAACCCATTGAAATGTTCTAAAGGTTTTAAATCTAAATATATGTTGATTCTGTTCTCTTCTCTCTGCCACCGCTGCTACTGCTATAGTCAAAATTATCATCATCTCCGCATGGAAGACATCAGTGATCTCCTAATTGGTTTTCTTCTTCCAGTCCTACCACCTACAATTTCTTATCCTCCAGAATGATCTTTAATAAACAAAATTTGTGTCTTGTTACTTTTATGACTAAAACTCTCCATTGGCTTTTTTTAAACACTTAGAATCAAATCTAAACATCTTACCGTGCCTACAAATCCGCATGTGATCTAGTCCTGACTACACCCCTGACTTCAGTTCTAAGTGTTCTCCAACCTCCCATGATGACCCTGACACCCCTGCTTCCTTTCTGTTTCTTGAACACTCCAAGGTAATTCCTGCATCAGGGACACTGGGATGTTTTTTTCCTATGCCTGAGGGTCTTTTGCCCTGGCTCATCAAATGGCTACCTTTCTCAGTATTCAAATATCAACTCAAATGTCACCTCTACACAGATGCTTTCTTTGTATAAAGCAACACATACAAACACATATACACACATACACATGCACGCCTATTTCCTTCTTAAAATTTAGTGTGTTTTGAAGTGATTGTATATGTATGTATTGTCTCCTCCCTTCCACATGTATGATTGATGAGAACAGCAATGCTGTCTGACTTGTTTACGGTTGTATTCATATTACTAAGAATGATCTTAAGTACAGAGTAGGCACTCGATACGTTTATAAAACGAATAAACAAACAAACGAGAGGAAAAATGCAATATTAAGCTAAGCTAGCTTCAACTTGCCTTCCGCTTTCATTAGCTTATAAACAGAAATGGGAGATGGCAGTATAGTGGTTAATATACACGAGTTAAATTCTGAGAAATGTAGAGTATTAGTGTAGTTCAGTTACAGGGATGTCGCTCCTCACTTTACTGAGCATAAAGAAATATCTATTATTCCTAAATTTAGATTACCCTCTGAGAACTGGGTAGGATACAGTTAAAATCAGAACAGATCAATTTTGATGGAAGAAGAATGAGACAGTCACAAAAATATGAAGAAAAGCAGTTGCCTCTGAGAAAGGAAGCCAGTGTCTTGCTAAACGACCTTGAGAAAGTCTTTCAATTTGTTTTTCCTTCTGTAAACGGATTGTATTAAGTCTTATTTATAAAGTCCTTTGTTGAATTTACTTTCTATGCTCTACCACTGAGTGCACCAGGGAGAAATTTAGGGAGAAACCATGTGGCCACAGGACATCTGAATGTGGAAAGATATCCAAAGTGAAACATAGGGATAGGCAGTATCTACATCTGTATCTCTATATACTTGTATCTGTATTTATTTCTATATCTATAGCTTTAGTTATTTATTGGAGATAACAGCACATCAAATAAGAATTCTCGACTTGGTTGTCTGTTATCTATGTATCCTTCAGCAAGTCATTTCCTTTCTCTTGGTCTTAGTTACTTCATTTCTAAAGTTTGGATATTAATAATAATGCCCATCTTAGTCGCTCTGTTAAGTGAACTGTTTGCAAAAGTCTCTATAAACTCTAAAACCACCTGCAAATGCTACCTTTTGCTGTTGCACGATTTTACAGAGATGAGAGAAGCATGTTTTTGTTTAGATAAAACTCGGAGGGTGATTACATTGTCTAGTTTCAGTTTTATTAGTATCGGTATTATTTTTGTTGATGTTATTGTTGTGGTTTTTATTTATTTAACTAACAGTTCTGAGCGCTTATCATGTACCAAGCACTGAGCTAAACACTTCATAAACTCTTTTAAGGCACATCAATCTCTTTAAGTAAATGCTAATGGAATTTCAGTTTTACAGGTGAGGAAACGGAAGTCCAGAGTAATCAAGTAACTGTCCCAATGCAATGAGCATCTGGTAAATAGTGGCACCAGAGGATAAACCATGCCCTTGGACAGCACATTTCACCGTCTCACCAGCAGAGGGTTAAGAAGGGTCAACTTGGAAAAAGTCAATAGCTCTCTTGGCCTGCCATGAGTAGGGACATAATGAACACAGGATATCTAAAATTCTTAATTCCCACAAACTTCATACATCCCATAAACTGACCCTTTCTTACTGACTTACCATTTCATCACCACCCATAACTCTGTAAACACAGCAGCAAACACATTTGCCCAGCGTATTACCGGTACCCATACTCTGTCCCGCTGTACTATTTCTGGGCGTGCAAAGAAGGAGCTTGGACAAGAACATGTACGTTATCGGTAATGATAATGATACGATGCTATTGTAATGATCTGAGCTCTGCAGATCATGTCTGGGGTATTCCAGCTGCTGTTTTCACTTTTTCCTTCTTTGGCCTTATTCAAATCAGCTTAGATGTCTGTTTCTTTGTCTTAAAACACTTTCTTGCCTCTCCTGCTCAGCACTTCTCTTCCTTTCCTTCTAAACCAAATGCATGAACCACATTAAGAAGTCCTTGGTACCCGAACTCCCATTTTATTGGTATCAACATTTTGGGGTTTAACACACTTGAAAAATATCCATGTTACCACCTCAACATGTTAAACTTAACGTAGCTTGAAAACCAAGTTTTCTGGTTTAACTACATGATGGTTGTTCACTTTTTTAAATGCATCACATAATGGAAGGAAAAGCCAGTATGAAACCAACTTGACAATATATGTTGTAAAATTTTGATCCACATAAAATGACAACTAGAATATGTGAATCTGGACAAATTCGTCTAGGCTCTTAAACGTTTGCTATGGAGAGATGCTCACTCCTTAGTGAGATGGTCGAGCCTGTTAATGGACAGCTACAGATATTAGAAAGTTCAATAGTACATTGACCTAACAGCTATTCCCCAATAACGTATTTCATGTTTCCTGGCCAGTACTCTGGAGTCTCAAAAGTAGCAAGAAAATATTAATTATAAAAATCATCTCACATGCACGCAGCACATTTCACTTTATAAATCGCAAAATACTTATTTTGATCCTCACCTGAAACTGAAAAACATGTATTATTAGCATCTCCAGTGTACAGAGATCCAGAGAGATTATGTGGCTTTCCCAAGGTCACATTTCAGAATAAAGACAAAACTATTACATGAATATTTTTTTTCCAACTTCTAGTTAAATATTTTTGCTACTTTTCTACGGCAGTCCTGCCAATATTTGAAAATGATTAACATTCCAACTGTCTTCTGTGTTCCAAACTAAAATCCCTGGGCTGGCGTTTGAAGGTAATCTGATTAATGTAAGCCGTGTCCCAAGCAAAAGACTGTTTTCTCTTCTCCTTCCTCTTTCCTTCATGTTCTACGTTAGGTCTGGAGCTACTTGCGAAGTGTAAATCTGAGGAGAGGGATGACTGTAGCGGGAGTGGAAGCTGTCATATTGAGGAATGATGTAAACCTGCAGGTTTGCCTTCAAACATTTGAACGGTGTTAGACAAGTCTATACATTTTGTGTAGCTCTAGATAGCTAAATTAGGATAACAATTTAGTATGTTGGAGGGAAACTAATTTCAGTCCATTCTACCTTGTCTATATCAAGTCTAATATTTCACTGTATCCTGAATCCTTTCAAAGAGTGAACAAATGAATAAGTGAGGAAGATCTTTCAAGTCACAACTTTCCAAATTGAAAAATAGGCTGTTTTACAAGCATGGTCTTAACACTGACCTCTCAAACCCTTACATTAAGCAGTTTTTCACCACCCACGTATTCATCCATTCCTCTGCACCTCTGATGCCGATTTTCTGTTTTAAATTCCCATTATGTCCCCAATATGTCTTTGAAGTAAATCATTTAGGAATGCTTTCAACTACACATTAGCAGAATGCTAGACTAAAAGCGCACGTTGTGAAATTTTGGAGTTCCATCAAAAAGTCAATGCCACAGAATGTAAAGCGGGAAATGCCAATGCCATAACGTAAGAATACGATATCACTAAAAGTAGCTGAGTTACTAGACTCCAACAAGATACAGATATAGAGGGTATTCTCACAGTGAGTGGGAGACTGGTCCATGTCAGCATTTCTTGAAATGTGATCTGATGACCACCTGTATCACTTTGGCACATTGTATGCAATCCATAAAATTATCTATCATGATTATGTTGTAAAAACAACCACTCTGAATAGACAGCTGGAGACCAAAAGCAGAAGCAGGGAGACTGGTTACAAATATTTTCCAATGGTACAGTTGAGAGATGAGGGTTCACAGGAAGTACAGACATCAATACGCCATCAGATGGACATCTATACCCTAGCAATTTGGGATCTATAAGAAAGTCACCCAACGTAATTCAGCGTCACTCTTACCTTCAAAGATAAACTTAATCTTACCTATTTTTTCTGGGTGTTGGGAAGATGAACCATCTGTTTGTGAAGTTCTTTAAGTATAGAGTATACTTATTTATTGTTTTCATATGTACCTCTCCACCTCCAGCAGTGACATCAGCCCATTAGGAGTCAGTACATAACCTCCAAAACTCTTATCAACAACCTAACACCATAGTCATTTGCAGTGCATTTTAGAAACATGTCAGCCATTTAGGTAAATCTTCTCTAGATTCACTTTAATTTAATCATGCTGATGAATGTGAGGCTAATCTCTTGGAACTGATTTCTATTGATTTGTGTCCTATTGAATTCAATTAAGCCCCAGCGATTTTCACTGAACAAATTAAACTGCATAGGCTAATTGGGTTGAAGGCATTTTCACTGAGGTGGAGAGCATTCATGGGATGAGTCCACTGTGATATGGCTTTAACATAGGCTCCCGGGTGACAGTTCTGGTAAAATTATTAAGATGCAACAAACGTTTCAACTATTAAGGACACATATTACGGAAGGATGAACTGCATAGGTCTTGTCATTACATTGAACTCTTTGGCTCTGTCATCTGTAAATAGCTCAAGATTGGCTCTAAGCACTTCTCTTCTAATAGAGTTTGACCTTAACTGTAAGAGATGAAGAATGTTTGCAGAGAAAAGAGGAGGTAGAAAAGGGAGCTAACACTTATTTAGCCCTGGCTGATTCTTTTTTTTTTTTTTTTAAATCTTTATTGGGGTATAATTGCTTTACAATGGTGTGTTAGTTTCTGCTTTATAACAAAGTGAATCAGTTATACATATACATATGTTCCCATATGTCTTCCCTCTTGCGTATGGCTGATTCTTTTGTACCTTTGTTTTTGAACATTAATACTCAGAATTAACCTATAAAGATGTGTGTGCATTGAATACATGTTAGTTGATATTTAAGATTCTATCAGCAATGCCTGTCCCTCATTCCAGTCACCACTGCAGGGACCTGTACAGCAAGGTGCATCCTGCCAGTGCCCCACCTCAGAGCCTTGCCAGTCTTACTTATTTCCTGGGCTTCTCTGTTGACTCTGCATCAATGAACATCAGGAATCCACTGGCAGCTTCTCCACAAGCAAACTGGAAATGCAGGATAGTTAACATCCTAAGGGGTGAAACTTGGAGGGAGGATGAATGGGAGTGGCTATGAACTGAATGTTGTGTTCCCCCCAAAGTTCATTTGTTGAAATCCTAACATCCAGCGTGTTGGTATTTGGGGATGAGACCTTTAGAGGTAATTAGGTTTAGATAAGGTCATGAGGGTGGGACCCTCATGGTGAGATTAGTGCCCTTATAAAAAGAGACGAAAGATTATCTCTCTCTCTACTGTGTGAGGACACTGCAAGAAGAAAGCCGTCTGCAAGCCAGGAACCAAATCATTGAGCACCTTGATCTTGGACTTCCCAGACTCCAGAACTGTGAGAAATAAATGCCTATTTAAGCAAAATAATTGATTGTATTCTGTTATAGCAGCCTGAACAGACAAATACAATACTGATTGAATAAATGCTTTCCCATCTCTTTTCTTGAATGGAGAATCTGAGATGCTTTTCTCCAGATTCTCAAAGTAGTTACATGGGCTCAAGGAACCAGCCACTCAACCCTGTAATGCATCTTTACTTCAGCTTTTCCTCTGTCAGAGATTTGCTCCAGGCCTTAACCCTGTTCTCAAAATAAAGTATACTTGAGGCTTTGTTTCAAGTTCTGCTTTCTGGGAAATGAAGGTCAAGTCAAGACAGTTGTCTTAGACTTACAGATAAAGAAGTTGAAGCTTACACAGGTTATCGTTGGACAAATATTTCTCAGCACAAAATCCATAGAACCTGAATTCAACCTAATGGGAGGAGAGAGAATCAGCATGACTCATTACTCATCCACACAGACACAGGCGATCCCTGGCCTGATCCTTGGAGCTCAGGCATCACCCATGGTTTTGCTTTTACCAGCTCTCCAAACCAGATTGACTGACATCCATCTACCTGACCAAGTCTCTAATCCAATCAGGAGAGGTTCAGGGGATATTTTCAGAAGCTTCAATCTTGGAATTAATCTCTGGTGCTCAATGGGCCAAATGATTTGTGCATAAGGAATGAGATACAGTGACTTTGTGCCCCTTGACTGCTACATTCCCTGTTCTCCATTTTGTTAGTCTTGGTTTCTTCCTAGATTTCCCACCACTCAATAACTGAAGTATCACTGCAGTCCCCTGACTTTGGTCGCTGAGGTGTCAGCATGTTTTGTGCTCCAGCAGGTCCCCTTTGTCCTTGGAACACTTTTCTAACTTGCATTAGTGCCTGACATAATATAGGCATCTAATAACTGAGAGATGGAAGGGAAGGGTTTGGGTAGGGAGGGCCAAAGCTGGGTATCAGAGAAAAGGTAGTTAGTTCAGAGAATATCCAGCCTTACGTATATATTTCCCATTCCTGTATGAGAGTTGGCTTTAGAACTAGTGGATCCTTCCCTGGGACCTGCCCTGAAAATTTTGTAATTGACAGCCACTAAAAAAGATAGAACACTATCCACTCTGAAGCCCATGACATACTTGTCTGCCGTTACCTATGACATGGGCTCAGTGGCTTCAGTGTCTTTTTCTGATGCTTGCAGCCTGAGTGCATTCACTGAACATTTTGATAGCACTTAGTTGATGCTTTTAGAATAAGGAACCCCTGGGTAAAATTATTAGAAAGATAATAAAGCTTAAACTTCAGGGCAAGACTTTGGAAGAGCCCTTTGGAAGAGCCTTCACATAGCTCATGTTTTGTGAAATTTTACAAAGTTGATGTATTAATTAATTAAGACTTGTTCTTTGTCACACATTCGCCTAGTACTTCTGTACATATGACCTCATCAGATCCACCAAGAGCAAAGGGAGATTCTTGGGGTAGACATTTTAACCCCCAAACCAGATCATTTGGGGTCCTCATAGAATTTTGTTTTCCTTTCTCTTAACACTTGGTAGACTATTAACCGGTGGTGCCCCTCTTCCATAGCAGATTGTAAGCTCCTGGAGGATGCATCTCACGTGTTATTAACCTTTGTCACCAGCTTCTGGCGTGGAGCTGGTCACCTAGCAGACAATCCTAAATGTTTCTTTATCTGAACTTATAACTTTGCAAGACTTTCTAGAGAACATTACAGAAGGTAGCACTGTTTCCTTAAAAGCGGTGATGGTAATTTTCATTCTTTTTTCTTCTCAGTCTTGCCCTTCCATCCCTGAAAACAGAAGGGCATGGAAATCACAGGACAGACAAAGCAAAATATTTTGAAAAGCTTTTAAGAAATTGTGATCCAAACAGTTTGCCTAATGAGGACCTGGGACATCTGTGAAATCCTGGGTAATGAACTCATTCTGCCTGGTAACGAAAGAGGCAGCTCATGTGCCAGCAGGTCAGAAATGCATCCGTATGTTCACATTTTTCAGTAGCATCTGGGCATTTCTACTTTGAATCCTAGAATATCAGAATCAGAAAGGAGCTCAGAGAGCATCTGTTCTGGAACCACATATCATGTTCTGGAAATTTGGATCCAGCAAGGACTTGAGGATGTGCCCACGACCGTAGAGTTTATCTGAGTTGGGACCAGAAACCACCATCCTATGGTTAACAGTCTCTATCTGCCTGGTTTTACATTCCCAACCTTATCACTATCCTTTTCTCCTCCTCTTGCTAAAAGGAAAAACATGAAATAACTAAAAGAAGCAAAACAGTTCCAGTGTTCCTACCTGGGTGAAGGACTTATGTAAATTCTATATATTTTACTTCAAATTGTGGGGCTGTGGCTATTTCAAAACTTACAATTCAAGTCAGACAATAATAAGACCACAAAGCTACCAGAAATATGATTGGAACTTTCAAGTTTTCAACTAAGGGACAGGACTAGGACTGAATCCCCAGACACTACTTGCTCTGCATCCTGTAACACTATTAGTTTCGGTTTTGGTTTTGCTGAGCCCATTACAGAAAGGTCAAGTTACCCTCCCAACTCCTGCAAATCCCTAGGGAGGTGGCCAAAAGCAAACATTGATCACCTGGCCCCAAGGAGGCATGCTTATGGGTAGAAAAAATATTTTGATGGGCTTCAAAATCTTTATCCTAGATAAACTCTGCTCCACAACTAGATCTCCCCGTGTCTGCTCTCCTGTGCACAGCTTTTCATTCCCTCCTACTCATCTTCCCTGCACAGTTGCCTGGGTTACCTGTGTCTCTGCACCGTGCCCTCTCCTATCATTTCATCTTACTGATCTTTTGTTTGCCCTGGAAATTTTAGACTCACCTACCTATGACTGACCCCTGCTGAGGACCCTTTTGTCACACATGTTTTAGACACAACAAGTGGTTTGCAGTTCTTCAACGTGTCAACCTTCCTCTCACATCTAGGACTTGGTACTTAATATTCTCTGGATTACTGCACCTTCTCCTAAAACTCACCCTGCCGCTACAGTCCCAGCTGTGAGGCGACTTCCTTCTTGAAATATTCCCAGACTTTCCAAGCCAAAATAAACTCTGTGCTTCCATATTACCTTTTCTTATCCTTCTTTTGTGATTAATACATTGGATTATATAGCCCATTTTTTTGTGTATATATTCAAAATTATCTCTAAGTTACTTGAAATAAGACCCTGGATTTTGCTTTGTTGTGTTTTGTTTTGTTTTCAGTGTATCTCCAGCATCTTGTAAAGTATCCATGATGTTAATAAATTCAAACTTACAGAGTTTGAATTCATTCCAGGTCCTAAATTTATTGAGTATTTATTAAATATACATTGTGTACCCCTATTTCGTGCCAGGCAGGGCTTTGTCTCTGGGGATACAAAAAAGAGAAAGCATGAAAAAAGGCAGAGACCATTTCTCATGAAGCATACATCACAGAAAGAGAGATGCGTGAAACAGACAATACACAAGTAAGTGAGGGGCAGGTAACTCAACAAGATAAATTTAGAAAAGTATGCTATGTTAATCCCATAAAACAGAATTGCATGACAGAATGATGGGGTGAGACAGGAAAAGTCACTTTAGACAGGACGTTGATGGGACCTGTATGATTGTCCAGCATGTACAACACGGGACAAGGGTCATTCTGGCAAGGGGATGGGCAGGGCAAGGGTCCTTAGAAACCTCATTAGTTGGTTTTTTGAAAGAACAGAAATAAAGCCAGAGTGATGGAAGCACAGGCAGCAGGGATGTTTGGAAGGAACCAAGGGCAGTGAGACGGGTCAGGAATGAAGCAATGGATTACTTGGCCATGAGTAGGAATTTGGCCTTAGCGTAAGTGAATCTGGAAGCCAATTGAAGGGTTTTTAATCAGGGGTATAGCATAACCCAAATCGTGTTCTGAATTAGCCCCCTTGTTACTAGACAAGTTAGAGCTGAGGCGGAAGCGGAGCATCTTGTGATGCTGCAGTTGACCAGGTGATGTGGCCAGTGGGGTACCAGTGTCCGTGGAGAGAGACAGACAATCAAGATTTGCTGCAGATTTGTATTTTCAGTAAAACAAAGAGAAAAATGAAGAAAGATATTCTTCCAGATGCTCAGGCCAAAAATCTAAGATCGTCCTTGATACTTCTCTTTCTCCCATACCGCATGTCTTATCCAAAACCAGCCCACACCAACTTCTGCCCACTCTAACTTCAAACTGCACCCAGAGGCTAGCCAACGTCATTCCTGTCTTTATAGCATACTCTGCTCCAACTCATCATTGTGACAGCATAGTATACAATCACAAAAGTATAATTATAATTACAAAAGCACAGTTACAATTACAAATTTGTAATTACAATTACAAATTTACAATTTTACCTTGTGACAACATAGTCTATAATTATTTATGTTCTCTCCTTCCCAAACTAGAATCTAACTCTATGAAGGCAGGAACTTCCCTTTGTTTTTTGTTTGCTTGTCTTTGTTACTACTGCATTCTGCACAGAATGTCCTTGAAAATAGGTGTTGAAGTAGATGGAGGTTGTAAGCAATTTTAATAAATGAAAGATAAAGTGTGTCGATGTTCCACGTAAACTCTTAAACCCCCTGCACATGAAAGTAACCATGACCAGAAATGAACCCAGCCTGTATTTGACAATCTCCAGACAGGACAGTGGATGATTTTCAGCTCCTGTGTTCTGTCCTTTGTTTTTCCCAGGGTTTTCTGTTTGTTTTGTTTTAATTCTAGATTTTTAAGCTTTATGCCCTTCCCCTGCAAACATGTGGTTCTCAGAAATGGGTATGATAATCATTTATTCACCCCTAGGTGTGCATTTATGTCAATGGGGCACCTGCCTGTCACAGGGAGAAATGCATTATACACCTCCTGTTCCGTGTGAAATAAAATACTCTGTCTTCTGATACAGGATTTTCTTTTCTTTTTTTTTTTAAGCAGCAGCAGCATTGGCGGATTGGAGGAGTTTATTTAGGACAAGCAGTGCCTGCTTTCCTAAAACCTCATGTAGAAAAGTGTGGTGAATGGGAAGAACCTAGGCCCAGGGAGCAAGGGACTGTCCTTCTACCCTGGCTGCACGTTACTGAGGAGGGAAGATGACCCGGGACTGCCCAGGCTCCTCTCCCTCGCCTGCAGCCTGTTTGTGTTACAGGTTGGGTGTGCGCTGAGGGGAGGGAGGGTGCAAATCTCTTCTTCCAGCCCTTGCTGTCGGCAGCTCTGATGTCTCGGGAGATGACCCCTTGTTCATCAAGACACCTGGCATGGCATTGTAATGAGTATATTTTTTGAAATGTTAAATTATAAACACAGAGAATAAAAATTTAAAAATGATAGAAGGTACGTAACAAAATTATGTTATGTAGAGTTTTAAAAAATGGTTTTGTCTGAGTCTGGCAACAAATTATGATCTGAGACTGAGATTGTCTTTGCCAAAAATTTATTTAACATAGGTTTGTTGTGGGAATTGTAGTAATTTCACAAGCCTATAGCATACAGGATAATGCCTCAAATCCGAACCAACAATGGATTAATCACACTATTGCTTCAGACAAGGGGAAGATGAAGGAAATAAAGCCCAAAGTTTGTTGAGGTGTACCTTTCTACAAGCTGGTCCTCAGAAGAGTCAACTTACCTAACCAAGAGGGCATCCAGCTGCCTGCACAAAAGTCCCTTGTTGCTGAAGCACGTTGCTAGGAAACGCAGGGGCTGGTGTTGGGGAGCAAGATGTCTCCTTCCCGGGGCTGATGCACGGTTTTCACATCATATAGGGATTTGATGTGTAAACATAATTCCTCTGGAATTCCTACAAGTGAACTTTCTGATGGGTGAGATAACATTGTTTAAGCTCAAAATGACAGTTGCTTTATACCTTGTACAAGACCAGGGGTGTAGGGGTTCCCTGTGGGGAAAGATGGTGAGAGAGAAGAGGATAAAGAAGTATAAGTTATAGTTGATATAAACATAAACCTACAAACATTAACGTTGAAAAGGGAAGGTAATAAAGCAATATGCTTAAAATACAAAGGAACTACAAATGAGTGAATTTGTGAACAAGAAGGAAAGAAAGCAGGCAGGAAAGCAGAAGAGAAACAAGAAAAGCAGGAAGAGAAAAGATTACCAAGGACCAGAAAGCCAACCTTAAAGAAGAAAATGGGGGAAAAAAGAAATAAAGAAAAACAATACATTGTACTCTCGAAATCCGGCTATTTCATTGAAACCCCTTTGCTATTTATAAGTTGCTAACATGGCCAGGGAAGAGGGAAGTTGTGGTGTCACTGAGAACCTCCTATTTCCCCTCTCTTGTTCAAAGTGCAAAGCATCGGTAAAAGAAATTCTGGAAAGGTCTAAAGATAGAGCTACCTTTTTTTTTAATACACCTTTGAGGCGTCCTTTTTTTAAATAACTTTTTATTTTATATTGGAATAGAGTTGATTAACAATGTTGTGTTAGTTTCAGATGTACAGCAAAGTGAGTCAGTTATGCATATACATGTATCTATTCTTTCTCAAATTCTTTTCCCATTTAGGTTGTTACAGAATATTGAGCAGAGTTCCCTGTGCTCTACAGTAGGTCCTTGTTGGTTATCCATTTTAAATATAACAGTGTGTACATGTCAATCCCAAACTCCCTAACTATCCCTCCCTCCCACCCTTCCCCCCGGTAACCATAAGTTCCAGGTAACTTTTGGAATCAGCATTTTATTGGCAACACCGTCCTTCCTTCCAAAAATTAAATAGTAAAATGATGGAGGTGCCGACTCCACAAAAATGCACAATGTGAGAGCTGTGAGTTAAGTTTTATTTGGGGCAAAACGAGAACTAGAGCCTGGGAGACAGCATTTCAGATAGCTCTGAGAAACTGCTCCGAAGATGGGGGGGGGAGTCAGTATATAAGTGATTTTGGTGAAGGGGGAGTACCTTCAATCAAGCACATATTTTTGCAGGAGGTTTCTGCTAGCCCGAGGAGCAGTCATCACCACGGAGGATTTTAGTGCTTTTCTAAATACGAGGAGATACAAGAATTGGGCTCATAAAATCGGCTCCTGAAAATATCTAACTATCTGAAGACCTGTTCTGCCAGTTTCTCCCAGAGCACAGAGGGCCTTGTTTCTGTTTGCCACCCTGGAATCCCTTCAGGGGGTGATGAAAGTCAGCAGCTGCAGCGGCTCACAATTTAATCCTTGTAGAGGCAGATGGCAAGAGCCAGTGGCGAGTGCCAATTTGTAGCTGACAAGGTAACTTGAGAAAATTAATCAGCAACACAGAATACAACTTAGGCTCCATTAAAAAATAGTCCAGTGTAATATATTTCTAATTGGAAACAGAAAAGGTTAGATGGCTTTCGATGGTTTTAAATCTTTAAAATATAATTATCCAATCTAACACCCACCCAAAATTCTTGTTTTCCTTTCCACTACCCCAAGCTTTATGTGCTCCTGAATTGTCAGGATCCCCAGCCTCTGCACGATTAATTAAACTCTATCTTACGTTTGAAACACCCTTTTTCCACTTTCTAATGCCAAAAACATAAAAGGAAAGGAAGTAGCAGGAACAGTAGAGGGAGTCTACTGAGACCTTCCAAATGCAAGTTTCCTTCCTCACATCAAGGAAACAACCCGATGTAAGGAACACCACAGTGGATTAACAGACTTGAATTCCAATCCGTATGTTCTCTTCCAGATCTGACTTTCCATGTTTAGAAGCTACCCTTTTCTCTTTAAGATAACAGATGTATGTAACAGACATAAATTCCAAAGGAGTGTGTTGAGGGTTTGGATTCTCCCAGGAGTAAACCTCAAGGCTGACTCAAGTATATCTTTATTTGGAAGATGTAGAGAACAAGGGTAGGGCCGTGAGGACGAGAAGGACAGCTGGTAAAAGATGAGTTGTCAAGTCACTGTGAGTGACCAGAGCTGAATCCCGTAGAGAAACCTCAGGAAACACCTGGGAGTTACTTCACCTGAGGGCCAAGCAACTGGATGTTTTATGTACCAACTTTTACCAGCCCTTGCTTGAGGATGGCTGGAGATCTGTCACGTGAAGAGGCTGCACCCCACCCCAGCTCTGAGGAAATCCCTCAGCCAAGAAACTCAGTTATTGGTATTTGGAAGTGAGTTAGGGTGCACTGAAGGGGCAAAGCTTGGGAGATAAAGGTAGGGCAGGGACAAGATCTGCAAAAAAGGTGATCTAGTGAAAACAGCAATGCACATTTATCATCTGCTTGGAGGGTATCAGTGCTCGGACTTTTCATGCATTATTTCCAAGCTTTCTAACCGCCCCATGGGTTAATATCATTTCCCTCATTCACAGATAAGAAAATAGAGTGTTAGGGAGGTGAGGCCACCTACAGTCGATAGCTAGCAAGTGACTGGTTTAAATCAAAATCAAGTTTTTTGTCACTAGGTCCTTTAAACTTTTTTATATCTATGTTTTTTACATCTATAAGAAAGTGTGCTCTGCAGAGAAAACATGAGAAGAAAAAGGTAGAGTCCTCACCCCAGACAAATATTGTGGCCAGTGAGTTTGTCCTGTTGAGGGATAGGGGGCTAATCTGAACTGCCCGCCCCCGCTCCCACCAGGTCAAATCAATCCCCCCAATCCCAAATATGAAGCATCAAATAGAATGTTGTCCTCGTAGGCAACGATGAAGCCTTCCCTTGCAGACAGGTTACTGACTTTTTCGTGGCTAAATTCTTTTTGGCAAAGGTTATCGCTCCTTGGGGAGCTCCTTTTGAATTTCATAGTCACCAAGGAACCCATTTTACTGGTCAGGTATGTTGACAAATCTGTGCTGTTTGGTGAGGTTTACAACACTTTCACTGCACTTACCACCCTTCATCCTCTGGGTTATTTGAACATACTAATGGCATTATGAAGACTCAGTTTGCAAAATTTGTAGAGGCCCTCCAAATACCCTGGCCAAAAACTCTGCCTTTGGTCCTTTTAAGTCTCAGATCCACCCCTTTTGGAACTCATAAACTCTCACTATTTGACATAGTCACAGGAAGCCCAATGCACGTGGCTTCTGCTTCTTTTGACCCACAACTGATAAAAGGAGATGCCCCAATATTGCAGAGGCCTATTTCCTTCAATTAAAAATAACCATGAGGGCTTCCCTGGTGGCGCAGTGGTTGAGAGTCCGCCTGCCGATGCAAGGGACACGGGTTCGTGCCCCGGTCTGGGAAGATCCCACGTGCCGCGGAGCGGCTGGACCCGTGAGCCATGGCCTCTGAGCCTGCGCATCCGGAGCCTGTGCTCCGCAACGGGAGAGGCCACAACGGTGAGAGGCCCGCGTACCGCAAAAAAATAAAAAAATAACCGTGATTTGGTAGAGTGATCTTTTCAGAGTGTGCTCTAGGGAGATGAAGACCTTAAGCATTACACCCTGAACTTGGTAATTTTGTCCGAAAAGACCCTTTATTTTTTTCAACTTCCCCTTGATCAAAAGGGGAAAATGAAAAAAAATAAAGAGACCTCCCTGGTTGAGAGGTCAGAATGGGGAGCTCTCATGCCTGTGAAGATAACAGAGCACAACAGGAAAAGGAAAGACTCTTCTTTCTTGGGAAGAATGCAGCCAATTAAAAGTCGTGGACCCTTTGTTTGCTAAAGCACGCCCAGCTTCCTTTTTCCTCTCCATAAAAGCATTCTCCTTCCCGTGTCCTGTGGAGACTTGAACATGGCTCACCATGATTGCAGATCCCAAACTGCAATTCTCTGCTGATGCTGAGTAAACCCATCTTTGCTGGAGAAATATCTGGCAGTCTATTTGTCTTAGGTCAACACCAACTGCATAAACAACATCGAGAAATGGCCTAAGTAGAAAAGCATTCAGAACCCTTAGTGTGGGTACAAACTTCAGCACCTGTAAGGAATGCAAGAATTCTAAAGAGGACTGATTTTCCAAGAGATACCTGCACTTCCATGCTCACTGCAGCAACTACTCCAATAGCCAAGACACAGAAACAAGCCAGATGTCCATCAACAGATGAATGGATAAAGAAAGTATGGCATATACATACAATGAAATATTATTCAGCCTTAAAAAGGAAGGAAATCTTACCATTTGTGACAACATGGGTGAACCTAGAAGACATTACGCTGACTGAAATAAACTAGTTAGAGAAGGGCAAATACTACATGATTCCACTTGATAGTCAAACACACAGAATCAGAGAATGGAATTGTGTTTGCCAGGGACTGGGGGGACGGGAAAATGGGGAGTTACAGATCAACAGACATAAAATTTCAGTTAAGCAAAATGAGTAAGTTTTAGAGACCTGCTGTAGACCATAGTGCCTATCACTAACAAAATAGTATCATCTACCTTAAAATATTTATGTTAAGAGCATGGATCCCATCTTAAGCATTTTTACCATACACACACACACACACACACACACGAACATACAAAAGAACACAAGGCAATTTTTGGAGATGGTAGAAATGTTTAGTACCCTGATTTTGGTGATGCTATCACATGTATACACACATGTCCAGAATCATCAAAATGATGATTTGTCACACCATAAAAAAGGGCACATTTTGTATATAAATCGTACCTCAATACACGGATTACCAGGTACGAGGGAACATTATGGAAGCTATACTTCTGTGTTCATATCTTTATGGATATTTTTGTATCTTGACTCATATAAATATATTAGCTATTAAAATTTTTTAATTGAAAAGAAAACTGAAAGAAAAAAAAAGTTTTGACTTTTCCAATATAGAGAATTTATCAGGTGTGACTTAGGAATTCTTTATACCACGATGTAAAATTTATTTTGTGTGTAGATTAAATAAAGGGCAGAAATGTTCACTTATATTTTCTAACACGTAAAATAACCTTGTATACGATATATTCAATACAATAGAGCATTATTTCATAAAATACACAAAGTTTGAATAACTGCGGATTGTCACCTGCTTTCTTTGCAGACCATTATATAAGCTGTGCCTGTTAACCATCTGTAACCTGTTTCTAAAGGATGCTGTCTGTCTTACCAGGGCATTGGCCTATTCATGTGTGCCTATGTTTCATCCAGATAGCAGTAGCATCACAGCCCAATGCCTTCTACCCCTCTGCCCAAAAGGTGCAAAACAATTAAGAAAAAAAACACCATAAATTTTGGGGCATGGGATTTTAACAAAGTCAAATAATTTTAACCTAGGTGCTCAATTGCTTTGAATTTCATATTTATTCAATCAGTCCGTCAACAAAAATGCATTGAGAAACTGAAATATCTCTGACATAGACAGAGTGCAAGTTATTCTACTTGGGGTGAGGACATCAATCCCTCAGTAGGGCAAAGAGACCTTGCAGAAATTACCCCACCTTACAGAAATGTAAGTGAGAACCAAAAAGGTCAACTTGGCCTGAGATCACCCAGCCGGGAAATGCCATGAGGTGGAAGACTTGAGATTCGAAGGTAAAACTTCTCTGTTACCTAAGAGGAAGAAATTCCTTCCGTCGTCCCGTTCCACATTCTCTTTCTCCTCTCCTCTCCCATCCCCCTTACTCTCCTTCCACAGACACACAACACACGGACACATCTCACAAGGGATACAGGGAGATGACTTGCCCATTTTTCGGGCAATTATTCCAATATACTGTTAACTTCAAAGGAGTTCATCCCAGCAATTTTAATTCTGAAATAGCTCCCTTCTTCTCCCCAGCTCTATCACCTTCCTTAGCATTTCTTAATTTCATGGCTAGCTCCTGCCCTTGATTGAAAACGACAGTTTTGCAAAGTTAGAGGTAAGAACTGTGGCTGGCTTTGCAATAATTCAATCTTTTTTTTTTTTTTTTAAAAAAAAAAGAAAGAAAAGCAGTTCCCATGGGCTGGAGGCCCAGCTCTGTCCAGAGGTGGGGTCATAGAACTATTTTCCTTGCAGAGTTATTTTTGTGTATTGAGTTAATGTCTAATTTTCTGAAGTGCTGAGTCTCAGAATTGAAAGAAGTGCCTGTGTCTCTCTGACCAAATATATTAAGAGTTGGCTGCCTTCAAATGCAGAATTGCATGACATCAAACACCACAGACACTGAAACTTAAATTTGAAGATGAGAAAAAAAAAATAATAATAATAGGGAGAAACGGGTGGAGTCCTTATTCCACAGAACTCTGAGATGTTTCAAAGTCAAAGACCATGGGGGTAACACCCAAACTCTGGGATTGTGTTGGAGATCCTTTTTCTCCCACAGGAGACAAAAGATGGAAAAAAAAAAAACTGAAGACAGCGTAGCTCATTTTAAACTCATTTTGACGTATTTTTTAAGACAATTATGAAGCTACGAGAAATACGGCTGAGTGTGGGATGACAAGGGTCTGTAAGGAGGTGCCTTCTCTATTCTCCCTGCTCTCTTCATGTGGTGGCGGAGGCACCTGGACAGCCTTCCCAATCGTGCACAAAAGGCTGCTGTCATGCTGTAAGGGAATCAAGTTCTTTAGGAATATTAGGGGAGAGAGGAAACTGTTTGAACTTGAAGTGGGAAAACCAGAAAGAATTTCTCAGAACAGATAACCCTGCATCCCGAGCATCTCTCAAATCCATACCTGCCTTCTCCTCACTGCACTTGTTACCGAGTCCAAGCTCACTCTGCTCGCCGCACGAGAGGTCAATAAATCCGAGATGAGGTGTTGAGGAAGGGAGGACGACTTTAAGGATGGCAGACTAAAGTCTCAAAACTAACCATCTTATCCGGGTTTGGATGCCAGTTTCTTTTATAGCCAGAAAGGGGAGGAGATGAGGAAGTAAAGTAAAAAGACCATAAGTTTTGCGAATGTCCCCTGGAATGGCCAGCCTCAGGGAGGGGATGTGCTAATTTCTCCTTTCTTGCAGCCATCCACAGGTGGACAGAGTCCGGATGTTTCCCTGAACAAAGGCACTTTGGTTTAAGGTTCAGGCAGAGGGGCAGGGTTCCCCGAGGCAGGCCATTATGTATACACTGTATTCTTTTAGTGAACAAAGGCAACGGGAAGCAAAGGTTAAAGTAAAAGAAACAGACCCAGCATGCAGTCGGATTTGCCTCTTTCCTGTTACACACTGAGTTACTTTAAATAATTTTGGCTTAGCTGGTCTCCCTGATGAGGAACTTCTCTCTAAGCCTGTTATTCAAATGGGCAGGAGAGTGACCTTCCTGAAAAGAGAAACTCTGGTCATCGAACTTCTGGTTTAAAAATCCTTCAGCATGTAACTTATCTCTGAAGGCTTTCTAGAACACCCCTCAGGGCTGCAAGAGCTACACTGTTCTCCTTGTGAACATGTGGCATCCTGCTTTATTGGTAAGCTTTCACAGTGTAACAAATAAACTTCAAAACTACTGCTTAAAAAATCATTTTTAAAATAGAGTTCACGACACTGTGGGTCAGCCTGGTGATTCTTCTTACCTGGGTTGCTTTATTCCTTTCTGCATGAAGAGTTAAGTTCAAAATAATTTAAGATGACCAACAAAAGCATAGCACAAACCATCAGACTTAGGGCAAGTCAGAGGAGAGAAAGAACGAAAACCATTCACACTGGAGAGCTATCTTGTGGAGAAACAAGGAGAATTTGAATTGACCCTTAAAGAGCCAGGTTCAGGGAACTGACTATTACTTTGGCACTCTTCTTACCAAACTCAGGTTTAAGCTGCTCACTGCTTGGAAGCCAATAGTTGAGAGAGAAAAGTATTGGTTGGAAAGGAAAGGTTGCTTTACCTAGAGGCAGGCAGACTCATGTCCAAGAACCAGCTCTGAAGATTCTGCTCGACCATGAACGTTGTTAAAGGGTTAATTGCAGTTAATCATTTGGGAAGGGGGTCAGAGTCTTCGTTATCATCCACTGTGTGCAGATTTTCTTCTAACTGGTTGGTGGTGAGGTTCCAGGGCGGTGCTCCAGGATTCTTGTGCTCAGCCTGAAGTTACCTTCCTCCACCTGGGTTGAGGCCTTAGTTCCTGCAGAAGAACTCAAAGATATACCGTTATGCCTATTCCCTGAGGAGGAACCAGGACCCTGCCTCCTTGCTGCACTATTGTTCTTTGTTTGATTGTTTTTGGGGTTTTTTTGCGGTACGCGGGCCTCTCACTGTCGTGGCCTGTCCCGTTGTGGAGCACAGGCTCCGGACGCGCAGGCTCAGCGGCAATGGCTCACGGGCCCAGCCGCTCCGCGGCACGTGGGATCTTCCCGGACCGGGGCACGAACCCGTGTCCCCTGCATCGGCAGGCAGACTCTCAACCACTGCGCCACCAGGGAAGCCCCTGCACTATTGTTTTTTGACTGATCGTCCTTTGCTTCTTCATTTTCTCCCTTCCCTGATTAGCAACTGTTTAAAACTGCCCTTTGGAACTCAGGGAAGGTCAAGGAGGCTGAATGAAGCCTATTTCCTACAAACAAGAAACAAGAAACGAGACTGAAAGGATTTGTACCTAGGAGGGCCCCATAGGGTCCTGCTTGGTTTCTCTCTGCTGAGAGCTTTACACGAGTTAGCTGATTCCATCCTTTAAATTACCCCAAATTGGTACTGCTATATCCCAGGAGCTCACCGCTCTTTGATCTTTAGAGAAGACAGATGTTTGACCTATAACGGTTCCTTTGATTTTTATCTATTAACAATCCCAACACTATTATTAGAAAGCAGGTCCTCCCAACACTGAGGACATGCTTTCTAATACCATTTCTCCCATAAGCACCACAGACTAGTTTGCTGGTAAAGAAGTTAGGTCAACATGGGCTCACAAATCTTCAGCTGTGACTCTCTGGGATTTGTGGCCATGGGAATTTCCCTCACATTTTTGAACCTCTTGTATTTATTTGTCGTGGAATTGTTTTAATTTACTGAAACGGTACTAATGTTACCTACAGAGTAGCTTCCAAGAGAGAACAAGATAACGTGTAGGAATTGTCTAGGATCTGCCTAAATACATACTGGGTGCTCAGCGAATGACCAGAACTGGACCAAATAGAGCATATTAGGGAAAAGTAACTATGCTATTTTGATTTATAATAAGAAATATATATTTAGTCTTTGTACCTATTTCAGGCACAGTGCTGCTAAAACCCTCAGAATTTCCTAAGTGATGAGAGTGAAAAAGGTATCTTTTGTTATATTAATAAGGTAACTTTTGAACCCACCTAAGGATGGGGGCTGGTTGCTAGAAGAACCAACCACATGGTTAAAGGGCTGGAATTTTCAGTCCCACCCCCTGACCTCTGTGAAGGGCGGAGGGGCTGGAGGTTTAATCAATCCCTAATAGCCAATGATTTAATCAATCATGGCTGTGTAAGGAAGCCTCCATAAAAACCCCAAAGGAGGGGGTCCGACAGCTTCAAGGTTGATGAACACGTGGAGATTTGGGGAGAATGGCATGCTTGTAGGGGGCATGGAAGCTCTGTGCCCTTTCCCCTTACTTTATCTAGTGCACCTCTTGCATCTGTGTGTTCCTGAGCTGCATCCTTTTATAATAAACCAGTGGCCCACTAAGTTAACTGTTGCAATGATTTGGTTAATGGGATCTAAGGCAGGGCCAGCATTTGGGCACATAGGAACTAACTTTTTAATAGAGACAGCCCCTTAGGTAATTTTCCCTGATATTTTGATCTGAGTGAAGCTCACTGAAAAAAAGCACAGTGGAAGGTATTTTAGTCCTTGTAAACATCCCGTTCACAAAAGCACTGCAAGTTGGAACACAGTCTCCGCATCCCTCATGATCAGACTGGCTGTTGAGTTGGACCCTGCTCTCTGCATCTCACACTTGTTTACAAATATTTGCTAAATCAATTAAATAATAGTCATATTGCAACAAGAGAAATAAACTTTATCTTCACGGGGACCATTTAATTGCTTTCTCCATTTTTATTCTACAATATTTTTCATTTGAGAGAAAAGGAAAATCTGGAAACATTAAGTTGTCATTGATTACTGAGGACTGGTGATTTGATAGGTCTGGACTTTGAACACAGTTTTCACTCTCTTTATCCATCCATTTATTTATCCATTTATTTATTCATTTATTTAGGCTGCGCCACAGGGCTTGGGGGATCTTAGTTCCCCAGCGAGGGATTGAACCTGGGCCCCGACAGTGAAAGCGCTGAGTCCTAACCACTGGACCGCCAGAGAATTCCCAGTTTTCACTATCTTTAAAGGCCAGTTCTTTGCGTTATGCTACCCTATTTTTGGAACTGGTATATTTTAGGGAATGAGCTCCAGTTCCTCTGAGTTCCTAGTTAATTAGTCAGCACTGTGTTGTAATAAGATGGACAATAGACCCAGCATCAGAAGACTTGCCTTGAGTCCCAGGCCCTTCCACTTACTAACAATGAACCTGGGCAAGGCTATTTGTGTTCTTTGGTACTCAATTTTGTTATCCATAAAATGGGTACAAATAGTCTCTGCTCACAAGTGGTTGACGGACTTATGTAAGGGAATGAATACGCGAGCGTTTTGTGTATTATAATGCCCCTGGGGAATGTGGCCAGTAAGTCATGCAGTGTTAGTAAACAAATGACTTAGTTATCAGATGTACCCCGTAGCATCATATCCTGGGCCTCCTACCCCTTTGGCACCATCCTCAGTTCCCATCTTCTACCCCCAGCCCAACCACCATTCACTACATCAGCAAGGTATGTGGGCTCTGTTTAAAAATAGACCTTAAAGTGTCATGTCCCTGCGTGATGACTGACTACAGCCTGGTCCAAGGCGCCATCACCTACAGCTGGGGAAATGCACTGGCCTTGGTAAGACGTTGCTCTGATGCCACTGTTGCCCCTCTATTGTCCATAGTTGTTGGTGTGGTCCTGTAAAACATAAATCATAACTCTCACCTCTTTGAAAGCAGCCACAGGTCTCCATTGCACTAACAATAAAACCCAACTCCTTGCGGTGGCCATAAATGGTCCCACGAGACCGAGCTGTTACCCACGACCCCACCTCAGGTCTATTCTCTGCCCTCCCAAGCGCGCTAAGCATCCCTCTGCTCTTCCACTCCTCACAGCCTACCTGTGCCTTAAATCCTTTGCCTTCTACCTGGAGCTCTCCACTGTTGGCTCCCCATATGCTTCCAACCTTCCATTTAAGTCTCAGCTCCATAGGACCCCGCTATCTCCCCAATGATCTAAATAAGCAACCCACTCCCATTTCACTCACACCTATGTTACCCATTGTCTGCTTGGCATTTATTGCAACTGAAACAGTCTTCATTATTGATGCACCTGCTTATTGTCTATTGCCCTGACAAGATTTAAACTCCACGAAGGAGGAGGCTTGTCTGTCTCGCTCATCACTAGCGCCCAGACCAGTGCACAAGTATGCAACTAATATATATTGGATTGATTTTGATGTCTTAAGAGTGAATCTCTTGAGATCCTGCAGTTACAGCCATGCAAACTTCTGCCTCCTCAAATGTCCGCTACACTTTCCTTAATCATTCAGGTCCTACTCATGCCTTGATTTTCTCAGCTGAGATGTTATTTTCTATGTGAAACTTTCCCTAATTGTCCAACGGGGAAAAAAATAACAACCCTCCCCTTCTGCTCCCACAGCTTTATTTTGTCTGAATGTTCATCTGTGTCTCTCTCTCTCTCTTTTTTCCCATTATTTAAATACGTGAAGATGTCTCATCCATCGTCTATTTCTTTGAGAGTGAGAGGAGGGAGAGAAGTAATATTTAATAATGTTGAAAATGAGTTAATCATCTTATACATATAGTACCTGCTTTAAATTCAGGACTTCAGAAATCACTTTTTCCCATTTCACAGATGAAGACATTCAAGTTCAATGAGATTAAATAAATGTCTTAAGGTGGCATATATTACATATATGTGCCAAAGTTGGGAATAAATTCTACTCTAGAAGAATATTGAACTTAATTGAAGAGATGGGGTGGGATGGAATGGGCTGGAAGACAAGGCTGCTCTGAAGACCACGCCTGTCTATTTTGCAATTTGATCTGGGAGTCCTCTGGTATGTCCTTATTTACTGTGTCTGATTCCCTTCCCGAGCCTCTGAATCTTCACAAAGTGAAGAAAGGAGACCCAGTTCCTGGGCAGTAGTGCCCCCTTCTGATCATATCAGTGATTTCACGTGTCCCTGAACTGTGAAGCTCATCGTTCCTTAGCATTTGTTTTAATGGTCAGAACGAATGGATTGTGACTGTTGGATGATACCGAAAATTAGGTTTATTTGGAGATGAGCTCATCTCAAATTGCTAAAGCTGTCATCTCAGGTTGCAAATATTCCATTCGTGCTTGACCAGAAAAGAAAAAAAGAGCATCTTCCCACCACCAATGATCTTTACTAGACAGCTTGAAAACACACTAAATTAGAATTACATTGTTCTCTCTGGCACTTGGCCATTTCTCACAATATTCAAGGTCATCTTTTCATTTCAACAGTTTAGGGAAAGTATGTTCTTTTAGTTTAAAACAAAGTTGGATTAAAACTTCATATTTGAAACACCAGGACCAGCCAAATTCCAGAAGCCAGGCTGTCTGGGAAAGGTGCCTCAGGTGAACGCACTGAGACACGCCTGAGGCTTCAGCACGGTGCTCCGTCTATGCTTTGGACAACAAATTGTGATGGGATTCGGGACACTGTGTTCTAGCCCCTGCTCTGGCATGGGTTTGCTGACTGCCCTGAGCAAGTTGCTTAACTCCTCTGAGACTCCCATTTCCTACACTGTTAGAACTGAGCTCCTTTCACATATTTCAGAAAACGGAGAAATAATATGGTGGCTGAAAACGGATAAAGGCATCCCTAAGACCAAGTCACTCTTCCAAAGGAGCTTGTTCAAGTTTAATGTCTCTGAATCCCAATTTCTTCACTGGTAAAATGAGGAACCAGGGACTTTGTCACAGGAACGTTTGTGGGAATTAAACGGGATAATCTATGTGAAGTTGCCAAGAACCTGGCTAAAGAGTTACCAAGACGCTCAGCTGTGTGGTTGTTAAAAGTGGGTTAGAATTTAGGGGTCAGTTAGCTAAGCCTGCAGATAGGCTGCCTGCTTCCGTAAGGAAATTTAATTGGAGTACAGTGACACCCATCTATTTGCGCAGTGTCTATTGCAAAGGCTGAGTTGTGCAGTTGCCTTAGAGACCATATGATCCTCAAAATCAAGCAAAAATATTTACTATCTGGCCCTTTAGAGAAAATTTTGCCTATCGTGGACTAGAGGATTGTTAAGGACCTTCCCAGCTCTGACTGTAGTAAGAATCCTTCTCTAACTTTTGTTTCTTTCTTTCTGTCTTTATAGTAATTCTTTTCTGCTTTCTGCTAAGTGGGGCTTTTCCTTGGCCTTCTTCTTTTTCCTTCCTTTTCTCCACAGTGAGAAAAATGCTGGGTAAATACACTGAGCCTTTGTGAAGAGAGACTGATGTGCCCCTACCTCCTGGTAGATGTAACTAGGATTGTTACCGAACCCCATGACTTGACATCAGTAGCTGGGACTGATGTCATTTTGCCCGTGGCCTGGGCATCTTTAACCGGGCAACAATCTGCACATAGTGGTGAGAGCCAGACAATTCTTCAGCACTATTGAGACTTTTACTTAGCATCATGCTTTTTGCACTCTAAAAACCCATTTTATTCAAATCATTCTTTCATACTAGACTTGGGACTTTTCCAGAGTAGGAGCTGGCTTCTTTGTTCTTGGGATCATGTATATAATCACAGTGCCTAATATTTCTGCTCAATGTTTATTGAACAGGATGTTTTTCTTCAGACTTGTATGTTTCTTGTTAATTTCTTATGACGCCACTCTGATTCCACGGTGTGGCTTAGTCTTTACTTGTATGCTTAAAAGAAAATAGTTTCTTGAAAATGGGAACTGACGCTTTTCGTCTGTATTATCCATAAAGTGATCAAGAAAGAAAGAAAGAACAGCTAATGGCATGCCTTTTATAATTTGGATGTTTTGAAGGGCTTTGCACGTAAATTAAGAAACAGTAAACATCCCTCCAGACCATCTACTTGTGACAGTGTTCATGGTCACAGCTCGGCCACAGACTAACCTCTGCTCTTTACCCAAGTGTGACCAAATCCACCTGAGAGACACAAGATACATTTCCATGATCTGCTCCTCGGTTCAAAGTGGGTCCAATTCAAGCCTCTTCTGCAGGAAACTAATCATCGTTTCCTGCAAATTGGAGGAAATGCTGCTCCAATCAAATACATAATCTCTCTTCCCTTTCGAGTCAAGTTTCCTGGTGTTATGTGACATTTACCAGTTGGCATAAACCTCAAAATTATTCCTTTGGGGAAGAAATGTTTGCATTAGGAGTAAAATTCTAAGTAGTGCTGGCTTTGATGGAACTTATTTTTTCTGTTCAACCTCTGTCAATCTTACATCATTACATACGCAGACTTTGATGTTAATTCAACAGTTTTCCATCTAATTCTCGTATTATATGAATGTGGGCAACAATGGCTTCCATTTAGAATATGTAGTTGACCTATATTTTCCAAAGGGCTTTACCAAAATTATGTCATTTAACCCTCAAAGATGACTCCAGGAGGTATGTGATTTTGCCATACTTTAGAATTTAAAATAATAGCAACAGCAGTGACAAAGCAGAAGTGTAAAGTGATCCCTGAAATTGCCTGAAATGACATCATTATCAAGTAGTGAAGTCTGTATTCATAAATGGGTCTGTGTTGGTAATTACTAAGCTATATTGATTTTCAGGACAGTCAGGGGTGAAACAGTGGAGCAGGGCGATGGGCGGTCATCACATCAGTAGTAACATTACTGCAATAACCTGCTGCTTGTAGTCTGGGTGTTTTAGCAATTGCAGAAATTGGAGAGGACTGGTCAGATGGTCAGTCAGATGGCCTTCTCTTCTCAGCTACTCCAAATCTGTGAGACCCTTTAGAGAAGGGGTTGGCAAACTATGCTTACTACATTTACAGGTGGTTGGGAAAAGTATCAAAAGAATATATTTTGAGGTACATGACAACTCTATGGGATTCAAATTTCGCTCTCCATAAAGCCGTATTGGATCACAGCACCACAGTCATTTTTGTGTTGTCTGTGGCCACATTTGCGTTACAACAGGAGAGCTGAGCAGTTACAACAGAGATCATACGGACAGCAAAATCTAAAATATTTACTATCTGTCCTTTTAGTTCTCTGTCCCCAGTTTTG
The DNA here is from genome assembly GCF_963924675.1 of Phocoena phocoena. Classification (NCBI taxonomy): domain Eukaryota; kingdom Metazoa; phylum Chordata; class Mammalia; order Artiodactyla; family Phocoenidae; genus Phocoena; species Phocoena phocoena. Next base: position 76,145,214 of record NC_089235.1, read on the forward strand.
GGGCACAGTCCAATTGTCATCTCCTGCATGGAGCCTTGCCTTGTTTTGCCGCCCTGGCCTGAATATGAATATCGTGAACAATATCTACCCTAAGGTATACGATTTCACATATATTGTTAGTACTGGAAGGCTTTAATTCCAGGTAGTCTAGCTTGATGCATGAAGCCCTCCATAACAGTCCTGTCCGATAGAATGTCTTGCGACAATGGGATGTTTTTTTATATCTGTGCTTTCAAATATAGCACATGTAACCATATGTGGCTACTGAATCATTGAAATGTGGCCAGTGCCAATGAGGAAGGTGATGTCGAAATTCAAATTAATTTAAATTTAAATTTGAGCTCCCACATTGGCAAGTGAAGCTCTGGAAGTTCTCTCTGAGTCTTCATGCAGCCTCACCTTGGTTCAGGGCCAGGTAACCCAAACCCTACCAAGGCTTCCATTTCATCTTTGGGCAGCTCTTTCTATGTGTCTGTCTTCTCTTTCATGGTGAAGTGTTTCACGGTAACATTCACACCTTAATTTTAGTTCTATCAGTTGGAGGCACACAGATAAACCTAATTTCCCTGACACTGTCAATCCTTCAAATGTCTGAAGTAAGGGAGTGTATGTACTAACCCATTTCAGTATCTCTGAGAGGCATGTAGCACCCTCCAAGTTTGGGCTGGAAACAAAGGGGATGTGAGTGTACAAAGCAGAACCAAGATAATTTTGGCGTCTCCTGCTGGGTATTCTCTGTCCAGCATGAAAACTCCTTTCTGTATAAGAGCTTGAGTTCTAGTGGCTTGCAGGGATCCCATCATGGAAGACCAGACCTTCCTTCTCCCTGTCTTCTTGAAGCAAAGGCTCAGGTATGGCTAAGCTTCTGTCAGTAAACTCTCCCCACCCTCTACTCTTAATTTGGAAAGAATGAGACAAATGAAACGGAGAGTAAGAGATAATTCATGGCAGAGTGGCAAAGTCCAATATCAACAGTATTCTAACCACCCTGTCTCTGGGTTTGAACCTATTCCCTGCTATTTTCTTGGTTTCCTCAACACAAAGTTCTGGTCCATTGTATAAGCCTGCTTCTCCAGCCTTGCCATTACTTCTCTTTGATATACCTCCAGAAATGTATTTTCTGTTTAAGTCAAGTTGATTTTTGTTACGTACAATCAAAATCCCTGCTTGGTATAGCTATAGAAATTATTTGTGCAGAACTATAGTTGGTTTTGAGGTTACTAGTCGATGTTCAGTGAACGGGAGGAATTTTGGTGGCTAGTTTTGGTTGACCTTAGTCCTATGCAATGCAAAAGTAGTCAGGATTGACTCTGGAACTGGTAAGACTATGTTTACAGAGGTTTCTGTTGCACAAGTAACAACAGACATAGCCCAACCCTGCAGGGGCCACAGGGGAAAAAAGGGCGTGCAATGGTTATTTTCTATCACAGCACTGTGATCTAACGCTGATAGGAGAGAAGGGATAAGATGAGAAGACAATAACTCCAAACAGTGAGAATTACATGAAGTGCCATTTTCTCTTCTCTGCCTTGGCTTTCAGAAAATTCAAAATTAAATTTAAAGCTTTGAAAGATGGAAGCTATATAAAACTACCTGCCGGAGGATTTGACTTATTTATTCTCAGTCTCTTGATATTGTTTTAGATTTTATATTCCTGTTGTAAGGGATTTTGTATGTCTTTTTGAGTTTAAGCTGTCTCTAATACTTGTTTTGAATGTGGACAAGGTACACATTTAAAATAAATGATTCATCTTCATTGAAAAGAACAAAGCTTTCTGAACACACACGATGGCTATGTGTGGAGGATAAGGATGTGACTTCCTTCCATAGGGTGCAGACGGTACATCTGGGGGGTGACCCGTGTTAACAGTTCACCAACAGAGGCTCTGGGTTTTGAGGATGATGGTCAAAACTACTGGGAGAGGAAGCATAGAGCAGCATAAGGAAGGAAGTGATGGGATTCAGGGCTTGGTCTGCAGAGATGGCTTTGCATTTGACGAGGCTAGAGGCTGATTGCCTTTGTAGATGGTCCAGATTTGCGTAAGTTGCTACCAGGGCTTCTGTGGGAACAAAATAGAAAAGAAAGTGAGCACATTAGTTTGAGAAGATAAAGGCTTCACACAGCATTGTCTTCACTCCAGAAGACAGTGGTTGAGTTTGACGAGAACAAGGGAAGACATTCAGAGAATAAGGTGGGTTTCTGTGTGTAGGTGTTGCTCCCAGGCCCTGGAGGGCTCTGAGATTATTGGGAAGAAAAAGAAGCTGAAAGCATGCAGAGAATAATCTTCTATCTCCAAGTCACAGTTAAGTCAAGTGCTGACCCTGACACTCAGAAACATGGATCAAATCAGTAGGTATTAAAAACCCAGAAAGAATGTCCCCAGATAAGGCTACCTCTTAACTGAGACGTCTGGTTCCTCCAGGTGGAGCCCTTATTGTTTGGATTCTGGAGTCAGACAGATCCTAGTTCAAGGGCATGTGCTGTGTGACCTTGGCCAAGTCAATGAATCTCTTTTGAACCTCACTTTTACCATTTTGTTTTTATCACTTAAGATAATAGTATTTCATGTGTGGCATTTTACTGTGGGTGCTAAAATGAGACAGTGAACTTAAAATTCCTGGCATGTTGAAGGAACCCAACAAATGACAGTGACAGTTCACTTCCTAGTGCCCCTGTCTTTCCAGGCATGATTCCTTTGCTCACGCTTCTGCCGCTTGGAACACACATCCACCCAATCAGCTCCATAAATCCAAATCCATCCACTGCGTCCAAATTCACATGTCTCCAATTCCATGTCTCCTTCCTGCACTTTCTCATCATAGGGACTGTCTATGGCCACTGTCTTATCATTTGGGGGCTTAGCTATACACTGTTATCACTGAGCATCACAGAGTTTTATGGCCATGACTTATCCCCCCTAGCCAACTGTCACCTCATGAAAGTCAGGGTCTAGGACTGGATTCATCCACATTTAGCTCATGTTCAATACAGAAAAACCCTACCCAGAGCCTGCTGTCTTCAGTGCCCACGGTAGAGACTGAGAATACAGGGATGAGTAGGTCACAAATTAGCCTGAGTTCTTCTGCAGGGGCCAGCAATCGTGACAAGAGTAATAGTCACATGGTGTCAGGTTCCCAAGGCAGACTCCTCACGTTTACTTGTTTTCAGAGAATACAACTGTGGAAAGTGAACTGTGAGAGAGCAATGCCTAGAGCTGGAAGCCTGTCAAGAAATCAACGTTTGCAATCCTAAACAGAAAGGAGTGTGGGGAAACGTACAGGATACTGGCCATGAGCAGAGAGAAGATGCCAGAAGTGACAACTGTTCCCTAGTAGCTGCTAATAAGTAGGAATCACATTGCTGATAACTGAATGGGAAAGTCAACCTTAAAAAGTGAAATGTGGGCCCCCAAATGTTCATTTACTTCCCTGAAGAGCATTTATTGCATATCTGCTATATTCCAGGCACTGGATAATTTATCTCCAGACCTTCTAACTCCTCGGCACTATTTGTTCTCAGAGACCACCCTACTTCTTAAGTAGCAGAATGTAATAAATAAGCCAATAAATAGGTAAGTAAATAAATAAATAAATAAAACAAAGAAAAATAAGATCATTGTGGATATTGGTAATTTTATGGGTGTGATAGGTAGATATATAGATATATGATTTCTATGGGTCTAAGGAGTAATACTACTGTTACTTGGAACCAACTGAAAGATGACATACATCAAACAGGTAGGGATCAAAATATCACCTTCATTACTGTTAAAGCATTACTGGAGAGCGAGGCTTAGGGCTAAGAGCCAAGGGGACATGTTCACAGAGCACCTCTGAATTGAGTTTCCCCAACCTCTCCGAGGAGCCCTGGGGAACTCTATACTTCTTTGTGTGTCTTGTTACTAAACACCTCACTGTATAGAGCGGCAGAGAATATGTGCTTCCTGCAAAGAGAGAGCTTAGCCTCCTTGAATCATGCCAACATTTATTTCCTGACCATGAATAACAGCACAGAAATTACTCCAAAACAGCTGCCGTTCTTGTTCACCCAAACCTTTATTTTTCAAATCATCTTATTAGATTTACCAGGTGCAAAATCCACAGAAATAAACCTAATATCATACCAGCCAAACTCATGCAGAAATTCCCCAGTATACCTTCTGAAAGCTTGTGTTAGGGCCCAAGCAAGCTCTGTCCAGGTCTGTTCTCTTCTTCCTGACACTGGCGGCAGACTTGACTCCAGGAGAGATGATAACATTTTCCCGTAAGAGAGATGCTTAAGAAGTCCAAGCCTTCTGAGAAGGCTCAGGCCAGGGCCAGATCATTCAGGTTTCAAAACTCTCACTACCCATCCCCTTACACAGAGCCCTCAGCTCAGTGCCTGGCCATCTGGGGCTCTGCACAGGTGCTGGTAAAATTAAACAAGGATGTGTTCAGAAAGATGCAATATCGTGCTTTACAGGGGTCACCCCTGCTCTGGGTGGGAGGTGGTATTTGATGGCCTATAAGATCATTAATGACTTATCCCTTAGTTGGGAAAAAAAGGGAGGATGGGGTGAGGGGAGAGCCATGAGAAGGAGAACAAGGAGGCAGCTTTGGGAAATGCAGCAGACTCTCCAGTATTCCGGGGGGAGAAACACAGAGGAACGCGCTCTCAAAACAGGAGGAAGTTAAGGGGTAATTAGAGGAGAAAAAAACAGAATAAACTCGCTGTTGACATTTAGCTATTTTGAGAATTATAAAGCTAATTTATGGTGATTGCCTTTAGAAGGATACGGAGCTCTTGATTTTTTTCAACAGCAGATCTACAAACATAATGGACATCAGCTATAGGCAAGATGGATGGTTGCGTCAGATACACGATGAGAAAGAAAACAATAATTGTTGAGTGCCTTCTGTGTGTCGAGCACATTATCACTTTTAATCCTCAGAAAATCTTGTAAGGGATATATAATTATTAGGACTTTGTGGGGATACAAGAGGAAATGAGTGCAGTGAAATATAAAACTATGAAGGCTGCCCCTGCATAGATTAAATAAACAATTTTGTGTGTCCGAGGGTCTCTGTGGCGGCTGTGGGGAGACCTGTCAAGATCTATAGGCAGCCACTAGCTGACATGGGGGTCTAGGAATCGTGCCATAAGAAATCTGGCCTTAACCTGTAGGCTACGGAGAGTCATTAAAGACTTTAAACTCAGGAGCGTAGGGATGCTTTGTAAAATTCGGAACGGTCAATTTTGAAATAGAGCGCGGGAGATATTAAGATGGGGAAGGTCAAGAGGCAGGAAGAGCAGTTGGGAAGCAGCAGCAGTAATCCAGGCAAGAAATAATGGGGGGCGATGGCAGAACTGTTGGGATCAAGAGTGGAGACTCAATTCAAGAAATGGAGAGGTAACAGAACGAGCAGGAAGGGGAGACTGTTTCAAACAGGGTGGCAGAGCAGGGCAGGAGAGAGCTGGCTGGTTTTAAGTTTGAATTCTTGGATGGATGACGTACTTATGGAGGGAAAGCCCCTCAGTGACTGGGATTATGCCGTCTCCCCTCCCCAGGTGGGGCTCTGATTCCTCTATTCTTGACCTAGCAGTGAGAGTTACTCTCAAAATGAGCAGATTCTTCCAATGCCTTGGTGATCTGGGGTGAGTTCAAATCTTACAGCTTTCCTGTGGACTCTCCTCATTTCCCTCATTGCTCTGGTCACAGCGCTGACAATTTCTCAGCTATGATGGTAATTACTACCTTTGGTTTATGTGTTAGCCTGTCCAGCTGCCTTAAGTAGCGTGAACCTCAGTGATAGCTTTCTATAAGCTATTCCTTTTCTAAACCCACTGGCCTAACCTCTCCTGGCTCTGTGAACATTCCCATGCACATATTTTGTGAAGTTTATCGTATCATGGAAGAGTTAATCATATGCACTTTGAGGCCAGACTACCTAGGTTTAATTACGGTACCTGCTGTTTACTACCTCTGTCTTTTTGAATAAATTATTGAATATCTCTGGGCCTTAGTTTTCATGCTAATATATGCTAATATAAATCACCTAGAACATTGTCTGATGTATAGAGGAGACTCAATACTGAATAATTATTAGTAATGAAGGTCACAGTGCTGACGGCAGCAGTGATGCTAATTTTGGTAAAGTTAATTGCGCCCTGTGTTTCTCCTCCTGCTACAAATATTGCATTATTCTCTACAAAGGCACTTACCGTTTTGTACGTATTAGATCTGTCCATTTTTCGGGACCTTTACATCAAATTATAAATCCCTCGAGGGCTGGATCTTGTATTATTCATTTATATCCCTGGTACAAGGTATGTTGTCTGACCTACAGAGTCTTAGCAAAATGACTGTCCCCACTTTCCTCTTCACCTTATTAATTCTTTAATAGGATGTAAAAATGGGTCAGATTAGCTTCAAAGAAAAAAATTGATGCTTCAACAATTTGAATAATTATGTAGTATATGAATAAAATATTTTTAAAGCTAAACCCTGAGTTACATATTGGATAACAATTATATGAACAGTTTGGCAATATAAAGCCCATATTGTACATCTTCCTATCGGCAGAAATGCAGCGAGCTGCATTGTGCAGTGTTTTTCCCTTTTTTGAGGTTCTTTAACTCTATCAATCTTATTTCCAGTTCAATTATGAAACCAACATACCACACGTACCATACATCCAAAAACAAATTTAGTCTTCTGAATATTAATTAGCATTGTTTCAAAGAGACGGCCACTGTTTATCATTGATTTAAATTAAATATTGAGAAGGAAATTAAAGAGATTTTTATTTCACTTATGCAGCAGCAACATTACAATTTATACAAATGAAGCCATAATTAAACAGTCTGCCATTTAATTACAATCTGCATTTCATGTAAGCAAACATATTTAAATTGAAAATGCTTGTCATGAATATAAAACCAGCTTCCCTGAATAAGAATTATTGCAAATGTATAATGCACATTTAAGCAGTTGTTTTGTTTATTTTCCAGACAGGATTGTGGGTTTTTGTGGTATGACCAGATTTATAGGTTGCATTACTTTCAAGATATATAGTTGATAACAACAATTCTAATAGTAATAACAGCTAATACCGTGGTAAACCCTGGTAAGCACTTAACTCACGTCCACCAATGTAATATAACTTAATTCGTGAGATGGGCATCAATATTATTTGTTCTAAAGAGTCCTTTTTTTTCTTTTTTTCCTCTTGTTTCTTTGATTGATTGTATTGTTTTCTTCTAGGGAGGGAGAAGGTCATTAAAAACATCCATGGAGAGGAAGGAGGGCAGATTCTCCCTTTCAGCCTGGATGTACGCGGAGTAGAAAAGAAGGAAACAGCATCTACTTGAGATGCTGTGACAGAGAATTCAACTCAGAGGCAGCCAGATTTAGTCAGAGCAAGGAGGTGAAGGAACAATTCCACAGAGAGAAGTTTCTAAGATAAGACTGGTTCTGGGTATCACCTGGTAGAAGGTGCATACACAGTTAAAGCACTAGTCCAGAACATATAGATAAAATTAAGTAGAATTATTTTGGATAATTTAGGATAAAAGCATTGCTTTCTATTAGCTTGATAATCTTTAATTGGTTACTTAACGTCCCCGAGTCTCCACTTGCTCATCTACCAAGGGAAAACAGTAAGATTTACAACCCTTCCCAGACCCCCAAGGTGAATTTCCCATGATAATAGTTGGTGGTTCATATCTACTAGATGCTCGAAAGGGACATTTATTAAATGCTTGAAAATTCAAACTAGAATTTAAAACAACTTGCAAGAGAGAAGTGCCACTCAACCATGAATCGAGAAATAGCTGTGAGTGAGTGGAAAGAAGGAGATCTCGAGAAATTTCACGTTAGTTACCTTATCTGTGTCTCCTCGCCCCTGGTCCTGCCCCCTGGATATCAAGTAGTATGTTTTGCAATCAGAATGGTCCCTAATAATGTATAGTCCTTCTAAGGATGCAGTATCTATGGACACTGACGAAGATAAAGTCACATGAAGCAGTTTGAATAAATAAATAAGCAAGCAAATTTACCCACAGCAATTTTAGGAATCACCAGATGGTAATTGCAAATGATTGATGTGATGTGAAATGCAGGGAAAATACATTTAACTAAAGAAGGAATTTAATGGCGAGGACACGTTCGGAGAAGGAAAGGAAACATGTTACAGGATGGGTCTGCTAATCTGACAGTTAAAGATCCAGCTTATTCATCTGTAGTGGGGTTGGGTCCTAATTCAATTTTTAGGCATCTCAGCTACTTAAGCAGAGCACTTGGCCTGCTTCCCGTCAAGTTGAGGTAAAGAGTGTTTACCAATGGCCTCTCCATTTTAAGCCCTACCGAAACACTCCTCCAGAAATTAACTAGTTACCCTTCTTTTGAAAAGATTTTCCTTTTAAAAACAGTTTTAAGTTATCTCCACTTTCCAATAACTCATGTGTTCATTCCACAAATCTTCATCCAAATGTCCCAGCTGGAAATGTGTTAAATTCTGGGGGGGTCTCTAGCTGCTCAGAGCCCACTGTTCACTCTTGCTGTCAGGGCTTGAGTGTATGTATCCAATTGCTTTTTTCTTCCAATACTGTCTGTTATGCCCTGTGTCTTGCTACCTAATTTTCTGGTTACTAAGCACCTCTTCCAGTGCTATTGACTGTGGAGAGAACACCCACACCATGACCTCCTCCACAGATGCTCTCTCTCCTTCAGTCCCCCGTCTACACTGTTACAGTGAACGGAAGCAGTGGAAAAAAACTCACTGTGGCCCTGCCTCCTTTCCACTCCCCACAACTGGTGACCCAGGAATGGGGTCCTCATCCAACCAATCAGGACTGAAAGACTTCAGCCAGTCCAGCTGCTCTGTTGAGTGGATATCAGCAGTTGATGAATGACTTTCTGCCAGGCTGACTAGAAAACAGTGGCAGAGGATCTGTTCATCCAAGAGAAAAGACTCCAGGGGAGACTTTATCTCAGTTCACGTCCAGGACTCAGCGAAATTCCTGCCCTTGGGTCCTGTGAGCCATCCCCTTGGTCTTGGAATCAGTGCCCTTTATTTCTTAAACAAACTGAAGTAGGTTACTAGAGCATCACCCAAGGTATATGAACATATACATTCACCAAATCCAGCTTCATGTTTGTTGGTCTTTTGTTCTATTCCCCACTTCCCCTTTAGCCTCAATTTAGAGCCTTCTTGATCAGACTGACTCTAGATAAACAGACAGTTTGGGGAATATATCCCACTTCTATCCATTTTCCAGCCTGACTTAACCTAAGTCCTCAGTCACATTCTGCTCAGCAACACCCTCTGCAGAAACAGTCCAAAACTTTCTGGTTTCCAAGCCTCTTCCCAGGTGCTAGCATTTGGATAGAGGAGCTTTTAAAAACATAACTTGAGCCTAATATCTGTACTTTTCACTGACCAGCCAAGCTGTGTTTCTATTTGGAGATCTATCCCATATCTTTTTTTGTAGAACAATGAAACAACGGAAGTGTTATCGATAGGACGTCCTATATCAACTGGGAGGAATCATGGTCCAAGAACTTGGCTTCCTCTCCGTAAGCTCTGGATTCTTGCGTTGTCTTAGCTGTGGATATATGAAGATTTTCAGTCAGAAACACTTTGGGTACCACTTATTTACCTCCTAGTAGGTTCTGAGAGGACACTCTGAATTGCCTTGACCCCCTCCATTAACATCTCTACTCCCCTATTCCCAGCAAGACCAGTCTAATACCATTATTTTTTCTTTTCTTTTTTTTAAATGAAATATAGTTGGCTTACAATGTTGTGTTAGTTCCTGGTGTATTTTGACTCAACTCTCTTTACTCTGTCCTAGCTTTGCTAAGGCTAAAAATCACTTCTTCCATCTGACGTATTCTATTCTCTCATGCCAGACCCATCTCATTTTCTTATTCTTGGACTTATATCAATCCCTCCAGTGTACCAACTCAAATTACTCTTACTGAGAAGCAAAAGTACGCTAAGATCCAGGTCTCCTCCTTCTTAGTCCACTGTCCTGTCCATGACACCTTATACTTCCTGATGATCTGTCCTCATAACTTTTCTTTCTCAAAATTGGGAGCCGTTTTATACACTTTGACGTCTAGCCTTGACACAGACTTTGCTATAATCATTTTCTTCAGTGGAAAACATTTCATTTGCAAGTAAACCTCGCTGTAAAATGGGTACTAGAGTGGGTCTTACTAACTGATGCTACTGATCGCATCGCTTCACTAGACATTTGGTGAAATCAGTAATTAACTTTCAGGAGCTACATCCCTGAAAGTTCTTTCTTTATTGTTTCCTTTCATTTCTTTCTAAACTAACAGTAACTGCAAATGGCTCTAGATCTGGCGGGGATCCTTCCTGATATAATCCGTTGTTACAAAGAAAAATCATTAGCGTGATGCAAAATTAATTAGAAAAGTCAGTTGCGATTTATAAACATGCATTTGTGGTTAAATAAATCTGAAGATTTGGATTTCGCTTGGTGCCCTCGGGGTGGATACTTTGCATGCTTGTAGCACACCAAACAAGAAACCTAATCAGATTGGTTCTGCCTTAAATGGAAGCCATTTATTTGGCCCTAATTGGGATCTGAGAAATTATTAAAGCATATTTTTGGAGTTTGTTCAAATTAATTATTGTGAAGCAAATGAATTTATAGGCAAGCTACTTTCTCAAAAGTTTTCCCTCAAACCAGCTGTACTTTGTTCTAACAAACAAAAATTATATGAATAGAATAAATACAATGGGCTAACAGAAATCTAGGTGGAGATACCTAGATTTAGGGAAGAGGCTTGGAAGGTCCTAAAATAAAACAGAGGTGTTTCTGTACCCAAGATCTCAGAAAACAATTTGCTAATCATTCTATTGTATTTCCATGAGTAGAAACAAGTTTACTGCAAGGAGAAGAAACTACCTGCTATACAGATGATCCTGGGACACATAGCTTTATTTTCTAGATAGAGACTTTTCATAACACGTAATAAGCAGTCTAGTAAAGGAGTTTTAATTTCTCAAGCCCCTGTTTGACATGGCTTGATGGGTAGAATTAATCTGGAGCAAACTGGAGTTTGATTAGAATTAGAATTTTTAGTGAGAGAAGAGTCTAGGTATTTATGCTATTAACTCTTTCTCTAAATCATATATACCATCTGAGTTGAAATTAGGATTTGTAACAAATGAGGTACATTATTACCTTAATAAGAATTTCTATTTTAATTGAAGTCCCCTATGAGAATGTGACACTTTGATGCCATCTATAACCCAGCTAACCACAATATAGGACTCCTGACTCTTCAAAACCAGTGACCATGGCCTTGACGCTATGGGCGTCTATTACTTAATTTATATAATTATATTAGGAATCAGTATCAAATCATCCATTTTTACCTGGGAATGTTGCATTTCTAAGGTGATGTAAATATTATATACTATATCCATTAGCTCTACACACGCTGGTATTATAGAAGATAGTCTGCATCTAGTAATTTAAGTAACAAGATGTGTATAGTTTTTATTTATACATGCCTGTTTCCCAAAATTCATCCAAATACATTTTGTGAAATAGGTAAATTTTCTACTTCTATTCAGAATTCTATTCACATAAAGATCAGCAAATCTTTTCTCGTGACCCTCTGGTTTCTATTGTTTTCTTCATTTCTCTTTCCCAGGTACACCCCCCCCCTTACAACATAAACTTCTCTGTGGGGTGATTTCAACAGCTCTCGACCTTTTCATAAGCATGTCATAAGCATCAAATACTCATGCTCCTAGCTACACCCTCTCCAGCTTGGTGAGATAAAAAGGAAAGAAAATTAGACACGAGGCATCATGTATCATGAAATATGAATGTCAGATTATAAACCATAAAAGTCAAGAATGATTTCTAAATAAATATAATTTGCTTCACTTTGAAAGAGGATTTGGGTTTACATGTGATCCCGCCAGTATTTGCTAAATCAAGTAATGAGTAAGTAAACATGAAACCACATTACTGGAGGGTGTTGCGCTCGGCTGAGTTTACGGGGACTCTGGGAGCACAGCTCAAATCTTCCATATTAGAAGAGTGAGACTGTAGGTGTGAGTGGTTTCCTGAAAAAAAAAAAAGGAGACACCCCATGTGAAGCTCCATTCCCTCAAAATAAGTTGGAATTTAACTTCCAAAACAAGGATGTGGAACATTCAACAGCAAACATGGATAATGGGAAGGAAAGAAAAGAAAATACTATATCGAGTCATTTTTGCATCTTTGAAAAAAAAAGGGGAAACAGCCAGGGGAGAAAGCATACAGTAATTCATTAAATATTCTAACCCAATATCACTTGGGAAAAACTACCTTTCTGGGAATCTGTAACCAAAAGGAACTTAAGAGGAGTTCTGTCTGGGGCCTGCAACAAGAGAGGAGAGTTGACTCCAAATATGACGTCACACAAGGACCACTGAGATGAACGAGGTGCTAAGAAGGTCTCAGGAAGTGGTTCCTGGCAAAAGCAAACACAAATCCTCTCTGGAGGAAATTATCCCCAATACAGGATATCCATATATTATGTTTAACAAAGCATGATTTTAGAAACAAACTCACCAAATATGCAAGAAAGTATCACAAAATAAAAGCAATTTTAAGACTTCCCCTCCCCTAGCAATGGTTTCAGATATTGGAAATGACAGATACAGAATATAAAATAATTGTTATCAGATGTTCAAAGAAATAAATGATATTAAAAAAAACTATCCAGAAACAAGTTACTGCTATGAGTTGAATTGTGCCACCCCCCAAATTCATATGTTGAAGTTCTGTATAACCCACAGTACCTCGGAACGTGACCCTTTTTGGAAATAGGGTTTTTGCAGATGCAATTAGTTAAGATGAGGTTATACTGGAATGGTGTGGGTCTCTAATCCAATGTGACTAGTGTCCTTATTAAAAAGCAGAAAATTTGGAGACAGATACACACACAGGGAGAATGCCAGGTGAACATGAACACAGAGATCAGGGTGGTGTTTCTCCAAGCCAAAAACACAAAAGATTGCCCACAAACCACTAGAAGCTGGGAAAAGAGGCTTGGAAAAAATGCTCCCTCACAGTCTCTGGAGGGAATAATCTGCCAACACCTTGATCTTGGATTCCCAATCTTCAGGACTGTGAAACAATAAGTTTCTAACTTTTAAGCCACTCAGTTTTTGGTACTTTGTTACAGTGGCCCTAGAAAACTAATACAATATCCAAAACAACCAGGAAGGTTTATTTTAAAGGAATTAAACAAGGAAAACTTTTGGAAATAGGAATAGAATTATTCATGTTGAAAACACAGTCAGTATTACGTACATGAAAGAGAAACCAAAACATTCTAGGTGTGTGCAGAAAGGATTTAATTGAGGGAATCAGTTTCTTCCCAAATAATCAGTTTCCTAACCTGACTCTCCAAAATCACCCAGAACTGATCCACCAATACTGCCATTAGAACCATACTAGGAGCAAAACATCACCTCCACTGCCACCCCGACAGGTGCTGTCCATCTTTAGGAAGCCAAAGAACAGGTAAGCAAACTCCTATACGAAGATGACCAAGAGGCAACTTCCACTATCATCACCATTGTCACCACTAGTCCCATTGTTTATCAGCACCCAGGAAGCTGGAGAAAGGACAACAGAACATCACAAGTTATCCTCATGTTTCCCCATCCTGCTGAGCCAGCAGCAACAATCAGAGCCCCACTTCACTTCCTCTTTTCAAATATCATGCAAAACCATGTAGGACTCTACTTTCAATTAAATATTTAAAATAAAGCCTTTTGCTATTGTATGATTTCCAGCCAGCAGGTGAGTAGAATGAAGGCTGGGTGAGCCAGTACAGCATCCCAAGCAGAGGGAGGAGGAGAAGCAGACTACACAGCAGAAGCCAGCAGTGTACAGAACAAGGACCTGAAGAAATTCTCAAGAAGGTTTCATAATGATATGAGCACATGGAAACGATAACAAAGCATTAAAAGACATTGAGGAGAGAATATGAGTATCTCTTATAAGATTCTATCTGATCAGCAGTATAGAAGCAGAAAAGAGAGAACACAGAAAAGATGGCAAATTTAAAGTTTTAGTTGCTAATAATTTTTTTAGAACTGTTGAAAAACATGAATCCTCAAATACAAGAAACACAAGGCATGCCAAGCAGGATAAATAAAAAGAAATCCAATCTTGGACACACTGTCATAAATAGAAGAACACAATAAACAAACTGCCAACCCTACAAGTAGCCAGAGAGAAAAGACAGATCATTCATTAAAGAATGATAATTAGACTAATAGTAACTTCTCAATAGCAAAAAAAAAAAAAAAAAAAAAAGCGAGAAACATTTATTTTGGAAAAGTAAAAATGACAGAAGGAAAATCTAAGAAGCAAGAAGGATAAATAATAACAAAAAGTTTGCAAACATGAGTAAGTATAATAGACATTGTCTGAATAACAACAATATTATTATAATTGCTGAATTTGCGGTTTCTAAAATAGGTCATAATTACATTTTGAACAAGTCTCAAATGTAAATCATGATGAGAGTTATAAAATCTCCTCTTGTTTAAAAGAGCAAGACTACACAGTGCAAAAATCCAATGGCAGCATTTGAAAGAACATAAATGAAGTGTTTAACTTAAAAACAAAATAAAATAGAACAAAATAAAATAAATAAATAAAATGAGAGAGCAAACCAAAATTATTTGTTTCAAAAGAAGGCTAGTAAAAGCGAGGGACCAGGTAAGCTTAACAAAACAGTAGGAAAATTACAAATAGGTTGAAAACTCAAAAAATAAGTCCAGATACTCTAAATAATGCAAATAAACCAAACTTTTAATTTTTATTTGAAATATTTGAGTAACCATAGTTGTGTTTTGTTTGCAAGGGATACAACCCAGAAACAGTGAATGTAAAAATTGGAAAAAAGATATACCACACAAATAATCACCAAAATAAGGCTGGCTTAGTTTTTAAATGTCATACAAAACAGACTTTAAAACAAAAAAAATCTTTTTATGAATTTGGGTGGCTAAATACAATTCCAGCCAGTAAGCTCCTGATAAATTAGCCTCAAAACATAGATGGATGTATTAATTCACTCGACGGGGGGATCCTTTCACAATGTTTATGAATATCAAATCACCACGATATAAACTTTAAATATCTTGCAACATTTATGTCGATTATATCTCAATAAAGGTGAAAAATACATTAAAATTATCTTATCAAAAAATATGTATATATACCACATAGAATAAAAATTGAGATTAAGAAATCCCCAGCACAGTGGGAAAGTTCAACATATATCTCTCAATATTTACTATATCAAGTAAACGAAAAGTTAATGAAGATGTGTAAGATTTGAGTCATACACTAAAGAAGCTTAATTTAACAGACACATAGAGCTCTGTCCCAAACATTTATTACAAATTATTCTCAAGGATGCATGGAATTAAACAAAATAAAACAAAACAAAATCTCACTGCATTTTGGACCATAAAGCAAGATTAAACAAATTTCCGATAAGGGGTATCAAACAAAGTTCCCTGGCTATGGTGCAATTACGTCAGTGGTAGAATTTTTACATTAATAGCCCTAAACTCTCTTACCTCTTTGTGCTCATGCCCTTGGGTACTGCCCCTCACGTGACTCTGAAACTGTCCATGTGACTTGAAGCATAATAGAAAGAAGCAGAAAATTAAGAAAGTGTTTGCACACACCTGCTTTCTCAGTTTTGGACCCTGGCCACCGTCCTGAGAACAAGGGCTGCCGGAGCGGGTGTGGAAGGGGAGGAAGTTGGCTGAGGCCCTCCTAGCCCAGTTTACAGCCCACGTCCAAATATATGACACTGTCCAGCCAGGATTAGCAAAGGTGCATATGTACCTCACACAAATTACAGACACATGAGTGAGACCAACCAACTCCGGACGAACAGCCCATGAAATGCATAGATGCATAAACAGTAATACACTGTTACATAGTTTGGCCACTAGGTTTGGGGGTCTTCTGTGTTTGATATTATAAATAGTGTGGGGAATATTGTGTTCCTAGATGTATAATTTCAGGATAGAAGGACAAATACATTAAAAATAGATCACCCCTCCAATTCCTACAGGTTATGAGAGGAACCTTTACCTTATAACTGCAATCTTTTGAATACGGGAAAGTGATGCTGTATCTCCTGTTGCCGTACTTTGCATTAAATGTACACCGTTGACTCGAGTGTAGAATGTACGGAGCTAATCAGCCTATATATTCACTCCACTGGCTCATGTTTATGAAGCAGTGTACAACGTCCCAAGACAATGAGCCCTTTGATTAAGATCAGGGATTCCTGATGGACAGCAGAGCTGATGAAAGCAGCCTTGTCTCTGGAGTTGCGGGAAGATTATGCACCAGCCTCTCTGCAGCTTGATGTAATTTATTTAATAGGTACACCTGCTCCTGCCAGCTGTGAAACATTTGGTAAGGTGACCTGAGGCTCATTCCAACTGCCTGGTGTCACCGGAACGGCACACGGGGAGGGAGGAAGTCAGATGTAGGAGGGAGACATTCTGGCACCTTTGAAGAGGCAGTGGTTGCTATGGAAACCCTTTCTGGAAGAAAGTCTGTCTCCTGAGTTCAAAGGACACGCTTCTGAGATAGGTGTCAGTTGGGGGAGGGGCTAGACAGTGATTCCAGCCTCTTAATGTCTGTGTTAGGAATCTTAACTAATAATGGGGAGGCGCTGCCATGAGTAACGCTCCAACAAGGAAGACAGCTCAACAGGGCACTCGAAAGAGAACCCCGAAGGGCACACAGAACATGAATTAAGTTTACATTTGAGTGATAACATGTAATTTCACTGAATTCATCATAAGTTGACAAATTTTGTAGAATATTTACTCTGTGTCAGGGGCTGGATGTAGAACTGCGGGTCCAACAGTAAAGAAGACAGAGCCCCTGCCCTCAGAAATATAACTGGGTTAAAAACCCAGTGAAAATTAAGAGTGAGACGGCTAGCGATTTGAGTACAAAGGGGTCATGGAAGCACGAGGAAGATGGAAAAAACTTATTCCAGTTTGTGCTGGGAGAGTGGATGGGGGGAGAAGACATCTATCAAAGAAGAATTCCTACAAGTGGGATATTATAGCACCGATAATGTGGTTTGACACTGTCTGGGTTTTAATCTCATCTATGCAACTTAAAAAGTTTGGGGCAAATTATTTGTCAAATAATGTTGTTATGGAATTCAATGAGATACATACTGCTTGACGTATAGTAACTGCTCCATGTGTGTTCGTTTTTGTTAGTTGTCTAACCATGATCAGTACTCACTGAGGATTTAGTATAGGTTAGGCAATGAGCTAAGTGATTTTTTTTTCTGTGAAAGCTACTCAATGAATTGTCACCATAACAATGCTCTTCTGTGAGCACTATTTTTACCTCATTGTGCAGTGGAAGCAGTTAAGACAAAGTAAGGACAGACAAGGTCAAGATCACAGAGTTCATACATAGCAAAGCCTGTAGTCAAACCCAGCCTGAACACATTAGCTCCATTCTTAACAAAATAACTCTACAGACAGAACCTCCACCACCATGAAAATGGACAGTTCCATAGTGCTTCACTCTGTAGTAGACAGTGTTCTAACTTCTTACCTTACATCTCATTTAATTTTCACATAACTTAACACAATAGGTGTTATCATCTCCAGGTAGCGGATGAGAAAAAGGAGGCATCAGAGGTTAAACAACTTGCACGAGGTCATGCAGCTAATCAGAGGTAGAGGTGAACTTGGACCCAGGCAGACTGGTCTAGTCTATATGCTTAACCACACATCTAGATCAGATTCTCTGCAGTGGAGACTAATGTGCGGGAGGAAACCTGGGAAGTGCTCTCAGGATCAACACCTGTTGAGAACTCAAGGAAGCAAGGTTGGGTGAAAGGAAAGGTTGAACTGAGATTCAGTCACAGAAAGACCTCAGCAGATCCCCATGGGGAGCTTGGGAGATGGGATCAATCTTCAAAGTTGTCCCAAGTTGAGCAAAGGGGACTGGGATTTATTCTGCTGAGTGATGGGTCACTGGGTGCAAGCTCTCTAAAAAAGGCTTGACCTAAAGGAGGCAGTGCCCTTCAGCTGAGGCAGTGCCCAGGGAGGCTTCAGCCGAGAGCGGGTAGCAGCCAGCGCCCCCAGCCGCCGGCCCTCCATCACAGTATGATGGCTGCCCCTCGCCAACCTGCCCCTTACCCTTGTCCTTCCATCGTTACACAAGAAACCTGTTGCCCTCCCAACACTGGCTGAGCGTCTGCTTCTCAGAGATGGCAACCAGCACAGCTTTGAAAATGGATGGGTTTTTGTTTTGCTTTGTTTTGTTTTTTTAAAGAAGATGTTGGGGGTAGGAGTTTATTAATTTACTTTTATTTATTTTTGCTGTGTTGGGTCTCAGTTTCTGTGCGAGGGCTTTCTCTAGTTGTGGCAAGTGGGGGCCACTTTTCATCATGGTGTGCGGGCCTCTCACCGTCGCGGCCTCTCTTGTTGCGGAGCGCAGGCTCCAGACGCGCAGGCTCAGTAGTTGTGGCCCACGGGCCCAGTTACTCCGCAGCATGTGGGATCTTCCCAGACCAGGGCTCGAACCCGTGTCCCCTGCACCAGCAGGCAGATTCTCAACCACTGTGCCACCAGGGAAGCCCATGGATGGGTTTTAATGTAATCAGTTTGCTGCTAGGTGGCTGATTGGTGTCCTCAAGGCAGGAGGACGTGCTAGGAGTTCGACATGCGTCTCTGCTGTTGCATCTTTGACATTGCTTTGTACTGACTCCTTGGTTCTTTGCAGTCAGTGAAAATTCTGTACCATGGAGAACGTCCCCATAGCAACAAAGCCTCCCTTGTCAAACCTTAGGTTCTGCCCCACCTCTGTCCAGCTCACCCAGGGTCCAGCCCCATATGTCCTCTCCCAGGTCCCACCAGGACGTGCTGGTTCTGTTTCGCAGCTCCTCTGGGGCAAAGTCCCTTTCACCTACTCCAGGGTGCAGCCCTTTCCTGGGTGGGTTGTGTTGCGACTCAACTCTTGCTCTGGTCTGGACTTCAGGAGGGAGTTGGAGCTATGTCCTGAGAGGCACGTGCTGTGTTTAAGTCAGAGCTTTTGCTTCCTCTCAGAAAGGAAGAACTAGCTTTTTAACAGAGGGGAGTGCTGTGTCTACAGGACGAGAGAGTTCACAGAAATCCAAGGATCCGAATATTTTTAGCGTGTTGGTCCAAACGTCCTAACTGCGAGTCTCAGAGTCCGTCTCATGCTCATCTGGGGCTCTGGCTTTGACCAGCCGACTTGCTGAAATTGATAATTCAACTGCCTTTGGAAGACAGACATCCTTACAATTACGCCCTGGACTCCTTACTTTTCTGCCCTCTGGCTTGGAGTAGGTGAGAGTATCTGTATGTTTTTCCAAGGAGGCTTTCTGACTTTCAGAGTTGGCTTTCAATCAGTGACTAGTCATCCTCAGCCCTGGATTGTCTTGAACCACACACATTTAATTGTTCAATTCTCTAATCCTGTAATCATCACATCTCATGAATCTCTCCAAAGCCGGAGATATCACATCTGCTGCACTATTTCCCCACCCAGGTCAGCACAGGTGGAAGCTGTAACACGTGCTCCAACTCCCTGGGGCTTCCTTACTCCCCAGTGACAGGATGTGCGTTGCCAGCCACAGAGGGTGACCAGCTCCCAAAGCCCATTTTCCTATCTGCTTCCTCAGACCACTCCCGCGAGTTCCCTGAGTGACTCTGGAGGAAGGAAGTTAACTGTGGGGTGCTCTCTGGAGCCCGAACTTGGAGGGAGGAATGGAGGGAAGCAGAATTTGAACTGTGGTGTCATGGCAACAAAGACCACAGTGGATCCCCTTGGAATTCTGCCGCTGGAGTGGTCCTTTAGAGTTGCCTGCAGTTGAGGCCGAAGCAGAGGTTTCATATTCTCACAACAACGTACGATTGGTACGGGCTGCCTCTGAAAAGGGACAGAACATTGGGCAAGACAGCTCAGTTAGGCTCGGGGTGATCCCCAGGGAAGGGCATTGTCGTGTGCTGTGGGCAGGTGGCCCTCCCGGCAGCTGGGAGAATAAGCATCTCTCCTCTGAACAGGGGAATCTGGTGGTACCACAGCATCCTTTAGGCCCTTGGTGTTTTACTGCCTTGAAAGGTTATGGTAGAGCCTATACCTGAGCAGTCGATGGACCTCAGTGGGGTGAGGGGTGTGGCAGATGGGGACAGAGGAGATTCATCATCTCAGGTAGAGGGAAACACAGGTGAAAAGGCTGGCCCCCTAATTCACTCACTGAACTTCACTGTGGGGAGTCATCCCCCATCCTGTGACCCGGTCACGCCCATTCCCCTTCAGCAAAGCGTAGTTTTCATTCACATGGATAAGGAGTCAATGGCCTGGAAGGGTTGAGAGAAATTCCAGTGGTCCCGGCAGTGACAGACAAGGCAGGAGCAGTGACATCAGGAAGGGGAAAGGAATCCTGGTGTGAAGGATCTGCGATGTTCCAGGAATCTTTGTAGCCTTTGAGAGACAGTTAAATAATATAGCGCCATGCTGCGTTGGGCAAAGAGGAGGTTGGGTAATGCGACAGAGGACGTACCATGGAGTTGATAACCCTCACACAACAGGGAGCCTTTTCCAGGCTGAACCCAATTTGTTATCTGCTCTCTTCCTGTGGAAAATCCCGATGGGTCAAAGGATCCTCGTCTTTCCTGGAATAGGAGAGAGAGAGAAGGCTGGTCATGGGGCTGCATGGCTCAGCGAGGACAGGCAGGGGCTGGGAGCCAGGCTTCAGGACAGACCCCAAGTGTACTCTACAGGCCGGGTCTTCCTCTTCCTCCATGAAGGCGCCCAGTCAGATTGATGAAACTGCAGAAATGCAGTTCAACCAGCACTTAAATATAACCTTGACCAGTTGTCCAGAGAGACGCGCAGTCCTTTGTTGTTGTTATAAATATCCTGACATAATAATAATAGCAAATACACAGGACGCCTGTGATGCACCTGCCACTGTTCCAACTGTACAGACCCCGACCCATGTGACACTGTTCTGTGCAGTGAGTACGAAAGGGATCCCTGCTTTGCAGATGCAGGAAATGAGGTACCGAGCGCTGTGTTAGCAGAAGAGCCTGGATAACGTTCAGAAGTCTCCGGATGCATACTCAGGTGGGAAAACAGGAAGGAGAGTAAGAATGGGATTATCATAAAAGTCAGGATAGGCACAGGGTCGCCGGGCGGGGGAGGGCACGGGGAAGAAAGTTTACGTCCGGGAAGAGGAAAGTGGGTCTGTTACAGAGCTCAGGATGTCCACTTTCTTCACTGGGCTGTGCTCACATCAAGGCTTCTCAGCCTCAGCACCACTGACCGTTTGGGCTTTGTCAGGGGCCGCCCTGAGTGTGGAACCGCATCCCTGGCCTCTGTTCACTAGATACCAATGGTGTGCTCTCCCCCGGCTGTGAGCACAAAGAAATGCCTCTGGGACTTTGCCAAACGACGCCTGAGGAGCGAAATTTCTGGCAGTTAAGGTTACTAGTTTACTAGGCAGTACAGGAGTTGGTTAGGTCCACGTTTATGGTATGCGCATCTCTGCATGGTCACCACATTTCCCATTAACGTGAGTTCAAACAAAAAAGAACCTACCACAGTGCTTAGCATGTAGTAGGTGTTCAAAAATGTGATTTCTTTTCCATTCCTCTTCCAGATCTCAAATTCCTATTTCTGCATGTATCTGGGAGGTTTCCTATGGCATTTCCCTGCTTGATCCTGGCTCCGGAACGCTAAACCCCACTTTAACCCAGGCTGACACAGTCACACATCACTCCATTTACAACATCCTATTCTCACTATTTGGTAAGTTTTTTTGACTTAAAAAAGTCAAACATACGAAAGAATAAAGATATAATAAACACCCTTGTACACATCATAAATTAACAGATGTTAACATTCTGTCTCATTTGCTCCAGAACTTTTTAAATAAATACATCTAACAGGTAAATATTACAGGTACAGTTTTTCTTTGTATCCTTCTCCAAGCCTGTTTCCTTTCCTCCATCCTTACAGGAAATTGTTATCATTTAATTTCTTCTATGATTCTATACTTTGTGTCTGTGTCAACAAACAATAGTAATCACAATAATTATTGGAGCTCATATTCCTTGTCACAGAGTAAGCCCAATGCTTCCTTCGTATTACCTTGTTTAGTATTCGTAATAGACCTTTGAGATACCCACTATTATTTCCTCCATTTTGTGGTAAAGCATAAAGATGTTAAATGTATCAAGCTTACATAGTTAAATTTTACAGAAACGTTAAATTCTGAAAAAATGTAATCAAGCAGATATCACTGTCTGTTTACCCTTCTGTTTTTCTGGTAGACTGTGAGCTCTTAGAAAAAATGTGCCCCTTTTTCTCAGTGTCCTTGGGCCTAAGACAAATAACACTTAATAGATGAGCACACAAGTGAAAAGTAAACAAATGGATCAAGAATGAATGAATCGGGGCTTCCCTGGTGGCGCAGTGGTTGAGAGTCCGCCTGCCGATGCAGGGGACGCGGGTTCGTGCCCCGGTCCGGGAGGATCCCGCGTGCCGCGGAGCGGCTGGGCCCGTGAGCCATGGCCGCTGAGCCTGCGCGTCCGGAGCCTGTGCTCCGCAACAGGAGAGGCCACGACAGTGAGAGGCCCGCGTACTGCAAAAAAAAAAAAAAAAAAAAAAAAAAAAGAATGAATGAATCAGTTGCAAAGTGGTCTGATGCAGCTCCTCCCATACAATTTTCCGTTTCCAAACTCGGCCGCAAGATGCTCTTCCATCCTCCACCACTTGTCCCATGTGCTGTCTTCTTGTGGTTCCCGCGAGAGCATCATCCCCATCCCCTGTACAAGAAGACTAAGGCTGCTCCTTGCTTAAAATTCTCTTCGCAGTCACAGCATCAGAGAGGCCTCTTTGAAGATGAGGTGCAAACAAGGCCGGAGTGAGCCCAGGGACATCACGGGGGAATCTGCTGCGCCACCAAGAGGGCCTGGATGGGAATTAGTAAAAGTGTGCCCCAGCCTGATCTAAGAGACCATCAATGCCAGATGGAACCAGCCCTCTAGGAATTCCTCTAGGCATATCAGTCAGGCCACGTAGGGGGGCCGTTAGCTGGGCACCATGAGTTGCTTTGGAGAGACCAGGTGCCCCACAAATGTACCCAAGCACACAAATATATTTTCCTATTAAGGAGGCATTGTGTACAGATGTTAGCTTTTTACTTTTTTTTTTTGTTTGTTTGTTTGCGGTACGCGGGCCTCTCACTGTTGTGGCCTCTCCCGTTGCGGAGCACAGGCTCCGGACGCGCAGGCTCAGCGGCCATGGCTCACGGGCCCAGCCACTCCGCGGCATGTGGGATCTTCCCGGACCGGAGCACGAACCCGTGTCCCCTGCATCGGCAGGCGGACTCACAACCACTGCGCCACCAGGGAAGCCCAGCTTTTTACTTTTATTGTGTATAGGCTAAAGGTCAAACCTGCTTGAAAATAAGGGTATCAATGCCCACTATTTTTCTTATTATTGGAGTAAAATTGCTTTACAATGTTGGTTAGTTTCTGCTGTACAATGAAGTGAATCAGCTATATGCATACTATATCCCCTGCCTCCCACCTCCCCCCCCATCCCACCCATCTAGGTCATCACAGAGTACAGAGCTGAGCTCTCTGTGCTTTATAGCAGGTTCCCACTAGCTAGCTGTTTTACGCATGGTAGTGTATATATGTCAATCCTAATCTCCCAATTCGTCCCACCCTCCCCTTCCCGCCGTGTCCACGTGTCTGTTCTCTACATCTGTGTCTCTATTTCTGCCCTGCAGATAGGTTCATCTGTACCATTTTTCTAGATTCCACATATATGCGTTAATATATGATATTTGTTTTTCTCTTTCTGGCTTACTTCACCCTGTATGACAGACTCTAGGTCCATCCACGTCTTTACAAATGACCCAATTTCGCTCCTTTTTGTGGTTGAGTAATATTCCATTGTGTATATGTACCTCATCTCCTTTATCCATTCACCTACTTTACTAAGCACGGATGAGCCTTCCATTGCGTTGATGTCTGTAACTCGCCCAGCACAGGGCCAGCGGGTACTGGGAGCCCAAATATAGTGAGACTAGGCACTCCCTCTCCCTAAGGGCTCATCCACCACACAGCTGATCACAGCCACTGCTCACAGCTCTGCACACGCACTAGCCTCCCCTCCCTGCCATCCCACCTGCTGTTCTTTCGGCTCAGACCCCAGGCCCCACTTCTTTTCCTGCATAGCTAATTCCTACTCATTGTTTCAAGGTCAAGTTCAAATTCTCTGTCCACACCACCCACCCACCTGCATGCTGTTCTCTGGTTTGGGGAGAATTCCACAGCCACTCTGTGATTTTTAGGGTTAACAGGGCAGCCCGCATCTTCCGCTTCTATTGATTACAATTGATTATGTAGATAACCTCCCAAAGTTATATTACAGTGATAACAACAATAGTAATGATTTTCCTTCCCTCTGACTGGCTTAACTTTATTCCCTGTCCATAGCACAAGTCACCATGTGACAACTTACATACTTACTGTACTTGCTTATTCCCCCCCACATCCTAGAACAAGATTACCATCAGGGCGGGTCCTCTGTCTGCCTTGTCGCCGCTGCATCACCACGGCCTGTATCAGGCACACAAAAGGTACGGAATAAATGCCTGCCGATTAAAGGCATGGATCGAGCTGTTACGCTAAGTGAAAGAGTGAGGTAAACAACATCCTCACTTCATGAAGATTTCAGAAACTTGACAGCGGTCAGCGTCAGCGCCTCTGAGTGGAGGAAATGCAGGTGTGATGGCAGGGAGGCGTGAGGAACAGGTGTGTCCAGGAGCTTCGAGAATCTAGGGGGATTTGCACCCGAGTAAATGGTGCATTCACACAAGGCTGGACCCAGGTGATTTGGGTCCTCTGTATGTGCCAGTTCCACTGAGTCACTATGCCTCCACTAAGCTGGCAGGACTCACAGGAGGGAAAGGACTTGATGAAACAGTCAAATGTGTTTTGTACACTCAGTGCTCAGAACGGTGCCCAGAAAAGAGAGAGCAAGTGTCTGATGAATGATGGAGTGAATGAATGTACGAATGCACAAGTAAAAGTCGATAAACCCCTTAGAAAATGGACTAACTGGAAACAGAAACAAGGAACTCCAGGCTTTCTGGACTGGATCAGACTAGTAATTTCTCCAGTCGGAATCCCAGAGGGCGACAGGTGGGGATGGGGACAGACTGACCCTGATCGGCTGCCTTGATTCAGGAACGCGGCCCTCTGTTGCCCCCTTGTGGCACCATTTGCTAGAGAGCATCCAAACACTCCCACCTGCACGTGCAACCTGCAAATGGGGTCATTCACTGCAAGCGGGAAGCTTCCGTCTTTTCACTGGAAGGTTTCTGTAATGTAGTAGCTTCAGACCATATTGCAGGGAAAGTGGGGGGCACGGAGTTTGCTTGGGGGAGTACTGAGGAGTCCCTTATACATAGAGCCTGATGCAAATCAGCTGAAGCTTTAGAGTGTGGATGTACAGTGAGTGATATTATTTTCTGAGCTTGACCAAGAAAGAACTACAGATTGAAGGAATCCTGTTTTTTCGACTCTTGCCTTTTAGAAATTGAATTTTGCTACTCTGATAATTTTATGGATGGTAAACTGATTGTGTATTGAGTGTTGTGGTCTTGAAGATGTGTTGCTTCTCCATTGATGGGCATGTGGAACTCTCCACGTGGAGATAACCTGTCTCATTTGAAATTCGGGTTGAATTGTCACACAGGGCTCCAGTAGACTTTTATGTTCTATAAATAAATGCTACTTAGAACAAGAAACTGAAAACTCAAAAACATCTAAATTTATTTCAATATATCACAGGACTGAAAGTTGCCTTTGTGTTATAAATTACATTTCTTTTTCTTTCAGTGTTTCTTTTGCCCTTGACTATGACATTTGCCATGTGTCCTGAAAGTTGCTCTAAGAACATGCCCTCTGAAAACCTTATTAAGGAACCTATCACAAGTGAGGGTGATCCCACAACTAAATTACAGAATCATGGGGCATTACATATTGAAGGAAAGTTGGGGAACTACATTCTAATTTCTGGTTTTATCTCTAGAGTGAGGGAATTTTCACTTGGCCACAAGCAGCAGCTAGATACTAAGAGAGAGATGTGAATAATTTCAGCATACTCAGTTTTATTTCAACTTTATCTCAACTGAAAAGGAAAGAAAGAATATTTATTGATTTCTTGCTTGTGCACTGTTAGTTCTTTAGCCATCACTGTGATAGAATGAGGGAAACTTCTCAGCTAACTATCGCTGTGTGACAAACTGCCCCAAAACTGACTGGCTTAAACAACGAGTTCGTATTGTTTTTCTCATAATTTCCTGAGTTGACTGGGCTCAGCTGGTGACCAGACTCAGAATCACTAAGATTCCGGCACGTGGTTGCAGCAAGACAGTAGCAGTGAAATGAGTCTCCTGCAGCCTTAAACTAGGCTGATGTCCAAGATGTGTCATTCACATGATGAGCAGTTGATGTTGGTTGTTGCAGAACTCAGATGGAGCCATTAAACAATGTCTACGCATGACCTCTCGACGTGGCTTGGGCTTCTCCAAACCCATAGGATCTCTCCAAGTCCATGATGACTGGGTTTGGAGAGATCTCGTCCCAAGACTGAGCATTCCATGAGAAAGAAAGTAGAAGCTCCTGGGCCAAATAAAGGCAATGACTAACATGGGCAAAGTATTGATATTTCCACATAATTCTATCAGCCAAAGAAGTCATAGAGCCAGTCATAGTGCCAGATTCAATAGAGTGGAGAGGTAAGCTTCACCTCTTGACAGGCGACTGGCATGACAATACCGCAGAAGAGTCAGTGGGATGGGGGACATCGTTGGGGCCATATTTAGACAATACAATCTTCCACAGCAACGCACGTATCTCCCACACGCCCATGGTGCTTACCACTCCCGCAAGGAATCCAGGAGCTCAACTCACCCCGTTACAGCGTCTGCTCAAAGCCAGAGTCTCACCAACTAAATCAGGTCCAGATGTGGAGGTTTTCTGAGGAGCGATTCTTTGAATCAGCATCTTGAGTACAATTTATCTCCATCTGAGTTAAAGATTTATATCTTTAACTATGAGCTAAAGGTACAAAACTACTCCACACACATCAAACATACATTAGGCGGAAAAATTACTTCAATAGACATTCCTGTTAAAAGGACAAAAATCAGGGGGCACAAGTAATTACTAGTCTACAGTGATTCTGAAATTCAACTGAGCCCTGGTTGCCAGTGTTTTGATTTGAGACCAGCCCTGATGCCTGGGATTTTTCTTCTCCGTGGCTCTTGGTCTCTGTCTGAGTCATCCGTCCATTTCCCACAAGAAGTAGCCTGTGTTTACAGCTTCTTCAGCCTTTTCCTTGCCCAGAAGGTACCTGCAGTCCATTTTTGAGAGGATCCTGTCCACTTAGCACTATTTTTGTCCATTTTTGTCCAAGCAGACAGGATTTCTGATAAAACAATA
Source organism: Phocoena phocoena (assembly GCF_963924675.1). Classification (NCBI taxonomy): domain Eukaryota; kingdom Metazoa; phylum Chordata; class Mammalia; order Artiodactyla; family Phocoenidae; genus Phocoena; species Phocoena phocoena. The sequence continues at coordinate 76,172,811 of NC_089235.1, forward strand.
ACAACAGCAATAACTATTTAAATCAATCTCTCATGCACCTTATGTGTTTGTAATGCATTTTATTAAGGGTTAGTCTATTAGAAAAGAGTCACACAAACAGCTCTTTTTGAGATAATTCTCCCCTTGGCTTGAAATCAGAATCAGGATACTACAGAAAAATACCATTAACTTTGTAAGAAGCCATTTTTGTATAGTTCAGGGGCACTATTAAATGTTTCCATAATTTTTTCTGAAATCTTAAAGGTTTATACAACCATACACTGAGATGATCTCTACCGCGATGACTATTTTTTCTTTTCTTTCTTTTTTATTCCAGTATTTTGCTGCCTGGAAAGGTTGATTAGGAGAAACAATTTTATTTTTGAACCCAGAATATACTGGGCTCTTTCTATTTCTTCTTATTGCTTTGGAAAACTGAACAGTTATGTTTTGGGCACATCTCTATTCACACATTATCATATGTGGCTAAAAGAAAGAATTTGGTACTTCCACCATTCCGCACAGTAATCTCTTTAGCCAAACACATCAGATTACTATTTGTACATTGCATTTTTCCTGTTACCGTTAGTGACAGATTTTTGTCAACTTTCCATTAACATATACAGTTGACCCTTGAACAATACAGATTTAGATTGCACAAGTCACTTATACGTGGATTTCTTTTCAGTAGATATAGAACTAATTGATCCTCCCCCAGTTGAATCCGTGGATGCAGACCACGGATACTGAGGGCTGAATATTGGACTTGAACATCTGTGGATTTGAGGATCCTGGGCCAGTCCTGGAACCAATCCCCCATGGATATGTAAGGACAGGACAGCTGTATTGTGTTTCTCCAGCCTCCTATAATGATTTGCTCACTGTCCTTCCAAAACCCACTAGCATGGGCTTCCCTGGTGGCGCAGTGGTTGAGAGTCCGCCTGCCGATGCAGGGGGCGCGGCTTTGTGCCCCGGTCCGGAAGATCCCACATGCCGCGGAGCGGCTGGGCCCGTGAGCCATGGCCGCTGAGCCTGCGCGTCCGGAGCCTGTGCTCCGCAACGGGAGAGGCCACAACAGTGAGAGGCCCACGTACCGAAAAAAAAAAAAAACAAAAAAAAAAACCGCTAGCAGTCTCTTTAAGGCTCTTCAGCACAGCCCCAGGTCCAGTTCCACCTGTTGCTTGTTTCTGTTGTAACAGCAGCCATCTTCACTTCTGGTGCTAATTTCTGTTATGGTCATCGATTGATGTATAGCAAAACACACCCAAAGCTCGTGGCTTACAATCATAATTGACATTTGTCTTTCTCACGACTCTGTGAGCTGTCTGGGCTCTGGTGAATTTTGTTCACTTGGGACCTTTCCTGCCATTCCACTCAGAGAGCAGCTGAGTCTTCTGAGGGCTCAGGGGGCTGACCTGCGACATGACTCGCTTACGTGCCGGCCGTTGGTGCTGGCTGTTGGCTGGCAGCTAAGCTGGTACTGTTGAAAGGTTGCTTAGACATGATGCTTGAGCTTCTCAAATGATGGAGTCTGGGTTCTGAGCTGGAACTTCCCAAGAACAACTGTCCCGAGAGGCAGGACATCGGCACTGCCAGTCCAGTTAGGGGCTATGCCTGCAACTTGCACTGTGTAACTTCCGCTGCATTTTGTTGGTCAAAGCAGACTCAGAACCCACCACGATGGGCTTCATCTCAGGATGGGGTGTTGCAAGAAAACATTGCAGAAAATCTTGCAGGATGGGAGATATGTCGTGGCCAACGCTGGAAAATGAATTATGCCATAAGAGACTGTTCTCTAATTTTATACGTTTTATAAAGGAAACAAAAATGTGTCTCATTATCTCCCATACTCAAGGGCTTTGCTCAAGCAATTATCTTCTACCTCTCATGCCCATCTTTTCCATTTCTAATCATTTCTATCACCAAAAAGCATGTTTTATTCTCACCTGTCCTAAAGTAAAAACTCCTCGCTCCATATCAACCTTCAGCTAAACCCCCATCATTGATCCTCTTTACATCAAGACTCCATCTCCTCTTACTCTTTCTTAAACCCACCCTGATCAGGCTTTTTGCCTTCTCTCTGCCAACCTCTTGTCTATATTTCCCCCCAAATTGTCCCTTTGTTAAACCCAGTGGTTAAAAGTTCAGTCCTCATGTTACTTGACCTGTCAGCAATATCTGATAGAGTTGACTTTTCCTCTTTAAAACACTTTATCTAGCTTCCCCAACACCAAACTCACATGATTTACCTTCTACCTCACTCTTTCTATCTTTTCTTAGTTTCTTCTTATTTCATAAACAAAATATTAGAGTTTGACAAGTCTCAGTGTTTGGTCTTGTTCCTTGGTATTTCAAAAATTATATTATCACTCCCAATGACATGATCCAACATCATTGTTTTGAATACCTTCTCTGTGCCGTTGTTCTCCAAGATTATACCCTCAGCTTAGACCTTGACCTGAACTCCAGACTGTATATCCAACTGACCATCACCATCTCCAAGACTGTCTAGCAGGCATTACATACTTAATAGACCCAAAACTGAACTCCTATATTTATCCCCCCAAAGCTGACTCTCCTTTAGATTCCTAAATGAGATGATGGAAGTTCCATTCTTCTATGGCATCAAATTAAAAAATTCACTCTGAATTCCTCTCTTACTCTCAGACTGCATCCCTAACCCATCAACACATACTCTTTCCCTTAAAAATATATCCAGAAGATGAGCCTTTCTCATTAGTTCCACTACAAAAATCCTAGTCCAAAAGTCTACCAAAATTGTTTCAATAACCTTTTCACTGTTTTCCTTTATTCAAACGTATTCCTTATCATCTATCTTTAACAAATCTTGTAAAACCTATGTTAGATTATTACACTTCTCTGCTCAAAACCTCCAAAGCTTTCTATCTTACTCAATATTAAAGTAAAACTCTCCACCATGGTCTATAAGACCTATATAATCAGCTTGCTACCAAGTGGCTTATTGGTCTTTTGTAGTGATTTTACCATATCTTGGGATCAGCATTGGTCTCTCATTCTGACAAATCAATAAATTTACCAGTAACTGTAGGTAGATCAGCCATAGCGAGGGGACACCCGTGCTGATGGGTCCATGCGTAGTGTTCATTCCTGACACCATGGCTACTCTTTTATGGCCCCCCTACACAAGGACCGGTGCTGCTAAGGGCAAAGGTGGCCAACTTCTCGTACCCACTAGTTGTTTTGGTGCCTCTTCTGTGGCATATGCTCCCTGTGGGCTCAGTGTGAAAGATAAGGGTCCACAAGCTCTGTGCCCTCTCCTATATGCCCTTCCACACTCTTCTTCCCCAGACCTCCTTTTTTTTTCTTAGATGCTGTATATTTAAAAGAAAATATACAAACCCTGAAAACTTACGAAGGTCTATGATTTCATAGACAGCAATCACCTTGTTTAAGGATAAAGATAATACACATTTATTGACAGAGTGAATAAATGAGACAGATTCTGTGCTAGATGAACTCATGCATCTTTTGTATCCTCTCAACAACTCTTCGACATGTGTACGATCACCCCACTTATTGCAACCCCCAAAGGGCAAGTAATAGCAAAGCTGTTAACCGACCGAGCTAAGATGGGAGCCTAATAGGGCTGTGTTGATTGGATAGCACATAGCTCTCAGCACATCGTGGGCTCTTATTAAATTCACTCCATATCCCTTTAAAAGGGCAAGGATAGGGCTTCCCTGGTGGCGCAGTGGTTGAGAGTCCGCCTGCCGGTGCAGGGGACGCGGGTTCGTGCCCCGGTCCGGGAGGATCCCACATGCCGCGGAGCGGCTGGGCCCGTGAGCCATGGCCGCTGAGCCTGCGCGTCCGGAGCCTGTGCTCCGCGGCGGGAGAGGCCACAGCATTGAGAGGCCCGCGTAACGCAAAAAAAAAAAGGGCAAGGATAAAACCCACAAGGGTAATATGGATCTGATAGTGAGGTTGATGGAGGAGGGATTTGTAAAATTCAAGATGCTACATAATTTGCCAGATCCTTAGTAAATTACCTTGGTTCCTACTTCTTTAATGTACCTGCTGCTTCTTGACATAATTATCATAAAATCTTAATATTAGACGTTAGAAGTTGAGGCCTCGGAGGCGATCACACCAAATACTTCCATTTTGCAGAAGGTGAAGGGACTGAAGTGCAGGATGAAGTGGGTTACCAAAAATCAACTCATAAATTAGTCCCAGAGCATTAATTTATTACATTAAGCAAGTTCCATCCCCCAAGCCCATTTGAGCAGAATTAATCAAACTAGCTCAAGCTTCACACAGTTGAAGGAGCACCAACTATAACTAATTCTCATCTACACTCTACACCCCATGTGGATCCACTGCACCCACTGGAAAACTGTAGTGACCGTGGTGAGCTCAATTCCACTACCTGGACCCGACCCTGATGTAAAATGTGGAGTGTGCTCAGGCAGGCTTTGAATCCTTGGCCAGCTCTACAAATCTACGATTCTCCTATTTTTGCATCTCATTTTCTTTCTATTTTTTATGTCTATGTTTCATGGTTGTTTAAATGGTAGGAATAAGGAAAGGCACACTAACTGTTGTTAATCACTTTCTATTATTTAATTTACCAGTTTGTTTCTTTTGCTTTGAAGCAGGAATCTTTAGGTGTTAGCAACAAAGACCCACCCTGACAAACGTAAGGAAAAAGAAAAGTTCATGTGGGCATTACTGGGAGGAGAAGGGTTAGTTCAAAAACTGAAGGCAGACCTCAAAAATGATTACATGAAATAAGGATTCAATGAGTTAGCATACGTACGGCATATCAAATAGTATCTGACAAATGGTAAGGGCTATGGACATGTTGGTAGCTCTAAGGCTTGCTATAGCAGAGGTTAAGAAACTTTTGATTCACGTCACCATGACTTGGATGCATTAATCTTAATCATCCTCTTTGTGTTACCCAAATCAGGATGCAAATTCCAAGGACACCCTGACTGTTCCATCTTGGATCATCACCCCATCTCCTGGAGTGGCAGGATGGGGCATCTTGCTTGGCATTCCGGTCAGTACTGCACTGCAAGGCCATAGATAAGAAAACAAGGATCCAAATAACTGAGTTCATGGACGAATGGCTTTATTAATTTTTTAACTAAATCTATCGCTATAAGAATGTTGGTTATACGTCAACCCACCTGCAGATGAGATCTCCAATTTCTCCTTGCACATCCGTGTTTTTTCTTTAAACTGCCCTTTATCATAATAGATGGAGGAACCTGGCCTTCGTACCAGCTACCTCAGCTGCCTGCCAGGATGTGGTTTGGTCCAGCCATAGTCAAGGACCAAGCACATAACAGGATGTGTTTGGGTCCAGCCATAGTCAGGTCATGCCAAGGGCTGAATTTCTAGATTCTTGTACTGAAGGATACAGCAAAGGAGTCACAATTTCCCCACAGGTTAAAAAAAGAAAAAGACTCGTCAAATTCCACCACTGGGGAATCAGTAAAACTTGAGGACTTGAAGGAATTTGCAGCAGGTGTGGAAATTCAAACAGCTATAAATTATCACTAAATTTGGCACCAAAGAGAGAAGTATTTCTGAATAATTCTTTTATGTCTGTCACAAGAATTTGGCATGCGATTCTGTGCTGCATTGCATGCCATAAGGACAATAATTTATGGTTGGTTTCTACCCAGTAAGGTGCAGTGTCGTACTTAACTTGGGAACAAGCGCAATTAGAACTATAATCAGTTGTGACATTGCTTTGAAATGTTTCTACCTCGTTATTTTTCTTGCTACAGTCTGGCATTAATAGCTTTTTTGAGAAGACAAATCATAATAATTACTCCACAGAAAATGGCGAAGATAAATGATATTCAAGCAAGAAGGCAGAATTGATCCAGAGACGGATTGGTGGTTGGCTGTGTGGAAAGAAAGATGAAAGATCTGCTGCTTTAGTTTGGAGCGTCTATTAGCATCATCTACAAAACAAAGAGGAAGCCGTCAAGTTTAGTCTCCAGGTTCTCCTCCCCTCATTTCAACATACATCCCTGGGTACCAGGTGGCTCTCCTCTGAGCAGTGGAAAGAATGCAGGCTTTGGAGTTAGGAATATCTGGGGAAGAATTCTTGGATCGCCAAGCACTTTGTAATAATCCTACCTGAGGCAGGCACTGTTAATAGGTATTAGTCAATTAGTTATGCTCCTCATTTGAATAGCAAATAAGAATACTAGTACCCACCTTTCATGCTGTCCCAAGACACAAGCAAAACCCTTGTAAAGTGCTCATCGTACACAGGTTGCCTGGTGGGTAGCCAGCGCTCAGGAAGAGGCAGACATCATGAGTCCTGTGACTGATCATAGATGTTTAATAAACAGTATTTTTTTTCCCCTCTAACCCACACAGGCTCTGAGATGGATCCTGTGAGTAGACAGTTCACGAGTTCTAGTGTCTAGAACTAGATCATCATTCCTGATAACTGGATTATAATACGAAAAGACTATATCAAGCATTTTTAATAGAGCTACACGTGCTTGAAGAGGGCTTAGCAGACACATTACTTAAAGCTCTTTGGGTTACAGGAAACAGAAACCACATTGAGCGTTTTTAAAGCAGAAGTGGAGAGCAGATTATTCAGTGTAGCTGGATAATGTAATAAACAGGACTGTGGTTTCCCTCCCACAGTCAGGATCTGGGCCAGGGAGGCTGCCTGCCCTCTAGGGATGGAGGGTACAGTTGGAAATCTCTCTCTCTCTCACGCGGCACCTCTTCCACCTCGTCCTGCTGTTTCTAAGCCATATTGTGGGTTATCACAGAGGTTCTGAGGAGAGGTAAAGGGAGCAGGACATATCTCACCTGACTGGCACCATCACTGGCTGGCTTCTTACCCCTTAGGTCTGGCAGCTCTCCAACACGAGCTCTTCATCTGATTCCATGCTATCATGGGTGATGCGGGATACTCTCCCATGCCCATCACGTCACATATGGTCTCTCACTTGAAGTTCCTTGAACTGGGGAAAGTGCATTCCATCTTGGTGGTGATGTTCACCCCCTCCCCAACCCCTAGAAGTCTTGTGGTCAGACCCCAGAGTCTCCTCTGCCGACCCTTCTTCTCGATCCTGTTGGATAGAATCTAAGACATCCTCACACTGGCATTCTCACACTAGTGCCCCACATTTTTGCCTGAACAAAATCCTAACAGGAAATCTGATCCCAGTCTAGTGATCTCCTCCACACCTTCAGGAATATAGCAAGTCAGCCAGCTCTTGTCCCTCAGATTTGCCAAAGAGTCAAACAGCGGTCTACTCCATCCCTCCAACATATTTTAAGGACACATATTTTAAGTTTTTCATCGGTCCTGGTGATACGTAGCTCAGTTGGCCCAAGGTAAGAGGCAGGGCCAAGCACTCTTCCTCCTGAGGAGAAAAAAAGGGAGCAGGAACTTCTTTCAAAATAATCTTCTTTTAGCATTTTCTTCCTATTCTTAATCTCTTGATCCTATTATCCATGACTGTAGTTACAGTGTTCAAGAGTCAGATGCCCAGTTTGAGGCTAAGTTTCACTTTGTTAATTCTCAAGGGTGGGCTGCTACCATTTCTTTTGGTATCCAGTATGTGGTTTCCTCCTGCCTTGGGCTCAGAGTAAGTCGGGAAGCATTTCATTTTGCTATCCACTTGTTTAAAGATAAGGATTTTCGTAGGGAAAATGCCAGCCTGGACCGGCAGGCTTCAGCTTTCCTTCTCTGTCTTGGGTCTTTGTCTCTTTCTTCATCTCTGCTTTATTCTTGTCTCTCTGAAGAGTAGCTGGAGATGTTTGCTCCTCAGTCTTGGATGGAAGGCTACCCTATTTTTCTTTAGATTATATGTTTTCATTCCAGCTACCTTCCAAGATCTGCTTGACTCTCTCTGCTTCTCCCTGATGAATTCTTCAGAAGAAGAACCTGAAGAGCATATCTTGGACCAGGTGCCCAAATCTGTCCCATTGTCTGCAACAGCCAGGGACCCATCCTGTAGATTGGGGCAATTCCAAGATTAACAGAAGAGGAGGATGTTTTCTGGCCCATACATACCTTCAGAGTTGCCCATTGGAAGGATGGAGTAAAGAGAAGACCTCCCATAAGGGGTAACACTGGAATTCAGCCCTGAAATATGAGAACTATATCCATGGACAGAGACTGGATATGGTGTGTGTGTGGGGTCTTTCTAGAGAGGTTTGGAGAGGGCTGGTATAAAGGTTATAATAGGAATGGAAACAAACTAATTAGGTGTTTTATGTGCTTAGTAAAGAAATGTGACCGTTTATAGGTGCCAAATAGCCGACTGAGTAATAAATGTTTATTGCCTTTCTATTGTAGCAAGAGTTAGTCTTTATAAGAAATCAACGCCATTCGTTTGTTTAATAAACACATTTGAAAACCTACTATATTCCAAGCACTCTTCCAGGTACTGGGAGAATGTTGGTAAGTGCGAAATGTTTCCCTGTGAAGTGGAGGCAATGAGAATAAACAAATAATATTTTGCCACATAAGGATATGCAAAGTGGTAAATGGTAGGAGGGGAGAGCTACTTTTGTTAGAATAATAAAGAAAGGCTTTTTGAATGGGGTAACTTGGAGCAGAAAAGTGAATGCAGTGAGGAAAGAGAGTAGCCATCAAGGCAGAAGGGACCATAAATACAAGGGCTGTGAAACAGAGACAAACTTGGCCTGAGAGAGGAACGTGTTTAGATACATGTAGAGAAAACAGCCGGTGAGAAGGCAACGCATCGATGATTTCACAAGAAGGAGAGAATTTCGGGGAGGAAGGACATAGTCATCCTTCTCTTACTCTGTACAGCTGGGGATCTGGCTGTGGGTCAGTCCTGTGCAATGACACCCAAAGCATGAGTACATGCATGTGTGGTGTGGCTTTGTGCAGTCAACATCAGAAAATCTCAGCCTCCAAATAAGGTAGAGACTGTCTGTAGTCGCTTAATCTCTATTAAAGATGCCACAGAACCTTTATTGAATTTTCTGTTTAGATAAAATGTGGGGAAAAAAAGCATTAACTTAATTAGGCTCGCTGTCTTAATCGTAAGTTCTCAGTGCTGGCTTTTACTTTTCCAATGCATATGCCTTGCCTGGAATTGGGGCTCTGGAGGTTGGGAATGCCTGCATCTGAAAGCAGCACTTTGGGAAACGAGTAAAAGCCGAGAAAGCAGCAGAAATCAGGTTGATGGGAATGATTGGTCTTGGGCAAGGTTGCTAAAAGCTCACTCCTACAGAAAGAGCTGCCTCTGTCTGTCAGTGGTGACAACCTGGTCAGAGACAAATGAGACCTGTAGGGTCTGGGAAAGTGCAACGAGATCCCGACCTGGGACCGGCAGGTCTCTGTCAAATGAGCATCTACCTCTGAGAAAGGGGTGCCTGACTTGTGATAAATCTGCAGCTAATGACGGCCATGCATCCGTTCCGTTAGGTTAGAGCAATCACAGAAAACAATAGAAAGCCCTTTTCCTCTCTGGGCCCCCAAATGGGAAGAAACATAAAGACAGGGTTTCTGCTGAATAGAGCTCGCAATCTGTTAAGCATGAGCCCAAGTCAAAGCACAGAGACGCAGGCCTTAGACCGGGAGAAGGTTGGCTCCTGGAAGGAGTCAGGAAGGCAGTGCTTAGAGAGTAGAATCGGGGTCAGCTAAGGATCTAGAGACAGTGACTATTTCCCCAGCAACATAAAAGTATTTCCATATTTTAAGAAGTTATATACCAGTGAACACTGTCTGGACACCCACCCTACATATCAGGCTAAAGTCCAAATATTTATTTCTTAAAAAAAAAAAAAAGTGTCATAAAGTTTCTCTTTCTCCCTGGCTCCAGATGAGCTACGGCATTTAAAACACGGATTGATGATTTTGTGTTTCCATTCTGAGAATAGCAAGCTTTCATTTGGCACACTCTGGGGATAGAGGGGGTAACATGGATTTAAATCCAAGAAACATTTATTCATTCCTCCTTTTTACTCACCCAAGAGGGAAAAGAGGCCCATAAGGTCACCCTACCTTTGATGAGCTCATGGTACGTTCATTAGAGGGACCATAAATGTTAAAATCCACAGTGCTGTGTGGTCAGAGCTAGGAAACAAGGGGTTGGAGAAAACACCTAACTTCATCTGTGAGAAGGGGGTTAAAAGTCCAGGAAGAGCAGTCTAGAATCAGAGTTTAGCATTGCTTTAAGCCTAAAATATATTAGCGATAGACAGAATGAAAGAAGAGCATTCCAGGACTATAGAAAAAGGGCCTGTGCAAGTATCCTGGGAGCATATTATGAATGAACTACGTAGACTACGGGAATATGGCAAAAATGGCAAGCACCATCTAGTTGTAATAACGATAACTATAATCATAAGCTTCTGGGTAAGTTCCCTAGGGCTGCCATAACAAAGTGTCACAGACTGCCTAACTTAGAACAACAGAAATTTATTATTTCATAATTCTGGAGTGCAGAAATCAAAGCGTTGGCAGGGCTGCGCTCTCTCTGAAGAACCTGCTCCTGGGCTCTCTCCTAGTGACCTCAAGTGACCTCAGGTGTTCCTTGGCTTGTAGATGTGTCAGTCCAATCCTGACTCAGTGGTCACATAGCCACCTCCTCTCCATCATCCCTTCTGGGCATGTCTGTTTCTGTGTCCAAAGTTCCTCTTATAAGGACACCAGTCATACTGGGTTTAGGTCCATGCTCATGACCTCATTCTAACTTGATTATACCTGTAAAGACCCTATTCCTAACTAAGATCCCATTCTGAGTGACTGAGGGTCAGGGCTTCAACATATCTTTCTGGGGGGCACAGTTCAACCCATAAACACTTCCTTGGCATGGAAATTGGATTTTCCAGCTTACAGAGCTCTTCCATAGCTTATATAGAATTATATATTACAGAATCCTCTTATAAAATATCTGCAAGCATGAACAATTGATCTCATTTAACTCTTTTACACACATGGTAAACATTCACATTATAATTATAAACAGCATCTATTAGGCACTTAACATTACTCGGCACTTGATATACTTTTTTTCCAAATCCTGACAACAATGCAAAATACTATCAGTCCCTGGCTTCCAAAAGTAAACAGAGACTCTGAGAAATAAAATAACTTACACATGGCCACAAAGCTGGGGAAGAAGAAAGTTGCTGTGTTTAACCTTAAAACCCGGAGGGAAGTCCAAGTTGGACAGATTTAGCGGAGGTAAGAGATTTCAGTGTGGAAGGGTAAAAATGGAATGAACACTTCTAGTCAAGATACAGACAGAATTCATAATCCACTTCTCTGTGTTTTATTGCAAAATTATGTCATTTTTTTCTTTAACTAGTTAAAGATGTGTAGCACTTCTCAGAAACCAGAAGACAATCTGTGTGTGTTAACAGCAGAGAGGAACCCTAGGGGTGAGTGGAGGAGGGGAAAGTGGAACCCTGCAGCCCTCCGAAGTGGGAGACTTGGTACTCACAGTGGGGTCAAGCCTTCAGAGCCTTTGATGGAAAAGAATCCAAACATGATCCAGTGGAAAGAAACCTGGGTCAGCTCTGCCTGAAGTGAGGATCTTGGACCACGTTCACTTTAGTGAACTGGATCTGAAATAATTTCATCCAACAGCTTCAATACCACTTTTTTTGTGTCTTAGGCAATAAAGAGAAGCAACCCTGTAAACACGAACTTCATTCGAAACGTGCCTGAGCAGAATATCAATCCCCAAGGCATACCAACAACACAACTCCCCGCCACAATGCAAAATGCAGGACTATGTGTTAAGTGCAAAAGCACTAGAAAGAAGGAAGGCACGGTGGAAAAAAGGAACTCCCAGGCAGTTGCTAAAAAAAAAAAAAAAAGATCAAAGCCTGTGAACTACCATAGAAAACACACATGGAAACAACTCACGTTGGCGGCAGAACTTGTGAGGCAAATCTAAAAGGACTTTAAAATAAGTACATTTATAATTCTAAAAGAGAGAGAAGTGAAGAGAAATTTTGCAAAGAAAACCATGTTAAGTAAATGAGAAAAAAGTAGCAGACAGATAAAAAAGAACCAAATGAAAATGTAGGAATCAAAAAATAAAGCCACTGCAGTAAATCAGTATAATAATATCCACAGTAACCACTGATAACATATTAAACTTATTTCAGGAAAAAAATAACAAATTAGAATTTAAAACTGAGAAATCCCCAAAATATTTAAGTATATATTTAAAAATATATGATATAATATATAAGTATATATATATGTAACAATATTTATAATATTATCTTATATATAAAGCATATATGTTCTATGTTATATATGCTATTATAAATAGTTATATATACTATTATATAATATATATACTATTATATAATATATATACTATACTATATATACTCTTATAAATATATAATACTATATATACTATAGTATACTATATATTTTATGGTATTAGTATGTGTGATATGTTAGTATATTTTATGGTATTAGTATATATAATATTAGTATATTTTACGGTATACTTTATTATGGTATTAGTATTTATAACAGTATATATATACTAATTAGTATATTTTATGGTATTAGTATATATAATATATATATAGCAGGTGTATGAGGGAGATCTATATAGATATATTTATAAATATATTATAGGCCATATATAGATATATTTGTATGCATAATAGAATATATATATATATACATGATAGAAAATATGAAAAAGAAGAAGTAAAAGCACAGGAGAGAAGCATGACCTTCAGTATACGTCTAATACACATGACTTAATATAGGGTGAAAATGCTAGTGAAGATGTGGGGAAAATGTATTCAAAGAGACAATAGCTGGAAACTTTTTTTTTTTTTTGCGGTACGCGGGCCTCTCACTGTTGTGGCCTCTCCCGTTGCGGAGCACAGGCTCCCGACGCACAGGCTCAGCGGCCATGGCTCACGGGCCCAGCCGCTCCGCGGCATGTGGGATCTTCCCGGACCAGGGCATGAACCCACGTCCCCTGCATCGGCAGGCGGACTCTCAACCACTGCACCACCAGGGAAGCCCTGGAAACTTTTTAAAGCAGAAGAATGCATGGTGGTTTGTGCCCATGAAACACATTTTCAGTCCCTTTGGGACGTTTCTCCTTACTCCTTTCCTTCAGCCCTGACGTTGGCTTGTAGATGCCATATTCTCATTACTCAACCATCCTAGCTTCATCCCCCCTACCCCACATCTCATTTTTTTAGGGCTTGGCTGTGCCTCCCACCAGGAGCTGAGTAGATGCAGCTCAATCTTCCCCAACCTCTGAGTATCATCTTGACGGTGTGTCCAGATCATACATCCAGGTGGCAAGCTGGACAGAGCCTTATTTTCTAGACCTTTGCCAACTCCAAAGCTGGAGGCTTCTCTGATAATACACCCTCTCTGCTGGTTTGATAAATGACCCACCAGCTTATGGATGCTTCTCCTTTCTTCTTGTGCCCTCTGTCCATCCTTTGCCAGGGACAATTATTGCTTCATAACTTTCTGACTCAAAGGAGGGTTTTGTAAAACATATAATTTGCCCAAGACAGTTGTTGTGACCTGGATCATCATCAAGCAGAGCCCACTTTGAGCACTATTGGGTACAGAGCTTCCTCTAATTCTTTATATAGTCATCTTTGAATTTAGAGCCACATATTAGGAAAGGAGACAGAAACTGAAGCAGGGTTCCTATAGCTTGGAAATTGCAGAAAGGGGCCATTCCAAAGATCAGGCTACTGTTCTGAAAAGCATGACTACAAATACATTTTAAATTACGTCTGCATTCAGTGCTTTCAAACTAGGACAGCCTTGCACTAACAGATACTTGGTGGGTAATTTTTACCCTTGTATGCCTTTTCTCTCCCTGGGAAATTGAACACTTTTGATTAAGGAGGCTATTCTTCTATTGATTTGCGAATGCTTAAAATAGGTCACATCCTGGCTGGGCTCCTGCCTACTCAGTCATCACCAGCTTTTTGATTTGTTTCTTGACTGTTTTTTTTTTTTTTTTTTAAACCTGAGAGAGCAATGTGTTCAGATGCCTAATGGATGTTTCAATACCATTTCCAACTCATGACCCGTGACATTTTTCTAAATGTTAAATTTTCTAAACGTTAAATTTCTGATTTGAAAAATTTGCTCCAAGAAAAGCTATTTGTGAATGAGATAATGCAAGCAAGACATGAGCAGGCTTTCAATAAGGAGACCGCTGTTGCCGCAAAAGGGTAACTTTAAGTAATCTTTATCAGTGGAGAACACAATGAAATCTCAAAAAAACATACAAATCACAACAGTGGATCACAGCATAGCCTAGTCCAGTCAAGCCTCTAAGGCAAAGGATGCTGTAACTACAGCGTCCAGAGCGTAAGACTGAATGGCAAATACCCAGATGCTGGAAAATCACCATAGTGGCTAAATATGGACCCTTCTCCTTTATCTGCTTAATTTTTTTTTGAAATTCCTTGTGGTATCTATGGTCCTTCCAGTTCTAACCAGGATCTGTATTTCCATACCTCTCTCCATCTGTTTCCTCTTATCTCCATTTTCCTTAAGTGCCCCCTCTCCATGCCTTGCCTCTTGACCCCTGACAGTCCGAATAGGCTGCTCCCTCTTACTGGAATGTATAACTTTTTGCAGCTTCCCCAACTGTCTACTGAATCCTTATCATCCTTACAAAATGCTTTAAGAGATGACTCTGAAGTTTGATGACTTGGAATCAAAGCTTAGCTTTTTCATCTACAGAGTGTGTGACCTCAGGAGAGATACTTTAATTTCTTTGTGCCTCGATTTCTTCATCTGTTAAGTAAGAATAAATTAAAATACCTACTTCCTAGGGTTATTCTGAGAATTAACTGAGATAATGCATGTCAATCTTAGAATTGTGTCTAATGTATATAGTATGTGCTCAAAACATATGAACCATTTGTAATTTCCTCTTCATTTATGCAGGTCATTCCAGTATCACTTGTGTGGAAATTTGCCATTGGCTCTTCCAGACCATGTGATAATGCTTGGTGGGCCAAGGTGGAAGAAATGACATCGTAGGATTCCCTAAGCCTAGGGAATTTCTTGCAGCTTCCACTCACACTCTCTTGCTTCCTTAATTCAATCATTTAGCTTGGGATGATGAACTTAGTGATGGGAGAAAGGCCAGTTAACAGCTAGCACCAAATGACAGAGGCTTAAGTGAGGTCATCTTAAACCAGCAAGTTGAGCCACCCGGGGATGCAGCCCGTGTGGTGACCACAGGCAAGATGATCAGAAGAGTCAGCCAGGAGATCCCAGCCCAAATGACTGACCACACAGCCATATACAAAGAAAACAGTTGCTTAAAGCTACAGCGTTTTGGGATGGTCTGTTACTCAGGAATAGGTAACTGCTAGATCGTACAGCCACAATAATCATGAGTTGCTGAATAAGTGTTCACATTGTAACCACTTAGCAATAGGATCTGGGAACTAAATTACATGTATGGCCATTACTAAGGTAAAGGAGACCAAAGAGAACCTGCAAAAGGGACAACATTGTAACCTGAATCATGCCGGAGGGTTGATTTCTCACTAGGGTCAAGGAATGTCAGTTATCTTGAATCTGCAGATTGCCTGAAAGCAACAACAAACTCACTCCTTTTTGGTAATTGACTCTCTGTTGAAAACTTAGTAGTTGTGGGGAAGAACTGGAACTCCTAATTATCGCAGTGTGGTCAGATGTCAGTTGTTATACTTTTGCATGGAAACAGACATAAGATGGATGTTCCAAGCTGGCTGTTGGCAAAAGCTGACAAAGGACACTGCAGCTCAGGTGCGAAGTTACCTGACCTCCTCTCCAGCTTGCTCCCCCCATGTGGCTGTGGCCCCATCCTGATGGGTTAGACACTCGCAGAGAAAGCACACATTCTACCCCTTCCTGCTGGATTAGCCGTAAGCACCCTAAATGTCAATGTGATCTCCCTCCTCCATGGTTTGGCAGCCCATTTGGGGTTTGACCTAACTCTTTCTGTTAATTTTCAGAGGGTTATATTTATGACTGTATATTCATAGTCAATGATCAATTTCCCAACCATTGTACCCAGCCCATACATCAGCACAGTCCTAAACTAGTGCGGGCCTGGCGGTACTAAGATCTCCCATGTTTCTTGGAAATAAGAAATTACTCCCTAACCCACTTCTCTTTCCACCCTTCACACACACACACACACACACACACACACACACACGCACGCGCATGTACCATAACCATAATCCATTTACTCAAGAAAAATGATCTTTCCTAAGACTCTCATATGTACAAAAGGTCCTCACTCCAGAAACACCATTTGATTCTGGTCTCTGATCCTTGGTCCTACTCCCGTCTTGAAGCCGGATCCAGCCTCTGTACCCTAACACTGAATTAACTCTTAGAGACAGAGTTTTGGGTGAAGTAGAAAAGGATAGCTTTATTGCTTTGCCAGGCAAAGGGGGCCATAGCAGGCTAATGCCCTCAAAATGTTGCGTCCCCACCTGGAGGGAGTAGGGAGGAGTGTTAGGCTCAAAGAGGGCGTGATCAGCTCGTGGACACTCTTCTGATTTGTTGGTGGGGAGGTAGTGGGAGGCGGCATCATCAGCCTTCCGGTTCCACGTGGTCTGGGGTCTGCGTGCTTGTGGGCAGCGCATAGTTACCTTCTCCCACCTGGTGAGGGTTTCAGTGTCTGCAAAACAGCTCAAAGATGTTGTTATGTGTATCCCTTGAGGGGGAACCAGGACCCTGCCCCAAGGCTGCACTATTGTTTCTTTTAACTGCTCCTCCCTTGTCTCTGCATCCCCTCCCTTCCCTAAGTAGCAACTCTTTGAACCTGCCTGTAGGAACTCAGGGAAGATCATGGAGGCTGAAGGAAGCCTATTTCCTGTAATCAAGAAATGGAGGACAGGGGAAGGCTTTTGCACCCAGGAGCCCCAGAAGGTCCTGCTGGGTATCAATCTCTATAGGAACAGATACCTCCAAGCTCATTATTAAGGTTGTAGTACTTCTATTCTGGCAGAATCCTGGCATTCTCTAATTCTGCTTGCAGTCATTGTTTTGTTTTTCTTTGATCTCAAAAGCACATACTTACTGTAACAAAAACAATAAAAGAAAACCAACATTAGCTGGATGTTTTGTGGTTTACTGTCGGTGAAAATCAGTATTTCCAAGGACAGTACTATGCTTTCCTCAAAATAATTCCATATCACAGTAAGGAAATCATTCATGCAGAGGTGATATATGCAATATCATATGGTCAGTAAGTAACCAATTCCACACTCAGACAACAATCACCTGCCTCCAAATTATCATATTTTTTTATAATCACAGAACATCTTACACACTGGCAACAACTTCAGTAGAAATCAAGTGATCCAGCCTTAAAACATGTGGATTAGAATTGTTCTGCATTTAGTAACAAAGATCTATGAAGAAAGAGTGGGTATCTCTGTCTGGACCATGTGGAGTGAAAAACAACAAACTCACCAAAGAACACAGACCAGACCATGATTATTTCCTTGGACACTTTGTTTAATCAATACCACCTGTTTGTTACTTACTCAGGTGGGATGTACAATTGAGAACAAATGCAATGTGTATCCT
Organism: Phocoena phocoena; assembly: GCF_963924675.1. Classification (NCBI taxonomy): domain Eukaryota; kingdom Metazoa; phylum Chordata; class Mammalia; order Artiodactyla; family Phocoenidae; genus Phocoena; species Phocoena phocoena. The sequence continues at coordinate 76,190,371 of NC_089235.1, forward strand.
TTAAAATATTTAGAAAGAAGCTTGTGGAGTAGACAGTAAATAATTTTTAACATTCTACCCCTTTATTACTGGCTGGAAAACTCTTACACTTCCACTAATATGAATCTTTCTCTGCCTCTCCTTCAATGGGAAGACACAGTTTATCTGGCCTCATGCTCCTTTACATGGATATTTCTTTTATTAGCACTAGTTATGTGACACTGAAAGCATCGCTTTAATCTCTAACTTCACTTGGCCTCAAGCTTCTTGAAGGCAGGGACCGTTCTGACTCATCTTTTTATTTCTTGGTATACATTTTAATAACTGTGCAGGTATTTGCTGTTGATAGTCCGGAGTTTCAATGGCTCAGAGACAAACTTTAGAATCTGCTCCTGGCCCGTGATCTCAGAGAAGTTAGGAATGGTTGTGCATTTGCATAATTGCCTTCCCTTTCCTTTCACTCTGCCTCAGCCAATTATTTGCCATAAACACAGGTACTTCAGCATCTCCCTAAAAATCAGTCCCACTGATGAGTAATATCTAAATAGCTTCCTGTAGTAGTCTGAATAAAGACGCCAATGATGTTCATGTCCTAACCCCTGGAGACTGTGAACATGTCAGTTTAGATGATAAAAGGAACTTTGCAGATGTGATTAAGTTATGGATGTTGAGATTGCAGACTATCCTGAATTATCCTGGTAAGCACGAGGTAGTCAGAAAGGTCCTTATAAGAGGGAAGCAGGAGGGTCAGGGTCAGAGAGGAGATACAATGATGGAAGTAGATTGGAGGGATCTGAAGAGGGGCCCACAAAGCAGGGAGCCTCAAGAAAGTGAAGAAGGGAAGGAAGCAAATTCTCTCTAGAGACTTCAGGAGAAATCAGCCCTGTTGATTAACATTAACTTTAGCTCACTCAGACTGACTTTGGATGGATGACCTCCAGAATTTTAAGATAACACATCTTTGTTGTTTTCAGTCACTAAGTTGGTAGGAATTTGTTACAGTAGCAAAGGAAGCTGATACACTTTCTTATCAGAGCACACTGTTGTCCCTAACGCAGAAGCTGTAAACGATGGGATTCCCAAGACAGTCACATCCTGCACAACACAGAACCCAACTCGATCCCTTCCCTTATGTGGACATCCTCCTGGTATGCAGGATTGAGACAGGATTGGGAGATCACTTCTGTGATATGACGTCATGCGATCTTTTACATACTGTGAACTCCCTTCTAACTCATGTGTGGCCAAAGACAATGCCTATAGTCGATGATGAAGGGAACAAATTGGGTCAATCAAGTTTTCAAGTGTGCTGCTGGCTACTGTTCTAGTTCTAAATACTTTTATTCATCCAAAGGATTGATAATAAAAAAAGGACACCATGTCCCAGCAGCCTTAGCGGCATCCCCACCAACTCCTCCAATATCCTCCTTTTACTTTAATTCTTCCTTTTCTGTTCCTTGAATTCTGTCTCCAGGAGAGGAAGTTGGCAGGGCTCTATCTGCATGAACCTTTTCCAGAATAGAGAAGAAAAGGACATGGACAAATTGCACAGACTGTGGGGAGAATGACTTTCCTTTCTTCACTCCCGCCCCCACGCCCTGACGGTGTGAGCTATTCCCTGCCAAGCAATTAACATTTCAGACTCATTTTCTCAACTTCGTAAAACCTTTTATTTCTGTTCTTTTATTTGGGCCATGTTTTACTTTTCATAATATATTTTTCATAATTTACCATGCATTTACATTTCAATTAAGGATGCTGGCTGTTTGTAAAAGCTACCCTGTTGGGGGACTGTGAAATACATGATTGAGGTTGCTCTAATCTGCAATCCCATTACTACCTCATTTACCCTAATGACACTAAAAGGATTGTTGCCCTCGATATAGCTCATCCCAGTAAGGGAAATCCCCTTTGAAGTCCAACACAAAGAAGTTATACATATTTGCATGTGGTGCTGGATATGTTAATGAGACAGTTGCTGGCTGGACTTCACCCTGGGAGTGTTCATCGAGGAGAGTCTCAAATAGATATTAAATTGTATCCAGAGCCTCCCAAGAAGATGTCCACGGGCTTGAATAATGAACATTTAACAAGAAAGCCATTTGATTACCATCACCCTAGTCGTAATTCCCTTGTCTTCTTTGGTACCCATTTTGCACATATTTTTGCTTCGAGCAGAGAGGGTGTAAAGAAAGACACTATGTGTATTGAGAACCTGCTATGTGATAGACTTGTCCTGAGGACTTCTGCATATCCTGCCCCCAAGAATTCTAAGCCATTGGGAAAACTGGTGTGCATCAAATAATTATAATGTAAATTATGAAAGAGAATATGGAAAGAATAAAGCAAACTTTTTTGAGCTCCTACTACGTTTAATGGAATTTGAAAATGCATTTTCTTCCCAGTATTTCCTGCTTAACCTCATCCCTTGTACTTTATTTACAACAGATAACAATAAATAACTAATCATTGTTGCAAACGTATCATGGATCAGTATATTTTTATCCCCCCCAAAGACAAAAACTTAAATAAATAAATAAAAACTAAAAAAGATGTGTTCTTATTCTTCTTTGCTAAGGAATTGAAGCGTACTCATAGTGCTAAGTGACCAATTTTCCCACCTGTGTGGCTCGTTATAGTTCTTTGAAATGACTCTTCAGAAATCCATCTTCTGCCCCCAGACCTGATACTCATACTGGATGCCATAGAGAGCATGCCCAATGGCACCATGCCCCATTTGAGGTCTCAGCCCATCTCTCTCAACTCTCCTGTTTTCCAGTCCTCTGACATAGTTGCCTCTTTATACCCTTTCTACATGTTTTATATTTATTCCACGAAACTTTCCTTCTAACTAGACTTCGACCCTCTGGGTACCACTCCCCTGCCTCACCAAATCCCAGGACTCCCACACACCAGCTCTGAGATCACATCTCTCATGTGACTCTTTGTTCTGTTTCATGCTCTGAACATCAGTTTCGGATGATAATTTCTTCATGCATTGGATTCACAAAACCTTTACAATGTACCCATTCATTCATTCAGAAAATAATTTGGATCATGTTTACGAACGTTTCCATATCCCAGATAATCCTTTAAAAACATTCCATCTCTAATGTTCTGTAGTTATATAAATCTGGTAGACAGAACTCTTGTTTTATTCCCAGCTCTGACAATTATTAGCTGTAGGACTGATTCCAAAAGTTCAACTTTATGAATGGTATGCATTCAGGAGGAATTGCTACTGAGACTAAGAATCCACCTCTATATTTCAGCTCACAGGCTGATAAGCTATCTGCATTTTGCGTTAGAGAACATCCCACACTTTGCCTGTGATTTGAATATCTGACGTTTCCCTCCCACACCCTCCATCCACATGGCAGCATTGTCTCTTCCACATTAAATAAATCAGAGGTAAAAGAAGAAAACAAGGGAATTTTTCAGCAGATGGCTCAGATTCCTCAGCTGTATCACTGCTGATCTAAGAGACTGACATTTCTGCACCACAAGATAGGTATCAAATTATATGCAAATAGGACTTCAGCTCACAAAGAGCACAGTATATTCTCAGACATAAAGTGAATGGTTTCCCTTTTTGTTTGTTTTTCCTTGTGATGTACGGCATTGACAGTAAACATCTGATGTGTTTCACAAATAATAATCTGTTTAAACAGTACAGTCACCGAAAACTAGATAGCTCATTCAGATATAACTCTGGAACAAAAAGTCAAGGGTTATTGTCTGAAGGTGCCAGGCTGCAGAGAAAAATGGCAGATGAGGGGAGCCTAAAGCTTGGGTTCTAGTCCGCAATGCAATTATTAATTTGTACAAGAATTTTTTAACAAGCATCACGGTGTCTCTTCTGTGGTTGAAACATCTGAGGAATGGGGCTGGCAAGTGTTCCCTATCCATGAGATGCCAGTGAGGATAAAATAAATCGACAAATCAGAATATACAAGAGCTCTTGTTTTTATTATAGTTTCAAAGTGAATTCAGAGAAAATGGCCCAGAGTGGCTCATACCAGAACCCAAAGATGACATTGTTGTAGCTCAGACTCTCTAAACCTTGGCATTATTGACATTTCAGACCAGGTGATTCTTTCATTGCGGGGATGGTGTGGTCCTGTGCATCGCAGGATGCTTAGCGTCATTTCTTGCCTCCATCCACTTCCTACCAGTAGCACCTTCCCAGTCGTGACAACCCAAAATGTACACAGACTTGAACGTGTCTTTAGGGAAGCCTCTCTTTCAAAACCACTTCAGCTAAATCCTACTGGTTCTATAGTTTTCCTTTGGGCTCTTTGGGTATTGAATCTCCATTTTTAAAAATATGCAAAGGTGATCAGTCTCAAGAGGATTGACTCAGAGCGACCAAACTTGTCAGCGACAGATGGAGAAATCAGATGTCAATTTAATGCTTAAACTGAAAAATTAAAACTGGCAGCAGGCCCACTGGAGTGCTGTGCGTGCTGGTCAGAGCATTCTCTCCTGCAGGGTTATCTATGCGTAAAAACATATTGTCATCCTAAGGTTGCTTGGAGAGGATCCTGGGCTCAGGGCGATGAAAGTGAGTTGGATCATTGCAGTAGTTATCTGCATGGAGCCAGGAGACAGTAGACAGCCCCAGTATGGTGCTGAATCCACACTGACAAATTATTATTATTTTTTTGTCCTTTCCCTATGTTTCAAGAGTCTATGATTTCTTTCTCCCCTTCTCATATATATACATATACGTATATACACATATATATGTATATATATACATATATATGTGTATATACGTATATGTATATATACATGTATATACATATGTGTGTATGCATATATGTATTGTACATATGTGTATATATACATGTATGTGTATATATATTTTTTGGTTAAATTCCATTGATTAAGCAGCTTTCTTGATTATGACTACCTTCATGGTGTGGAGTTTCTATAGAATATTTATTCTCATTTTGAACGACACTCTTTGATGTCGGGGGTTTTGCTCTTCCAAAAGCACAGCAATGCGTGTATAATATACGTGTCCCAAGGTACCCATACTTCTTTAGCTGAAGAAGTGATTCTGAAATACAGCGTGTCTGGCTCAAGTACCGTGCACATTTTTAATTAATGGTGTTAATAAAACTGATGAGGATGCTAATAATTATGATGAGGAGAAAAGACCACTCTCATTGCTTCCAATGAGTTCAGAGATCCTGTAGGCTTTTTGTGTTCCAGTTAACACAGCTTCTTAATACTTTTCTGAATAGAGGTCAAGTGTAATTGCATGAGCTCCATGGACCTGATAAGACTCCTATCCTCCCTCCCTTCCATCAATGACTGGAGCCTCACCACGAGGAGGTGAAGGTTAACTTCAAGTGCCCTTTACTGCATTTCCCTCAGTGCCCACAATAATACTGGGACTCCTGAGTCATCCTTTGTTTCCTGGACTCTAATCTCCATGAGGCTCTTGGGGCAGTGACACAACACCATCCTGATCGCTGCCTTCCCTCTTCCATCTTTGTCTTGCTTTATTGTTCTCCTCAGCAACTATCAACGGACGTCCAGGGACCCTCATTTTGCCCAACAGTGCCTAGCGGTACAATGGAGGCCCAGTAACTAGAGTAGAATTAATGAGTGAATGAGTGAAAGGATGAATGAAGATGGGTAAAGTAGAAGAAAACTGTTTTGGAAGTTTGGGACAAGAGGAATGTGCACTGGAGAGCATCAGAGGAGGCTTCAGGAAGATGGTGGGATGAGAACACAGTGATGCCAGCCCCATCTCGGGACGTTTAAACATTGTTGACCTCTTCCAACAACCTCATATCCTCCACTCCAGAGAGCATCAGAAAGAAACTTCCTCTCATTCCATTTAATAACCACCACAATTCTGTAACCTACGGACTCTCACCCAGGAACTACACCAGCCTTCCTACTCCGATCCCAAACATGGATAATGATTTGGTGATGGGATTTGTTGTTTTACTATGGCATAAAAATCTTGTTCATCCTGCAACTTGTGTAACTCTGGATTCCACTGGTACCTACAACCCCATGAGAAACACCCCCTCAACTTGGTTCTACAAAACTGAGATTGCCCGCCACCCTGCCCCACCCTCTAACTTACCCCAGTCTTCTTGCTAGGGAGAGAGCTCATACCTCACGTTTCACCTAGCTCAGGCTAAGCTGGACACCTGGGAGGAGGGCCAGAAGTCAGACTCTACAGGTAGCCAGGTATGTGTCTTGCCCATCCTATTTCATTACTCCTGAAACTATCTACTTCCCTCCAACCCCGGATCACTAGCCCAGTTCCTGCAAACCTCGTTCTCCTGGATCACCATAACTGTCTTCTCACACAAACCCAGTTTCCTCTCTAACCAATATTTTCCCAAATAAAGAAAAAAAATTGTCTACAACTATCCCATGATTAAACTCCCCAGACTATTCCCAAACTCCTTTTCGAGTGCGTTCCCATCTCTCCAACCATTTCATCAGCACAGGTACTCACCATTTACACCTGGAGGTTGAGTATAGAATTATAACTATTGTCCCTGCCTTGAGGTTGACTCCCTAATCCAGCTGAGACAAACCAAAGCCTATCCTCTTTCTTCCTTATTTCAAATCTTTCCATGACTGTCTAATGGCTTCAGAAAAAGTCCCAAATCCTTAGCATGAAAATTGTCGCTTTTCATATGGCCCTGACACACTTTCTGTGCTCATCTCCCACCGCCATCCTTTTCTAGGGCTCTATATGTAACTGTAGTTGAGGTTCCCTGGGTGGATCACACTCCTTTACATGCACCATAGTTTCCCCTCTGCCTGCAGTGCCCCACCTAGTATTTGCCTTTATTTCTACTCATCCTTCAGGACTTAGGTATTCCTTATCTCCAAGAAACCCACTTTTCTTAAGTCTCCAAGTCTGCATTAGGTTTAAGGCTTTCATAGCGATCTAGGAGAGGCAGTATATTATAAAGCATAAGCACAGACTCTGACCAAGACCACCTGGGTGTGAAATCCTGTTCTGTCACTTCTTTGCTGTGTGAACTAGGGCAGGTCATTTCACTTCCCTATACCTCATGTTTTCCACCGGTAAAATGAGAGTAGTAATAGTACCTATTTCATAGCGTAATTGTAAGACTATTAGTACAACACACACAGGAAGTGCTAAGTGATGTCACTATTATTATCCCTAGCACAGCAGTGCATCTTATTCCTGTAGACTTTTATATGTAAACTTAATATATGGTAGGAATGCTATAACAATACATTCAAGGTATGTCTGGACTTGAATAATGAGAAGGCTCTCAGTAAAAGTCAAGCTTCAGAGACAGTGGTATGCAGGACCCATTGGAGGTAATGAAGAACAATGGAAAGTTCTTAATCCTGAAGATTAATCCTCATGACTCCCATCAAGAATGAAATGGTCCACTTCATGGTCCTTTAGGAAAGAAAACTTAAATGTTAGAAGAAAAGCAAACTTTAAAATCAGGAAATAAAAATGTGACGGATAATTATATTTGTTCTCTTAATTATAATCAAATAAATGACTCAAATATATGAAGTCTGTGTCAGCTGTGCACCTCAAAAGGTCATACGGTATGGAGAGAAGGAGCGGGCTTTGGGCAAAATGAGGGTCCCTGTCCAGGTGGACGTCCGTTGACAGCGAGCCCGTGGCCAATCTTTGATGCGCACTGTCTCCTACCAGCCTCAGTTTCCTCATGGGTTAACCTTGGAAATAAGTTTTATCCTACAAACTTCACTGGGATCCTTAAAGAATAAGAAGAGCTAATGGATGCAACACCACTGTGCAAAATGAAAAAGATTATGCAAATGCAAGGGGCTATTATCAGAGAAAACGTGGAGTGAGGTCAAGGGAATTCTTCTTCAACTTTGCATGTCTCTGGTCAAGAAAGTATGTGTCAGTGCTGCAGAATGGCTGCAAAAAAATGATCCATGGACATAAACCTTCCTCATTTCTGACACTTTCTGTTCTTTCTTTTTCCTTCTCCCACGGAACCTAAATAAGACAGCATTCTGCTGACGGGAAAAGAAATAACTTCACCTGTCCGTCCATCTGAATACACAGAGAGATGGTTAGAACCTGAGAATGACTTCAGCCCCTGGCAAGATCATTTTATACTGTTCAGAATCTGCTCTACCCCCTGCAGGGCAGAAGCGGAAAAAAAAAAATAGCTCTTTCTGTTTTTCCCTCAAGGTGAGAAATCATAAAATAGAGATAGAGACAGAATAACACAACTGGAAAAATAGAGCCAGGAGCTCAGGGATTCTCAGGCTGTCAATCTGGCTCTAGAGATGAGGTGGGGAAAGGATGCTGGGTGTCCGCACAGGCTGAGAGGATGGGGAGGGTGGAGGAGGAGGTGAACAGGTGGCGGTTTTGCCAAAGTAAGGGGGGCAAGAGCCCCACAGCTGTGCTGGGACCCTTAGTCCGATTCACCAAACAGGCATTGCCGCACCCACACCTCTGTGACTGAGCATAGGATTTTTGCCTATGGAGTTTTACCATAGTAGGTGGAGCCTGGCAAAAAGTAGGGGCAAGATGGTGTTATGTTTATAAGCACGATGGACTTGAAGACATAACCATGGATTCATTGATTAGCTTATGCATTCAACAAAGCTTTATTGAGTGCTTCCTCTGCATCGGGCATGGTAGCACATGCTGTACATAAATTAAAATAACTAGGTCCATGATGGAAAAGATTCAGAGTCCCTTGGGAAGCATATTCTAAAACATACTGCTTGAGGATATCATGAGAATTATGACCATTTAGGAAGGTCAGAATGGTGCAGAAGCAGAGTGGAGGGTATGTTATGTAGCCTGGAGTTGAAGGGTGTGTAAGGGATCACAGGAGGCTTCCTGGAGACCTAAGTCTTGGAGTCAGTCCTGCTTAGGAAGGAGACACATGTCCTAGGCCCCTAAAACTGCTTTTCCCAAACACATTCCTCCTCCGCCTTCCCAACTCAGAGAATTACATCATCCTCCACTCGGCTGTCTGAGCTGAGTCAGAAACCTGGGTGTCAACCTGGATGCCTTGCTTCCCTTTATCTGGCTCATCTGGTCATACAGGAGAGTCCACGTGTGGGCACAGCACAGAGGTGGGAGTGACCACGTTGAGGGTGGTGGCTGCCTCAGAGAGCTGGGAGGGTGAAGCCGGATCAGGAGTGCAGGTAAACACGACTCACGGATTTGACTTTTCTCTTAATGTGTACACATTACTGACCTTCACCCTTCAGTCAACCTGACCCGAAAGAAATTTCAACAAATATGTGAATTAAATCCAAAGCCTCCAAGGATCTCTCAAAAAACAAACCAAACAACAACAACATTCTACAAAGTAACTTTGAATAAAACTGAAGAAAGTGAGGACCCACGTTTGCAGGCAAGGGATTTTATATACTCTAATACACCTCTCTCCGCAGCCCGGGGAGAGAGGTAATATTGACACTTCCACACCACCACTTCATGTGCTTGGCTGTCAGAGGAAGAAATTGGACCTGTAAGTAGGATTTTTCTGACTCCCATCATACCTTGCAAAATGTCATGTAGTTCTCTGATTGGCACCATTGCCTTAGAGGACATCATCTACCATTTGTAAAAAGCACTTGGAAAGAGCTGATTCTTGCCAAACAAAAATCTCAGGTTCCTGATGTGATGCTCTTTTGAAAATTAAGCATGGTTGGGACTACAGGGAGGGGAGTAGGATGCAAGGGATACTCGAAGAGCCTGCAGCTGTTTTCGCCCTAGGTTGCATGGCAAGAAACTAATGAATTCTGTTGTTTAAAATGATGAGAGATTAAAGGATGTCACCATGTATAGAGTGACGATAAGATCATTCTGTGTCAGTGGTCTCGTGTCAGTGGTCTTGTTACAGAGGATATGTGTGTCCCTACTGTTATCCCCCGCCGGGTGAATTTTGACCAACCCAACAGCTCCAGCTGAAGGATGCTTAGAAATTGATTAATGGCAATTTAAAGTTATTTCATCTGCCTAGATTTGGGCTCTTAAATAACTTCTCAATCTTTCTGGATCTTGGTGACGCTGTCCATGGAAAGCTTGTTAAAGCCTCATTTCCACAGTCATTGTCAGGATCAGATGAGATCATGTTAGTTGTGGGTACAAATGCTCCAGATCAGAAAGACAGTGTCGTTGGATGCTGGTTTCAAACTCTAGTGAAGAGAGTCACCAACTTCCTAAAAAATTTGTGCCCAAGCATCAGACCTTTTTGACCCTCAGTCTCTATATGAGTAAAAGAAGACCTGTAGTGAGCATTTCATAGAGTCACCGTGAGGACCTGAGATTCTGTACATAAACAGCCTAACAGTGCATGGCACTCATAAGTGTTCACATGTAGTAGCTGTTTTCATAATTAATCCAGAAGTACTTTGCTGACCAGAGCCTCATAAATGTTCGTTCTCATTATTGTTACTATCAAGGTACAAGCAAGACAATTATGTTTTACAAGTATTATTCTACTGGCCAATTAGACAGCATTAAGTTTTCAAACTCATCAAGCAAAAGGTATTGGGAGCATCAATGATGCACCTCACCTTTTCTGGCACAATATTTAATATGACTAAAAAAAAGAGATTGGATCACCCTAGAACGGTACTTCATCCTGCCTGACTCCAGGGAACAAAATTATATCATGAAAATGATAATTAATAACTACAAAATAACTTTATAACTTAAGTATCTCTTTCAGATCTGTTTTCTTGCTTGGTCCTCACAAGAACACTGCCAAAAAGATGAAGGGACTTTAATATCACAGAACTAAAGATTAGTCATATCCAAGCCTACACAGTTATGTTGAAGGTCCACAGAAGAGGACCTTGGATTTTCCAATTTGAAGACCTATGTACTCTTCTTGAGCACATCCTACCTTCCAAGACCTGCCAGTGACAAGGGGAGAAGGTAAACCACAGCAAAGAGGAAGCAGGTGTACTTTGCCTCTGCTGGTGGTGAGTTCTCCGTCTGTGTTGTAGTACCTGTGAGAGTCTGGAAAGCAACCGACAGAGATATTATTCAAAGAATCAAAGCACCTGATTCTGAAGGAAAAGAATTCTGCAGTACTCGTTCATTCTGGGCATTTCCCTGAAAGTGTTTTATATGCCAGATGCTGGAGAGAAAAAGATGAATAAGGCAAAATCCCTGCCTTCAAGGAATCCTGGTCTTGTTGGGGAGACAAAGGGTATTAGCATACAATTGTAAGGCAATGTGGGGAACTCAGTGGCTCTCTGGGGTCTGGAAGAGCCTGCCAATAGGAGTGAAGAGGGTGACCTGACCCTGTCTGAGTCTGAAAGGATGATTAGGTTTTGATCTGATGAACCCCATCGAAAGATATTCCAGGACGAGGGCACAGCATGAGCAAAGCCAGGGCAGGTAGAAACAGCACGGTGCATGAGAACCACAGCAGACTCACAACGCTGAAAAGCAATTGTGTGTGTGGCAAAGAGTGTCAAGCAGGAGGCTGAGTGCACGCGCAGAAAGAAGCCTTGAATGCCGTATCAAATTTCAGACTTTTGCTTGAAGTTCCCCTTCAATGTCTTAGATCTCTTGCTCTCAAGGAGCTCACAGTCTTAATGGAGAAAGAAGGAGGGGAAGAGGAAAGGACATCGGTTTTCCCTTGCAATTTACTCCAGTAAATCAACTATCTGGTGGACAAAATAAAATGTGAACTTACCTTAATTATAGACAAGAATCTTATTCTAGCTGTGTGGTCACATTCGTCCTCCACAACCTCCATGGAGCCCAGGACCTGTGCTATTAACAAAATGGCATTCATTGCACAGCTATTTCCTCTCTCAAGATGGTTCAGTCTTATTATCTACACTTGGCCCTTAGGTATCTCTTCTAATATATTCTTCTAATCAGCTCAGAAATTATAAGATATGTTAAATTAAGGCAAGGCAATTGCGCTCCATTTTTAGTCTCTGAGCATCAGTTTCCTTATTTTAAATGATTATTATTAAACAAGGAATGACGCCCAGAAATAACAGACATATACATGCATACATATGTAGAGTAGGCACTCAGAATAGTGGCAATTATTATGAAGTCTAAACTCTAGAAAACTGGAAAAGTTCTACCCTATACATTTGTGGATTGCACCATGAAAATCTGAGAAGGGAACGACCCTCATCTCTTCATTACTGTCACCTTTTTGCTGCAAAACTCAACTACGCAATTTTATCTTGGGAAAAAGGTATTTTGATTTTACTTTTCATTTCAGTCCTTGATTTCTCAGAATCGGCCCCCACATTCATAGCTGCCGTCTTCATTTCTCACGTTGGCACTTGAAAATTATCAGGGAATATCCATTCCCAGTTTCACACATAAGGTTGGTTACGGCAAACAGCCCTGCTGTTTCTTGGAACTTGGTGATGATTCAGTCTTCTGAAACTTAACCAGAAGGGCTGGAAATGCAAATAAGTTATGGTTCTGGGTCTTCTAAAAACATAGGCTCATTGTGAAACCATTTTGTCTTCTCATAATGACAGTGGTCGACCAGACTCTAAGACGCTGGGGTGGGGAGATTTGTGTCTTACTTAGCCTTATGTTTCCCGTATCCAGCTGGGGTTTTGACTGTTAGGCACATAACACATATTTCTCAAGTGAAATACTGGTATGTTATTCACCAGATATTCAGAACAATCCACCTGATAGATGAGAAACCTGAACACCAAAGAGGCTACACGGTTATCTAAGCATTCGACCTGAGAGTTGGCAAGGAGAGCAGAGCCTGGGTAAGCTACGTTTGGTTGAGCTGGGACTAGCAGGGAACTTACCTAAAGTTTCAGGGGGCTGGAGGAGCTAGAGGTAAAGGCCAAAGCTGTATAATCAATGGGATAGAATGGGGAACACAGAGTACACAAAGCAGAGGAAGAAGAGGATTCCATCTCCTGGTCTCTCCATGAACAAGAACTGAACACCTACCATGTTCCAGGCAGTGTTGTCAGCCCTGGGAATTCAGTGTTAACAAAACAGAGAAAACCCCTGCCCTCATCAAGCTTACACCCTCTTTGTTTTCATGGGCCCACATGAAAGTACATAAGTATAATTTCTAAAGGAGAAAAGAAAAAGCCTATTTGCCTAATAAAGATGCACTCTGCATCTTCATGTAGGGGGCTTCTGGAAAAATGCAGAAAATGGGCCAGACTGCCCACAAGTTATTTCTTAGGGTTTCTCACTTCTTGGTTTAACTGACTAAAATAAGTGGAAATGGTACAGAAAAGAACTCATGTGTTCTATCCATTGTGTTGGATTTCTTCCTTTTCCCCAAAAGAAGGCCCAGATATTTAAAGATAAGATAGCTGGTTGAGTTGAAGAAAGGAAAATGATATGACTGTAAACGTGATGCCTCATTCATTATATATCAAAATCACCATGAACGTCTAACAGCTACATCATTTCCCCACATGGAGGAAACTTTAAGAAAACCCAAACGATCATGAGTTTTAATTTTGAATGTGTATCACGTGGCCTGGCCACCACATGGCTCTTGCCCTCTGAGGTCCATCAGCCCCAGCTCTTGTCCTGTCCTTTGTGTTTTACTAGAATCTGATGATGTCCAGAGTCAGACCCTGACCTGCTTAGTACGAGAGAGTTAAGACATATCGCATCAATACTGAATCCCGTAAACATTGAATGAACTAATGAGTAAGGAAAAAAATGAATTAACAAGCAAAGAGTCTCAAAAATATTAGCAACCAACAGAGACTTTTCTCCATAAAGAATCTAAAAAAACCCAAAACAAACCATGAAATACTGTTAAGAAAGGAAGGCCAAGGGCTGTCGAAAACATTTTGTGTCTAAGAAGAATTTCTCAAAACCATATTCATTTATTGGGATCCCTACAACCTACTATTACTATATATGGTATGATGGGTGATTGATGCTCTAAGGATAACATTTTGAGCTTCGTAAGTAAGCTCCGCATTCTTCAAGAGTTATTAAAAGTGAGTTAAGGAGTCATTAAATTTAGGGATTAGCTGTTTGCCACACTTTCCCATCATCCTTTTCTTCTAGAGCTCTATTAAACTTGCTCTTGCCCCAGATCTTTCGGGAATGGTGCTCTACTGCTTGTGAAGCACTAAACTCCCCCAACCCATAGATTGTTTTCCCTTGAATAAAGGACATCAAACCGATTACCAAATTGTTTTAGCTTTGTCATTTGACAAGGTATAGCTTAATAAAAAACTTCCCATATTTAACGTACACAGTTTGGTGAGCTTGGACATATGCATACATCTGTGAAACCATCACCACAATCAAGGTAACAGACATATCCTTTACTTCTAAAAGTTTCCTTGTGTTCCTTTGTTTTTTGGTTTGTTTTTGCGGTAAGAATTTTGAATAGAATTTATAAATTTTGCAGACCTCTCTTCAAAGATAATGATTAAACAGCAATGAACGGGACTGATGTAAAAGTGTCCAGAGCAGCTCACTGTGGGATCCAGGTGCTTGTTTGTTCCCAGCTTTTGTCACAAAACATTATTTGTGTTAACTTTTGCAAAGTTTCAATAATTTATCCATTATCATTGGTGAAACAAGTGATGATCACTGTCTCACCTACTCCCAAGGCCCTAGTGAGGACTAAATGAGACCCCCAGGTAAAATGTGTTTTGCACAGTGGCTGTCATGTAACAGGGACCCAAAATTGTTTGTGTCATTCCTCTCCCAGGTGTGGCGTTTCTAGTCCACACGCTGGGATGGGATGCTAAATGCGCTCAGTGTCCTCAGGCCCTCAGCACCGGAAAGGAAACCACCATTAATCAAGCGCATTCTTCCCCATCTTACAGGAAACTTCATCAACATGTAAATCCCACCATGTCCAGAAAGGCTTTCACAGTAATGAATTACTGCAGAGCCCCACAGCTGGTTACCTGGTAACACTCGGTCTGAGAGCGGGGCGGATAATTTATGAGAAGGAAGCAGATGCTAAAAGAGAGAGACTTCACTTCTTTCTCAAGAATTCAGAGCATAAAATTCTTCTTACTTACTCTATGGAAATGAATGGGATTCAGCCAGCTTTGAGCTAAAGGTATTGCTCCTTGTAAGTGAACATGGAATTAGACCACGATGTCTAATTCTGAGGTACACAGATATTAAATCACTAGAAAGTATGTGCCATAAACTTCAGGTCTTTGACATTCTTTAATTACACTAATTTTCATTCTGCATCAGTATGTCTCATAGTTCTAAATGGTCTTCTTCTCTTATTTTTAAAAAGCTTTAAAAACCTAGAGTACCCTTAATTAATGAGATAGAATTCTATGCAGTTCTGGTAACTTTTTTAAATGTTGTATTTATTGTTTTTATGTTTAGGGCTACTTTTGCTGACTTCTTTGAACTGTTTGGGCAGTCCACAAGAGGGAAGAAATCTCGTAGTTTTATCATCAACCAGAGCGTCTAGGAGGGAACATGGTAGCACAGAAAGAGTGTGAGCTTAGGACGTAGAGTGGCTGTGTTATCTTCAAGTTTAGACTTTGCCTCTACTAGTTCCTCTGTGGGAAGAACCCTGCTTTATTGACCTGTGTGCATCCAGCAGCATTCAATTAATATTTCTGAAATACATGAATGACTAAAAAACAAATCAGTGAGCCCCCTTCCGTGTCTGAGTGCCACTAATCTGTTAAATGGTGATAATAAAGCTTTCCTTACCTCACAGGGTGGTTATAAGGAATAAATGATAATTCATTTGGGAGGGGAGGATGGTAAAATAGCTAGAAAGAGGAAGGGAAACATGTATTGAGCATCTATCCTATAACTGACCCATCATTAGCACAGACTCTCTAATGGAATCGGCACAATGAAGTCGAGAAGTTATTTCCCTCGTCATTGTGGAGACGAGAAAAGTAGGGCCCAAAGAAGATATATATTATTTGTCAAAAGTCACATATGAGTGATGAGCACCACCTAAGTTTGAAAGAAGGCAGATTGCTGGTATTAGAATATGTTAATAATTAGTATCATTTATTCATTTATGATGTATTTACTTATTTAAGAAATAAACGCTGCTGTAGACACTTACTGGTTTGTCAACTCAGCTCTACTCCCTTATTCTGTGAACACCCTTCCCCTATCAGCAGGTAACGCTGCTTCTCATTTAAACCACGTAGTTAGGGCTTCCTCTGATGGTCCTTCAAGAATCCCCCCACCCATAATGCAAGTAAGTGCTTGTTCCAGGAAGCCAGCAAGGGAGGGGAGCCTGGGGCATGCAGTGTAGGTGTCACATGTAAATCAAAGTAGGTCACTCTTGAGTCCCTCCCTGGGAGTTTTACAAGCGGAGCTGAGACAGTACACTCAGCCTCCCCCTGGTGGTGAAACTGTGAGCTGTGAATTTCAGGAACTGCGGCAGTCATGTTTCTATTGTATGCATGTACTGCATCTTCTTTAACCACTCCTCTGTCGATGGACACTTAGGTTGCGTCCATGTCCTGGCTATTGTAAATAGTGCTGCAATGAACATTGGAGTGCATGTATCCTTTCGGATCATGGTTTTCTCTGGATATATGCCCAGGAGAGGGACTGCTGAATCATACAATAGTTCTATATTTCGTTTTTTAAGGAACCTCCATCCTGTTCTCCATAATGGTTGTACCAATTTACATTCCATTCTGTTAAAGCTTGGATATATATATATATCCATTCTGAAAAAAATGGATATATATATGTATATGTATATATATCTGATTCACTTTGCTGTATATCTGAAACTAACACAACATTGTAAATCTACTACACTCCAATAAAAATTCCAAAAAAAAAAAAATCAAGGCAGAAGTCATGTGTCTAGCTTCTCACATGGAAGAAGCCCTATGTGAGACCCCACACGGGACCCTCCGAATGGCTCAAAAAGATTCCCCTTATTTCCTCTTTCAGACAAATCAGTAGAGCTGAGTTCCTGACACTTGGAATGATCTGTTTTATTTACAAGTTTCCCGAGTCCTTTTAGGATGGATGAAGACAGGGGTGAAAAGGAAAGCCAGTTCCGCACCAGGGAAGTCATTCTTCAAAGCACAAAGTGCTGCAGTGACTGGTACACAGTGACTTCCATGGGCTGGGTCTCCCAAAGGGTAACACAATTGCCCCAGTTTTATTATTAGGAAATAGCAGATCTGAGATTTGAACCCAGGAAATCTGGACCAAAGTCCATGCTCTGCCCAGTACACCTTCCTACCAGGAACTTTTGGCAAACCGATGTCCTCTCTTTGCAAGGATGGCTTGTATTTTGTACCTGGATACTAAGGAAAGGTTGCATCATTGATTGATGTCACGTGTTGATTTTTACTGTGCTTCTCTCAGCATTGCTGATTCCAATCCCACCGGATGTCTGCTTGAAATATCTCCACCAAGATGCCCATCTGCCACAAAATCCCTCCCATTGTTTCATAGCTCTGGTAAATAATATTTATAGAGTCTCTACTTGCTTATGTTTGCATAAGCAGGCAGCATAATGGTGTGGAAAGAAGAAGAGCTCTAACATTAATAAGACATTAGACATGTCATTTTATTCCCCTGGACTTGGTTGTTAAAAGAGGCAGCATCCACCATTAATTAATTCACTCAGCTGGTCATTCAACACGTGTTCATTGGCACCTACTGTGTGCCAGGCAGTCTTCTGAGATGGTGCTCACTTATTTACCCATCTTATCAGTTTTCTAGAACAGGGAACATAACAGGCATTCAACACATTTTTGCTGAGTAAATAGATTAATAAACTAAAATAGAAATAGTACTCCTGAAAAAAGCTAAATAATTTTGCACAACCAAGATAATTTTATGAATTTTTAAATTACATTTTAGTATAAAAGTAATTACATTATCAAAAAACGGTAAACATTAAAAATCCACTACCTCGGGCTTCCCTGGTGGCGCAGTGGTTGAGAGTCCGCCTGCCGATGCAGGAGGCACGGGTTTGTGCCCCGGTCCGGGAAGATCCCACATGCCGTGGAGCGGCTGGGCCCGTGAGCCATGGCCGCTGAGCCTGCGCGTCCGGAGCCTGTGCTCCGCAACGGGAGAGGCCACAACAGTGACAGACGCGCGTACCGCAAAAAAAAAAAAAAAAAATCCACTACTTCATGATTGTAATAGAACCACGATTATTAGCAATGCAAAACATTTATTTTGTTTATTTTTCTCATTCATGTACAAGCAGCATAGCATCTATTTTTTTATCAGTCAAATCAAGTCAAAGGAAAGGAATGTGGTGAGTCTGTACTACGTGCTACGTACAATGCAAAGTGCTGGAGACAGAGAATAAATAAGTCTCTGGCATCAATGAGTTAAAATTACAATGCTAGAGAAAGACCAAAAGTACAATTCAGTGCGATGAGTGCCTTAATGGAGATGTATATATGAAGTTCGCTTTGAACTTACTGTGTAATTTTCCTTTGGCTTCTGGAAAAATCATCTTTGAGTTACATTATGCAGAATGACTTGCAAAGAATCAGGAAAAGGACTTGTAGGCTAAAAGACACAATAGCACAGAGAATAACATGAAAATGTGAAAGTGGGCGGTGCCTTCACAGACAATGGGAGGAGCCCCGCCCGGAAGCTGAGGTGAGGAGATGAATCCAGCTGGAGGTGATGCTGACAGCTGAGGGATGCTGTATGTCAGCCTCCGTTCCAAACACCAGGCAGGGACTGACGGATTTTATTCTGCTACAATTATCCTTCATTGTCTGTATGTGAAGAAACTGGGGGACAAAAGTGCTCAGAAACTTGACCACGGTGCACAGGGTCAGGATGCAGCGTGATTGAGTGACTGAGAAACTCTGCTTACGTCCAATCAGAAAGTGTCTTGGAGTAAAATAATTCACCATCCAGGAAGGTCTACATTCCGTATGGATTCTCCAGTGGGTGGTACCAGATCTTAGAGAGAGCTCATGAGTAAAAACCACCTCTGCACACCCCCTGGAAAGCACCTAACCCAAGAGCCTTCTGGCAAGATTGTTCTCTTTCAGCTGGACCTCACCCAAAACTCCATAAGGAGTCGCTGGAGCTGGCAGCACGTAGGTTTTATGGTACTCAGACCTCATTAGCAGGACCTGTGTCTTTTCTTGGTATCCCTGTCCTTCCTCTGCCCCCAGCACCACCTTGGCTGGCACGCCCCTAGCTGTAATGAGCCACCTCCATCTGAAGGGTCTAGCGTCTTTGCACGTCCCTCCATGAATGGGACGTGGAGGGGGGGGGGGTCAGCTCAATGCCAGCACATCACCACCTAACAGCACCCTAGTTTGAAATGAACACAGGTACCCGTGGCACAAAAACGTGTTGACTGATGTCATCCTCTGCCCTTCTTCCAGTCCCCCACGTGATCTTACATCTATTTCCTTGGAAATGGAAGATCTTTTTGCAAACGCTGGATAACAATGTTTCATTCCCGAACATTTCACCTCGTATGTATATCATCATCTTATTTATCATCATTATCTTCCACCAGCCCGCTTTTCTCCCCTTAATATCTTGCTTAATTTGAAGTGTGGCATTAGAAGGGAAGTTTAGTAGGAGAAATTACCAGTTCTATCATGACATGGGAGGTAGAGGATGAAAAAGTGACCAGGTCACGGAGAAAAAGTTTTGTCTAGGATAATGGGTTCAGCCATCTTTTCTTTGGGGGGAAAAAAATTGAGCCTTCTCTTGTCCATACTGGGTGTGGTGTCCCTGCTCTAAAACTCCCAGCATCTTGGGGTTGTCTTGTATTTCACTTTTCACAAGTGTCCTCATGTACCCTTTTCTCTGCAGGGCTACGAGTGCTTGAACATTGGGAGCCAGGTCTAATTTGCCTAAATATGCCCCACATCCAGCAGAGGCATGCACGTAGTAAAAGTAATAGCTGCATTTATCCATCACCGCATGCCATGAGCCACTCCAGGGGCGATAAGTGGATTGTTTGATGTATCATCCTCCTCTCCCTGTAAAGTGGGTGCTGTTGCTGTCCCCACTTTACATATAGGGGGGACAGGTGTCCCTCAGAAGGACCAGAGCCAGGATAGGAGACGAAGCAGTCTAGTTCCAGAGTCTACTCTCTCAATCACTGATTTCTCCCAAGCCAAGTAACTCAGTGAATAAAATTGGGTGCATAATTTTAGCATAAAAGAAAAATATTTTGCTGGCGGGGATGGGGCTAGTGGATTGCATTTGAGGGGTGACTCTGCAGAGGGATAAGTGTTGTGCTGATAAATTCCAGAGGAATAAGACAGAGTCGTTTAGTTCTTGGGATGCAGCTTTTGGCTCCAAATAAAGAAAATCTTCCAAAACTCAGCATTGTCTGTGAAAGTAATAAATTAACCGAGGAGTGTTGGATTCCAGGCTACTGGGGACAGCACCTCTTCTGGAAGAAGGCTTTGTAGGGGGTCCTGGAGAAGGGAATTGCTCATTGGGAGGAGGTTGAACAGAGGATCTCTACCCAGTGAAGTTAGACAGGGATCTCATTCAACACATTCCGGCATCATGGACCCTGCGGTCCCCTGATGATGGCTGTGTACAGGCTTCCCTGGGTTAGCCATCCCCGGTTCTACAGGTAAACAATTCCTGCCTTCAGGCTCCCAGAGAATTTGTATGTATTCCTGCTTCCCCCAAACTCTGGGTTTACTATTATGGGCTTGTCTCCGGGAAGGCGGTAAGCATCTTGGGATAAGGGAGAACCCCCAAGGCCACCTAGCACCGTGCCTAACAGTAATTAATAGGTCTTTGTAAATGTTTGCTGAATGAATGTTGGTGAATGAAGTCAGGACCCTTGCAGGAGGGGCGAACACAGGGTCCACCCACGAAGTTATAAATTCTTCTGGAGCGTGTCCATATTGGAGGTTCTGTAATTTCTAGCCCCTTGATTCTATCCCTCAAAATATTGTATGAGTGATTTGCCTAAAACATAATCCCAGCAATACCACTTTGTATTTTACAATCTTTCAGTGATTTCCAAATTCTTGCAGTGGCACCACGTTTCCTTCAGGACATATCTCCTTAGGAAGATATGTGTGGGGTCTGGCTAGCATCACCCTTCAATCATATAGACTTTTCAACTTTCCCAATAAAAGTCCTTTTTTTTTCAAACACTCTGTACCTGTTCTCATCTTCCGTACGTCACTATATCCTGTCCTTGACTTAATTAACTCCTACTCATCCTTTCAGGTTTAACAAGGTTTTCACCTTGATCCAAAGGCATCCCCTTGCTGCCTTGGGTTGAGCAAAACATCCCCTCTTTGTGCTTTGTCTTCCACACTTCAATAATGCTGACATTTGTTGTAGGTACAGCTTTCCTCCCATTACATACAATGCTCTATCAAAGCCGGAGTTGACTTGTAGGAAGAGAAGTGAGAAAGCCAGATGGAAGTCACATTCCTAGGTGTGGCTGGCCACTAAGGCCAAGTAAAGCTAGAGTCTGGATGGATAAATGACAAGGGGACAGGCACTGTCATTGTAGTCAGAGGCCCTGCGTGATCATTAGAGCCATGATGGCAGTTACCCTTGTATGAATCCCCTAGGTTTGCCGTAAGAAATGACCACAAACTTTGTGGCATAAAACAGTAAAAAATGTATTCTCTTACAGATCTGGAGACTAGAAGTCCAAAAGCAAGGTTTTTAGCAGAACCTTCCTCCCTCCAAAAGTCCTAGAAGAGAATCCTTCCATGCTGCTCCTAATTTCTGTGGCTCTTGGCAATACTTGGTGTTCCTTGGCTTACGGACACACCACTCATCTCCGCTTCCATTTTCAAATGGACTTCTTTCCTCTGTGTGTGTCTCTGTGTGTCCTTCTTTTTCTTGTAAGAACACCAGTCATTGGGTTTAGGGTACACTATAGTATGACTTCATCTTAACTAATCACATCTGCAAAGATTCTATTTCCAAGTAAGGTCATATTCTGAGGTTCTGGCGGAACACGGATTTTTCAGGGACACTAATCAACCTACTATAGTTCACCATCTGGCCCCCTAAAATTCATGTCCATCCCACATGCAAAATACATTCACCTCATTCCAACGTCACCAAAACTCTTAACGTATTCTAGTATTAATGCTAAACCCCAAATCTCATCTAAATATCATCAACTCAGAAAGCTCCAAATCTCATCACCTAAATCATCTAAATAAGGTATATAAATGAGACTGTGGCACCCTAATTTACCTCTAGCAAGGCACTTACCATGGTGTTCTCATTAAGTATTCCATCAAGTTAATCCCTGTCTGCATCAAAGTTGGCTACAGACATAACATCCTACAGAGTAACCCATCCATGGGCAAAATTCCTCTCCAGCTATAGACCTGTGAAATTACAAAACAAGTTATCTGCTTCCAAAATATAATGGTGAAACAGGCATAAGATAGAATTCCAATTCCAAAAGGGACATAATAGAAGGAATAAAGGAGTCACGGAACTAAAACAAATCTACAACCCAGCAGGGCAAGAATAATTTGATATTGTATATAGGAAATTCACAGAGTTTTTAAAGAATGTTTAATAGGTAAAAACACTGGCAGCTTGTATTCAAGGGACTGATATAGTTAAAAATGAAAAGAAGCTTTGGAGTTGTCAACTGTTTATGGGCAGGAAAGCTTCTAAGCTTCTAAGTTGCAAAAGGGGATATTTCTTATGGAAAAGAAGGGAGAAATCAGAGGGAGGAGCTGAGTGCCCAGAAGGTAGAGCTCAGAGCCCAGAGAATGGAGCCCAGAGTCAAGAATAACAATGTACTGAAAGTCCACTCAACAAATCTATGGGAGCAGAACTGAGCCCTCATCAGGAATATTTCCCTGGCCTCAGAGTCTGGAAATATGACAACATGGACCCATCTGGACTTCAGAATTGCTATGGACTTGCAATTGCTGTGTACCTCCTATTCCTCCCTGTTTTAATAGGCGTGCTTGTATTTTATCCCTCTGCATGATCATATGTTAGGGGTGGGTACACACCTTTATTTAACTTAGGTCACGAGGAGGGTCACCAGAGAATGGAGCTCTCGGAGACAGTGAGGGGGACAAGTTCACTTCCAGGAGGAAGGTGTCAGTAAACCTTATTCCAAATAAGAGAAACCCCATCCTCATCCAGATCTGATGCAGGTCATGAGGTACTGGGTTTTAAGCCTGGATATGATCTAATTGGGATGACAGTTTTGAAGGTCCTGAGACTGAGATAAGCTTAAATTGTGGGAAAATGTGAATATTTTGTAACCATAGGGCAGTCTCTGGTAGACTGCAAAATAATGACCAGAAATTCCTCTGATTTCAATATGCCCTCCCATCCCCTTTGGAATGTGACATAGTGGCTCCTTTCATCAAGAGATGGGTTCTATTTCTGACCTTGTGATTCGCGTCAATAGAATTGCAGCAGAAAGGCCATGGTGGGAGTTCCAAGCCTAGGCCTCAATAGTCCTCACAGCCTCTCTGCCTGCTTCTTTGGTACCCTGAGACTATCACACGAACAAGTCTGAGCTAACTTGCTGGAGAGGCCCTGTGGATAATGACAGAGATGCCTCAACCAACAGCCAACCACCAGACATGGACCACACTGGACCATATCTTGGACCACACTGGACCATATCTTGGACCACACTGACCTAGTTTAGCCATCAGATGATTACAGGTAAATGAGTGATGCCACACTAGGCCGGTAAACAATCTGCCCAGGTGCACCCAGCTCCAATCACGAAACTGATTTTGCACAAATTAAGTGGCTATTATAAGATGATACATTTTAGGATACTTTGTTATATAACATTAGATAACAAAGACACTAAAATATATTTTTATGCAAGTGGAATAATTTGAAAAACACTAAGGATGTTTGTTATTTATAGGAATTTAAGTAATTTCTTATATGGTCTTTATACCGATACAGTTAATATAATTCTCCAGATTTTTCTGATTCATTTCAAATATGACATGGTATAAAATCAATATGTACTTGGATATCAAAACTTCTATAACATCTTATTTTTACACTATTGAATGTTTCTGTGTTCACTCGATTTATAGGATGAAATTAGGGTCATTTTAAGTCTGTTTTATGTGTTGTTGCCGTACCTGTTTTCACAATGGTGAAAGGTTGCATATGAACAAGATTTTGGCATGATGCTGTAGAGCACAAGAGTCCAGAAGAAATAGGTAGTTATAGAAGAGCTGAGTTCAATAAAGTGTAATAATGGTGCTCTCAACATCCCAAATTATCCCTAATGGATAGAGAAGGAGTGAGCTCTCTCTATATCAAGAGGACAAAGCTGCCTACTGAGAAGTATATCATGCAGGATAAGGTTATGCCACATATGAAAAAGTACAAAAGAAAATACAAGAGATACATCTGTTTCTTTCTCATCTATAAAAGATCTGGAGGTATGCAGTCCAAGACAGATACAGCAGCTCCTCCTAGGTGGTCAAGAACCCAGGCTCCTCCCAGCTCACCAGTTAGTCATCTAAGAGGGTGACTGTAGGTCAAACTATCATATTCATGTTCCAGGTTGGAATCAGGAGAAAGGATAAAAGAAAAGCAACACTCTGATCTTTATAGGTAGACTTCTAGTAAGCCCTACATGCTTCTGAAGTCTTTATCCTTGAAATAGAGAAACTGGAGTTTCCAGATTCAGCCACTTGGTATCTGTGACTTGAAAAGGACCTTAGGAGCTCTTCTTTGCTTTAAGCCCCTTAAGTCATCTGTGGTATGAAGAAGTGGGATTTTGTCATTTCTTTGGTGTCTTCTAATGAATCACTGGACCACCTGACTGGGAGGTTCTGATGGAATAAGTATTACTGTGTATCACGCTGGGCTCTTCTGGTTTCAAATGACACCTAACTGGTTGTAGGCAGACCAGGGCATCATCATCAGTTTGAACAAGTCACAGCAATAAGCTGAAACCGTCAAAGTGAAAAGTGGAAAATGTACGTGTCCAATGTTTGAACTGTTCTTGAGATTTACTACTGTAGAGCTGGCTTCCTTCGCGGTCCCTGATAGCTGCTGAAACCTGCTTTCCCAGCCCAAACCCCAAGACCAACTCTTAGTGGATCAATTGGTCACCCTAAAATCAATCAATGTGTCCAAGGTGGATAAAGGCACTGACTGGTGAACCTATGTCACACGTTCTGCCCCTGGAGCCTGGGGTAGTCAACTTACCCAGAACCCTACGGACCCTAAACGGAAGCCATTGGCATTTGGAATTGGGAAGTCAGAATTGATTTTGGAGACACAACGAAGGCATGTCTAATCAAATATGAGTGCCATTTGTAATCTGTACATGTAAGCAATATTGCCCATTGCCACTTCTATTTTCACTATCATCTCTATGGTTAATAGTAATATGATTCGGTTTTAATTTTTCACCCTATACGTTACTGAATAGATATCCAGGGAAGTTCAGTGACTTTGCTTCTGCTCACTTTCAACTCTGATATTCCATGTTTACGTAAATGTGTTGAATGACACCTTCCACCTGAAAGTAAGCATGGCTCCCTCACTTTTCCAACAGTGAATTGTGGGGAAGGAATTTATCCATAAAAATATGGTGAATAAAAGAAAGGACTATGTCATAAACCTCCATATGAAAAAATAATGTTTATAACAGAAAGTTTTTTTAATGGATTATTTATTTTATAGTCACAAAACTAAAAATGTTTAATGAATTATCTTATTTGATCCTTTCTTCACCTCTGAAAGTTAGGTATATTATCTTTATTTTAAAATTTAAAAAAATGAAGACTCACAGAGGATGAATAACTTACTCATGGTTCTACAACTAGTCTTGGGTTACTTGGATTTGAATGGGAGTCATCTGTCTCCGAAACGTACATTAAACGCCTTGTGTCTGAGAAAGGGAAATAATGTAATAGAAAGAATACCATCTCCAGGACCAGCCATACCTGGAGTCCAATCCCAAATTACCCAATAACCACGTGAGCACGTCAGAGTGAACTTTCAATTCATTGTCCAGAACTTAATTACATGATGACCTTACTTGTCTAAATGG
The DNA here is from genome assembly GCF_963924675.1 of Phocoena phocoena. Taxonomy (NCBI): domain Eukaryota; kingdom Metazoa; phylum Chordata; class Mammalia; order Artiodactyla; family Phocoenidae; genus Phocoena; species Phocoena phocoena. The sequence continues at coordinate 76,216,302 of NC_089235.1, forward strand.
GAAACTTTATCTTGGTGGAGAAATGTCCAAATAAACCTGTGGTCTTATTATTATAAATGAGAGAATGCGTGTCAGGGGATTAGACAATGAGATTGGACCAGAAACCAAGGTTGGAAGGTGGGAGTACAGCTGGATGACTTTGTTAGCTCACTGCAAATTAGGAAAAGTCCACACTATATCACTGAAAAGGCAGGTGTTCGTCTAGAATGACAAGCTAGGAAGTCTGTCTTAGGTATCTCTATATCCTTGTCTTCTAGAATACTGTAGGCCTTTGGTAAAGGAGAAAGTACTGTTGAATAAATTATTTTAACACATTATTTTTTTCCTTCTGAGCTTCAGTCTCCTTAGCTTTATGTCATCTGTAGCATGAAGTCATGGCAATAAGTTGAAGTAGAGATAATGACTGCTAACTCACAGATACACAATAATGATTAGAGTATATATAGTATATATAGTACCTAAAAAACAGTCCTTGTATAATACATGTTAGTTCACTGCCTGCAAGTGCATTATGATTCCATGCCATTCTGTCTTTCTGCATTTCCTATCTACGTAGAATTTTCATTTAGAATCTCTTGTTTGACTTTGAATTGGAGCCATTTAGATTTTCTGTCAGTTTTTCTACCCTGGTCTGATTCCTTAGTGTTAATAGCAGTGAGCGCTGGCACGTCAAAGAGTGAACATTAATGACAATGGGTTTTAATTATAGAAGCCAAGGTTACAGTTGTTACTTCTGTGGGTAATTTCCATTCCTAAGTTCATTAAACTCTTAAAAGTGGGAAGGTCAATAGTGATTTATTCTAGTGACAGCGAACTCAATAGTAATCTTGTACAAACAATCCTTCTGTCTTGACATATGGCGAGACTGAGAGCTAATAAAGCTAACTTCATAAGGCAGTGAGCTGTCTACTTGGATTCTTTTTTGAAAGTCCAATGTCATATAAGACCCTGCACCTGGGGAAGAAGTTGGGAAGTGGCAGCAGCTTGAGGCTAGAGGTCCTGCTGCCTGGACTTCTCTACCCAGCGTCTAGAACACTGCTGGGTTTTTGTGCCAAATGCATGAACATCTGAAGCCCTGGGTTTTGTCATGGTGTTGCCTCGTGTTGGCAAAAAGTAGAAAAACAAAGTTGACACTTAGATAATTCATGTGAGGAAAGGTAGGAGGCAGAACAGAAGTAAGATGTTTCATGAGCACAGTCTTAGGGAGAACAGAGATTCTGAGAGAAAGGGCGTCCAGACTCTGGCATTATCCTCATCCATCAATAGTGAGAAAAAGATGGATGCTATGAGAAAGGTACACGTTTGGAGTCAGGCTTGAGTCCTCCTAACTTGTTATATGTTATGGCCTGGAGTGATCGTGGGCAAGGGGAAGGGTCTGTGAAAATAACCCCACTTTGATCAGAGAAGCTTCCATTCTCTTACATGAGCTAAGGAGGCTAATATAAGTTATCTGAAGATTTCCTGTCTCAAACATGCAAGTCGCTCTACCTGAAACACCAATAAAGACCATTAATCTGTCATCTGTCCTGGAAATAAGTCATTGCATCTCTCTTTTTCCAAGTGACTTCATGTACAAGATAGAGGCCGTCTTCCTCCTTTCCTCCCTCTTTCCCTCTCCTTCCCACACTCCCCTTCCTCTTTCTCTTCTTCCTCTTCCTCTCCTCCTCCTTCTTCTTCTTTCTCCCTATCCTTCTCTCCCTCTTCGCTCCCCCGTACATCAAAATTCTACTATGTGCCAGGCATCGCCCTAAACAGAGGCAATAAGAAGTACCTTTCTTCCTATTATTTCAGAAGTTTACATTCTACTAGGTTAGGAAACTAAAACAGGTAAAGAGATACATCCCATAGAATGAGTATAAGAAAAAACACAGAAGGAGGTTCAGACAGAGAACATCAGCGTGAGAGGCACTTTAAACTGTGTAGCCTGGGAAGACTCCTCTCTGGGAGTAACGTGTGAGCTGAGACTTAAAATATAGGATAGAACAGGTGATATAAAGAGTAAGGAGAGGGAAGACATATGGGAACATATGTATATGTATAACTGGTTCACTTTGTTATAAAGCAGAAACTAACACACCATTGTAAAGCAATTATACCCCAATAAAGATGTTTAAATAAATAAATAAAACTTTAAAACATTAAAAAAAAAAAGAGTAAGGAGATGAGGATTATATAGAGGGATGGCAATAATAATTTTCCTAAAATGAGAAAGACATTGAATTAAATAAACAGTTTGGAGCAAAATAAACAAAGAGATAATGAAAAAACAATGTTGTTTAAGGAATAGACTGGGAACCAATCATGTAGAAATGTATAGTTTCTTAGGCCAGAGGAAAAGCACTTTTACAGAAAAAAAATGTGTAATAGGAAGCCAATGGAGTGCGCAAGAGGCAGAGGAGTGGCCGTGTACAACTTTGTTTCAGAGTCAATTTAAAGCTGCTGGGTTGTAATGGGTTTTATGTGGCCAAGAATCATAATAGGGCAATTCGTTAGCAGGATATTAACAATATTCCAGCAGGAGATGATGGTGGTTTAGAAAATATGGTATTGTTATCGAAAGATAAATAAAGGGATTTGAGAGTTTGGCGAGAGAAGGAGAAAAAGAACCAGGAATGATTCACTTTATTCAGCGTGATCAGAGGATCTCTGCTCATCTCAAAAGGGGTGTAGCAAAGCTTTGTTAGGAATCCGCATGGAAAACAGGAGGCTGTTCAAAATGCATTATTGAGGATTCTGCTAAGGTTTAAGATATGCAGTTGATCGACCTCGATATCTAGAATTTCATTCTTTTCTCTGACAGCCATTTGGGTGCAAAGACACACAAAAGAAAGGTGTTCTGTTCCACTGATCTGTGTTTGGAATTTCGGTGGGCAGCTAAGCCAGAAAGACACTGTTGCTAAGGAACTGAAAAGAGCTAATGGGAAAAGGCACCATTCAGATGAACAGCCCTGGGCTTCAGGTGAGGGAGGAAAGAACCAGAGTCTAGGAGAAGGCAGTGTGTAAGGAGAGAGGAATACAGGACATGATCGTGTAGATGTCTCATTGCAGGTGCTGTGGGTAGGGAGGGAGATGGCTGCAAGGACAGAGGATTATGTTTCGGGAGGGAGGCAGTGGTTTAAAATTTTGGTAATAATAGTGCTAGACGACAGCCGAATTTAAGGTCCAGTGGGAAGAATGTAACCAAAACACAAATGGAAGTCCCAGTCATTGGGGTTGGAAGTCAGGAACACAGAGGTGAAGATGTGGTCTGTGTGGTACATGCTGACACCACTTGAAGATGTGAAGAATATATAATATTCTCTGATGTCTTGCTCTTAATAAGGGCTCGAAAAGTAATTATTAAAATGACTTAAATTTAGGTCTCTCTAAGATGCGTATATTTGTTTTTCTCCAAATACATTATTTTTCTGCCTCTAATAGGCTATTACAACCACAGTATTTTGAGGCCATTTTAAAAGATTTTGAAAACATTGCATAGAATCTAACGGAACACAAATATTATTGTCCACTGCTTATCAACCCAAACCGCAGTAATACATTCAAGTATTATGTCCTCACCTCATCACCACTTAAGAATTACATCTAAATTTGTATTTATGCTGTGTGATTAGGAATTGCAGGTAAGGGACAGGAGCACCCTCATTATTGGCCATCTGTTTGTAAAGAAGTAGCAGGACCAAAATTCCCAGGAATGCTTGTGCTGAATGTACACTCACTCATAGAATATTCGTGTTGAAAGGACAACCCCCCCGCCTGCTCAGATAAATAAATGTTGGCTCAGGAATTTTAAAAGTCACCCAACTAGTTAGTGGTAGACCTGGACTAGAACACTGATTTGTCAGCCACCCTACATGGAATAGTTTTCTTTCTAGAACTATTCCTTCTAAAGTGTCAGAATAAATCTCTGTCCACTGGGCATGGTCAGTAAATGACAGACCGGTGAGTTAGCAGTCAGCTTCACGAGAAGCAGGCGAACCAAGGGTCAAGGGGAGCAAACTTGTCAACTGGTCTCTCTGGAGAACTGCATCATTGTAACGGACAATCAGCCCCTCTGTTCTGCTGTGGGAACAGACAACGTTCCTCTTCAATGAAGGCCAAACACATTTCTCTCCCTTTTTCTTATTTTTCCTCTCTTGATCTTTTCTAGCATTTTTCATGTCACTGGCACGCCATTGCAATTGGCATCAATGTGTACTGATCATCAGGTAAGCATATGAGTGATGCCCCTATCTTCCTGTTTGGCAAAAAGGAATTAAGGGACCTGCCCAAGCTAATAAGAGAGCCAGAACCTAGCCAAGGGATATGGTAGGCTGGGCCACTCACTTGTCAATAAAAACAAGGCAAGCAAGGCAAGGAGTGTCAGCAGTGATAAAAACGCTGGAAAGACAGAATAATTGGTGGTGAGATACATTGCCCCAGAGGAGAGTAAATATGTTTCCATGTGAGTACTCATTCATGCCTGAATTGCATTCTCATTCATTTCATAACTGTGTTTTTTTTTTTTTAATCACCTACCACGTGCTTGGCCTGGGGAGGTCCGATGGTGCAGTATTTATGGAGTCGAGCCTTAAGCTCAAGTCCCTGCTATGTGACCTTGGGTAAAACACTTCCCATGTACAGGTTTCGTTCTCCTTATCTAGAAAGCAAAACCAATGGCCCTTACCTCTATGAATCGCAGTAATGATTACGATATCACAAAACAGTCTATAAATGCACCGATCTGGTAAATATTTGCGTGGACTCCAGGGCAGTACTGTGCTAGGCGGATGAATACAGAACGGCTGCTCTCGTGAGAACTACGTAAAATAAAACTTAAGCTTCCTGTTCTCAAGACATTTCATCTTGTAGAGAAGTTGGATAGCGATGCCCACGTATTCAAGGTGTAGCGTGATAGGCGCCTCTGAGGCAGCTCAGACTAACGAACACGAGAACATAAGAGAGATTTGCTTTGGTTAGTATGATTCGAGAGGGTGTCAAGAAGCTTGAGGTCTCAAGACCTTGAAGGAGAAGTAGAATGTTAATTGGCAGAGATAAAAAGGACAGGCACAGCAAGCAGCAAGAACGAAATAAAGCAAGGCTCAGGAATGAGAAAAAGGAGCTGGCAAGGCATTGACAAATTGACAAGGCTGCTTCCAACCGAATATGCATCTAACAAGGTTGGTGCTAAGTCAGTAGAGGAAGGTCGGGAACAGAACACAGATTCTCAAAGTTCGGCAGAGGGAAAGGCCCTGTGTAGAAGCACCGCTCTCATTCTTCATCTCCACCCCCCTCGTCCCTCCCAGAGAGACAGCAGCTGGCCTGAGGTAAATTGTGTTCTAGGCCCTGTGTCTCGTTTTTATTATTTAGTAGTTCAGTCCTTCAGCGGGGTGAGAATATAGAGTGTGTTGGCTGGCACATACGCAGGGAATTTATGTTGCATAGCTAAACATCGTGTTTGTCTATCTCTTCCCAGTAATCTCTGATAATACCCAAATGGGCTTTTTATTTTAAACATCTGGACAGCCTTATGGTGGTTGAGAATTAAGGTGCTGAGTGAAGAAAAGAGCACAGTCATAAAGTCTGTCGGATAAACAAAGCTTTCTTTGGAACATTAACTCCTTTACTGAGAAATCTTCTCCGCTCCTCAAAACACACTTAGTAACTTTACATCTTCATCTCCAGGTAGCGCTTTCCTCTTGCAAATACTCTCATGGCATTTAATGGAGTCATTAAGGTAGGAAACTATGAGATATTAGCATAAAAAGAACATTGCCGGAAAAGAGATGCAAAAGGCCTTCTCTCACATGCACCCTTTCTCCTCCCCATTTGGCGTTTGCTTTTGTTTTATAACAGCAGAAATTCCCATTGTGGGTAGTGGTAATTTTAGCTAGATAATAACTCTGTCGACACTGTCATAAATTGGCAAGAGGTGTGTAACTCAGGGAAGGGGGAGAGGCTGGAATGGAGAATAATCAAGTAGTTCTATTTGATTTTAATACACACAGTCATTCCATAAACAGAGGCTGTGTTTCCTCTTCCTTCTCAGAGATCTCTAGGGCTTCCTCTTGCCCTAAAATGGTCAAGAAGTTCTGATGGTAAGTGCAGTCTACAACCCTGAGCCTTTGCAAATGCCCGGCCATATACTTGATGCCCTCCCAGTCTGGGATTTTCTGGCCAATGACCATCTTCTCACTCTCCAAGATTCAGCTCACCTGTTTTCTATAGCATGAGCCTACCTGAACCCCACAAGGTGGAGTCGGAAGCTCACTTCTCTGAATTACCACAAAACCAGGGATACTTCTCCACGGTTTGTCATTGATGTTTACGAGCATATAGCCATACTGAAGCATGGCTTGAGGTGGTGGGTCGGGACCCTTGAATTCTTTATCGCTGGTTCTGGTCCCAAGTGCAGAGCCTAGAACAGAGTTAGACATTTAACATATTTTCGTGTGTTTGTTTCTATTGCTCCATAACAGGCTACCACAAATTACGCAGCTTAAAATAACACACATTACCTCACAGTTTCATGGGTCTAGGCAGGGATAGCCATTTCCTCCGCTTTGAGCCTCCCAAGCTGTTATCTAGGGCTGGTATCTCATCAGAGGCTCCACTGGAGAAGGACCTGCTTCCAGTCTCCCTCGGGTTGTTGGCAGAATCATTTCCTTATAGCTGGAGGATTTAGGATCACTTTTTTTTCCCCCTCAAATTTAGCAAGGAGAAAAAGACTCCAGAGTCAGCTAACAAACCACACTCTTCCAGTTTGGATACTTTTTATTTCTTTTTCTGGTCTGATCATTGTGGTCAGGACTTCCAATACTATGTTGAAGTGGGACGAGTACAAATCTCAGTCTTACCTAGCACAGCATAATCATGAGAGTGGGACCTTGTCACTTTTGTGCATCCTGTTGATTAGAATTGAGTCACAAGTCCCATCTTGGGATTATACAGAGGTATGACTACCAGGAAGTAGGATCATGGGGGTCCCTTCAATGTCTGTCTACCACTCTACCGCACAATTTGTTTTAAGGAATCTCTCACACAAACAAACTACTTCGTTTTCCCCAATCATAGCATCATTCAACTTGATGTTGCTGTATGCCACATCTTTTGAGTATTTAAGGTGCTTGGCTCAATACCACCTGGTATTCCATAGGTCCTTACAGGGCAGAGTTTGTGTCTGTCCTGTTTAACAGGATATCCATAGTACCTAGCGAGGGCTTAACATATGCTATGTACCCAATGTTATGTCCCAAATGGATGACTTATTTAATTCATGTAGAGAGCACGTGAGTGAGCTCAGTCCTCGCTGTGAGCCACAATCTGTGTACCTTACCCTTCTTTATGGAATAGTTCCCTTCAATGTTCTGCAAGGAGTTAATAAAAATCAACAGTTATATCCCATGCCAGTAACTAATTTCTTTATTTATTCAGACCTCTTCTTTAAAGCAGCTCTGCATGGACAAGTTCCAAAATAGAAGATTTTTGCCTCCAGTCAGAAAGTCTGGAGTTATTCAAACATGAAATAGGCAGAAATAAAATATAGTTGAAGGCACACTCAAGTTTCCTGCAGATTTTCTCCTGGGTCCTTGTGTGTACACACCCTCGTGCTTCCATGCCCTCTCCACACTCCAGCTTTGATTCTATTCTGTCTGGCTGGTGCACACTTCTGGATTTTTCTGGAAACTCTGATCCATGCTTTCCTGTCTCGATTCCCTTTGACCACCTGCTTCCTGACCCTGTATAGCCCTGAAACCTGGTCTCTCTAATCTCAGTCAATTTTGACTCGTTTTCACTCCCAGAAATGCCTGTATGTGAGCAGTTACCTGGCCCAGGTCTTACTGTATCATCTCTACTGCCCTGCTCCCAAGCGCTGCCTGTTACAACACACACAGGTCTGGTAGCTCCAAATTTGGAGACTCCTCTCAACTAGCATCACCTCCTTTGAAGACTTTAAATGGAAAGACACAATATGCTTCAAGTAATTTGACAGAAAATATACACCAAGCAGAGAGAAAGCATAAGTCTGAAGTAGTATTGATATATTAACATTGGATAAAGTATACTTTAAAATCAGGAGTATTAAGAAATAAAAAGCTCTGTGAGTCAGGTGAGGGTGACATTATCTCCATTCCTATGTGACAGATGAGAAAACTCAGACTTCTAAAGCTGAGTCTTATTTAAGAATGTTCAGCTTAGAAGAGTCTCCCCACCAAATGACAAGCTCCTTGAGGGTAGAGTGTCCATCTTATAAGCCTTCATATCCTCTGTAGCCAGCAATATTCAGCATGGTGGAGGTACTCCACAATGATTGTTGAATGGATTATTGATTACCAATGATCAGGGCATGCACGATAACCCACTGACACATTTTCCAAATTGTTATCTACGGCATATTATGTACATATATTATTTCAGTGGGCCGCTAATGTTTTATTTTTCCAAGACCTTCCTTTTTCTTGGAACTGTCCCCATACCACCAGCCACATGGTTCTTGCAGAAATTACTGTCATTCTGGCATGACAGAACCCTAGGCACTCTTGATTTACCCGGGGGTGTATATGTGATACAGTGAGGTCCTCTATTTTTCTTTACTCCATAACTTTGAAACTACAACTGGGCCAGATCCATTAACTGGGTGCCGGAAGTTGTAATGTGTAAAACTCAGGTCCTCTTGACAGTCATGATTATCCAAAATTGACTTGAAACTTGGGAGAAGTTGTTCGAGAAAGATAACAAAGAATTTGCAAAGAGAGGAAAAGAGGAGAAAAGAAGAAAGAGAAAGCATTTGGATAGATTCAAGTGCCCGATTCCAGCTGATTCCTGAAACCCACCTGCATGCCCATTCTTGGCTCCTATGCAAACCCTGAATACTTTGCAAATGAGTCTTCTTTGGGCTTAAGTTGGTTCATGTTGTGTTCTCTGCTAAAAAATGTCTTAAGAAACATACTCATTTACCCTTTATAGTTATTTCAAATCAAGAAAGTCTCTCCCATTTATAATCTTTTTAATGCAAAATACAAAGATCATAAGAAAAACTTTTCAAGTAAGAGACTATCACAGGCACCTGGGGAGAAGGAAAGGAGTTTTCAGTATCCCTAAAATTCCACCATGCTGCCCACTGCCTGTTCTCTCTACAGGGCAGGCAGGTTCAGCCCTGTGCACTGTCGGGCCTGCAGCGATAATCCACAGCAGCGAGGACAGTGCATCGTCCAATTACGTGGTCTATTGTTCCATTATTCGCCCTACATTGGCTGCAGCAGCCACAGCCTGCTTGCCTTCATTTCCTACTTGCAAGCTTACCCTCCATCTGCACACACCGTGATCATACTCTGTTCTGAGTCACCTCGGTATCCCATTAGTCTCCGTAAGCAATATGCGTCACTTCAATTGTACATTTAGAAATAGTATCGTCAATTCCTACTGCCCATTTTGGCCAAGATTGTACCGTGAACCTGGAATAGTGAGAGTGAATTGCGAAAGCAGAAATTTCAGGGACCCAAATTAAAGCGGTTTCTGTCCTCTGCTCTTTGATGCATACCTCAATGCAAGTACAGTCATACACAACACACACAACACACATCACATGCACATCACACATATGCACACACACGTCACATATACACCACACATGCTCACCACACACACACACACACGCATGCATCTGCATGCACACCAGGAGAGCCTGGCACTTGTTCAGAGCAGTTAATTAATGTAACATATTTTTGGAATCCTGTCACTTTTTCTTTTTGTCAAATCAATCAAATAATATTTGCACGATGCTATGAGACATGGAAGAGAAATGTAAATTATTTGTCTGCCTTCAGGGAAATTGCATTGCAGCAGGTGAAGAAAATATACACACGGAGAACAATTCTGAACAAGCAGTGAGAAAGTACAGAACTGTGATTCAGGATCCTTGATTTCTACACCCAGCTGGATCACCAGGGGCCAGACAAACAGAAATCACATTAGTAATTATGTTTAATTTTTAACTTTTTATTGAAGTATAGTTGACTTACAATGTTGTGTTAGTTTCAGGAACACAATGAAGTGATTCAGATATAGATATATATATATATATATATTGCCTTTTTCAGATTCTTTTCCCGTATAGTTTATTGCAAAATATTGAGTGGAGTTCCCTGTGCTAGACAGTAGGTCCTTACTGTTTATCTATTTTACATATAGTAGTGTATACATGTTACTTCCAAATTCCTAATTTAACCCTCCCCCCCAGCTTTCCCCTTTAGGAACCATAAGTTTGTTTTCTATGTCTGTGAGTCTGTTTCTGTTTTGTAAATAAGATTGTTTGTAGAATTTTCTTAGATTCCACATATAAGTGATATCATATGATATTTGTCTTTCTCTGTCTGACTTACTTCACTTAGTATGATAAACTCTAGGTCCATTCATGTTGCTGAAAATGGCATTATTTCACTCTTTTTATGGCTGAGTAATATTCTATTGTGTATATATATATATTTATTAATTTTTATTGGAGTATAGTTGATTTATAATGTTGTGTTAGTTTCAGGTGTACAGCAAAGTGAATCAGTTACACATATACATATATCCACTCTTTTTTAGATTCTATTCCCATATAGGTCATTAAAGGGTACTGAGTAGAGTTCCCTGTGCTATACTGTAGGTTCTTATTAGTTACCTATTTTATATATAGTAGTGTGTATATGTTAATCCCAATGAACCCAAATATGTTCATTTGTACCATATTTTTTTAGATTCCACATATAAGTGATATCATATGATATTTGTCTTTCTCTGTCTGACTTACTTCACTCAGTATGACAATCTCTAGGTCCATCCATGTCACTGCAAATGGCATTATTTCATTCTATGGCTGAGTAATATTCCGTCGTATATATGTACCACATCTTCTTTATCCATTCATCTGTCGATGGACATGGTGGCTTCCATATCTTGGCTTTGTAAAATAAATAGTGCTGCAATGAACATTGGGGTGAATGCATCTTTTTAAATTATGGTTTTCTCTGGATATATGCCCAGGAGTGGGATTGCAGAATCATATGGTAACTCTGTTTTTGAGTTTTTTAAGAAACCTCCATACTGTTCTCCATAGTGGCTGTAGCACACATTAGTAATTTTACTAGAAATAATTTTATATAAGTGATTTGTTAATAAGTTATAAAAGACTAGATAAGCAAAGGGAAATACTGTGGTAACACAAAAGCAGTAGGTACCAAAATTAGCTGCCCGGTCTGGGACTGGGAAACAAATGGAAATCACTCAGGACACTCGTGTGAGCCTTTTAAACTAAACACCGTGCAGTGCCCTTTAGTCTCTGGGTTACAGTAGGGGGTCTCCTTGACATCTGAGTCCACAGTCCTCACTGTCATAGCAGCCCTCTAGTACTGACTCCTCCAGACACAATGAGGAGGGCAAAGAAAAGGCAAGGAAATGATGGTGCTGCCCCATTGTTAGCAGCAAAGCCCAGGTGACCTGCAAAGCGGAAGTCTTTCCAGGATGTGCACATCCCCTATGAGCTGACCGTACCACACCAGGTCATCGGAAGGAGAATGTAGTAGTTATTTCCTGATATGAGGGCACAGGAGGGACAGGACTGCAAGTCAGTCTCAGAAGATTAGTTGAACAAATTAAGCTTGATTTCTGTTAGACATCTGAATCTCTAACTAAGCAGCTGCGTACGTGAGGCTAGAATTCAGGGGTGAAGTCCTTACTGGAGATAGTAGTTTTTACTTAGCAGTGTCTAGTAGGTTTTTAAAGCCATGGCATCAGATAAAATCACCAATGGAGTAAATGTAGATGGAAAAGAGAAATTGAGATGTGAGTTCTGAGACACACGAGGCTTAGCGGTTGAGAGGACCGAAGGATCCAGCAATCAGTGACGACAACAACAACAAAACCTGAGATAAAATGGGTAGTGGAATATACCTATGCCGTGGACACCAAGGTGACAAAGACTTTGATGCAGAGGAACCGAGGAAATCACCCAGTGCTTATATCATTCAGGATCCAGTGAGGAGATAGAAAGCCCACCAAATACTTAAACAGAGAAAATATGATATAAAGAATCATTCAACTATACTCCAATAAAAATAAATTTAAAAAAAAATGTCAAGGCCTGGTATCCACTGGCCTACCAGAAAAATGAAGATGTATTTGTTAAGCAAAGTGTAATATAAACATGTTATTTAAAAATAGAACTAGAGGAAGAAACAGCCAAGAGATTAAATATACAAACGTTATTTTCTCTATGTAGAAATTAAAATAGATCTTACAGACATTTCAAAAAAAATAAAAGAATCATTAGCTAGACATCTAAAAATTAAAAAGAAAAGGGAAAGCACTAAGGTATCGCAGAGCTCAGAACTTCAGGAAGCTGCTACCAACCCCAGACTGAAGGCAGAAAGAAGAGACTGGAATTAATCAATTTAGGGGCTTGGAAGAGGGGACTCAGGGAGCTGAAACCCAGGTGTTCCAGGAGGGGGCGCTGCTGAGCTGACGCTGGTATCTATAAACTCAGAGGAGGGGTTCTGTGGAGCTGGGACCTGGACTTGCGAAGAAGCGAAGTGGTCAGCTGGTGCCGGTGTCTCTAGGAGACATGATACAGGTGGCAGCTGGGTCTGTATGTGCATTTTGGAATCACAGGCTGCTACAGAAAGGAACTGCCACTGTCTGAATGAAGCAGCATTGCCTGGGTTATGCTGCGGGAACGGGAAGCAAAAGCAGGGACAGAAAGCAAACAGGAAGGAGGGTGTTCGTTTTCCCTTGCATAGCTTTCCTTCTGGTCTCTGTCAAGCTGGATGACGGCAGTGGGTAGTTGGGGTAAAGGTGGAGGACCAGAGATGGGCAAGCACCTGAGCGAGCTGCGAGCAGCGAGGGGCCGTCAATGTGGATACAAAAGCCACTAATAATTAGAAATAGTGAGCCAGGGGTTAGTCTATAAGGAATAGGGAGGGTCCTGTTGGGAGCCGAGAGTAGGGAAGAGACATCTATGCCTGCAACACACAAGATTCAACATTTACTGAGCACCACACTTTCGTGTGTACTATGGAACTGTGTACCTTGAGAGGCGAAATTGTGATTCGGACCAAGGGTGGGAATATTTTTTTCCCTATAAAGCATCAGATGGCAAGTATTTCAGGCATTATGAGCTATGTGGTCTCTGTCACAACTACGCAACTCCACCACTGCAGCCTGAAAGCAGCCACAGACAATAAAGAAATGAAAGTATGTGGCCACACTTCCCCAAAATTTTCCTTATCGACACTGAAATGTAAATTTTACATAATTTTCCCATGTCGTAAAATGCATGCTTGCTTTGATTTTTTTTCCCCAGTCATTAAAAAATGTGAAACCTCACGTGCCATGCACAGCAAGCAGCTGGTAGGATTTCCCTGTGGGTTTTCCTAGTTTGTCAGCTCTGGGTTTCAACTCAGTCTCTGCCTGCAATAAATACAGAAACCTGCAGATAACAGGACATGTGCACAGCAATGTCTAGTTAGAGGTAGAAAATATGAGTATGATTTTGGAAAGACATGCAAAAAGTTCCATGCCAGTTTGGGAACCCAGGGAGTCTTTGGAAGGAGTAGAATATAAGAAACTACAATGCCTTAGGAACTGCTGACCTAGACATGGAGAGGAAGCAGAGAGGACCCCACCAGCACCCAATCTGCAGGAAGGGGACCTGCAGAGCAGCTGTTCTTATTTGAGTAGAGCTGTGCATTGCCCTTCCACAGCCTCCCTGCCTGTCTATTTTTCATAAATTGGCCAAAACAGCAGGTTGGAAAACATCATTCTTCTAGAGTTAACATTTTCAAATCTGACCTGTCTTTATAGATCAAGGTAACACTGGACGTGACAGAAATCTGAGATGACAGAAGGGAAACACCCAGACCCTCATAGACAAAATACCATTTACCATTGCACAAATGATTTTCCAAAAAACACGAGAAGGACTTATAGGAAAGACAGAAAAGGAAAATGAACTATCGGGAAGAAATTAGCTTTTGGCCATTTGCACCCCTCCCGGGCTGCCTGATCGATGTGCTTTGGTATCTGAGTGTACAAAGACCGCATTCGCCATCACTGCAGTTCAAAACAATTTAGAGCCACAGAGCTTCCTGCAACATCACCCTTTATCTTCCCTGCCACCCACACTCCTGTTCCCCAAATCAGGTAAAGCAAGAGGGACGTTGATACCAGCAAGGAAGAAAGACACAGCATTACGGGCATATGGCTCTGGGACCAGACTTTCAGGGTCAAAATCCGGTTTCTGCCACTTAATACGGTGACACTTTGAATGAGGTGGATTATTTATTATCCTGTACATCAATTTCTTTAACTATAAAGAAGTAGAGATTATAATAGCATGTATTATTGTGACGATGAAATGGGTCAACGTATGTAGATTGTTTAACATAGTTCCTGGTGCAAAGTGAGAATTTAATAAATATGATTGACTCAAAAGCCTAGTAGAAAAGCAATACTTTCTTGCAACTTAGAGGATAAACTTTGAGCTCCTTGGTTTGGGGCCCCATGAATGATAAACTGCAACCACAATGAATTTCTTAATATTCTCTAAACCTTCCACACCATTCTCATTTTATACTTTTGTACTCATTCTTTTCTCCAACTCAAAAATCTGTCCCTATCCCTGTCTTAAAATCCCTAGTCATCCTTTAAGATTCAGCGCAAAAGTTGCTTGATTTTGTACCCCTTCTCTGCCTCCAGAAAATATTCAATTCCTTCTACTATGAGGTCTACCCAGCACGACTTTTCTCAACCTGCACAGCATCTGAGAGTTAAAGTGGGCCTTAAAGAACTCTAGCTCTCTGGCACTTCTATCATAAAAGATATGTAAGTCCATTTGCATCTCTCTGGTGGAGGACAGATTTTTCTGCCCATATTATATAACATTAGTTAGTCTTTGCTTCATACCTCAAATAGAGTTACAGGGGTTTTGCATTTACTGCAGAATGTCCTCCGCGCGTTGGCTGAAAAGAAATTCCCTTCCTTGGTTCCCCTGGGTAATACTAAGAGAGACTGGGATTAAAAAAAGAAAGAAAGAAAATAAAAAGTAATAAACATCATATGGAAACCAAAAGGGAATTAAGCAGAGGGATACACATATGTGGGAATCATAGAAAGCCCCAGTTCTGGTATGGAGTAGAGGTTCCAGATTCTCCCCGTTCAGAGTCAGGAGAAGGTATCAGGAGGTTATGCTTTGAACCCAGAAATGTCTGGGTTCATGTTCCTGCATGGGCATGTCATAATTTTTCCCATGCCAGTAGCCAAAGGATCTAATTTGGGGTGTGTCAGTTTGCACAAGTCTGCTTGGTTAAGTCATCCGGGCAGAATACATATACCCATCCATCTCTGCAAATTTGATCAAATATATGAAAGCATTTTGCTGTTGATGCTGTACCCTAATAGATGGAAATATCACTCATGGTGTGGTATCTCCGGGAAGTTTTTAAAAACATACAGAATAATCTTTTAACTTTCAAATGAAGATTAAAAATAGAAAGTCCTCAAAAAAAAAAAAAAAAGAAAGAAAAAAGAAATGCCTTGGTTCCAATCCCAACCCCAAGACCCTTGGTATATGAACTTGGGCAAGTATATTCATAACCGAGAACCCTCAGTCATCAACTAGACTGATGTCAGGAAACACTAATATAAGGAATAACTATGTAGACATTACTGACAACATTTTGCACAGGGACTGACTCAATATAGGTGTGCATTAACCAAAATTAACTAACTTGGCCACATTAATGGAAAGGTGGGTATTTGAGTGTTCCATAGCCTAAGGAAACCACCTACCAATTTCAAAGAAATGGTAAAACTTCCCAGGAGTTTCCTTTGATTCATTTGCAGCTCCCAGCCTACTTCCTACTCTGTATAACCCAAGCAATTAATAATTCTAAAAATTATCTAAAAGCCTTGATAGAATTTAAAGCACAGACCAAGAGTACATGCAAATCCTGGGGCCCACCCACTTCTGGTTTCTAGGTACCATCCTCCCCGTTGATGGGCTGGGATTGGTATTGACAATACCAATACTTTATGTTGCAAAAATCCCCCACAAATAAATAGAAAGGTAGGTAGATTGGTAAATGATAGGTAGATAAATAGATGATAGAGAGACAGAGATAAAGATATAGATACCTAGTAAGCTGGCTTCATCCTACAGTAACTACAGCAGCCAATTCACCAGGGATTGTAAGGATATTTACAAGCCAGAGACCCTCCCAAAGCTTTCAGGCCTGACTGCCTTCAGTGAGGCCAGGGCCAAAACTAGTCATGTTTCTCCTCAGCTTAGAGCACGGTAGTGAATTTGCACAAATAGGAAATAAAAAGAAAAGAACAGTGGCCATACCCTGCAAACATTGGCGGTGGGGGGTGGGGGTGAGGTATCTAAATCATTAGCATACATGTAAACATCTATCAAAAGTTTCAAACCTACTCTATGGTACATGAGAATCACCTGTATTTCTAAACAATGTTGAAGAATTCTTGATAGTTTTCCATTTTTACCAAATTGTTCTCTCAAGCCATCTCCTTTAGGTCCATTCACATTCACCCAATCTGATTTCATGAGATCACCTGCAGCTATGATATTTGGTTTGGCTTTCAAACTTGAGAATTAGTTTTGAGCTTAAGTGTTGCTTTTTCAGAGAGGTCTGAGTCTTTACGTGTTTTAATTTAATTTATTTATTCCCTAACTCAATCCTATGAGGTTGTTACTTTTGTTATACCCATTTTATAGATGAGGAAAACTAAAGCACAGGAAGATTACTTTGCCAAAGTCTCACAGTAATAAGTGCAAAAAGATCTGAGATTCAAAACCAGGAGGCAAAGTCTGGTTTAATCCAGACCCATCTTTCTGTACCCTGAAACACTAGGATGTTCTGCTTTGATTGTAAAATTTCTTTGCTTACAGAGGGAAGGATCATGCATTGGTGATCTAGTAATCAATGTTTAAAGCTTACTAATTATAGCCTGATTACACATCTTATAAGAGTGTTTTTTAAACAGGTACCTGTGGAGGGTTGATCAAAGTTTGGCATTTTCTGGTGAGTCTTGAGATCTTTTTTTTTTTTTTTTGCGGTACGCAGGCCTCTCACTGTTGTGGCCTCTCCCACTGCGGAGCACAGGCTCCGGATGCGCAGGCTCAGCGGCCATGGCTCACGGGCCCAGCCGCTCCGCGGCATGTGGGATCTTCCCGGACCGGGGCACGAACCTGTGTCCCCTGCATCGGCAGGCGGAGTCTCAACCACCGCGCCACCAGGGAAGCCCCTGAGATCTTTTTTAAAAAATGAAATTTTAAAGAAGGTGATCCTTCTTTAAGTAAGAGAGAGTGCTATGAAGTAAAATAGGTAAGACCTCTTCCGTAGAAAAGGATTTAATATGACAAAGCAAATGACAGGTCTTCCAAGGAAGGTATTGGGAAAATAAATAGCTATTTAGAGGAAGTGTAATTACTCTGGGTTCTCACCTCCACACCTGCATGAAAATAAGGCCCTCAACAATCAGAGGTAAAAATTCAAACAGTACTCATAGAAAAATGAATAAAATAGCATTGAAAAGTTACCAGATCTCTGGGGAATGGTTTGGATTTTCAAATTCTAGAAGAGAGGAAAAACCAAAAGGGAAAAATGGACTGACTTGAATATATAAAACTTTAAATGCATTTTAGGAAAAAAAAGTAACCTAAATTATAAAGATAAACATGTCCTGGTATTTTCAGTAAATAACTTCCCAAGGGTTGTGAACCTTATTGTACAAAAAGCTCAAGTATTCATACACAAAATAATACAAAGTCTCCAGTGGACAAATGTACAAGGGCATGAATAGAGAGTTTACAAAAGTAGAACAATACACATTTATCAAACATGTTGAAATATTCAACTTTAATAATAACACAAATTAATATACCTAAATTTGATGAGAATATGGTTTTCATACCTTAAAAGTGGAAACTTAAAACTGTATAATAGGTTTTCTACTGTATAAATAAAGCCATCGCTCTATCTACTCTCCATTTTGCCTTCCCACAAATGGAGAAAAGGGCCCTCTCTGTCATGTATGGCTATAGCAACATAAATTGGAAAAAAAACTATTTAGAAAGTAATTAGGATAGAGATATCAATGGCCACAAAGAAATAAAATCAGAACTTAACAGTAAGAACATATATTTATTCATAGGAAAATTTAAATTCCCTCATATAACTTGGAATGAAGAAGGAATTCGGACGAGTCATAAACCATTAGAAATGAATGACCAATGGGTACTATGTATAACAGAACCTGGGAGATGTGACCAGGGCAGTATTAGAAAGAAAGTCATCCTCAGACACGTTAGTGAAAAGAAAAAGAAGTTTAACATGTGATCTATTCTTTTTAAATTTTTGGTAAAGCTAAAAAAGGAAGGTTTCTTTGATTTTTCAGGTGACAGCTGAAGGGTATGTAGAAGTCACGTAAGTACAAAGAATAGAAGGCTATTCCAATCTAAGAATTTGGGTGGATAAAGGAGAATCAAACCATGTCCTCATCAGATAATCTCCATAGGTTGACAGCCTGTCTCCTGTTAACCTAAATTTACAGAGAAACTAGAGAAAGTTCATTAAAGGGGAAGAGATATGACCTGATCTAAATTGTCTCATTTAGTATTACTTTCTTATGTCCCCCCTACCTAATCTCTCACTGCAAAGAGGAGAATGTATTGAGAGACAGCAGAGAAGGACACAAAAGTCTGTTAGACTCACCGGGTGGGGGGCAGAAGAAGGAGGTAATTGAGACTGCGGCATTGGCAGGGCAAGAGAAGTATATGAATTTAAGAAATGTGTTCAGAAGGTAAAACATACAGGACGTGATGATGGATCACATGTAGAGGGTACAGGAGGATGGCACGCCAGTCACAACTTCGATGTTGTGATTTACTGAAACGAGAAATACTAGCAGAGGTAAGTAGCCCAATTGGTCGAATTTACTGATTTGCGAAACACTTTGCTTGTTTGTTTTTAGGAATCACTTCTCAATTATATATGTATATATATGTACATATATATACACACACATATATAACTATGTATAATTGAATATGTGTATATATTATTGAATGGATGGTGTTAACAGCTGTTGAAAATTTCTGCAAATGTTTTGATGATTGGTTTTCATTTTGTTTTCATGGTACTTCTAGGAACATTCTCTTTGCAAAAACCTAAGAGTGATGGGTGGTTTGGTCTTTTTATAAATATATTTATTATTCAAAACTATATACTTCTTCAGTATCAATATGTCTATTATTAACAAGACAATGTCTAAATTTATACTGGTCATTGTAATTCTAGGTTATGCTACTTTCTATTTTATTAGACAAAGTCATAACTATTTAAGGGATTTCAGTATTCCTCTCTCAATAATTGTTAGAGCAAGTATATAGAAAATGAACAAAAGTATACAAAATAGAATATTTGGGGCTCCCCTGGTGGCGCAGTGGTTGAGAGTCCACCTGCTGATGCAGGGGACACGGGTTCGTGCCCCGGTCCGGGAGGATCCCACATGCCACGGAGCGGCTGGGCCCGTGAGCCATGGCCGCTGAGCCTGCGCGTCTGGAGCCTGTGCTCCGCAACGGGAGAGGCCACAACAGTGAGAGGCCCGCATACTGCAAAAAAATATATATATATTGGAATCAAAAGCTGGTTCTTTGAAAGTATCAATGTAATCAGTAAGCCTCTAGACATCTTGATAAGGAAAAAAGAAAAAACCCATATCAGGAATGAAAGAGGAAACATAACTATAGATTCTACAAATACTAAAAGAATAATAATATAATATTATTAAAACGTATGCCAATAATGTTGATAGCTTTTAGATAAAATTGACACATTCCTTGAAACACACAAACTATCAAAGCTTATGCAAGAAGAAACACAGGCAGGACCTAAACAGTCTTATATCTATTAAAGAAATTGAATTTGTAGTTAAAAACTGTCCCACAAAGAACATTCTAGTCCCCTCAGTTTCACATCTACCAAACAATTATGGAAGAAATAATACTAATTCACCAAAAACTGTTCCAGATATTCGAAGAGGAGGAAATATTTCTCAAGTAATTTATGAGCAGTATATTCTCTGACACCAAACCAGACAGGTACTAAAGGAAATGTAATCCACAGGACAATAGTGCTCATTAACACAGATAGGAAATTCCAACCAAAATTTCAGCAAATCAAATTCAATCCTCTGTATGATAGATAACGGGTCGTAACCAAGTAGGCTTTATCCAAGGAATGTAAAGTTCATTTAACATTTGAAAACCTATCAGTGTAATTCACCATATTAACAAACTAAAAGAGGGAAACTAAATATACCATTTCAACATATGGATAAAACACATTTGACAAAATCCAAACATCCTTCTGTGATAAGAACACAACAATCTATGGGGGACTCTTTGATAAAGGCATCGAAAAAAAGGACAGCTAACATAACGGTTAATGGTGAAGGATGGAACGTTTTCCCTCTGTTTAGAAATAAGACAAGGATGTTTATTCTCACAACTTCTATTCAACATTTGTACTGGAGATTCTAGCATGACAATAAGGCAATAGAAAGAAATAAAGGACATCTAGCTAGGAAAGGGAAATGCAAAAATCTTTTATCTTATAGGAGACATGAACATTTGTGTATAAAATCTTTCGGAATGCAAAATAAAACTTAACTTATAAATTATCAATTTTGTAGCATAGAAAACTGGTATAGGAAAATTCACTATATTTCTATATGTTACCAATCAACAATTGGAAATTTATATTTAAATGTTTATGACTGCATAAAAAATATGAAATATGTAGGGGTAAATCTGATCAATATGTGAAAAACTAGTACACTAACAAGAATAAAGCATTGCTGAGAGAAAGCAAAGAAAACCTGAATAAATGAAGAGATATACTGTGTAAATGATCCGAAATTTCAATATTATTAAGATTTCATTCTCCCTAAACTGATCTATAGATTAAATACAATCACAATCAAAATATATGATCCTAAAATACATTTGGAAAAATGAACAAAAAAAGTTACAGAATCATCAAAGCAACACTAATAAAAATAAAAATGTTTAAGAGCTACCATTGTGTGATATCAAGACTCTTTTATTAAAAAATCTTTTTTTATTAAAAAAAAGTCTTTCTTTATTACATTACTCAAGACAACATAGTATTCTTGTAAAGATAGAGAGAGGGAATAATGGAACAGAAAATAAATAGTCTAGATAAAGAGCAGCACATCTATGCACAATTAATTTTCAAGAAAGATTCAAAGCAATTTAGTAGGAAAAAGACAATCTTTCCAACACACAGTGCTAGAATAACGGGATGTCCATATTCAAAAAAATTATGTATCTCAAACCATACATAAAAATTAACTGAAAACGAACTGTATACCTAAATTTAAAAGTTAATATTATAATACGTCTATAAGAAAACATAAGGAGACAATCTTTCTGTTCTTACAATAGTCAAAGATTTCCTGAATATGACACCAAAAATGTAGTTTATAAAAGAAAACAAAGAGTAGTTCAACTTCACTTTTTTAAACTATTCTCTTTGAAACTTGCTGTTAAGTGAGTAAAAAACAAGCCGTAGACTGAGAGAATATATTTATAAATCGTAAATCTGATGACAGACTTTTATCCATAATATATGAAGCAATCTCTAAAACTCAATAATAAGAAAACAACCCTCCCAACAATAGGTGAATTATTTGAACCAACAGTTCACGAAAAAAGAGATAAATCAAAATAACCTTGCTCAACATCATTAATCCTTAGGGAAATGCAAACAAACCAGAATGAGATGCAGCTTCCTTACTGCTAGAACGGCTAAAATTGAAAAAAAAAACCCAAAAACCCCACATTTTAAGTGTTGGCAAGTAGAACTTCCATACACTTCTGCTGGATTTTAATTTTATACAATCACTTTGGAAAACAATTGAGCAGTTTTTGTTTTTAAGGTAAATATATGCTTACAATATGATCCAACCATTTAATGGCTAGATATTACCCGGAAGAAATGAAAATACATACCTCTACAAAGACTTACATATGAATCTTCGAAGAAACTTTATTTAGAATTGTCAGAACTGAAAACAACCCAAATGTCCGTCACCAGCTGAATGGTTAAACAAACTGCAGTATATCAGTATAATGAAATACTACTCATCAATAAAAATAAATGGATTATCGATACCTGCTACAATGGGTATGAACCTCCAAATAATTACGCGGAGTCAAAGAAGCCAGACCCTTCCCCCAAAAGAGCGTATTCTGTATGATTCCATTCATATAAAATTTTAAGAAAAGTAAACAGATACTTAGTCACAGAAAGCAGCTCAATCATTGCCTTGTGCCAGATGCTGAGGGTAAGAATTGGCGTTATGCACCTCAAAGGAACAGATAGAAGCTGCTGGGAACGATGGATATTGTTGATTTGTCTGTGGTGATGGTTTTATAGGTGTATACACAAACCAAAACACGTGAAATTCTACTTTAAATATATGTGGTTTGTCATGTGCCAATTCTACCTCAATAAAGCTATTTAACGACAACAACACAAAATACTTTGAGAGCAGACATCGAGATGAGAAGCATAGGTTTAGTGATGTGTACTTAACAGATTTTCTTTTTACAGAATTGAAGATGAGATTATTGACCCAAAGTGTGGGGAAAAGGTGGAGTGTACTTCAGAAGTTTGAAGTAAGCTAAGAAGGTTTAAAACAGCAGGAGAATTAATTGACCTAAAAACATGAAAATGCTTTGCCGATTGGTGGGATCCAAATGGTTCAAGGAAACTGAGTTCCTTCTGAGATGAGAATATTTTAAGACACAAAAGTGAATAAAATGTTATCCTAAATGTTCAGAAACCACACGATATAATTAGGTAGATGGCACATAACTCATCACAACTCATGGTGTATAGGCATAATGCTGTCTTGTGTTTAGAAAACTGAACAATTTGATGGATAGAGCACTATTCATTTTCAAAGAGATGGACATCACAATGTTCTATACTAATAGAAAGATAGGGATACTACTTTTTTCACACTCTCTTTGAGCATTTTGCCACGTTGTGAGATATTCTTTTAATCCAGTATCCTTTAATGATGGAAAGGGATGTTCTCACTGAGCTGGGAGCACCTGGCCCATTTGTAGCTTAACAGTGTATCAGTCCCAGGAGCAAAGGTGGAGCTGCCCCTGCTATCCATCTGGACGCATCTCATTGGTTCCTCTCAACATGGTCACACCACATTAACCCTGTCATTCTGCATAGCTCTGTACTGCTGGGCATACCCATGCTACTGCCAGGGCCACCGGGGATCCTGCAAGACAGATGGATTTGGAGAGTGACATTGAAGTAAAATGTTTCCAAGTCACCAATATGCAGCATCCCACAGTGCCTTAGAAACTACGTGCAATAACCCACAGTGCCTCAGACATAAGAAATTGTATTCTCAGTGTTGGAAGAGCTTATCACAATCCTACAAGCATCCCTTAATTAATTCTAAACAACCTGATCCAAAGATGACTTAGATACATTTAATGTCTTTAGAAGACGCATGGTTAAGAGTTCCATTGAGGGAACTCATTGCGTTGACATATCTTCTAGGACTCTACTGTCCTGGAGAGAGTAGAGACATTATCTTTTGTGTCTGTTCAATCTCCTTCTGGAACTTTCCTCATTCTGAAGTCCACTTTGCTTGCTCTAGTCCTTAAGTGCTTTCAGTCTGCTCCAGATTCTCATCAAAACACCATATATTTTGTACTCACTCTTCTTAGACCATCTGCATTTTTTTGAATTGGAGTCTGATATAGGGGAAAAAACTGTGGATGTTTTTATGTGCTAAAGAGAAACTGTCTTCATTCTTTTAGATAGCAAATCAAGGCACCATGCCTCTGCTTGAAGTCTTCCATTGATTTTTCCTTTAACTACATCTGTCCAAACTTTTTAGCCCAGCAGTTAAAGTCTTCAGCTTCCTGACAACAACCAACCTCATTAATTGGCTCTCCCAATTTGATCTTTCTTAAAAGATCCTGTATCCTGTATGTGAATGGTTCATAATATCATGCCTAGTTTTAATGCCTATGGGCCAATCATCCAATGTTAATTAACGTTCCCTTTAACACAGATCTTGTTCATTATGTAGCAATAACTTTGAGCCCTGATGGCCTGTATTCCAACACCAGGTAGGGAAAAAAATCTTCCTTTTTGTTTTCAGTGAGATTTTTACCTCTTCCTGTTTAATTTTAATAACATTATCTATTTTAAGGAGAACAATAATAAACATCCCTGAGAGTTGAATGAAGTAGTTTACACTTTGCATATGCCTTACTTCAATCCCCACATTTTGCAGCTCTCATCATTCCCATTTTACAGATTAAAGACCAAGTTCCAAAAAGACATTGTTAATTGTAAACTCCATGTCATGAATTATATTAGACATAGGGATATAAAGATAAATCAATAAATTTATACAAATACCATTATTTAGTAGCAGTGTCAGGACTAAACCTGAATATACTGACTACATTTTTTAACCGGCATCATACTAGCAACCTGTGCATATTTATAAATGTGTATACCTATTCAGGTATTAATAATTAAGCATCAGTGGGCCATTGTACAAGGTTTGATCCATACAATATGCTTCCTATTTGTTTGTTATTCTTATTTCAGAATAGGGTGAAGCTATCCTTAATAAAGCTGTATCTATGCATTACTGGATTTACAGGGAGGAAATGCAAGAAAAAAATAATTTCAGAAGTCCAGTGTTGAGAATTTAATGTTGGGGAATTCCCTGGCAATCCAGTGGTTAGGACTCTGCACTTTGATCCCTGGTCGGGGAACTAAGATCCCACATGCCGTGCGGTTTGGTCAGAAAAAAAAAGAATTTAATGTTATCTGAAATTTTTCTAGGAGGAGAACATTAATTTTTGGAGAACAAAAAAGTGGGAAAGGGAGCGGTAGAAAAAAGATTAGTGGTGCCACCATCAAATACCCATATCCGAACAAGAGATTTAAGAGCTATTGTAGCAGGAAGTCATCCAACCATTTAGGAAATTGATCCCCTTTATTCCTCCTCATTATGGGTCTGAAAGAGAAACAGTGAGTGTGATCCCAGGTCCCAGGAGAGGTTGTGCACAGGAAGCCGTTGGGTGGAATGGTGTCTGGACTTGGAGTCAGGGACCACTGGGCAAGTAATTTAACTTTTGTAAACCTCAGCCAGCAAATTTGCAAAATGGGGATAACTTTTAGCTAATTTTTATAGCTATGTCAGAATCAAATGACAAATGTGAAAGGACAGTGCCTTGTGGTGCTGTAAATTCAGTTTTCCTCTTGCTTTGGACACAGAATAGAAGATCACTGGAAAAAATCATATTTATTTAGCTTAAGTGATAATACATCTACTGATATAACAAATACTAATCACATATCCCCTAGTCTTTGAAGGGGATAATTCAAGGAATATTTGAGCAACTCTTGCCTTTTGATATTGGGGTAGGAATAGGGTTGCATGTGTGTATGAGTCTGCTAGAGCCTCCATAACAAAATACCCCAGACTGGGTGGCTTAAACAACAGACACATTTTCTCACAGTTCTGGAGGCTGGAAGTCTACCATCAAGGTGCCAGCAGAGTTGGTTTCTGGTGAAGCCTCTTTCCTGATTTGCACATGGCTACCTTCTTGCTGTGTCCTCACATGGACTTTTTTCAGTTGTGTTACAAGGACACTAGTCCTGTTAGAATAGGCCCCCATTCTTATGAATTCATTTAACCTTAATTACCTCCGTGAAGACCCTATCTCCAAATACAATCACATTGGAGGTTAGAGCTTACACGTATGAATTTGGGGGTGGACACAATTCAATCCATAACTGAATATACAATATATATCCCATAAGGAGAATGGTAAGGTATCTTAGAAGGAACTCAGCGACCTGGGATTTGCTCAGACCAAGGTCTTAATCCCACTGCTATTACTTACTCTCAATGCGACTTGGAAGATCACTTAGCTCCTCTGAGCCTGTTTCCACAGTTGTAAAACTGGCATTGTGATAACTGTTTTATGTTGTCAAAATTAAATGTTATAGCACACATAAATCATTTTCCAAATAGGTGGTACTCCATCACCACTAATTCTCTTCTGACGCACACCTCTAAAGAACACAGTCACCTTCTAAAATCATCTTTTGTATGTGATATGCATTAGATTTTACAAGTCAGTTTCACATTACTTCACTTGATTTTATTCTTAAACTAGAATAAAGATGAGTTAGAGGGCTTCCCTGGTGGTGCAGTGGTTGAGAGTCCGCCTGCCGTTGCAGGGGATACGGGTTCGTGCCCCAGTCTGGGAAGATCCCACATGCCGCAGAGCGGCTGGGCGCATGAGCCATGGCCGCTGAGCCTGCGCGTCCAGAGCCTGTGCTCCGCAACGGGAGAGGCCACAGCAGTAAGAGGCCCGCATACCGAAAAAAGAAAAGAGTTAGAGGTTCTTAGACACAATAAAGAAGCCTGAGCACATTTTCTGGGGGTAAGATCTTGTTTTAAAAAATAAGCTTTATAAGCACAGTGGGGAAACTTTTAGTCTTTGGAAATGTGTGTTGACAATTAAGTTCATTACAACCTGAGATATTAATTGTGTTATTCATAACACATCACCCCAATATTTTTGGAGGTAACAGGTAGCAAAAACCAGATGCATTAATTTAGAAGGAGTATAGACTTCTGTCCTGTGTTCTAGTTGCCTAGTTCTTTGCTCATTTCCATGCCCATGAAATTGGCTAAAATTTCCATAGTCAGGACTGAGTTGTTGCTAATTTTAAGTACAAGGGAGCAGTTGAAACAGTCACTACATGTAATCTTAAACCTGGATCACTGATTTTAAAGACAAATCTATAAATATTTTAGGGAAATGTGTGTAGGGTAGGGGCTGGTAAAAAGGGGCCCTGATTTAGGTCCAGTTAAAAATGAAAGACAAATATATGAGATATAGAGAAATGAGAAAGCCCCTAATGGGAACCATCTGTTTGTTAGACTATTGAGAAGAACATTTATGGTTTTCTTGCAGGTGAGTCTTGCCCTAGCTTGTTTCAAGTTCATCATAGCTTGCTCTGAGTCTACTAGGACACCTTTATTATTGTGTTTATTCTGCTCAACTGAAATATTTCACAGTAAAATTGACAGCTGTGCTATTAACCCATCTGTCTACCAGTCAGTTTGAAGACCATTATGAGTGTAGATGGACAAAGACATCTCCTCTCCACAAGAGGGGTCAAAATCTACCCACATTCTAGACGAACACTAGTGTGTCTGCCTGGGTCACTACAGTGGTATATGCTAACACTTCCTGACTTTTTTTTTGGTGGTACGCGGTCCTTTCACTGTTGTGGCCTCTCCCGTTGCAGAGCACAGGCTCCGGACGCGCAGGCTCAGCGGCCGTGGCTCACGGGCCCAGCCGCTCCGCGGCATGTGGGATCCTCCCGGACCGGGGCGCGAACCCGTATCCCCCGCATCGGCAGGTGGACTCTCAACCACTGCGCCACCAGGGAAGTCCCCACTTCCTGATTTTATTTTTGCATAATTCTCCCACCCTTTTCTCCAAAAAGTACAGAATATACTTTTTAAAAATATTGCATTCAAAATTCCAGGAAACACGTTTTTTTCACGTTGTTACGTCTCTCACATGAGAGGTGTCTTACAATCAACGGCATACAGAATTTAATTGACAAAGTTTTACTCTTTCTTCACAACACATAAAATTGTGGAAGATTATAAACCAATGTAACCATGGAGTAGATGAAATTCAGTAAATTAGATTATGGTTTCATACTCGTCTGCTTAAAATTCTATTTCAACGAGAATAAAAGCCAAACTTGGTACCGAGACCAGAAGGACTCCTGTATTGACTATAGTTTCTTGTTTTCCGTATTCTTGATGCACTGACATTTGTCACCACGATCCTGGAGAGACTGCTCCTCATAGGGCTAGCAAATTTCTAGACATAGCAAAGGATGTCTCTGAAAGCATGCCGTTGATATAAAAAACACCCAATTCAGAGGCCGCGCCTAACCACCTACTTATCAAACCATCCCACACTGATCCAATATTTCACCTCCCTTAAATCACCCGAGGGCCAGATACCAGACAACTAGGACCACTCTTATAGCTCAGAGCCCACCAAAATTATTCAAGCTAAACAATACTAAACGTAAGAGTACCTACTCTGTTTTGCCCATTGCTTTCCACTAAATCCCCATAAAGGCTCTGGGCCATGCTCTTCCCTCCTGACCGACCTTGGCACTTCCCCGTGTGGCCTGCATGGTGTGCTGTGCCCCCTGTTTCTGAGAATCCGTGAGTATGAACTTCTTTCATGACCATCTTTTCCATGTCTGCTTGGCTTAACTATACGCGATTAAAGCAAATCCCCGGTAGATTTTAACACACTCCCAATGATTCCCTTCTCAGACCTCCTCATGCACCTTCCTTCCCCTGCACCGACTTGGCTCCAGCCTCACTGGGCTTTTCACTATTCCTCCCTAACTACCGAGCCCTGGCCACTTCCTCTGCTTAGAGAGTTCTTTCCCCAGAATGCTATTTCCCCAGGCCTTCAAGTAATTTGACCCTTCTGATCATTCCCACCTCAGCTTAACTGCCACCTCCTCAGAGAAGTCTTCCTTGACTGGCCCATGTCACCACTTATTTGGTCTCTATCACAGCTCCCTCTCTGAATACAATAAAATTATATGAATAAATATAATTTAGGTGAAATTCACATAACATACAATTAACCATTTTAAAGTGCACAATTCAGTGACATTTAGTAAATTTACAATATTGTATAACCTCAACCTTTTTCAAGTTCCAAAACGTTTTCATCATCCCTCCCCCCACAGAAACACTTACTCATTAGATACTCACCATTCTCCTCTCCCACATCCTTGGCAGCTGTTAATCTGCTCCCTGTCTCTATGGTTTTACCTATTCTGGGTGTTTCATATAAATATACTCAAATCACTTGTAAACTTTTGTTTGGCTTCTTTCACTTAGCATAATATTTTCAAGGTTCATTCAGATTGTTGCCGTATCCGTACATCAATCTTTTTAATGGTTGAATAACATTCCATTGTATGGATATAAGATGTTTTTAACCTATTCATTTATTGATGAACATTTGGGGTATTTCTACCTGTTGTTAATCATTCTGCTGTAAACATTTGTGTACAGGTATTTGTTGGAGTACTTAGTTTCTATTCATTTGGACATAGACCAAGGAGCTGAATTGCTGGGTGTGGCACCCTCTTTTATCCCCATTTTTTTTTTAATTTTTAAGGGTCCCACTAGGTGACTGGGGGAAAGAATGCATGTGGATTTAATTCTCAACATCCATATTGGTTTCGAATTGTACCTCAGCCTCTCATTAGCTGGGTGCTCTTGGAATGGAATAATAATGCCTACCTACAGCAGTTGAGAAAATAAATAAGATGCTATATGTGGAGAATGGTGCTTTACCTTATACCCTCAGTAAATTTCCCTTCTCTCACATTATTCTTTACACCTCATTTTTTCTGTAAAACCCAACCTCTTCATTTTCCCAGCTGGGGAGAGCAAAGGAATGAGACCAGAATATACGAAAACAATGGGAAGTACCAAA
This sequence comes from Phocoena phocoena, assembly GCF_963924675.1. NCBI lineage: Eukaryota > Metazoa > Chordata > Mammalia > Artiodactyla > Phocoenidae > Phocoena > Phocoena phocoena. Next base: position 76,245,994 of record NC_089235.1, read on the forward strand.
AAGAATACCATGTTTGGCAAGCAATCATTTTTATTACAAAAATATTTTTCCAGTGATTTCTTGCCATATATTAAATAGCTTTGAAAACATTTATTTGGTCTAGAGACTGTAAGAGTCAATGTTCTTTGCACCCATATGCATAAAAAACTGCTTTAGGATATTAGGATGTAATTGATCCGTTTTTTTTAAAAAAAAAGCCTGTTTCTTCCTCCTACTTAAATCGTATAAAATCAATTAAGACTTTTCAGTATCATTTTTGTTAGTATTTTCGTACATGCTTAAATGAATAAGATACACAATTTTCTTACTACATAAGTGTCTGAGCAGCTGATTTGTATAGCGTCTTTGTAATTAAATCAATCAAAATCTTCAATATGAGAATAACTGATCATACAGGTAGTAAGAAAGCAGAGTCTGACTACATAAACTAACATCCAGCTGATAGTGTCAAGTCATTCACATTATGTTGGGCTTCTGCATGGTTGACTCCTGGTCCTGACACCATCTTAGAAATCTTGAACAAAGATGTACCCCTTTTCTATTGTTTTGTGTCATTAAATGTAAAATGGAAGAACAAGTCCTTTTTTTTTTTATAATACTGTGAAATAGGAAATAAGGAAATAGTAATGAAATAAGAAAAAAATCTTAGTAAATCCACTTCCATGATAAAACATGGCACCATGACTTTCCCCCTTCTTTCAACTGAGAGAATTTATAGATTAACTGGGTGAAAATTCACACCTTTATGATACTGAGTCTTTTTTATCTTCAATCATCAATGTGGATTATTTTTCCACTTCTTTAGATCCGTGTTTCTCAATGGAATCAGGCAATTGCAATTTGAGTGAGATGCTAGTTTTTGTTTGAAACCTTCCTGCAAATTTTAAGATTTTTGGCATCCTATTCCTGGCATTCAATTAGTAGCACCTCCGGTTACTGTGACGACTTAATTGCCTCCCTATTCTTGGAAATGTATGTCCTTCAAATAATTTTGAATGTTTTTCCATAGATGCTTTTTGTATCTTTTTTTAGGTTTATTTCGTTGTAACTTATAATTACTATCGCTATCATAAATAGGAGCTTTTCTTTCTTTCTTTTCTTGTCTTTTCATTTTCATTCCTCTGAATTTTCTAGTTGGCTTTTACTAGCCTATTAGATATTTGGTATGTAAATTGTGTAGTCAGAAATCTTATCAAATTATGTTATTAGTTCTAATTCTTTCTAGATTATTTTGTTTTTCCTAGGAATTATTGCATCATCATTAAGTAAGGATAGTTTATTTATCTTTTTCTTTTCAATTCCTTAAACATTTATACATGTTTTTATGTCATCAACTTGGTCTTCTCCTTGACAGCCTTGAGTAAATATGGTGAGTGTGAGTATTCTTTTTTTTTTTTGACTACAAATAAAATTCTTTTAAATTTATTTTCAAATAATGTATTATTTAATCATTCATTATTAAGAATTTATTATTCAAACATTTATTATCGGGCTTCCCTGGTGGCGCAGTGGTTGAGAGTCCGCCTGCCGATGCAGGGGACACGGGTTCGTGCCCCGTTCCGGGAAGATCCCACATCCCGCGGAGCGGCTGGGCCCGTGAGCCATGGCGGCTGAGCCTGCGCATCCGGAGCCTGTGCTCCGCAACGGGAGAGGCCACAACAGTGAGAGGCCCGCGTACCGCAAAAAAACAAACATTTATTATCTAAGTCATGGAGGGGAACTGAATTGTCTCACATTATTTCTCTACATCTGTTGAGATAAATATATAACTTTCAGTTTTATATGGTGAATCATATTAGTGCATGTGTATAACGTTAAACCATGCTCACGTTGCTGTATCATGTTCTTTGGTCCTGATGTGTATGCTTGTGTGTACCTGCGTGTCTAATGCATTACTGGATTTGTTTTGCAGATCATTCGTCAATTTCTGTGGGCACTACTGCTCATGTACAAAAACTTCCCTTCTGTGTTAGATTCTGGAAACTTTTCAGTTATTATCTCGTCAACTATTGCTTCTCTAACATTCTCCTCCGAAAATATTTTATGCTTATTTCAGCCTCTAAAACTATTTTTCCATGCATTTAACTATTATTTCAAATTTCTATCTTATCTCTCTCTGCTGGGTCCTAAATGATTTTATCAGCACCATCTATCAATTCATTACTTTTCAACTTTGTCTTGGAAGTCTACAGTTTATCTGTTTATTGCCTATTTTATCTTCCTTTTTTATTTTTGGAATTATGTGCTTTATATCTATGCTCTCATATTTCATTTTTTGCCCGATTTTGTTTCCTTTCTTCTTTTTAATGAAACCATGCCTTATTTATCTCTCGAATAACATCTTAAACACACTTTGTCAGACTAGAATACAGTTGTAATCTGATGGTTGATTATGTCAGCCTGATTTAATCCCGGATTTTCTTGTGTTTTGGAACCTTGTTTTGGAAACTTGCCGTGAATGGAAGTTTTTTTGTGGTTTGTTTTTGTTTGTTGGTTTGTTTGTTTTTTGGTTTTGTTTCCTTGTCTCCTTCTTTTCCTCCACTCATCTTTCTGTGTTTCTCATCCCCTGTAATCTGGTATTGTCATGGTTTCTATCATTTGTGTGAGGCAGCCTGCTCAGTCTGAGGCTTGATGGTGGAGATGTGGAGTGGCTTTCCAGGGATCATACTCAGGATATCTCAGCTCTGATTCCGGAGCCTGCTGTCTGTCTAATTCAGTAACTGGCCCCAAGGCTGTGTCATTTCCCTTATTCTCACGCCACCCCCGAGATAAATGGCTCCAGGAGCCTCGACTCGGGTAAGCTTTGAACGAAGTATTTTCCAGCTTTTTTGAATGAGTAATTAGTAAACCCTGGTAATTAGTAACTTTAATTAGTAAAGTAAGCAACAAATATCTTTACAATCATCTCTATGATTATTTTCCAGAAAGAGAAGGAGCAAAGAGAAACCCAAGCAAATGCTACTATTGATTGATTATATTTAATTTATTGATTGTCGAATTTATCCTTCTGAGTCAGGTATCATTTCCATTTTCTAAATGGGTTACCTGAGGAACCACAGGATTAAGGTTATTTTACAAGTGTTCATGGCGACAGAGGGGAAAGAATTTGGAGACGGATATTCCCAATTCTCAGGAGGGAGCTGAAGTGTGTAATGTCCATCTTCTTATCTTTACTATTGTTCCTTTGGTTCAGCTGTCATTATTAGCTATAGCAATTAGAGGTCTAGGTAATCCAAGATCATTCTGGATATAATTAATTTGCTTACGGAAATGTCTTAGATGTTTCCCTTATCTTTTACATGGAATGGGCCCAGCCATAGCACATATATTTGGAATTTGTGTCTTTCTCTCCCTTCTGCAAATACACCAGTGCTTGGACAGCCACGGTGTCAAGTCTGAACCAAATTCAAACAGAGCCTTCTTGCTGCGCAGGAAGAATGAAGGACCTAAGACCAAAGTCAGGGGAAAGGGGGTCATTTGTATGGTCAGGGGATGGGACACTTCTCCCCCCCTCCTTCTGTTCCCTTTTCACTCTGCATGAAGACTGATGTTCCTGAGGGTATGTTTTGTGATTCTTGCTGGGGGATCCCATTGCTGTTGAGAAATACCGATGCAGAAATGCAGGTGAAATCCTAGGTAACTAAAGTGCTGGGGCCGGCGGACCAATGCTGTTAGGCATCTCAGTGTCAGCCTGCCCTGTGCGTAGATAAACTCCCAAGGATCTCAGAGGATCCACAGTCATGCACAAGTAGTGTCCCCGATGACCTTCTCAACCTGTGTCAGGCAGATGGACGGGCCTGGAGTTCATTTCCCGCGAGTCAGGGTATTTCAAAGAGAGAAAACAAACAGTGTCCTCAGAGTACCTGTGCTTTCACTCTCTGATCTTCTCTTCTGTGATACAGCTCTTTGCTTTATTCCATGAGGACACTTTGAATTTCTCTCTTATGTAATAGAGTAAATATGCATGTCTTAACTGTCTCTGACCTCTTTCCTGATCCAATCTGTGGCCATGCTCTTCCTTATACCTTGATTGAATCCCTCCCCTTCTACGAATTCCTTCTCTTTTTTCTCTTATTGTTGACCTACAGTTTCCAGAGATCCAGCGTCCACCATGACATAGAAAATCCAAATTGAAGAGGTCTTTTGGTGTCTTATAACCCAACTCTAGGGTTTACAGAACACCCAGGCGCCCACCTCACCAGCTCCCGGGTCAGGAACCTAACTCAGGTTCTTCTGTCAAGGGCTGTTTCCACTCAACACCCAGATCAGCTCCTGGGAACGGGACCTACGTCTGCCATTTCTGCTTTCTTTACAAAATCATCTCCAAAGGTGGTGAATGGCAGACCAGCTTTATATGTTTCCCACTCTAGAATATTTGCATTTAAGAGAATTCTTGCAGAGCTGAGAACCCTGTCCCTAATGGTGGAATTTCAATCGTTTGTATAGGGAGTTGGTGGAAGTACTTGGGACTAGAGGAACCGGACTTGCAGGTACTTATATTAATATATAGCTTGTTAATAGCTTCCTTTTCTATGTACACCTGTGGTTAGGCCATGCATAAATAAGAAGACGTGTAATTAAATGTTCATAATACTGCTTAACCCATCACCTCTAGCTATAAGCAACACGCAGGAAGGCAACTCATCTAGCGCTTCCTGTGGATCACAGAGTTATGTGATCTCCCCATTTTAACTCATTTAATCATCAGAATAACTGTGAAACACCAATTATCCCCATTTTACCGATAAGGAGACACGTGTGTTGCTATCGAGGAGCTCAACTCACTGAAAATCTCAAAGTTAATAATGGTGTTGATGAGATGTGAGCTCAGATCCATGAACCCAGGTTCTAAAGCTGATGGTCTTCTCACTGTAGCACGTGTCTCAGGAGGAACTGTGAAAGCCAAGGGAGCCTAGAAGCAATGTGGCTTACTGCAGTAAAACTGAAGTTTGAAGCCGTGAAGTGGTATATTTTCACCCCAAGGTCACATAGACAAAAAGCGGCAGAGCCCGGCCAAGAGCCGCAATCTCTTCTAAGGCTCCCTTCCGGGCTGCTGCTGCCACCACTGTGTTTCTCTTGCTCTGAGGGTAAGGATCTCCTTTGCAGCTGATGGGTACTCTCCTGCAAGCTCCTTCCAACACTCTGGCTACCAATTCCTGCCTTTGCTCTCTGGAATCCCAGTGCCACCAAAGCAAGTGCTCTGAAACAATGTCCCCACCTTCTTTCAAAAGGGACGGTTTAAGTGGAGCAACTTGAAGTCAGGAGGTCAGGAGACAAATCATAAGAACATACTTCAGTGACACTTCAAAGAGGATAGCAGGGAGGGAAATTCCCAGAACCCTTGTCCCAGACCCTCACAAAGCGCCCAATTGGCAACTTGATCACAGATGAAATTGCCATCACTTGGCTAAATTTTCTAGGTCTTTGGAATTGTCTATATTCACTTCCCCCTTTTTCCAAATTCCTGAGCCATTTCTTAAAGTATCGTTTAAATGCTAATTGTCACCTGACCTTCAGTTGGCTTTGAGGAATAAGTGAGAGAGCCTCAAGCGTGTGCTTAATAATAATTGTAGCTAACTTGAGCATTTATTGTTCTGGGAAGAATGCTAAGTGCTTTGCATGTGTGAATTTATCTAATCGTCACATCAATTCTACAAGATGGGCACAATTGGCACTGTTGGGATCCCCATTTTACACATGAAGAAACTGATGCTGACAGAAGTTGCATAATTTGATCAAGGTCAGAGGGTAAGTGACATTTACAGACAAGAAAACTGAGTTTAGAGAGGTACATGACTTGTCTAAATACAAATGGTAAACCGATAGCTAAACTGAGATTCAATCCACATCTGTTGGGATCAAATGCCCATTCTCTTTGGAAGGAGAACAAAATTCAGCATGACCTGGGGTTCTCTTCCCATATATTATGTTCATCTGAGATGGGTCTGAATCCATTTACCCAACAACTCAAGGAGGAAACCAAGGTTCAAGCAGGGGAGATATAAGGCATGTGAACAGTGAAACCTAAGGGCAGGAGCAGGGTTATGAATGGGGCAAAAAGCCAAAGATCAGGACCCAAAAAAAGCACTTAGAAGAGAAGTAGGAACAGGGACCTCTGGACAATTATCAGGACCATTACTGGGGTGCTGACTGCCTTAGTAGATAAGAAGCCAATAGCTACATCAGGCTAGTTGAAAGGCGGTGTTAGGGTAAAGTATTGTCATCAAGGACAATGAGCTATTATAAGGCAAATAAAACCAGTGGCTTCATCCTCAGACATTACAAAGCAAGTCCATTTTATAAGCAGTTTAATTTCCTGAGGCTTAACACTAGGTTTGCTGGCCAAGTTTCTTTACTGAGAACAGGTTCTGTCGTATTGGCCATGACAAGTAACAACAGAAACCCTCTGTGCCTTAGCCAGATGACAAAGTTTTTGTTCTTATTTCTGTGGACCCTTGCAGATTTCAAGGGTGGAATGCACCCTGTGACAGTGCATGGGATGAACAGAGGGAAAATTGAGTGGTTTTAGTGAGATGCTGCAGGAGAGGTGTAAGCCTGATACAATGGGACTTGCGTACGTCGGCACAGAGGCTCTAGGGTCCGGCTGATATTCATAACCAATTTGGAGCTCACACTGTGAGGTGAAAAAGGATTTTTCTTCCCTTACAAATCAAATGGAAAGTGAAACCAAAGCCCATTCTTTCTCCTGTAAGAGATACAGAGGAAAAGAACAGCAAAGGCAAATTTGTTTAGGAATAAAAGAGACTCTCATGCTCTCATGCTTGGTGAGCAAAACGGAAATAACCCTATGGTTTGAACCTTCCGATATTATAAATGATTTTTCCAGTATTTTCCAGTAGGGTCTGCAGCATCTGAAGAAGAAGGGGGGAAAGGCATGTGTCTTGATTATAATCTAAAGAAAACTGCCTGAAATTGACTTCCTATGCCAGTCAGTGACGCCTCCGTCTCCGAGTTTTCTGAACTACAGCCCCCATCAGCAGTTCTTAATTCGAGAGGCATGGACCCCACAGGGAATCTCTAGACAGGCATCAAGACATCAGAAATTTTAAAAAATTGTATTCAACATTATGTGTTTGTGTAAAGATACACATTTTTGCTGAGGAAAGAAGTTCCAAAAGCTTTCATAATTTTTTAAAGAAGGCTGTGATCCCAAGTAGTGAGGAAACACTGTCATCCTTCCAGCGATCAGGCACTAGCGATTTTTACAATTTTCTCACACTGCCCTGATTTGGGTCCTCATCACGTGTCTCAGGTACCTTTGGAACTGACATTCCCATTCCAGCAATCCATCAATTAATCTGCAGCTCAGAGCTCCTTGTACCAGCGGCACTGGCATAACTGGGGGTTTGCAGAACAGGGGCCCTTCCCCAGGCCCATGGAATGTGCAGGGGATGACTCTGATTCCCGAAGCTTCCCTGCATTCTCTTTATCTCACTGCACCATATCATTTGCCTTTAAATAAAAGTCTCACATGAGTATTCCCTGCGGAGTCTGGTCAATCCTTTCAGATATCAGAGCCGGGCAAACCTTTGCAGAGCGTATTTCCTGACCCCTGGGCTTGACCACGTGATTAGCTTTGGTCAAAGGGATTTTCGTAGATGTGATACGAGCAAAGTCCGGAAGGGTGCTTGCCAACTGGGTGTGGCCATTTGGGGTCATTGTCATTGCCGTGAGGATATGCTGGTGTAGTCTGATGGAGGATGAGTGAGAAAAGGGGCAGATCGAGTCAGGCCAGCTGCCTCAGAGAAAGGCAGCTGAGATCAGAGGATAGTCAGCCAACCCTGCCCAGGTAAGTAATCACTGTCAAAATCAACAGAGTCACCTAGGCAAGACCAGCTGACTCCAGACACTTGAGCAAAAAATGCCTGCTGCTGGATGCCCTGAGGATCTGAAGTTCTTTGTTACACAGCATTACTATGGCAATAGGTAACATACACCCGGGGAGTCTACCCCAGCCCACTAGAGTGCAGGGGGATATAGCAATGTGTGGGTGGCAACCAGAGAATTGCATCAACATGGCCAGAGTCGTCTTCAAAACGCTACATGAGCAAAAACCCAGCAAGTGAGGCTCCTCGATAAAGTCTAGATCTCCAAGTGTGTAGGCAGACTTGACACATGGAATTCCCAGGGCCACCTTAGAGAGTGGTTACTAACCAACTTTGAGCACTTACTACACGTCAAGAACTTTGTAGCCACTTTCATGTATGTTTGCCGATTTCTCTCCAAACAACTTATATGAATTTAGTATCGCATATATTATTCATTTATAATAGATAATGGTACATATACCAGGAAACTGAATCCAATAGTAATAAGGAAGATACAGTGAAAAGTAAATCTCTCCCACCTGGTATATAAGTGTCGTTTTTTTTGAAACAGTCAATCGGCTAGTTTCTTATGCATCGTTCCAGAGAGGGGCTAGCAAAGCAATTAGCTTCTACTCTAAAAACCCTTCTGCAAATACACCTATACGTATATAAAATTACAGAAGCCAGCCTGCCATGTTGGTCACCACTTGCAGTGTGTCCATCTTAACAGAACCACCATCCAAGGCACGAGTGACTAAGTGACTTTCACCAACGTCACCCAAAAAGTTGGTCTCTAAGCTCCCAACTCACTAAACCTCACACTGAAACACAGCCTCTAGGAGAAACATAGTCATTTGTACATTATTGCTCTTATTTTCCTCTTGTAACAGGCGCAGTGTCATGTCACGTTAAGAAAAGCCACACTATTGAGAGTTCAAAGCCATTGTGTCCCTGTGAAGAAAGGCCCGGAGTGCCATCTATGTAAGTCTGAAAGAATCTCCCTCACTATCGGAGTGCAAGCATCCCTACACTGAGTAGGGTAATAACTCGAGTCCACACTGCTGAGACCCTTGCTTCTTCCACCTGCCTGTGGACATCTACATAGTCACGTATTCATCGTCCCCACTCATAGCCATGCAGCTTGTCCAACTGTTTAATCCATGTTAAAAGAAAAAAGTGGATCAGAAAAAATTTAAAAGGACCTGAATGGTTGCTTCCATGTCCTGGCTATTGTAAATAGTGCTACAATGAACATTGGGGTGTATGACTCTCTTTGAATTATGCTTTTCTCTGGGTATATGCCCAGGAGTGGAATTGCTGGGTCATATGGTAGTTCTATTTTTAGTTTTTTGAGGAACCTCCATACTGTTCTCCGTCGTATAGCCAACTCATTTTGCTATACAGCAGAAACTAACACAACATTATACTCCAATAAAAATTAACCAAAAAAATTTTTTTAATTAAAGGTTAAAAAATAAAAGGACCAGAATGGTGTGTGATGTAGTGTAAAGAGCAACAGGCTTTGTACGCAGGCATCAAAAGACTCCCAGCCTGGCTCTCTCCATAACCAGCTGCATAATTATGACCAAGACGCTATAACTTCTGGGCCTCTGTTTCTTCATCAATAAAATGGAGAGCATGATGTCCACTTGACAAACTAGTATTGAGCACTTCAGAATCCAGGTGCATCTTCCTGGAGAAAAAGAGTGAGGCTGCGCATTCAACAACTCAGCGACTCCACAGTAATGGAAAGTGGAAAATTCCTAGGTGGCCCGTGGCCATGGTAACTTTTCAATACACTGAGTTACACTTCCTTCTGCAGTCCCAGCTTTACTACCTAGAATGTAGATTGCCCGGAAAGAATTCAGTCCTTGCAACTGAGGATCTTGAGGGTAAACTCTCAAGGAACCAATGCTTCTCTATTGTGTCTCTGGTCTATACTGGACAGAGACTGTGCCTAGGGTCAAGGGGCCTGGTACTCACCTAGCTTTTCTCTTTCCAGCTGTCCTCTAGAGCCTACCAACTCACAGAGCTTAAAGTTCTGTGCTGGAAACATGAGAATTAAGAACCTAGTGGTCAAAATGACCATGAGCTGCATTTGACAGACAATTTTCCATCCTCCATCAACACATTGGATTTCTTCGTAATCGCCACCAACACTACCAGTTTTGCTTTCTGACCCTGCCTACCTCCTGGCTGGACAAAACATCCCAATTTCGAGCTTAAAATGGAAACAAGAACTGAGGACTTTTTAAAAATAGCTTTTTAATGTATAGGTGTCCTCGGAGGTTCCAAGTATATTTCAAGATAGAAACTGATAAATGATGATAACAACAGGGAGAGACTGCTGATTCATTGGAGGAATTGAATTTCCCTTGGTCCTTGTGCTGGCCCCCAGCCAGCTGGGGAACAGATGAGGCCAGTCATTGTTTTAGAAATAAGAATCTACTGAAATGTGTAGATAATTCGTCCATCTCTCCGAAGAGAGGTAAACAATTCAACAAGAGAGGTAAACAAGCCATTATACAGCAATATCCATTTTTAAAACAATCCCTTACTATTTTGAGCAGCCTTGGAAAGTCCCCCAGTGCAACCTGGTTTAATCAAAGAATGACATTTTCCGCTTTTCATAAGAATAGATGGGACTTAATCCTGGGCTCAGCATGCCTCAGTCATGTGGGCACAGCCCCTATGTCCCTTGTGTAAAGATAGAATGCACACCATCTCTAAATGTCCTGCTAAAGCTTTTATCCCCTCCTCCTAATAACTATGCACCATTTATTTTTTTAATGATGAAATTCCACCTGTTTGCATTTGTGGACGTGTGTGTCCCATGGATAGATTAGAAAAAGATCACAAGCATGACACAGGAGAGCTCAAGTGGAAATCAGCACAGGTTATGACTTCCGTCCTATGAAAGAATTCAAGGAGTCAGAATCACCGTCTGCTTGCTGAAAGGTGCACCTGCTGGAACTTGTGAAATTTTGACATGAAACTTGGGTACCACTCTCTCTCCTTCACCCCCAGTTTCTGAGGAAGCAGACCGTGTCTGGAACTCAGGGATGTATGTATGACGAAGAGTCCGAGCTTTGGCATGGAGCTGCCTGCCACCCAGGCTGCGTGTTGGCAAGGTGAGAAAGGGGAGTAGGTCGGTATCCTCTCTGACATTACATTTTCCAGAGAATGAAGCTCTTTGATCAGTTTCTGTCCCTGCAAGTTCCGAATTTTCCATCTCATCCTAATCAAAAGAATCGGAGAATGATTTATCCTCCAGGAGAGGTAACTTTCTTAACTGGAAGAGAGCCTAAAACAACTGTCTTGCTTTTTTTTCCCCTGGGGGATGGGTAAAGGGGGAATTAATTCGTCTTCTTCTCAGGGAAGTGCCAGACGCAGAAAGATATTTCCTAACTCCAGCTCATAGGTCTTTCCTCTGCTCTCTGGTCTAAAAGGGAAATTCCATTTGTCACGTTTCTTCCTTGACACAGCAAAGCAAAGACTGTTACTGTGGGCATTAATGTGACTTTCAACAACAGAATAAACTGTGAGCCTCAAACATGAAACTGTGGAAGCGATTAAGAACTAGGATGGAAAGTTTCTGCCAGCCAGAGAATTAGGGGCTTACCGTCTCTAGAGAAGGCTGTGTTTTAAAGTCTCATTTTGAAGCTGAAATCTGTCATTTACGTTAAAAAGAAAAGGGTGAGTGTGGGGAGGAAGAAGTTCCGAATATGTCACCTGTGGAAGGACCACCTTGCTTGCTCATTTCCCTGCCGTTTGGGAGAGCTATTATAGGCTCTTCTATGAGACATTTAAAACCTCTTTAATATGGGCTTCCCTGGTGGCGCAGTGGTTGAGAATCTGCCTGCCAATGCAGGGGGACACCGGTTCGAGCCCTGGTCTGGGAGGATCCCACATGCCGCGGAGCAACTGGGCCCGTGAGCCACAACTGCTGAGCCTGCGCGTCTGGAGCCTGTGCTCCGCAACTAGAGAGGCCGCAATAGTGAGAGGCCTGTGCACCGCGATGAAGAGTGGCCCCCGCTCTCCGCAACTAGAGAAAGCCCTCGCGCAGAAACGAACACCCAACACAGCCAAAAATAAATAAATTAATTAAAAAAAAAAAAAGCCTCTTCAATAATCTTTTGGAAATTTTCAAAATTTGCCCCAATTAAATTGTCAGATGAGAGACATGTATGACAAATGTCTTCTAGTGGATGATCCCTTAACAACCCAGCATTTGGCATCTCCACGTGCTCTTGGCCTTGGGAAGCAGATGTAAGGGAAGGTGGGAGAGGATCCTCAGCCTTGATATCAGATTCTGTAGTCTGAAGAGGGGCTTTATCAGCTAAATGCTGCTTTCTTCATCTCACATCAGCCAATGCCCAGTGAATATCTATTTAGTTCTCAGCAGGCTCTTTATTAAAGGTACTGCAGTAAGGCAAGGGCTCCAGTCCTCCCCTAGTTTATCTACGAAATTCATGTATGACTGGCCAGCGAACTCTAAACTGAAGAGAAGGACAGTCCTTTCCTCAGAGAGCCGTTGTGATGATGTAGTGGGACAATTTGCATCAGGTACTAGGGGTAGTTCCTGCTCCACAGTCCCCTGAATTGGAAAGAAAGCACAGCCTTGAATTCCAGTTCTATTGCTCTGTATTCTTCTGGTGGCCAAGCTGTGAAGCAGGTAGCAGTCTGCCCTGCGGTGGCTAAGTTTCTGAAGATGGACCCAAGTCTCTCCACAAATGTGTTCCAAAGTCTAGGTTGGCTGGAAGTCATAGGAGATTTCATTTCAGACTCCAACACAGACCTAACTGACTTGATTCCTCTTTGGATCTGACTCCTGAGTCAGCCCACAACTGGTTAAGACTGATGGGTTAGAGGGACGCTGAATCACTCAACAGCACCACTCCTCCAACTTATATCTAAGAAGGATGGGATAGATAAGACAACTAACCTGCCCAGAGGGACCCACTCACCATCCTATAATTAAGAAAGTCAGCCTTCCTTCACTCCTCCTTAAAAACCTCCCCTTTCCATTCTTACTACAACAAAATACAATGTCTTTCCATCAGACATTTATTTTTGCCCTGACCGTGAAGCTACTGCAGTAGATGCAGAGAGGATTATGAAATGGTCTCTGCCACCAGGAAACACGCTACAAGTGAAGGAGACAGGTTGGGAGCAATTAATACACTTCGGTCTCTATTAGCAATTACAAGTATAATGTGAAATGTCCTGGATCCAACTCTCACCAGCAATATGGTCTTGGGCAAGTTAATTAACCTCTTTGGGATTCCATTTCATCACCTGATAAATTAATATGCTATTCCCCTTTCCTGATAGGATTAGAGACAATAGCGATTGTTAATGATGTCAATATCAATGCCACTGTTTTGTAGGACTGAGAGCTTTCTAAAGGAAGTAGATGGGATCACCAGTCCACATGCAGTTCAATCAGCAAGTACTTACATAGAACCAGACAGGAGACCATAGGTCTAGGCTTGTGGATTTTGTAAAGGATAAGGTGGCTGATCCTTAAAAGCCTTTAATAAAAGCTACTAAAGTGGACGTTCCTGGCTTTGCATGTTTTGAAAAAGTAGCTGCCATCTGTCAATAGGAGAAAAATGTCAACAGCAGAGAAGACAAGGATATCCAAAATCTCCACTGCTGTTGTGTACGATGTAAAATCAAGTCTCAATATTATGTAATGTCTTGACATCTGGTGAAACCGGGAGAGCTTCCGTGACCTAACTGCAGATTCCACTCCCCACGGTGCTCCCGTGGGTAAAGTCTCATAGCCAAACAGCTCTCTGTATCAAAAGCACCAGGCACAGCTCCTGCTTACACCTGAGGAGTAGGTTTCGGTTTCCTGCCAGCCATTGGAATTATTCAAACAAGCCAATCACATCCTCCCATGGGAAGAAGGGGACACCTCGCCCCCTGATACTACAAAGCCTGTCTCCTACAGCCCCAGGATGTTTGTTCTGTCCTCAGATGTAATCTTCGTGGCACGTGGTGTGCCCTGAGTGGCACGTGTTCTCCTCTTTTGGGCCGTGAGTTCATGCGATTAATAACCTGCTCATGCCTGAGTCTCAGTGACTACGTCTCAAACTTCTTCAGCCCACAGAGGAGCACTGCCTATGGTGAAATCCATCAGAGCCTGGGACGCTCCCTGGAGGAGGCACAGGGATGAACTGCTAGAGGAGAGACCGCTACCTCCAGGATGACAAATCAGCACCCCCCAATTTCCATCTTCCTGAAGGTTTTTAACTCAGTCCAGCGAGAACCTCTCCCCGAACGGTGCATGTCTGTCATCGTATCACGGAAACCCCTAGTAAAATCTGATCTACTTTATAGAAATTTCCTAGGACCTTTTAAATCCATAAAAGAAAGCATAGTGTTCTTTTAAATATGGTTCATAGATAGACGATGCATTCTACTAAAAGGTATTGTTTTCTCTGTTGTCTCTATTTTCTGGCTCCACTTATATTGTAAACTATTAAAAGCCAGGAAGCTCAACCTTTCATGTTCAGTATTCTTCTTTGTGGAATCTACTATATTAACTGCGTTAACCTGGCTGACCTTTGGTAAATATTGATGGAATCTAATTAAATTGAAGGACAGCCTGTCTCCAAGTGTGATTTCAGAATTAAAAACACAGTGTCTGTGTGGTGAACTCGGGGGCATACTTCCAGGGACTTGGGGGCAGTACGAGAATGGCGAATTTTATCCCCTGTGAGTTCAGCACCTGAATAGCTTCACTCATCCAGTGCAAGTGAAGGGATGTGAATCAGAGGAGGCTGTGGTTCAAACATTGAGCTCTGGGTGAGTCAGGTTCTGAGTTTACTGTCATCGTTAACTTTATTCCATCAAGGCTTGAATACAGTTTGAGATCTGGACATCTCCATGTGGATATGCTCTGGTCGTGTCTTTTCCAGTATGTTCAAGGTGACACCTATCATCTGTCCCCCAAGAGAGCATCCCTTCCTTCTTTACCCTACGTCAGCTCGTTCCTGGGGGATATTCACTATAGTCTGTTTCTACTCCTAACCCATTCTACTACATCGTTCCGTACTCACATCCCAATGCTTAAAAGCGACATTTGTAGGTGGGCATTATATTTCCTTATTTTGCACATTAGAGATGACAGGACTTACTCAACGTCACATAAAACACTGAGAGTCGCAAATGAACCCCAAATCCGTTTGATGCTGGGACACACGCTCTTACCATAGCCTCAGATTGTTCAAAGATATCCGCATCAACACTATTCTCATCCACCACCTCCTACATTTTCTTCTAGCAATTAAACGTTATTGGTCGGCTATCCGTTTCCTTTTGCCACACGAATGCCATATTTAAGCAATCGGCGCGCATCTCTGAGCTATGTCATTTCAATTATGATTACCAAACTACTCAACTCATTAAATATTTACTGAGCACTTAACCTGGTAAATATGATCATAAATGGATGCACAGGTGAAACGGAAACAGACTGATTCTTCAGGGAAGCAGCTGGACAAGCCCTCAGCCGTCCACTGCCTCTGATCACCAAGCCTGGGCTGAGATCCATTTCACTGTGTCCAGGTGCACTTCTCCAGGCAGAAGGGAATGCAGGGTGGGGCTTTCTGATTAAGCAGCGTGGGGTGGGAACTCACTCACCTTTCTATCCCTACCGCCTGGTTTATTGCCAGTAGGTAGAAAGAAATGTTTTTCAAAGAATAAAAGCTATTTGAGCAGTTGACCTGTAATAAGAGGGGCATAAAGCCCTTGGACTGATCTCTGTCAACTGATGTCCTGATATTTGGTTCTATTTTTTTAAGAAAAATCAAAGCATGGTCACATCCACATGGAGAGAGGCTTTCTCACCAGACTAACTTATCTCAGAAGTCAACAAATTGAAATGTAGTGAATTAAGGAGAAAAAGAGACCGGGAACCCTTGACCCTTTACTGTCTGCATTTTAGCAGCCTGCAGTAAAAACCGGAAAATCCATTAAAGAGACAGACCCACTACTATACATAGCACAGGAGCTCATTTAGAGCATAAACTAGTAATTTCAACACAGCAATCTAGGTAATAAAAGTTGTATGTGATGACCATTTGCAGAAGCTTTACACAAGGTCATGGGTGGCCAATCCATCCCCTAGTCCCCATAGGAACAAGATCCATTTCTACAGAGAGGATAACTACACCCATGAATGGTACCCATCCAAGTTCATGCCATCATTCTCTGAAACTGTAGGGCACTGGAGCTGAAAAGAACACAGGCTGGAAATTTGAAAGGAGCGGGGTTCATATCTTGACTTGGCAGCCTAAGGAGTGCTGTAGGCGAGCCTGGGCCAGGAACTCGACTTCTGGAATGCTCAATGTGCTCATTAGAAAACAGGGATACTAGTGCAGGCTCTGCAAAGTGATTGTAAGGATTTATTCATTCAGTGACCGCGAAATGAAATTACATCAATGCACAAATGTCATAGAACCGTTGTTCAATAAAGAAGAGTTTCTCACCCGGCTCTTTTTGAATTCTTCCCTAACATCTGAAAAGAACGCTTGATAAAACACATGTTGTATGAGAACTGGCTTATATATGTGCTGCATAAATTCCAAGGATCAGTTGCCCCAGCCCCCAAGAGATGGGCTTGGTACAGGTTCGTTTGGAGTCTTCTTTTCCTGCAATTCCTGTTCATCACGATTGTGGACTCACAGCTCCATCTCGTGGGCATCTGAGGACTTTCCTTTTCTTTTTCCAGACTAGAAAATCCAACAAGGTAAAAGGCTTCATCTCTGCCAGACACAGAGAATACAAAAACCAAAAAACACCCTCCCTGACCCCAAGAAGTAAAATCCCTCCTGGAGAGATGTACACGTCCACGACTTGCTGAAAGAGGAGAAGCCCATGTAGCCTGCCAGACAAGCTTCCACGAAAGTGTTTCCAGCGCACTGGGGGGTGATTGGAGGCTTCCTTGGGGAGGTGGCAGATCACAACAGTAACAGGTGAATGCATTGAGCGCTGCTCAGGGCCGGCAGCCTTCTAAACACCTTGTGTGTACTAACTCATCTGATCTCCACAGAAACACCGTGAGCACCTAGGGAAAGCGGGTCTTCAAATCCAGGTGGTCTGACTCTCAAATTCAAGTTCTAACCACTCGGCAATAAATGTCGGTTCCGACCAGCCGACGCATTAAAGTAGTCTGCCTTTCAAATCAAAGACAGAAACTGAGATGTGTTAGCATCCAAGTTCCTTGACTCCAGATTCCATATGAAGGAAACTACCTTCCTTCAACCCAGCCACGGCCAATGGACAAGAACTTTAGCAAGCAAGTTATAACAGCAGGTGGTGAGGTGGTGAGGCTGGAATGGGGGCAGCTGTACATTCCAGGGGGAGGAAGTGATCTCGGCAAAGAATGGCTGTAGAAGTAAAGAGTGATTGAGGGAAAGGGCGGTTGCAGATGAAAGGGTGATTGTGTCACTAGGTTCTGTGGAGAACGATGCAGCAGGGAGGATGGGCGGTATGTTTTGCAGTCTTGATGGTCAGGCTATACAGGGAGGGGAAGGGCCCTGGAGACGGAGGGCTAGATTCAAGGTTGCACATAGGCTCTTCATGCACTGAGTTCTGTGACCTAAGACAAACCGAGCACTTATCAACTGGGCATCGTAATCCCAACTCACACAATGGCTTCTGATACGGGGAACATCTCAGTGAGTTCCAGGGGCAACAGCAAGGAAAAGGTGGTAGATGCAGCAGCAGGGCAAGGTGGGAAAGAAATGGGAGCTGGAGCAGGTAGACACCTGTGCCCCACCATAAGGGTTCTCTTCTGAATGTGATAGAAAAGCATCAGAGGGTTTGGGGCAGGAAGGAGGCATGGTATGATTTATGTTTTTAAAAGATTCTCCCCACAGCAATATGGGTAAATCTCACAAATACATCGTACAGGGAAGAAAACCATGGCGCCAAAGAACACATGCTGGATTTCTTTATCCAGAGTCGGAAAGTGAGCGCATCCCTTCTCTGCTGACAGAAGTCAGGGTGGTGGTCTCTGTGGAGAGCAGCTGGTACCTGGAGGGAAGCGGGAGGCAGCTTGAGGATGAAGGCACAGGTTCCCGATCTTCATCTGAATGCTGGTTATAAGAAACTCTCGACAGGTAAAAGTTCATCAGGCTGTGGGCTTCTTGTATGTGCATTTTTCTGCATGATATTATACATTAATACAAAGTTTAAAAGGAAATATTCCTGTGGGTCTTGTATGGGTAAGAGATGGCAGAGAAATGAGACAGGAGACCGGTTAGGAGGCTAACTCAACCATCTAGGGGACAGACGGTGAGGGTTGGGACTAGGTTTTCTGGCTACAGGTGGTAAGTAGCTGTCAAAGTCATTCTCCCCACCTCCATCTCCATCATCGCCTCTTCCAAGCCACTATCATCTCTCTCCTTCTAACGTGTCTTCCAACCTTCATGTCTCCCCCACTGTGTACCCCGCTCTCTCCTTCTACGGCTGTGGTGA
Organism: Phocoena phocoena; assembly: GCF_963924675.1. Lineage (NCBI taxonomy): Eukaryota > Metazoa > Chordata > Mammalia > Artiodactyla > Phocoenidae > Phocoena > Phocoena phocoena. The sequence goes on from NC_089235.1 coordinate 76,264,317, forward strand.
ACGTTTGAGTGCAGAATGGCCCTCTCCTACTTAAAGCCCTGCAGTGGCTCCCTGCCCACGTCCCCTTTCCTCTACCTATGCTGCGACAACCACACTAGAGATGTTGACTGATTTGCCAAGCTCCATGCTTTCCTTGTCCTCGGCCCTGGCCGTTCTCTCTCTTCAGAATGCCCTCCCCAGATCTTTGCCTTAGTTTTTGGATTCGCGTTCAGGTTTCAGTTCTGTAAAGCTTCTCCTCAATATTTAATCTAAAGCAGCCACTTACTACCCTTCATTCACTATCATCTTACCCTGTTTTACATATTTTATAGCACTCATCGTTTCTGAAAACGCGGTTGCATTGTTTAGTTTAATTGCCTATCTTACCAACAAGAATATAAGCCCAGGAGAGCAGGGACTTTACTCTTCCCTGCTGTATCCACAAAGCCAGGGATGGTGTACAGCCCCTAATACCGCTTAATAAATGCACTTGGCCATGGGCTGTAGGAAGGTACTAACTATGTGGTGTGGCTTCTGCCAAAATCTTCCACCTTCATTCATCACTACCCGTCCTTTGCCCCTCTAGTCTCCACACTAAGAGTTTCTCAATACATCATTCTTTTTCTCCCTAGAGTGCCTTTGCCATTATTAGGAATCGGGCACACTCCCTACCATGATTCCAGATCAAGGATCTCTCCCCTGGGAATGCCCCAAAGGAGAACGGTCACCTCTGTCCAAGGTGCCAACCCTGTCGGTGTGCACAGCTCTATCAATTCCACTGCCTAGGAGGCCATGGCAAGGGGCTTTGTGTGTCTTTACTGTTGGGACCAGGTTATGGTGGCCTCACCGTCCAGGAGGGCAGAGAAGATGCTCTTACAAAAAAGCGACCACAATGTGGAAATAGTCATGAGACATAAATGATGCTTACATCCTGGGCTCTGAGAGGGATAAGGAAGATGCGTCCCTATCCAGAGTGATCTGGGATGCTTCAGAAATGAGGAGATATCCACGGGAGGTTTGGAACAATGGGCAGGAAATAATTATTTGTAAATAGAAGAAAAAACATCTTTTGCTGATGGTACATAATGCACAAAAGCAGGGATGAAACGTGTATCATAGAAGGGTGAGGAAGCCCCCTGACGTGAACTTTCCAGTTAAGCTCGGGTGTTTCCCTGGTGTCGGAATATTTCCAATGCTGCCTCAGACAGTGGCCAGCTTGAAGGCACAGCAGCAGGTTGTCACTGCCACCGACATGATGAAAAGCCTGTCTGTCCCGGTCACATATCCTACACACAGCCGTGCTGTCAGGAAATTAAAGAAATTCTTAAAACTGCTTCTCTACCCTGTATATCATTTCCAAGGAAGAAGGTTGAAAATAAAGAAAGGAAAAAACATCAGAATGAGTAAAAATACACAAAAATATACGTAACCATCATTCTTGCGAGCTTCTTAAACCATATTTGTTGGTTGAAACAAAAACTACACCACCATTGGACTTGGTGTTCAATATATCTAGAGAAAATACTTAACATGGTTATATTTTAAGGTTGGGAGAACAAAAGATCCTAAATGAGAGTAAGTTTTTCACAAAGTGGAAAAACATTAATGCATCAGCGGACCTGGGTATGTGCAATACAATAACCAGAACACACACTAAGAAAAATATACCAGTTGATACGTTAAAAATGCTACAGCTAAGTCAAGATGTAATTCTAAAAACGAAAAATGAGTGGCCCACAGAAAGGCAAGAAAGGAATGAGAAAGACAGCAAACCAAAGGCAGAAAATAAAATGGCAGAGACCCAACCCCTGCCTCGAGGAAGTACCATGAAATTAAAGACCCAAATACACAAGTTGAAGGACAGAGAGTGACAGAATTAAATGGAACACAAAAGTCTGGAGTCAAGGGAAATCATGGAATATTTGATGACTTGTAAGATGTACTGTACGGATAAAGTTGAAAGAGCAGGGAATCCGCAGAGATAAACGAACCCAAACAGGAGGCAGAAGCCAGGGGTTTTTATGTTAGTTTATGTATTTTGAACTTTATTCTAAAGGTGGTGAGTAACTCATCAAGGTGTTAGTGTGTGGGTGTGTGTGAAAGAGAGAGAGAGACAGATTTCATCATACTTATATATATATTTTTTAACATCTTTATTGGAGTATAATTGCTTTACAATGGTGTGTTAGTTTCTGCTTTAAAAAGTGAATCAGCTATACATATACATATGTTCCCATATCTCTTCCCTCTTGCGTCTCCCTCCCTCCCACCCTCCCTATCCCACCCCTCCAGGCGGTCACAAAGCACCAAGCTGATCTCCCTGTGCTACACATCATACTTATATTTTTAAAGCTAATTGGAGAATGAATTGAAAGATGCAAGAATAGAAGAACAAAGACCAGTGAGGTACCTACCATGATACTTCATTTTAAGCAATTACGGTGCTTAGAATACGAGATGGCTAAGACTCGGGGGAAGAATGGCAGAAATTGTTTAGTAATTGATTCTGAGATCCTGAAGCAAACACTACTGGCAGGCTCTTGAATTTGGATTGCTTTAATCTTTTTATCTCTTCCATCTTATAAGTCATGGATGAAAGCATCCATCTGTATTCTTATTTTTCAAATATATTAGTCACGGCTCTTTGTAAGAATATTGTAAACCAGTACAATCTGGTCCAAAAATCTCTGAGTTTAAGCAGGCATGTGCCCACACACGCGCGCACACACAGATTTGAAACAAAGACTTAAGAAACAGTATTTAACCTTCCTAACTGGGATGTACTTAGATATTGTTTATCCTTATTTCAAGCCATTTCATTCCATTTCTTTCTATGTCAGAGCATTCCACTGTGTTAAATTAACAGTAGTGTTTCAAACCTAAACACATTTCACTGTATACTAAATAGTAATAAATTTCTACTCATTGTTTGAAAAATATCGTGCCGAATGCAATGCCCATATGCGTTATGAACCTACATCAGCATGGGAGACTGAAAACAACTGCTAGAGGCTCCCTTCCAGCTCCACCCCTACTTTCAGAATCAGTGGCTTCAGCTTTTGAGAGTTTGGATATATTTATGAGGTGGCAGGAGAAATACTGTTATCTAGCCTCCATTGGATTTAAGCATAGTTTCCCTCCAACAATGACTTTTCACTAATTTCAACATGATCAACACATGAGGAGACCCATCCATTCAGCACTGATTCTACAGAGTTATGTCTCTGCATGAACAAGGACACTTGTCTTCTTCTTCTTCTTCTTTCATATTTCAGCAGTGAATTTTCAAGACGTATAACTGTTCGGTCTCCAGTCTATGCTTTCTACCAGCATATCTCAAAATGTGTTGTGTGGGACACTAGTTCCCTGGTGCATATAAGACACAAAAGTTGCTTAGCCAAATTGCTTTGGGAAACTCTGGACCAAATAATGATAAAGGAGCTTGTTTACTGCAGAACTTCTTAAAGCTTTTAATAAACTACATATATATATATAGTTTATATAGAGAACTTTTAATAAGCTACATATAGATGTGGTTTACTATATGTAATTTATTATTAATATACATATATAGTTTATATAGTATATACTACATATAGTACATATATAATTTATTTCATATGTAGAGCTTTTAATAAACTGCATATTATATGGTTTATTCTATGTATTTTATTATATCTATACATATATAATATAAATATATATATATATCTACCCTAAATTCTTGATTCTATATCTAACTTGAAATCTCTATCTGAATATATAATAAGCATCTCAACTTTAACATGGACAAAACATACACTTTGAGTCTTCCTTCCCCAATACTCGATCTTCTCCTTGACCTCTTCCAAACTGGCAACACCATTTTCCAGGTTCTTAGGTTAGAATCTTTAGTTTTATCTTTGACTGACTTATTTCTGAGATGTAAAACTCAAGCAAATCATCAATTCCTGCCCTTTCATACGTTGAAAATAAATCCCAAATCCACGCCACCTGAACTCGTCCAAATCACCATCATTTCTAGCCTGCATTAGTATAACAACTTCTAAATGGTCCCTCTACTTCTAGAAGTGATTCACTTCTATATGTGCTCTATATGGGACTCAGAGTGGAGTCCTTTTACAGTGTAAGTCAGACCATGCCTGCTCCTCCAATCAAAATCTTCATTGGCTACTTTTCATATTTGGAATAAAATTCAAAAATGTTACCATAGATTTGGACCCTAGCTACCTCTCTCACTTGATTCCCTACTCATTTTTTTCCTTCAGCTGTTCCTCCTTTCTCTTTTTCAAATGTGCCAACTGCTCTCCTATACCAGGGATTTTGTGTCTGCTTTATTCTGTGCTTGGGATGTTCTTTGCCTTTCTATTTTTGTGTTTCACACCCCTTCATTATTCAGTGCTGGCTTATTCACCAATTTTCCCACCCAGCCTGTCTAGAATTGCATCTTTCCTCACTCTTTATCCTCTTTCACTGTTTATTTTTCCTTTCCTTGGCGTTTATCTCTACCTTATATTGTTATTTCTTAGATTTATGCCCACTTTTGTTTGCTGTATGTTCCCAACTAGAATATAAGCTCCATAAGGGCAAGGACTTTATTTACATTGTTAGCCACATCCCATCACCTAGTACACCAGAGACATAGTAGGCATTTAATAAATAAGTGATGAAAAATAAATAAATGAATATGATAATATGCATTATTTAACATAGCATTTTCTCAACAAATTTGAAAGTAATGCCTCCCCCACCCCAGAACAGCTCTGCTACCAGAAATCCTTTTTAATTTTTCTCCCACAAAGCACTCAGCCTCTACTTCAAATAAAATTACAAGATGAGTGCTTTGCAGGGAAGCCAATTTATTATTTTATCTAGAAGGACCACTGTCTCGGTCCAGCTTTACCCGTCCTACATTGACTTATACCACATGTTTTAGGTCTAAGTCATCACCAAATGAAGCACAGAATCTTGCTAAGAGCAGTCTCAGCCAATTTGCTTTTGATGGATTTACTTAAGGATGTGATGAAAATAAATCTGGAAGAAGGTTGTTGGATGTGCCTTCTTTCTTCTTGGGAAATACTTTAGATTACAAACCTTTTTTTTAACCCACTGGAATAAGGCACCTGGAAATAAGTCCATACTGATAGTTCTGTTCTATCTCAAATGATAGAGATGGTCACAGTAAACAGTCAGCGGTGTTAGAGGTTGAGGATTGGAAGGAGTGGAAAAGCAGGAGGCAGGGAAGGAAGAGGAGCAGAAGGAGAAATGAAGAAGAAGGAAGTAAAGGAGAAGGAGAAGGAAGGAAGAGGAAGGAAGGAAGGAAGGAAAAAGAAGAAGGAAGGAAGGAAAAGGAAGGAGGAAAGGAGGAAGGAAGGAAGGGGAAGGAAGGAAGGATGACAGAAGGAAACTAGGAAAGGAGAGAGGGAGGGAGGAAGAGAGTCAGGGAAATAGAAGAGGAAAACAGGAAGAAATCTTGAGGGAAATGTGGAGTGTGATGGTGAAGTAATAATTAAAGAAAATGTAAAAGGAAGAAGAAAAGAGTAAATTATATTGGTAGAGGAGATGATAAGACAGAAGATGGAGGAGATATAGAATCACTGCTTATTCTACAAGACCCAGCTTTCTACAAAATCGTTACCATGGTTATAACAGACTATGCAAAGTCTCTGGGAAGGAGAAGAAGGACATGTTCATCACCCCCATCTCTTGGACGAGAAAACTAGGCTCAGAAATGTTCTTGACCCAGTTTGTCACAGCAGGAAGTGGGAGAGACAGGGTGTGAAGTCAGGTCTCTCCATCTGCAAAGCTTCTACTTTCAGTACTGTATTTACCAGCTTCCTTTCACTTTCATTCACAATACACTCACTTGAATTTCCAGAAGCCAAATCTATTATATAATTAATAGGAAAACAAACAAAAGAAAAACAACCACCTTCCAGTGGGAAAAACAAAAAGCAGTGTTGTGGCTGATTTGTCAGGAGAAGACAAAGGAGCGGACAAATCCAGAACCACAAGAGGAAGTTTGCATGATATGTGGGTGCAAACTGAAAAGAGAGGAACACTAGAGGCCGAGCAAGCAGATGGGCTCATTAAACAACTTTGCCCTTTATGAAAAGGTTGCTAATAAGTGCAGTATTTTCACTCCAAAGGAGGAGAGTGAGTTCCATACTGAGTCCTCCCTGTGTGAGTTTTTAGAAAAGGCCGTTTCTTATTAGACACCATCGGAGCTGCCAGAACTCGCCCTTGGGAAACCATGGTCTTCTGCGCGGTGGTCCAAGTCTCGTCTTTAATGCCAACTGTCTCGCCAGCGAGTCTGCTTCCTTCCTGAGAAGCTGTGAAAATGCTGGTTGTGAATACTAGAGGTGGGGGTGAGAAGAGGATATTTTTGTGTAGTCACAGGGAGAAGATTCGTGCTGATGTGAAAGAGGAAGAAGACCAGGGCACGGGCGGGGGTCCACTGTATCAACTACGCTTAAAAAGTCTACCACATATCATACTGTTTCTGAGTTGACATTTTTCTATTGGGTAAACAATAGACAAATGCAAATTCTGCCTATTTAAAAATTTTGTTCAGGGGACTTCCCTGGTGGCGCAGTGGTTAAGAATCCGCCTGCCAATGCAGGGGACACGGGTTCGAGCCCTGGTCCGGGAAGATCCCACATGCCGCAGAGCCACTGAGCCTGTGCGCCACAACTACTGAGCCCGTGTGCCACAACTAGTGAGCCCGCGTGCCACAACTACTGAGCCCGCATGCCACAACTACTGAAGCCCGCGTGCCTAGAGCCCGTGCTCTGCAATAAAAGAAGGCACTGCAATGAGAAACCCGTGCACCAAAACGAAGAGTAGCCCCTGCTCGCCAGAACTAGAGAAAGCCTGTGCGCAGCAACGAAGACCCAACGCAGCCAAAATAAATAAATTAATGAATTAATTTTTAAAAATTTTGTTCAGACTGAATTTACACTCAGAAAATGTGCAAGAGCTGCCTTTGTACATATTCCCACTGCTTCTGCTTTTTTAAGCTGGCTCTAAGGCTCAGATAGTAGATTACAACGGACCAGAGTTCAGCTGTATTATGAATTAAAATAGCATCTGCGGGCAAGCTTGGGAGCTGGCCCTCTCTTCTCACATTATTTTGATTGGAATATCTACCGGGAGTATCAAGTAAAGAACATTGCTGGAAGACAGGTTAGTCTTACCGTGAGCACTTCATATCCCTGGGCCCAGCAGAAGAACCCAATTTTTTTTTACTATTTTTAAGCATATATATTGAATGCTACATTGATCAGGGTTCATTGACAGACAACAGAATCTCCTCTAGCTAGTTTCAGGGGATTTATTACAGAGTATTAAGGAGGTAATAGAATTATTGGGAGAGCTGAAGAAAAAGAATCTACTAGACTGAGCGTCCGGAGCTCACTGTAGAACTGACTCATTGGTGCAGCAGTGCCTTGCAGGACCTGAAGGCTTTGGAATTAGAACATTGTCTGCCAATCAGGGAAGCCACGTACGACCATGGGGCCCAGAGTCGGGCCATGATCAGCATCAACTAAGCAGATGCCTTTTTCCTTAGCTCTGCTCTGAATTCAGGTGAATATTTTAAATTGGTTGCTCTAACTCACATCTGGAACTCTAATAACAGGCAGAGCTAAGAAAAACTGGCGAAAACTGAGGTTTCTAACCCCAAAGGGCAGGAATGCACACAGAGTTTGGAGTGGATATCAACGGATCCAATCCACAGTATCTACTAGAAGAAGCTTATGGTTTTTTCCTCAACTAGCTCTCAAATTAAAAAGAAAAAGAGTTGAGAATTCGTGACTTATTTTTTCCTTTTTTCCCCTTTTAAAATTTTATTATGTAACGTTCAAAACATGTCATAATGTGTAAATAATAAAGAAAATCATCAATCTACAAAGGGACTTATTTATGCTAACCTCAGAAAATGACAACAGCATTTTATGCTACATGTACACAGGCCAAGTGCAAAAAGGTAATTGCTTCAGTGAGCTACTGGTGAAAGTCTAAAAGAGATCATGCAGAGGCCGGCCCTCTCTGCCCTCTCTTCATGTTTATTTGAGTGCACCTCATTCCAAACTCTTCGCAGACACCTGCTAAGAAGAAAAGGGAAGGCTGATGGTTTTTTGTGGGGGTTTTTTGCGGTACGCGGGCCTCTCACTGTTGTGGCCTCTCGCGTTGCGGATCACAGGCTCCGGACGCACAGGCTCAGCGGCCATGGCTCACGGGCCCAGCCGCTCCGCGGCATGTGGGATCTTCCCGGATCGGGGCACGAACCCACGTCCCCCGCATCGGCAGGCAGACTCTCAACCACTGCGCCACCAGGGAAGCCCCAAGGCTGATGTTTTGAAACAGATGTTTCCCCAGCATTCAGAGCTCCTGCATCAGGTTCAGTGGCTCCAGGGTGGTCATTATGCATGATTTTTAATTATGGTTTCAAAAGTACAAACTCTTGGGACTTCTGCAATATCTCATATATTATTATTCTTTTTTCAAAAATGTACCAGTAGTATCTAGTCATACTGAAACAGAGCAGGACCCTATGGTCCTTCCCCACTGTGTCCTCTGCCTGCCTCATATCTGTGGAAAAACTTTAGCCAAAGAATAAGTTTAATCAGAGAAGTGAGAAAATGCAGAAACAAAGGTAAACAGTCAAAGGAGACCAAGTGATAACAGTTTAGTCATTAAACATAGTCGGGGGCTTCCCTGGTGGCGCAGTGGTTGAGAGTCCGCCTGCCGATGCAGGGGACATGGGTTCGTGCCCTGGTCTGGGAAGATCCCACATGCTGTGGAGCTGCTGGGCCCGTGAGCCATGGCCGCTGAGCCTGTGCGTCTGGAGCCTGTGCTCCGCAACGGGAGAGGCCACAACAGCGAGAGGCCCGCGTACCGCAAAAAAAAAAAAAAAAAAAAACATAGTCAGGGACTTTTAGTTCCTCCTCAAGGGCTGTAGATAATATTCTGAGCCATATCCTGCGAGCTGTCTTACAGATACTGAAACCCACACCAGGTGGAAGAAGTTAACTACATGATGACCAGAGTGTAGCCATGACATAAGATGCCACAATTCCGAGAACTGGCCTCAAGGAGATGGGAACAAACCAAACCTGGAACTGAAGACTAACGGTACTTAATCCATTTGTAATGCTTGGTGTCAGTTTATTTATCTCTTGTAAAAGTAAAATACAGTGTGTGAAAAATAAAATAAAAAAAAAAATAAATAAATACCTTTTAAGATTAAAGAAAAAAGCAACAATCAAGATGATGCTAATCAGACCACTGATGACCAATTTCAAGATGACTGTCAGAGCTGCCTGTGCTCTTTCTGCATGGAGCCCCTCCCTCCGCATATAAAAGCTCTCGCCCCCTGATTGTCGGGGGGGGGGGCCGGGGGGGCGGGGAGTTGGCCTTCAGAAAGGCATCCGCCCTCCCCCGCAGTTGCCGTCATCCAAAATAAAGCAACCTTTCCTTTCCACCAGCCTTGCCTCCTTATCGGCTTTTGAGCAGTGAGCAGCCGGACCCCACTTTCGGTTAAAACACCGCTAACTTTTCTCTCCTGTGTAATAAGACAGTGTGCTTCTCGCCAACAATGTCATGCCTGATGTATTAAGTGGGCTCACACGGAAGTGACGTCTGGATATCTCTGGGTACCTCCAAGGTATCTTCATTCAGGAAGACTGAGACAGTTCAGGGATACAAAACTATAAAGAAACGACAGCAACAGCATTGTTCCGGGGAATGATTTAGAAAAGCCCACCGCAGTCCAAGGAGAGAACCGTGAGCTTGGTGTTGAAGTTAAGCTACCGGCTCAACTATTGGGTGTGGTCTAACAGAAGAAAACATTCTCCTGATTGGCTGGGTTATTTCTTCTTCTATGAGCTCCTTGTTCATGGGGAAATCCTGCATTCCCCATCTCGTGATTCCACGTGGAGGGTCTTATTTAATGTAACAGCCCTCTCCTCGTCTCCTACTCCCCTATCCTAGAATCAATGCAAAATTGGCAATTTTAGCGCCAATCGTTGGTGACGCCAATAAACGGGGCATGGAAAAATGCAACCCTTAGGTCACAATCTAAATTTTAAGAGAAGGCTGTGCACGGTAGTTAAGCAGGTGTTCAGGGCTTGTTCAACATACAATTAATTTTAGGTTTAGGGCAATAAAGCTAATTTCAAGACACCCTGACTGATGGTTGAAAGGTTTTGATACATTCTGAGTCCTCAGCAGGACCGGATCAGGGCTGAGCGTTGGCTAGTCCCCCACTGTAGAGGGCTGAGGTGGGCAGGAGGGACAAAAGGACTCCGATCCAAACAGAAGTTGTGCTCTGTTATATGTCACGTATCCTCGATCTTACAAAGGGTGTGGCAGTGGGACTTGTATGACTCTGGCAGTCTGGAGACTGGTTTGCCAGCTCCGAACCTGTACTTTCTTACCTTGTGGCCTTGGGCAAGACATTGAACGTTCTTGGGCTTTATCATCCCCAGCAGAAATGGGCAGAACAGGCCGTGTGTCTTCGGACACTCCTTTATAGTTGAAAGTCCTTGGGAAGAGCTGGGATTCTTCATATTGAAAGCAAGAACAAAAAGAGACAAATTTAAACTGTTTTCAACAAGAACGTGATTTGACTCATGTAACTGGAAAGCCCAAGGCGTAGATATGGCTGCAGAAATGATCTAGCTTGAGTATTTATCTGCCTCTAGCTCTTGGCTTTGCTTCCTCTGGTTGGTTTTATTCTCAAGTTCTGTCCTACGGCCCCTGCACTTTAGATTCCACATTGTCAAGGTCGAGTTGTAAGATTAGATTACCTTGCCATTGTCATGGATTCCTCCGGGGCGGGTGTTTACAGTAAGGCAAGGCTCACTCTTGAATCAATCATCAGAGTGCATATGTGATGCATTTAGTCATCTATCCCGCCATTAGGGCTGAGGACAATATGCACAAATGACAATCACTGACATGGCCTAAAGAAGGAGAATGATAGTTTAGAGCAGCACTGTCCAGAGGAAGTATAATCAGAGTCACATAGGTAATTTTTTGTTTGCTTGTTTTTTAATTTTAATTTTATTGCCATATAGTTGATTTACAATGTTGTATTAGTTTCAGGTGTACAGCAAACTAATTCAGTTATACACATACATATATCCATTTTTTTTAGATTCTTTTCTCTTATAGGTTATCATTAATGAGTAGAGTTCCCTGTGCTATACAGCATGTCCTTGTTGGTTATCTCTCTTATATATAGTAGTGTGTGTGTGTCCATCCCAAGTTCCTGATTGATCCGTCCCCTCCACGTTTCCTCTTTGGTAGCCATAAGTTTGTTTTCCATATCTGTAAGACTGTTTCTATCATGTACGTAAGTTCATTTGTATCATTTTTTTTTAAATTAGATTCCACAGATAAGTTATATAGGTAATTTTAAATGCTGTAGTAGCCACATTAAAAAAGTAAAAAGAAACAAGTAAAATGAAATTCAACAATATATTTGATTTAACTCAACATATACCAAACTTTAACGATATTAAAACTATCAACGAGCTGTTCTTCAGCGTTTTTGTACGACTTTGAAATCCACTTACAGAACATCTCAATGAGAACGAGCCACATTTCAATAGCTTGATCGTCACGTGTTGTTACTGTATTTGACAGAGTGCAGGTTTAGAGAGAGAAAATAGTGATCACTCCCTCTTTTCGTACCAATTACCACATTGGATTCCCCCAACTTAACAGTTAGGATTAGGCTGGAGCGCTTCACACGTTGATTGACTTGCCTAAAAATAGAGGGATCAGGGCTTCCCTGGTGGCGCAGTGGTTGAGGGTCCACTGGCCGATGCGGGGAACGCGGGTTCGTGCCCCGGTCCGGGAAGATCCCACATGCCGCGGAGCGGCTGGGCCCGTGAGCCATGGCCACTGAGCCTGCGCGTCCGGAGCCTGGGCTCCACAACAGGAGAGGCCACAACAGTGAGAGGCCCGCGTACCGCAAAAAAAAAAAAAAAAAATAGAGGGATCAGGAGTTTCAATTAGGTCTTTGAATCCAAATATAAATTTAAGTCAAATGAGAAATACCTTACACATTCTATAAAAACGGGTCAAGTGAAGTATCCACCAGCTGCTTTTTATTTTACTGAGTCAGACCAGATACCTAATATATCACAGCCCCACATGCTCAGATCCATCCAGCTTATTCTAAGAGGGGTCTTATCAGTTTTGTTTTGCTTTTTTATTTTTTCCTGGGAGTCAGCCTCGTGTACCCTTGGTTGTTCCTCCAGTCCTGTAAGTGAACGTCTTATCTTTATATCTTTACAGACTTCAGAGTCTCCTCTTGTTTCCTGTGCAAGAGCATCCGTCTGGGTAGTCTGTCTAATAAACACATCCCTCTAGACCTCATTCCTCATTTTCTTCTCCTGATCAGCCCCTGGAATCTTGCCCATGAATTGTAGCGTTATGACATGGGCACTGCTACCTGCCCCGACTTCCCCAGTTCTTTCTCTAGGGAAAAATCTCATCTTCCAAGTATCTCCCATCAAAACACTCCCTATCCTATCACTCTATAAGGAACAGGGTATTTGTGCAGGGATGTTTCCTGCTTCTTCCTCTGGATGTCATCTGATCTCTGACGTATCAAAGTCTAGAGAGAGTGCCTGCAGCTCAGTTCATTGCTGGGCACTTCTACTACTATAACCTTCCCCCAACTCTGGCTAGGAAAGGGCGTAACTTCCGTGCCACCCATTCCAAACCTGTAAAATCTTAACTGCATCATTACCAGCCATACTTTTAGAGATGACATTCTGCATTTTAGAGGACTTTGCACTGTAGGGAAGGTGGTGTATAAGAGACGGCCATTTATGAACTCTTATACATGCCAAGCATTCGGCTAAACACTACATTCGTGATTTCATTCAATTCTCATAAAAAACCTGAAATTGGAATTATGACCTATGTTTTAAAGACAAGGAAACTGGGACTCCAAAAGTCTAATAAAATTGACAAAAATCTCAAACTCATAAGTGGTGGACAACAGATCAAAACTCAGATCGATATAAAGACAGCCACTTGTCACTTGATCACACAGTCCCTCTGAAACAGCCATTTAAAAAAAAAAACTGAGTTAGGAATAAAAATTCTAGGGAAACTGAGTTAGGAATAAAAATTCAAGGCAATATATTGGAACAATTCCATCTTTCAACATCCTTATTTACGTTCTTGGAGGGAGAAGGAATAGATCCAGATAAAGAATTATGCTCCTTATAAAAATTTTAATTGGTAAACTTTGAGTATCATCTCAGTAATTCATTTGGATGTTTATATTGAGAATTCTGCTTTCTCTATCTATTTAATCATTCATTACCATAATGCTACAATACTTGATGGCCCCAAGCAGGGGAAACAAATGGAACCTAAGCAAACTTAAAAGATTTTCCACAACAAAGGAAGCCATCAACAGAATGAAAAGTTGGCCTAAGGAATGGGAGAAAATATTTGCAAACGATGTGGCCATGGGAGGTTAATGTCCAAAATATACAAACAGCTCATACAACTTAACTTCAAACAAATAAACAACCCAATAAAAAATGGACAGAATACCTAAATAGACATTTTTCCAAAGAAAACATACAGGTGGCCAACAGGTACATGAAAAGATGCTCAACATCACTAATTATTAGAGAAATGCAAGTCAAAACCACAATGAGGTAGTAACTCACACGGTCTGAATGGCCATCATCAAAAAGTCTACAAATAATAAGTGCTGGAGAGGGTGTGAAGAAAAGGGAACCCTCCTACACTGCTGGTGGGAATGTAAATTGGTGCAGCCACTACGGAAAACTAAGGAGATTCATTTAAAAACAAAAAATAGAGCTGCCATATGATCCAGCAGTCCCACTCCTGGGTAATATATCCAGAAAAAACAAAAACTCTAATTTGAAAAGATACATACACCCCAATGTTCATAGCAGCATTATTGACAACAGCCAAGACATGAAAGCGACCCAAATGCCCATCAATGGAAAATTGGCTTAAGAAGATGTGATATATACATATATATTCATATGTATATGTGAATATTACTCAGCCATAAAAAAGAATGAACTATTGCCATTTGCAGCAACATGGATGGACCTAGAGAATATTATCCTTAGTAAAATAAGTCAGAGAAAGACAATACTATATGACATCACTTATGTGTTCAATTTAAAAAGTAATACATATGGATCAATATACAAAACAGAAAGAGACTCACAGATACAGAAAACAAACTTATGATTCCCAAAGGGGAGAGGGAAGGGGCGGGGCAAATTAGGAGTATGGGCTTAACAGATACAAACTACTACATACAAAATAGATAAGAAACAAGGAATTACTGCGTAGCACAAGGAATTATACCCAGTATCTTGTAATAGCCTATAATAGAATATAATCTGTCAAAAAGCAAAAACAAAAACAAACCACTCTGCCATATCCGTGAAACTAACACAGTATTGTAAATCAACTATACTTTAATAAAAAAATGGCGGAAGTTAAAAACAAGAGGGTGATTTAACTGGCATTATTGTAAGGCTTTGAAGTTATAACAATTGACATGAAGCCGTATATTATCATTTAAACATGGGCTGTGGGGCTTCCCTGGTGGCGCAGTGGTTGGGGGTCTGCCTGCCGATGCATGGGACACAGGCTCACGCCCGGGTCCGGGAAGATCCCGCATGCCGCGGAGCGGCTGGGCCCGTGAGCCATGGCCGCTGAGCCTGCGCGTCCGGAGCCTGTGCTCTGCAACGGGAGAGGCTACGACAGTGAGAGGCCCACGTACCACAAAACAAACAAACAAACAAACATGGGCTGTGATGAATTAAAGGTGTGCATCGAAACCCAAGGGTAACCATTAAAAACTTAGAAAGAGATATAGAATATGCCAACAGTGGGGATAATATAAAAATATCCAATTAACCCAAAAGCAGGCAAAAAAGAACAAAGGACAGACGAAGCAAATGAAAAACACCTAACAAGGTGGTATATTTAAACCAAAAAATATAAATAATTATAGTAAATGTAAGTACACCAAACACAACAATTAAAAGGCAGATATTATCAGTTTGGAAAGCAAAAAGAAAGGCCAAACTATATACTGTCTACAAAAAACACATTAAATATCAACATATACACAGGTTACAAGTAAAGCGTGGAAGACAAACACTGCAAGCACTCATTAGAAGAAGCAAACTGGGGCTGCAGCGTTAATATCATACACAGAAGACTTGAAAACAAGACATTTTACTGAGAATAGAGACAACACAAAATGATAAAGGAGTTACTTTCCAGGAAGATATACCAAACCTAATTTTATATCCATCTACAAACACAGCTTCAAAATACATGAAGCAAAACCAGTAGCTCTAAAATGAAATATAGGCAAATCCATAATTATCATTAGAGATTTCAATAGTCCTCTCTCAGTAATCAGAACAAAACAGAAAATCAGTAAGGATATAAAAGAACTTAACACATTGTTGAACAACTTATCTATTTGAGTTTCATAGAACATCCAGCAACAAAAGAATTTTTTTTTTCTTAGTGCCCAGGGACCATTCACCAACAGAGACCATATTCTGAGGGGAATGGGAGCTTGGATTTGAATTTAAAAAACTGATAACAGAAAGCTATCTGGGAGAAAAACCATCAAATATTTGAAAAATGTAGAATACACATAAATATAATTCAAGGATCAAATAGAAAATCAGAAGAAAAATTAGAAAACACTTTAATTTGAATGGAAATGAAAATATGGCATAGTAAAACGTGTGGATACAGCTACAACAGGGCTTAAGGAGACATTGATAGCATTAAATTTTTATATTAGAAAGGAGGAAAGTTCTCAAACCAGTGATCTGAGCTTCTACCTTAAGAAACTAGAAAAAAAAAAAAAAGGGAACCAACTCAAGTAAAAGAAAGGAAAAAATAAAGAGGAAAAAACCCACAAAAAACAATGTAATTGCAAAGAGAAAAAAATAGAAAATGAATGGGGAAAAAAAGGTTCTTTGAAAAGATCAATAAAAATGATAAACCACTAGCCAGACTGAATAAGGATAACAGAGAGAAGACACAAGATGCTCAAGTCAGGCCTGAAAGACGGGATTTCTCCATAGATCAATACTTCAGACATTGACAGGATAAGAAGAAATACTATGAACAAAGTTATACCTATACATTAAACAATCTAGGAGGTGAAACAGACAAATTCCTTAAAATACATAAAAATAAACGTAAAATCTCAATCAAAAAGAAATAGATTACTGGCTAGTCCTCTGTCAATTAAATAATTGAATTCATAGTTAAGCATGTCTATGGAAAATAAAAAAATATTTATAATCGATGATCTAAATATCTGTTTGAAGAATTTAGGAAAAGAACAGTAGATTAAACCCAAAGAAAATAAGCAAAAGGAAGGATCAATGTAAAAATACAATTTAATAAACAAAAAAAAGCTTTCCATAGATAAAAATCAACACAACACAGAGTTGGTTCTTTGAAGAGAGAAACAGAATGGAAAAGCCCTAGCAAAAATGATGTGAGAGTCAGAGGCAATACAAGGAAGTATCCTGAATGATCAAAGGGGACAGTATTCTAAATCTTACAAACATTAAAATGTATAGTAAATAAATTACTAACATCTGCATTTGAAAATGCAGATAAAAAGGACAAATTCTTAGAAAAACAAATTTTTCCCCAAACTGAAACAAAGTGTAGTAAAATCATTTTAATACTTCAAAGATGTACCTGAAAATATCTTCAGGAACAGATGGCTAGACCAATAAACTCTTCCAGGCATTTGAAAGAAAAATTATACTAACAGCATGCTTCTCTTTCCCCCCTCAGAAAATGGGAAGATAGAGAAAATTCTCTGACTTGCTTGGTGAAGCCTAGACATAACTTCTAGTGTGGAAACTAGAAAAGGGAATAACAAAAACTGAAAAGTACTAGCCAATCTCTCTCATAGACAGAAAATGAAAAAATCATCAGTAAAATACTAATGGATATGTAATAGACATGATAAAATGGGCATCAAATACTTTTCAATCAAGTTGGGTTTATTTCAAAAATGCAAAGGTGGCTTAATAATTGCAAATTAATCAATATAATTTACATTATTAACAGAATGAAGGAGAGCTATCATATGATCATCACAGTAGATGGAAGAAAATCATTTTACAATGTCAACATCACTTCACAATAAAAAAGAAAAACTCTTAGCAAAGGATAGAAGCAAACTTCCTTAATAGATGTTATCCACAAATAATCCTGTAGCCAGTACAAAGAAATGAAATGAAATAAGATATATAGATCAGACAGGAAGAAAAAAAGCGATGTTATATATGGGTAATATAATTGCAAAAGTAGCATATGTAACAAAGTTGACCAGTCACCCTTTAGAACCAAGAAGTGAATTTAGATAATTGTTGGATGCAGGTCAATATACAAAACTCAATTGCATTTCTATATTCCAGCAAAAAATTTTAAATATGCATTTTTAAAATGCCATTTAAATTATCATTAAAATGTCAAATATCTAACAGTAAATCTAATAAGTGACGTATAAGACGTATAATTCACAGCACTGCAAAACACAAAGGAGAACAATTAAGTGAAACCTAAATGAAAGGAGAGATATATCCTGATAATAAACTGGAAGAAACACTATTGTAAATATTTCAGTTTTCCTCAAATTGAACCACAGGTTTATGGTGATTCTAACAAAATACCAAACAGTTTTCAAATGGGAATTGATAAGGTGATTTTAAATGTGTATGGAGTTTCAAAAGTGAAAATAACAGCTAAGGCAAAACAGGGAAAAAGGTAGATAATTTATCAGCATACAATACGACTTATTATAAAGCTATCATAGCAGCTTTGATGACATTAGGTATTGGTACAAGTATAAACTATACAGCAAAGTCACTCTCAAGCAGCTTTCTAGGGTCAGCAAGGCAGAGTTTGGAGTCAAACAGACCAGTCCTTGAATTTCTACTTTTTCTCATTGTTGTGGCTTTGGGTAGGACATTTAATATCTCCAAACCTGTATTCCATCTGTATATAGAGTTTGACAATAATTCAGATTAAAGAATCATTATAAGGATTAAGTTAAGTAGTATATTTAAGGTACATAGCATTGAACACAGTTCCTGACACATTATTTACCCCAGAAATTTTAAATAGAAGTGTCAATGCACGTTAAACAGTTATGACAATATCTGGTCTGTGGTAAGCCATCGGTGTTAATGGCAATCGTTATATTAATATCAATAAAAGCTAACATGGAAATAATTTTCGCCCAATGCCTAGCATTTATTATTCACTCTCTAAAAAGGATTGTGCATGAGTATTCAGGAGTGACACAAATTCTAAATACAAACAGACTTGTCCTTGGTCCTGAGGTAGGTAATTGCTCCACATCTCCTGGTTTTCTAAAAGACCTGGAAATTGTAGAGAAAAACATGAAAACAGCTCTCTGGTAGTTATCTGTGAAGTATGAGGACCATGTTGATAATAACTAAAAATTGCAGTTAGAGGAATTTCTTCACAGTGCCCCTGGGTCCCATCCCCCCGGTTTCACTACAAGTGTTTAGCCATTTTCAATCTGTGCCTCATTAGATAGTTACCAGCATGTGCATCTTACAGGGACACTTGGAAAATAAGCTTTGTGAGAAGGGGGTCCTCTTTCACCCTCCCAACCTTTTCTACTCTGTTCTGCAGTTGCTAAGGGACACCGGAGACTTGGGACAGAGCCATCTCACATCTGAGTCATCCCACACCATTTCTTTCTCTCAATTTACATGTGAGCAAAGAACATGAGAGACATTTGCCATTCTATTATGTCGTGGATTACATAGCTCTTGTGAAGTCCCTTCACTTTCCTATAACCTGACCGGACACCCGCAGGATCCAGGAGCCCAGATGCTCCAGTCAAATGCAGTCGTTTTATTCCTGGACAGAACAGGCCTAGGGGACCCCATGACCACTCACGAGGCCTTGGTACAGCCACTTAACTTCTACACACCTCAGTTTACCTTCCTGGAAAATGGGAAAGTAAAGATCGTTATCTGGCCCATGTGGAGAATTGAATGCAATCTAGAGATATCAGCTTTGCAGTTCTACCTATTCATATTTTGCCCCAGGGAATTTCCTCAGCTAAAGCACTACCTTCATCCATCCACCCCAGACTCCGGAACATTTCCCAATATAAACCTTCCAGTCTCTCCTCCAGGCCTTTGCTCGGCAAAGGACCACCCCCAGATGTGCTCTTCTCTTCCAGATGTACCCATGGGAATAAAACACTGCTTTCTAGGGAGAGCCCAGCTCTATCTTTTAACCCAGTTGGAATTAACCTTATTGGAATCCAGGGATTCTCAATGTGAGGTGATTCCCCACTCCTGCTCCAGGGACATTCAGCAATGACAGCAGACATTTTTGCAAAGGGTCAGAGGAGATAAGAGCCCCATTGGTCCCACCTAGTGATGGATAAGAGGGACCCAGTGGATGGAGTAAAGTAGATGCCCTGGAGAGACCAGTAATTTGGTGCTCTTCAAACTGAAAGTCTGTAAATATTTAACATTTATTTCATAGGGGCTTGGAGTGATTGATTTGCTATTCATGCAAAATGTGGGCACATCAGTGTGTTTCTTTGGTTTGAACATTTTATTGCTGTGACAGTGTCTTGTAAGAAGAAAATTGTTTAATAGAGTAATGTTAGATTTTTGTTTTGAATTTGGTTTGTATTCATTTCTAACTTTGGCGGGGATGACGTCCAATTATATTAGGCAATTTATTTTGTGGGTGTTGAGAACCCCTTATGTGTTAACGCTTATAGTGACCAAAAGGCCGCCCTTATACTCTTTGGGCCATTGTGCTAGGCCCTTTGAAGGACAAAGGAAAAGAAGCAGCGAACTCTTCTCTCTAGTGGAGCAAAGTCTAGATGCAGAGAATCGCAAACTGCCCGTCATACAATCTCAGGGATTAGCCTTGTTTAGGGCCACCACATTCAATGAGAAAATAAGAAGGGAGTTTAGCCTCACCTCAGGCATCTTAGAGGGTTTATTCTGGGTCTGTGTTATGCTGTGTACTGTCCTAAATGCCTTGGATAGAGATGAACAAAACAGACAAGATCCTGGCTTTCATGAAATTTATATTCTAGTTGAATTTTAAAATAACCGTATTAAAAAATGGGCAAAGACCTGAAGAGCCACTTTTCCCATACAAAATATAGGTCCACAGATACATGAAAAGGTGTTCAACATCACTAAGCATCAGGGGAATGCCAGTCAAAACCACAATGAGATATTTCCTCACACTTCCTAGAATGGCTACTATCAAAATGACACGAGATAACAAGTGTTGGTGAAGATGCAGAGAAAAGGGAATATAAACGGATTGGAAGACAGTCTAGAGCTTCCTCAAAAAATTAAAAATAGAACTACCATGCAATGCAGCCATTCAAACTTCTGGGTATATATCAAACAAACAAACAAACAAAATTCCAAGAGATATGTGCTCTCCCATGCTCGTTGTAGCATTATTCACCAAGATGTGGAAACAACCTAAGTGTCCCTTAATGGATGAATGGATAATATACAGGTAAAACGGAACATTTTCAACCTTATAAAAAAAGGGAATCCTGTCATTTGTATCAATATAGGTGAAACTGGAGAGCGTTATGCTAAGTGAAATAAGCTAGACAGAGAAAAAAAAATCCTTCAGCTATCACTCATATGTGAAATCTAAAAAAAATGTTGAATTCATAGAAACAGAGAATAGAAAAGGGGTGGCCGGATGTTGGCATGTGGGGAAAATAGGAAGAGTTTGGTAAAAGGGTACACACTTACAGTTATAGGAATAATAAGATTTTAGGATCTAACGTAAAACATGGCTACTACAGTTGATAACACTGTATGGTATAATTGCAATCTGATAAGAGAGTAGAACTGAAATGTTCTCACCCTAAAAAAAAAAAAAGATAAATATGTGAGGTGATGGATGTGATAATTAACTAGATTGGGGAAGGGGGGAGATCCTTTCACAGTGCGTTTCTATACCACATCGTCATGTACACTTTAAATACCTTAAAATTTTATTTGTCAAATATACCCCAATATACGGTTACCTGTGCTGGCAGAGAATCACGCAGTGGCAGAGGGTGACTTTGGGGTGGGTGGTCAAGGGATGCTTCTCTGAGAAGGTGAAAGTTTAGCTGGAATTTGGTTGGCAAAGAGGAGCCCGCCATGCAAAGGCTCTGCCTTCTAGAGAAAGGCCCCAAGGTGGGGTTGGTCTGGGGTGTGTGATGCATGGGTGCAGGAGAGAGAAAGGACAGGAAGTGTGACAGAAGGGCTGACAGTGCTGGACGTGGACCAGAGCATGGAGGACCCACAATGCCAAGACGAGGGGCTTTATTCCAGCTAAAAGGTAAAGCCATTTGAGTCTTAAGGAGGGAGTGGCATGATATGACTTTGCTTTGGGAGAATAGATGATAGGAGCTCAAGAGAAGGAGGTCGTGAGAATAGGAGAATTAGCAGTGGTCCAAGTCAATGATGATGATAGGTTGAAGTGCCATGAAACCATGAAAATGGCAAGAAGTCGTCAAATTTGGGGTGTGTTATGATGGAAGTGTCAGCAGGACTTAATAAAGTCATGATTATGGGGCAGTGAGGAAGACAGAGAGGTGGAGGGTGATTCCCGGATTTGGACTTGAGCGTCTCATTCCGTGGAGGTTCCATTTACTGCAATGGTGAACCCTGGGCAGGGAGAAACTCTGAGGAAGGAAAACCCAAAAATTCTGATTTGATAGATCGAGGTAGGTATTCTGAACAGAAGAATGTACAGAAGTAGCAAAATTAATACTGACAAGCAATGTCATTCTAGTAAACATTGTGCTAGAGAAATAAACATTTACAGTTCAGCTAAACAACTCTTCACTGAGTAGCATCTCATGTAAACCTCTTTCCAGCTGAGTAAGTCAGTGTCCACATTTTTTCAACCAAGGTCGCTTCCCTTAGTCCTCCCGGACAGAGCCTGTGTTCTCCCCTGGTCTGTCTTCGTACAGAGCTCGGACTCCTTCCTCTCCCTTGCTGGGGTATCCAGGAGGGACCACGCAGACCTTACACGTGGACCCTCACTCTTTTTGTCCTCGGAAGTTGGAACTTTTAATAAGCTCTATCAGCTCAAACTCTGCAAATGCGTTTATTCAATTAGGTGCGAGATCTGTTACGTCTTTTTAAATTCATTTTACCAAAGGCACTGGGAGGAAGCGCAGAAAGCCTCCTCGTTGCTCTGACTCTAAGCAGGATAAACCACCAGCTCATAAAGTCTAAATTAAGTATGTGTACTATGGAGAGGTTTTATTTTCCTTCTTCAGCTTCCTTTATAATGGTAACAAAGGAGGTGTTGATGAAATTTGTGCAACAGATTAAGGAGGAGTTTGGTTTTAAATCTTCCAGGTGTAGAAATTTATTATCCTCCTATCCAAAATTGGTTTGAGCGATCATCGTCTGCAGTAGTGATGCCCATTTCTTCTATAAAGTCAAGGTTTTTTTTAATCGATTTCCAGGACTGCTTTTTCACTGCTCAACCAAGCCCTACTCTTATAATCCGAACAACAGAAAAAGGTGGCAGGGGGAAAACAGTGGTGGGTGCTGATATTGAATGTAGCTGTGTTATCTCAGACAAGTCCCCAAACCTCTCTGAACCTTTGGATAACGCCAATTAGCAAACACAGGTGCCCCATGACTTTCCTCTGATGCTGAGTTCTAGTTTCTCTCCCCTATTGTAATAGCCTCGAATAAAGTCTTCTTTACCTTGTTTAACTTGGTCCAGCGCAGTTTTTGCTTTGACACATTGAATGATTGTTTTCTGTATTATTTCTACCAGTTCAATTGGTTGTTGTGCTGGCGAAGGTGTCCACTGTTTCACTCTAGACTGAAGCAGGTTTCTTTATCCCCATATGCATTACTCACAAGGTTTATTCATAGTGAACGGTGGGTGAATGGATAACAGTGAACAGTTTAAAAGCCCCACGATCTGTGCTCTGTGCTACGTTCTAGACATGTAATGATAAGCAAGAGACAGAGCTTATCGGTGGCTGGATCAGGTCTTATAAGAAATTTAATTTTTTTCCTAAGGGCGGTGGGACTCACTGAAGGGTTTCGAACAGGAGGCAATATATCACATTTGCATTTTTAAAGATGAATTTGTGTAATGAGATTTTGACAAATATAAGGGCTGAATTTTCCCCCTATGATGTTCTGAGTCCAATGTCCATTAATTACATGGACTCATTTCTAATCATCATCCCCAAGACAAGAAGAGAGGCCCCCATAAGCCCTGCTGGTGAGGGTGACTGTGGAAAGGGCATTAAAAAAAAGTGGTCCAAAGCCTCTTCCATTTCCACTGGAAAATTCCATTTAATTTATTGGAAAATTCCCTTTAATTTATTGGAAAATATATTATTGGCAGGACTAATAATGAAACGAAACCGAAAAGCGAATATGAGTGCTCAACCCACAAGCCCAGGACTTCATTAGAACTCGTCCAACATCTGGTCTCCCATTAAAAGGGCTTAGAGGGCCCTCCTGATGAATATGTGAGCAAAAGCCACTCTCTGTCTTTCAGCCAGAAGTACATTTTTTTAAGGGACAGGATAGAGAAAAGGAAACTTGGGGCAGAAAACTTTACAAAAGCAGCCCCAGACCGCACTAAGGGACGACCCACTGATGGAGAAGCCGCTGTAACGGGTAGAACTCCAGGCTAAAATGGTGTCAGTAAACCCCCCACATATACAAAGGAACCCAGGTTGCAGCAGGACCTGCACGGGGCCGGGGGTCTGGTCTCCTAGCAACCAGCAAGAGGATGAACTATGTCCTGGAGCAACTGAGCTGCCCTGAGTCTCAATTCTCTGTATTTGTAAAACAGGTGATTTTAAGGGGACACTTCCATTCTAAAACTGCCAGTCCCTCTCTACTATAAGGAAAGAAGGGACTGGCTTAAGTGTGGCCAAGAGCCACCAGGTCCCGGGGGAAGCTTAGCCAGTTCTTTTCATTTTTGGAATCTCTGGGCAGCAGGTACTCCAGTCTGCGGGCAAGTGCATTCTCCTCCCTACACACCACCTGACAAGTGTCTACGTGTTATCTGACAAATGTCAGAGCCTTTCATAAACTCTTGGAATAAGTGGATTCATTTAACATAAGAATAAATAAAGAGGGACAAGAAAAAGAGGAGAGAGGGGAAATGATGCTGGCAGTACGGTATCCTGTTGTATGTCATCAACAGCAGAAAATCTGGACCCAAACTCCCCAAAGTGAAGTCCCGGGTCCCTAGTTTCCTTCTCTACAGCTGTGTGTTTTTGGCAAGTTACTCTCTGAGTGTCAGTTTCCTTGTCAAAAAAAGGGGAATGATGTTCATACATATTTCATGGAGTTTTGAGTATCCGATGGCATAATGCCTGCGTTGATAGAAAGTTTTACTGTCCAAAGGATGCCCCATTAGGCACAGAATCAAATCTCTGGGGGATGAGGGTCAGTGGAGAAGAAAAGGGTTTCAACCTTTAAAACTAAAGACCCCATACATTGTCTTTGCCTGACTTTAGGTAAATGAAATCTCTTAGCGTTGCTGGTTGGCTAGCAATAGCTGAGCTGATTGGTTGAAAGGCACTGGACCAGCAATTGCATACACAGGGACCCCTCTTGGGATTGCGGCATCCAGCTGGCTTTGCCTGGCAAGAGACAGGCTTATATGGTGCTCTGTCAGCCTGACACCGTTGCCAGCAGGCAAGACACACCACACTATCACATGCAAGGTGTTTGGAAGGATTCCTGGCACACAATGATATGTTAATATAATAAATATCACTTAAAATACCATATAAGAAAAATACTAGAAACTAAACTATAGAGTTTGTTTAGAGTTTAGAGTTTGTTATTGGTTTATTATAATAGTTTGTTATTAGTTTAGAGTTTGTTATTAGAGTTACACCAAGTCCCCTGACAGCCCAACAGTTCCAGGAGCCATCAACATTGACCCAGCAACTGTCAGCTTGATGGATACACCGTATCTGGTGAGTACTGGTCTGTACTGTGGAGCTGGTCTTAAATGTTTTGCTTCTCTCAGCTGTGCTATTTAGAGTTTCTTTGCATATGAAGCATTTTTAACTGCGCAAGCCCTGCCCGACATGGATCTGACGCTGAGCATTGTGTCCATGAGCTCCCCCATTTCAGTTCAGAATGCTATGTCATGGATGCACTTACAGTTTCACCTCCAGCGAGCACCCACTCCAACCCTCCCCTCTTCCTTGTCACATGACAGCCCTCATCAGTCTCCAAACACGAATCCCCACACGCCTGTGTCTCTGCTTTTCTCTGACTGCACACGCTTCCTCCACATCCCCCTTCTGGAAACCTCTGGGTCTTTGTTCACAGTCCAGGCAAACCTTACCCTCGTTATGCACCCTCCCATCCCAGCTGCCCTTAGCATCGTTGATCTCTTATGCCTCCGTCTCCCTAGAGCACTTTCCACCTTGCATTGCCTTATATTGTCTTTGGTTCCAAGTTTATCCCTCTACATGAATCATGGGAAAGTCAGGAGGAAGCACTCGTATCGACAGGGTCCTTCATGAGGCAAGAATGTCAGCAGTGCATTACACGTGCAAAGATCTTAGAAATGTGCGCGGGTAGGGGATGGCAGTGGGAGGGGGTCTGGAAAGTGTCCTTGAAAGGCACCACAGTTCTGGCCTTGTGGATGGAGCCTCCAATCCCCTTGGGGTGAGAGGCAGAGGCACAGGGTGGAGGAAACAGTTACAGTATGTCTTTCTTTTACAACATATTATACAAGCATCAAGCTGGTTCTCCTTCTGCCTTAGTGGAAATAGAACGCTGGGCCAAGAGATCTTGCCTGGCCACTGTTTTGCTAGGTTGACTCACAGCTGTTTCTGAAGCTTAAATGATGCTTTGTCTAGTTTTTTTTTTTTTTCGGTACGCGGACCTCTCACTGCTGTGGCCTCTCCCGTTGCGGAGCACAGGCTCCAGACGTGCAGGCTCAGCGGCCATGGCTCACAGGCCCAGGCGCTCCGCGGCATGTGGGATCTTCCCAGACCGGGGCACGAACCCGTATCCCCTGCATCGGCAGGTGGACTCTCAACCACTGCGCCACCAGGGAAGCCCTGTCTAGTATTTTTAATGGGGAAAAAGTAGGAGAAGTAAAGGGGTTAGATTTAGGAGGATACATTTGCATTAAATTGACTTTTCCTATGAAGAATTGTTTCCCCTCTTTATCTGCAAGTTGCTTGTAGGAGCTGAAGTCTTGAAAGGAGCCATGAGGGACCTGCTTCATGTGGGATGTCTGCTCCCTGAACTTGTCTGAGTGTTTGCGGAGAATCCTGCCTCCTGTTGCCGCACCACTGCCCTTTCATCTGGGGAACAATAGGAGTGGGCTGACTGACTTAGCACCTTATCTGGGATCTCATGGGGCAGATCAGCAGAGGCCCCAGACAGAAAACCGAAGGGCAGGGAGGACCAAGGTCACAGGGCTAAGAAGTGGGGGCTGAGTTTCCTGCAACCTTGTGAAGCGTATAGCATATACAGGGCTATGGCTACTGTTTACAGACGAGGAACTGGAAATCTAGAAAGGTCAATCCATGTTTTATTCGTATTTGCATATCCAATGATCATTCCTCCGAGAAGAATACAATCAGGGAAAAAAAATCAAACCCTCAGTAATACAAGCAGGCACCGGTAATATTGTTAATAATTGTTAGCCGTCAACAATAATCAATAATACTATTATACAGCATGATGCGCACTCAGAGACAGAAAGCCCTGCGAGGAAAAAAGAGGAAAAAAGACTTCCGACTCTTGCAAACAGGGAACACTTTCTGAAGGAGGTAGTGATATAGAAACAGTATCTTTCCCCATTTATTATGCTTGTTGTCGTTGTATAACTACTTCACTAGGATGTAAGCTTCATTAAAGCAGGGATCTTGCCAGTGTTGGCAAATGATTATCCTGAGTGCTTAAAAGAGAGCCTTATAACTTGTCAATAAATACTTGCGAAATGAAAGAATGAGTGGTCCCCCAATCTCCAAAGGGCTCCCTTTGCCCTACGGCCAGCCAGGGAGCTCCTTTTGAATGAAACTAGTAAATGCCATCTTTGAGAGGGGAATCTGAGCGCCCCTTTCTGAGAAGGCAACTTGCGAGCTGATCACTGAATGATACAGCCAGAGTCCGCTATAAGGAGAGTAGTTTATTCTCCCACGGGTTTCCCTAGCACCATGGCAGCAGAGGGGCCACCTCTGTCAGGGCTTGTGGATGGAACTGGGATACATTCACTCATCAGGTTCATATTAGCTAAAAGTCCTAAAAAGTCGTGCTGCCGTAATCCCAGCTTCTGGACGTCCACGCTCCTCTCTCGTTTCAAATTCCATCTTTCTTTTTCTTGCTCAGGTTCCAAGCAACTTGTGGAAGCAGGAACATCCAGGCTTCAGCGGGCTCTCTGCTGTTGGCCAGGCACTGGGTGCCCTCTGCAGGCTGCATGAATCTGTCTCTGCCACCTGCTCTGCCCAGATGTGCAACCCAGGGAGGGCCCCCTCCACAGCTGTATTCTTGCAGCCAAGGGCTGCATTGCCTGTTTCCCCCATGAGCGAGACGGTAACAGGACACTTGAGAGTTCCCAGGTGGCTGGACAGAGCCAGTGATGTCCCCCAGGGAGACAGCCTGCTCTAGCAGGAAGGGCTCCAGCCTAGGAATTTGTTAGTCGATATTCACTTAGCGCCTACTGTGAGTAGGTGCTTAATGAATACCATTCATTCATTCATCCACTCACTCATCAAATGTTTATTAAAGACCTACCACGTGCCAGGATACTAGAATGCAAAAGTGGAAAGCAAGGCAAAAACCAAAAATTTCCTGTTTTCATGAAGCTGATGTTCTAGTGAGAAAAGACACTAGATAAGCTAAATGAGCAAAACAGGTAGTGGGTTAGTTGCTGATTTAAGTGCTGAGGAGAAAAATAGGCAGGAGGAGGGCTTTGGAGCTTCTGAGGCGTGGGGAGCGGGGAGAGCAGGGAGGTTTTACACCAGGTGTCCAGGGAGAGCCTCGTTAAGAGGGCGACTTTGCAGGGATGACCAAAAGGAAGGAACATAGCAGAAGCAGGCTCGCAGCACCGGAGGAAGGGCATCGGGAAGAGGAACAGCCAATGCAAAGGCCGCGGGGCAGTGATGTGCCGTATGTTTAAGGAACAGCAAAGAAGCCCGTGTGTCTGGGCAGGAGACAGCAAGGAGGGAAACAGGGGAGAGAAGCAGATTAGGCAGGAGAAGTGACAAGAGGCCAGAGGAAGCAAGGTCTTAGAGGTTCTTATAAGGAGGAGAAGAAGAGCCTCAGAGACCAGTGCAAGCTTCAGTGTGAACTCAAGCACACTGTCTTCTGAGCCGTAAGACAGGGATAATAATGCTGGCTCGCGGGAGTAAGAAAGTGCCTGGTCCGGTGTCTGACACTGCGGGGGGACCCAATGAACGCCGCTGTCCATCAGCACCCACGCACATTCCTCATTTGCTCAGTGACTTAGGATCTCTGAGAAGCCCGAGGTGAATGGTGAAATCGTTTCAAGTCATCCTGCACTGCTGCCCTCCGTTCATTCTGTGCCTGGGTGACCTTCTGCTTCCCCGTCAAGGTTACTGTCTCTCCCTGGGGTGCATCAGCCAGGGAGATGCACCCCAGGAAGATGCCAGACATCAGCCATCGTAAGAGTACCTTCGTCTGCAGCTCCACTAACATTTTAGCAGAAAGTACAACCAAACCCAGAAGGAGAAATTGGGGATGGAATGCTTTTTTTCCCCCATTTATTGGAGACATCATTTTGGTCAAACACTTAAACTCTCTGTACCTTGGATTCCTCACCCATCAGATCGTCCTGTCTTATAGAGCTTGGCAAGGGTCCAATAGGATAACGGGCTAGAGCGCCGTTTGTAATCCGTGATGACTGCCAGGTGTCTTTACCCGGCACTTCATACAACAATTTCCGTTTTCAGAGACCCTTAAAATGTTTGCATAAAATTAGAGCTGGATTTAAGTCTTGACTTTGTCATGAGTTATCTTGGAAATATATGGTTAATTTCTTAAGCGTCTTATTTAGAGTCTCAGTTTCTTTCCATCTAAGTTGGGGGAAATAATATTTCCTGCTTTTCCTATTTCACAGACTTGACTGGGACAATGAATGTTAAGGATCTTTCAAAAAAAAACAGAATAGAAAACTGGGAAGAATGTGTTTAAACTGGCAGTTTAAGCTAACGCTTTTTATTCCAATTTGTATAATGTTGAACTCTCATTGTTCAGAACATCACTCAGAGGCAGAATCTTTGATGGGAGACCCAGGACTGTGGTTTCTCGTGATCCCACAGAGACTGGACATAGGAACCCAAGGCAGCTCCAGGCTGGTTACCTGTTGTCACCTCTGTGATCAGAGCCCCCTCTCACCAGTGCACCCCCTCCCCGGCAATGACTCGGCCATTTGCTCAGGCTGCTTTGCTGTCTTTCTGCTCCTCCCAGGTACAAAGGCCCTGCCCTCACGGCATTCTCCAGTTTTTTTTTAAAATTAATTTTTACTGGAATATAGCTGCTTTTCAGTGTTGTGTTAGTTTCTGCTGTACAGCAAAGTGAATCTGTTAGACGTATACATACATCCCCTCTTTTTTAGGTTTCCTTCCCATTTAGGTCACCACAGAGCACTGAGTAGAGTTCCCTGTGCTCTACAGTAGGTTCTCATTAGTTACCTATTTTATACATAGTAGCGTGTATGTGTCAATCCCTATCTCCCAGTTCATCCCACCCTCCCTTCCCCCCGGTATCCATATGTCCGTTCTCTACATCTGTGTCTCTATGTCTGCTTTGCAAATAAGTTCATCTGTACCATTTTTCTAGCTTCCACATATAAGTGATATTATATGATATTTGTTTTTCTCTTTCTGACTTACTCCAGTTTAGATTGTAGAGATAGATACATTGATATCCTTACTGGTTTGGCTGACTTTCTCCACCCCTGTTCTGCCTGTCTATTACAGGTCACTGGCCGCTCTACAGAAGCTCTGTTCTTGGCTCAGAGGTTCACCCCTGGTCCAACGAGCCGTGGTCGGTGGAAATAGGATCAGGTGGTGTAGACATCACTCCACACAGACTGCGGAACTGCCGGGGGCGCCTTTTCCCAGCAGGAGCTATACTTATGGGCAGTTTCCACCGGAAGTGGGCGGTGGGCATGGACTCATCGTGAAGGACCTTTCGGTATAGCAGGAAACAACGGGCTCTTTTTCCCACGGCGTGCTGCTTCTGATTCTCCAGACACACTCAGCCAAGCCACCATCCAGACACCAAGAACTCACCCTTCCAGAGGCATTCTGAATGAGCGACTCTGATTGTCAGAATGTCCAAGGAATCAAGGTACGCTGAACACAGGAATGAGGACTTGGGTGTCTCCTGTTCATTGAAACACAGCCCGTTCCTGACCTGAGCCTCCTAAGGGCCAGTTTGGAGTTTCCTCACTGCCCTGTTCAACCACCTCAAGGTACCGTGGACCCTTCCCCTGGTGTGCATTCCAGAAACTACCATCACATGCCAGATGTCCTCTGACCAAATGTAGAAATAACCTCTTCAGCCTTGGGTGCATTTCTAAAGAGCGGCTACTGTACATGTCACAGACACGAAGTCCTGGCAAGAGAAAGTCAAAGGACTTTTTTTATTATTGTTGTTGTTGTTTATTGTTGATACACATCACGAGCTACACAAAACGCCGACCAAAAAAGCAAATGTAGAAAAATAGTAGAATTGTATCGGTTCTGATGACTTTGTTATTCCCATCATCCTAATCTGACAGACAATTTCCAAGGGTGTGTGGGAGATCGTAATTATGGTATACAGACATTGTCACCAGAATAAATATGCATTAGGAATTCACAGTGGCATCAAGCTATACATTCAGGTTCTTTTTCAGAGAAAGGGACCATGTTGAAGACACTGCCTCTCTTTACCTTCTACAAGGTAGGAGGTCACATTTGAAAACTAAACTAAAACAGGACAGAACAAAATAAATTCCAGAGCCCTACATAGTATGACTGATAAACGAAAGCCACAGGTTAGCTCTCTTGGTCGAGCCTGAATGTGATAATGTTTATGGACACGATTAGTGGACCATTTATTGGCTTGATAATCTATTTTTATCTATTAATTTGAAAATAAGTAGAAAGATTAAAACCACAGAGCATCCAAAGAGTCTGTATTGCAGACAGATAATATGCCAGTCAGGAGGTGGCACTTCTTGACACATTGAGCTGTAATATGTACCACGGAGCGTCTCCTTTTGCAAATTTCCTAACTTGACGCTGAGCTGGGGATGGCGTCAGTGTCACCAAGGAAGCTTTGAGGTCCTGCTTGAGTGGCACAGCTGAGATCACTGCAGCATCTCACCTGGGCTGGTTTCCTCCTTCCAGACCCTGATGGGATGCTGGAACCCCAATATCAGGAGTTTGACTTGTTCTAAGAGGCGCCAGGACGATAATATTCTCAATGTTTCCCATCTGCTCTCTTGCCTTATTTTATCTATATGGACATTCTTCTATTTATGTGGATGTCCACTCCCCCCCCAGCCCCCCTGATTATACATTTTTGTATGGCAGGGTCTCGTCTGACGAACTTCTGTAGCCGCCAGTGCTTAGCACAGAACTCGGCACAGAATAAATAAACACTTTAAAAAGAAATGCATTCAGGTGTAAGTTATAGGAAGATCATGAATGAAGGTAAAAATCACAGACTTTGATATTGTTACACACAAGCAAGATAGTATGTGGGACAGAGTGGGGTGCTCTCTTTTAAGAAAAAAAAAAATTTTAAAACAAGCAAAAGATATATGCATAGGTTATCAGATGTACCTGGCTTATTATTAAACTTCCTTGGAGCAAGAAGGATGAAGCAGGGTATTTCGCCATATGCAATAAGTTTAACCTTGGACTAAAAGACATTTCAGCCCAAGTGCTAAAAGTCTTTTCAGTTTGATGCAATAAAAAGATTCTGAATGACATTTACAGAATTAACACTTCCAAACAAACACCTTAAATTGGATGTAATATTGTTCTCAGTTGTGTGTCAGGTTTCAGCCCTTCCTCTCAACTTAACTATGACTTACATTATACCCTGAGCAGGAAAATAGTTTTACTACATAGATCATCCAATCATGCACAGAACTGAGCTGGAAAACTCCAGTTTGGAGGCTCCTGGAATCACAACAAAATGTTCTGATTTCTGGAAGGTTAAGCCTGAAGTTTCAAACACAGTGATCTCCCTCAAGCTGTTGTGTATGAATGTAAAAATGTACTGAGTTATTATAAAGAAAATTCCTTAGCGCTAACTTTTGCTATAAAATATTTCTGAGCTATTCCCCCAATTTTAAAATGCTTACTCAACATCGGTACTGGTCCAGACACTCTGCTTACCTCTTCCTAATCCAGACCCACCCCCCCCCCCCCACAACTACCTTTCAAAGGAGACATTTTAAAGCCTGTTTTACAGATGAGGAAACTTGACCCCAGCCCCTGGCTTGAAGGCATGCCCCAGAGACACAGTAGTTCTTCCCATTACAGAACCCTGCCATGATGATGTCTTCTCTCATGAAACTACTTTCCTCCTGCAAATTCAGAAGCTTAGAGGGTAAACGTGAGCGAATGTCAAACCCTTCCTTTACGGGAATCAGTTACTGTGTATTGGATGAGGCGCTAGAGAAGAAAACACAAGCTTCCAAAGAACCAGCCCTCTTTGGTACTTACTTACTGAACCCTATCTCTGTGCCAGGCCATGGGATACACTGATAAATTAGACATGGTTCCTGCCCTAAGGAGTACATGAGTGGGGGACCCCCCCCCTCCGCCAGAACACAGGAATGAGATAGGAGTGGGTTCATGGAACCACGAGACAACTGAGCTCTGAGAGCAAGACACGGAGCTCAGACTCATCCTGAAGTGGGAATCTACAATCCATGAACCACTGAGAGCAGGTTCACAACCGAGAGTACAAGGAACTGATTCCCAGATGAGTATGACCAGCCATTCCAATGTGGGAAGAGCAGAAAGAGTCAGGAGGTATAGATGGAAGGCATGGTCTGGGGAAGCTTTGGAAGGAAAGGCATCGTGGTCTAGGGAAAAGTGGTTTCAGGCTAGTAGGAGAAAGAAGAACTTGAGACATAGGGACTGAGAAACACAGATGATTAACCAAGAGCCAACAGGCCAGCCCATCCCAATCACCCCATTACGCTTATGGACAGTGCTTTACAAAACCACCTTTGTCACTGAATGATGGCTTCCTTTGCCGTCTAATTTATAGGTTTTGTAGGTGCCTCGTACAGGAATATGTTACGAGAGAAAGCTCATAACATTACAGTTTAGGAGATGAAGACTTGCACCCTGGCGTTGATTTTAACAGACCTGTGACTTTCGCAATTTATTAACTTCTCTGGGTTGGAGGAATTGTAGCAGGAAGGATAAAGTGGAGGCAAAGGGCTCAAATCTTGACTCCACTATTGCTAAGCTGTGTGACCTTCGTCAAGTTACTTGACTTCAACCAACATCATCTGTATATTGTGAGTTTTAGAGATTAAATGAAATCACACATGCACAAGACTTAGCAAACCAAAGTTGAGCATTGTATGTTATTTCCATTCCTTTGCTCCTTCACCTGTTAAAAGTAAGATAAATGAGAGCCCAGGTTTGTTTTACCTCTAAAAACCTCTGAATCTGTGTTGAGTCATGAAGTTTGGGGTTTGAGGATTATGTCTTACAGCCATATAATCCTAATCACATCTATGAAATGAAGACACACACATTCTCCACTGTATAATTTAGTTGTGAAAAGATCAACTGTACGGAAATAACCTGGTTTAGCAGGACCATCCATAGTTTACATCTGTTCTAGAAGCCCAGTTCTGTATAGTAAGGACTCTCCTTTGTGCTACAGAAGGCACTGGGGTCCTTTTCCCTAAAATTAAAACCGGTTTTTAGAATTTGACACACTGAATAGTAAGGTGCGTTGTTACCATTCAACATGAAAAGAAGCACACTGGGAGGATTTCAGCTTTTCTTTTCTAGATTTTCCATAGAGCTGTCTATTGAGACCTCTCTAGCATTATGCGTAATAGGAAAGAGGTACCACAGAAAATAAAGCTTTAAAAAACAAAGGCAAAAGAGGAAGGGACACAGAAAGACTCAGGAAGGCACCTTGAAGGTTTAGAAAAATCTTCATGGGGGCAGCTCTTTATCTAAAAGAAGAAAGCATGCATGTCTGGGTATACTATTGCCTGTAATGTCACCACACTCTCTTATTTTGTCATACGTAGATGAAGACCCACGTGGTTGTTGTTGGTTGTGTAGGTTACAAGAACATAGCTCAGGATGCTAAATGTCAGATAGAGTCCGAATGAGACAACCTATTGTTCCTCTTCCAATTCTGAGATTTCGTGGTTTTAATTTAAAAACAGCTAAAAATAAAACACTAAGTTTTATGGTTGTCCCAGATCCTTTCAGTGTTTAGAAATATATGATGTATCTTAATATCTCAATATCTCTACAGTCTAGTACAATACCCAGTACAAAATAGATTTTCATTAAAACACGGAAAGAAAAAGTGAATGAAAAAAATAGGAGAAAAAAAAAATGGATCCAGATGTTAGCACATGGTGCTTGGTTCTATAAATTAAAGAATGACATCATCCTTCCTAAGGATATTGGGATGGACACCTTGTAAGAATGGGGTAAGAAAGCACCATTCCTCTACGTGTTCATTGCCATGACCACTCTTCTTCTGTATACAACCTGTGCAGCTGTACATGGCAGCCCTGGTTGTTGCCAATGCTTAGAAGGAAACTCTGTGAAATCAACGCAAACAGCATGGCAAAAAAAAAAAAAAAAAAAAAGACCAAAATTGTCAATTACATTTGGGGGCTTATAAATACCTAAGAGCATGCTTTCAATTCAATAACCCTGGAGAGAGGTGTGATGACAGGGGTGAACCTTGGTCTCCCACGGGACCCTCATTACCGAGTAGAAATTTTCCTACTGGTGTTAACAATGGAAGTTTCCTCCTGAGAGGAGAAGAAAATCCCCGCGTGGTGCCTGACTTCTCACACCTCCTTTCTGTCACTCTTGTAAATGCCCAAATTGATTCTCCATCTGCCTGTCCAGTGCACAAAAGGCTCCCAGCTCCCTCTCATCTTCAACCTTTCACTCATTCTGTTCCCTCCCTGAGAGTCCCCACAACCCACCTTTCACCCAGCCAACTCTTCTTCAGCCTTGTGTCTGGGTTTAGATATCAAGTCTTCCACGAGGCCCTTCCGGACCACACAGCACGCCACACCTGCAGCGTGGGCTGGATGTCCCTCCTCTGGGCCCCCATCAGATCCCTGCCACCTCCATGGTGCCCACCTGCTCTAACCTCCTGTTTGACTGGCTGTGTTCCTTGCTAAACTATGAACCACTGAATCTTACCAATACGTTTCCAGCACACAGTAAACCCTTGATATGTATTTGTTGAATGAATGAATGAATCGATGAACGTGCATTTGGTGGCAACAGGCTGTGCAAGGTAAGCATCTCATCTTCCAGGTCTCCCTCTGAAAGCCTCCCTCCCAGCTTTCTCCAGGCAGTGAAGCCCGGACTTCTAGAATCACCTTCATCCTGCCTGTGCCTCAACAAAGCCCTCATTGTATCACGTTGTAATGACAAGACCAGATCTTCCTCGGGCTCTTTGAGAGCACGGACTCTGCATTTTACCCTGTGCTCTCACCTGGCACAGATGCGAGTTGCTCAGTCAATACCTGTGGACTCTAGAAACTAACAGGAATCTAATTCTGTCCACCTTCTCCCCAGGTACACAACACCCCAGCTGATTTCAACCTGCCATGGAGGTATTTATTTTGCCCCAAGGTCACTTTAGATTTACATCTGCTCCTCTGGGTGTATCTGGCGCGTGAACTACAAATTCCAGCTCCTCTCAATATTACTCATTTTTACTTCTAACTAGTTCTGAGAAACTTAACGAGTCATAGAAACAAAACAACAGAAAGTCCGCTGAGGATGAAGACCTATTATTATCTTGGCAGGCATTTTGTTATAATTTTATAGTCGATAATAGAATGTCCCTGTTTTACATTTTATGTATATATTTTTATGTGTATATGTATATATATATACATTATATATCTATACTTCAATAGAAAGAGACATAAAAAAGCCTTTCCAAATGAGGCATGACACGCAACACTGGACACTCTTATTTACAATATAGAGATGTACTTTCTACACAGTTACAATAGATGCTCAGAGGCCAGAGAGGGTTTACAAAGACAGCAGAGCACCCCTAAAAAAAAAGAGGTGCACCACGCAGCTGGACGTTTATTGCCATTAGTTCTATGTCCAGACAGCATATACTGATGAAGTTAAAAATGGCATCTGGTTATTGGAAAAGACGACGATCATTGATTCACCCTGGCTCCGTAACCGCTGGCTGCACGGTCTTTCAAATGACCAGGGAATGACAAACTTTGCTGATGGGCACTGGGAACACAAAAATGAAATGCTCACCGGAGGGGCAGGGCTCCTCATTTGGCCAAAAAGGAGAAGCTGCTACAAACGTACGGTCCTGCACTGAGCTTGGGCGCTCTTCTGGACCAAGAAACACAACATCACAGGCTGCATTGCAGGAAGCATATTCCCTCTGGGTTATATAGCAGACTGGTCTTGTTCGTAAGTAACCAGAGTCTATGCTCATCGGGAACCTGGAAAAGTACCGAGTGGGAGAGTGACCAGAGGACTTACTGATCCCACACGTGTTAAGACCAAGATACAATGAAAGTTTGAAGAAGACCCACAGAAACCCTACATCTGTTGTGTGGGAGTCTGTCTTTCAACTCCCTCCCCACCTCTGCCTTTCTTAAGGAATGCATAAGTCTGCTCTCCTGCAAAGCTGTCCACCTGGACTTGATCTCCATGGTCTACTTCGTTTTCCAAAGTCACATTGCTAATATGCAAGGAACTAAAATTCTCAGGTGAGTCTAGAATCACTTGGCTTATTACCATGGCATTGGTGGTCATCACCAAGGTTCTGGTCCAGGGGCTGGGACCACGCATCTGGTCCTAGACGAGTTTCTACATTTTTAGAAGCAAATTTTGCAGAAGCAGGAGTTTTTGCCTCCAGAAGATGGGTCTCCCGTGTTAGTCACCCCTATGGTCCTGGGTCATGCGTTCCTTCAGTACAACTGATTCTCTAGTCTTCCTTTAACTCATAGAGCGTACGCAGTCTTTGGGACCATATTAAACACCCTGGTAATTTTCCAAACTTCCCCTTAAGTCACTTACCAGTGACAATTGAAGGTGAGTCCTCGATCTGGCTGTTGTTCTCATCTCTGATCT
The DNA here is from genome assembly GCF_963924675.1 of Phocoena phocoena. Taxonomy (NCBI): domain Eukaryota; kingdom Metazoa; phylum Chordata; class Mammalia; order Artiodactyla; family Phocoenidae; genus Phocoena; species Phocoena phocoena. The sequence continues at coordinate 76,301,758 of NC_089235.1, forward strand.
CACGTCTGTCCCTGTTGTCTCTTGGTTTGTATCAGTGGTGACCTTTCCTAGCCCTTTATTTTCCTAAGGCAAGAAGACATTTCTAGTGAAAGATAACCAGCACCCTTCTTAGAGCTCCCCTGAGGTTTTAGATCCAGCACTCCTCCAGTTAGATGTCTTTCCCCTTCCACGGAGAGGAGAAGCAGCTGGCCATGTGAACGGTTTTAACTTTTTGCAAGTGCATCAAATGCTAACACAGCATTTCTTTGGAAGTCTATCAGCAGGAGCTTCACACGTGTGCATTCATCTCGGTGCCCCCTTCTGCTAGGTGTAGTCTCAGTCAACCTTCCCTACCACAGACAGAGATTTCAGCAGTCACGAAAGTAATGTGCGGACCAAGGCTACGCATAGAAAAAATCTGGAGAAGTAGCTGGAGCGGCCAATTCACCAGTTATTTTTTCTCGGCAACAAACTTGCATTTACCGATAGCATCACCTGCCTCTCCCCATACCTCAAATCACCCCACCCACTGCTGTTATGAACTAAAACTGGAGTTTACAAAGCATTCCTTTGTCCCTTGTTGAGAAAACATGAGGAGAGAATGAGAATATGGGCATCACAGGGTCTTGTACACAAGTGGCACATTTGAATCTATTAAGGATTGCATTTACACATGTATGTTCCACTTCTGCACAGAGGTTAACCTGAGTTCTGAAATGCCTGTGTGCATCAAAAATGATAAAGCTCTGAACTAGTCACACACCGAACAAATCTAGTTAAGTTGCAGTGATCTCTGTGAGCCAGTGGTAGTTAAGAAGGTGGGCTCACCAACTCCAAGTATTCTGTTTCTTTATTTTCTCAGAATTTTCCTAGAAAGCATCTTGAACGAGACGCCAGATGGCTAGACAGGTTCGGGCAAAGTCTGTTGTCTTTTACACTATTGGTTCAGCTTTCCCAAATCTCCAAAGTGGAAGCACCTCGAATGTCTGGTCCTACCCCACCCTTCATCCCTCAGCGCCTTCCTCTCTGAGCTCCAGCCTGGAATGACAGAGGTCTGTAAAAGGATGTCTCAGCCAGAGCTCTTACGGATCTTCAGCGTTTCTGGTGAGCTCCCCAAGGCCGTTCCCTCAAAGCCGCTACTTGAAGTAGTTGAGTCCTGCCACCAAGAAGAACTTCTCCAGGAAGAGCTCGGAGTCCAGTACGGCGATGTGAGCTGCTCGGCCAATCAGGGTGTTGGCAGTGCTGGGCAAGGCATGGAACACGTTGTGTCGAATCAAAGTGCAGTCCTTGGCGTCCACCAGAGGGCGGAGAAGGTTGTTGATCATCTCCGCGAAAACGGGTCCTGCGAGGAGGGAAGATGGATAGGAGATGGGGGCAGAACTCAGCAGCAGAATCTAGAGAAAAATGCTGGGTGTGTGTCGGGCGGCTAGTCCAGAGCAGAACGGCTGATGTGCCCTAATGGGTACGGCACCTTCATGATTTCCTTCTGCTTTTAACAGAAAGTCACTGAAACGCAGGAGGAGAAGGAGAATAGGAAAGAAAAGAAAAGAGAAAAGGAAAGAAAAGAAAAAAGGAAAAGGAATGTGGCTCACCTGTGTGTCTGTCTTTGAGGGCAGTTTTACACATCTCGATCCTGGCTGAGTGAAATGGCACATAGCGGTCTTGGGGAGAAGCGACCAGCACAACATTTTTAAAATACTGCAGACCTGCAATAAGCCAGATGGGCGCTTTTTACCCAGGTAGTTTCATATTAGCCTCTGCTTTGCGTACATTTTACAAACTTGCCCCAGAGAGAGGAAAAGGGAGAAGACACCAGACACACTGGTTGAGTCACTGCATAAGGACCTTCTGGGCTGGGAGGTTGAAAGAGGGAAGGTGGCGGCTTTGTCCTCATCAGCCACGGAAGCTAAGGAGACACACAGCTCTGAACAGTGAGAGATAAACAACACGGAAGTAACAGATGTGCCCTTCTGGGCTGGGAATACTGGGGAGTCCATGAGGAAGTAAATCTAGCACTTTGCTCCTTGTCAACCCCACGGCTCCCTTCGTTCCAGCCTCGGTCATGTCACCTGCTTGAGGAAATCAACCTCTGACCTCATCTCCCTGCAGGGAGCTTCACCTCCCTGGAATCAGTCTCACACTGAGGCAGAGGGATCTTTTAAATTAAGCATCACAGCCTATTCTTTCAGTCCCCAGAGCCCATCAGGGATCTCCAGCTGCTGCAGTGCTCTGCCCAGGTCCTCCACCGGCCTGCTCTCAGCCCAGGGACCCTGCGGGGGACGCCTGCACTGACGTGAGTCTTCTCATCCAAGATCACAGCCCAAGACCATAATACACTGGGGACTGGCTGGACTCAGTGACCGGCAGATATGGGGCAGGGGGTATAAAGACCAGCCCTTTGCCCTCCGTCAGGATACCTCTTTAGGGCCACCCCAGCTCCCAAGCTCCCAGAGGGTGGGGCCCGCTGAGATGTCTGGGTCGACCACGTTGTGGTCCAACTGCCCTGCTGCCCAAGCCTCCTTCCTCACTTCCCCACGGGGGGGATGACCCTCAACATAGCACACAGAGACACACGTGGGTAAGGAACTTGACCAAGGTTATCGTCAGCCCAGGGCTATGCCGGACTCACATTCGAGGAGACAGAGATATCATCAGAGTCAGTGTCCATAAATTAGTGGAAGATTGTGGACCATAGGCAGACCCTGGGCCAGGCCGGCTAGCTCAGCAGCACTGAGCGGACAGTCGGGCAGCCTCTCTGCTCTCTCCGTGGACACGAGGCCACTGCTGTGCTCTGTTCACTCCCATGGCAGGTAGGGTCTTCGACATCTATGTGTGCTTCCTTATTACGGGGTGCGGGTGAAGGTGTGATCTCAGGCCTGCGAGAGGGACCCCCATCTCCCCTTGCACTGCCAACAGAGATGGACAGTGTCCACCTGCCCTTTTTGTAGGTGGATCCGCACCTGGCTGAAAGAGCTGGGAGTTGGCACATAGACCTTGGGGCCCGTGCAGTTAGGACATTAAAGGCTTGGTGGGCAGGGGCTCTGCTGTAGAGATGACACCGCACACACCTGCCTCTCATCATGATACCATCCCCAGGCCATGGGGGGAGGCGGTCCAGGGGCAGCTGAGTTCTTGGGTAGCTGTTGGCCTCTCCATGAGTTGAGGGGACCGTGTAACAATGCAGCTCATGGTGACATCCTTCTGTGAGTGAGTCAACGTAGCCTTGACTCTAATTTGGGTCTCAGGAGTGGGCTCTCCGTCTCTCACTCATCGTGGCCTCGGGGTGCTGCAGGGGATCCACTCACCTGTTTTTTGGCTTAGCTGGTAAAGGAAACATTTGCGCAGATCAGCATTATCCCTGAAGGTCAGCTGCAAAAGGGACCCGGATTTCTTCAATTTCTGCATGAGCCACAAGCCTAGAAAGACAAAAACAAAGCTAAACCCACATCAAACGCATCAAACAAAAAGAAAGCAAAAAAGAATGCGGGAAAGATTAACGTTAAACTGTGATTTGTTAGCTAACTTAGAAATGAGAGCGTGCTAGGCAATTTTACAAATCCTTGGGAAGTCAGAGGGACATGTGTGTTCTTAGGTACTGGTAGCGGGGATAGAAAATCTTACGAGACAGGCTTCAGGAGTCATGAAACTATCCAAACCCTTTGATTTTTCAGTCCCCTTCTATGAATCTAGCCTAAGGAAACTGTCCTAAGTGCCGAAAGAAGGTATATAAGAATGCTCCTTACAGATCCATTTAGGATATCAAAAAGCTAAATTCGACCTATTTCGAAGTCTATCCATTTACTATGGCTGTGATGACACTAACACGGATGAGTATGAGTATTATGTCACAAGCACAAAGAAATGAATTTGATAAAAATGCAAGGAAGATGGCGGCGTGGGAAGACGCGGAGTTAGCGTCTCCCCACAGCTAGGGCGCCTGTCGGCTGCTCGTGGGGGACTCTGACCGCCAAGGAGACGGGAGGAACCCCAGTGTGAACCAGTAGGACGTAGGGGGACCTAGGGGGGAGGAGAAGTGGAGGCCAGACAAGATCAGCGCCGCTGAGGCCGGGGAGATCAGGAGAGGCAGGCGGGAGGGACTCTCCGGGAAGAGCGGGAAAGCAGCAGAGGGCGGTCGCCTGGGCTCCCAGGCTGGTCCCCTGCTCTCCCAACGCCCTCCCTGCTGCATGGGTCCTTGGGGGCAAAGGAGGGAGGCCAGGGAGATGAGGAGAGGCAGGCGGGAGGGGCCCTACAGGAGGAGCGGGAGAGGAGCGGCGGGCGATTGCCCCGCCCACTCGGGCACGGGGCGCCTGCTGAGCTCCCAGGCTGGTCCCCTGCCCTCCAACGCCCACCCCTCAAGCCGCAATGGTCCTGGGAGGATTTGAGGGAGGCTGCGGAGATCAGGAGAGGCAGGTGGGAGGGGCACTCCCTACCCACGACCGGAGAAGCAGGAGAGGAAAGGAGGGCGTTTGCCGCACCCACTCGAGCCCAGGAAGCCTGCTAGGCTCCCAGGTGAGGTCCCCTGTCCTCTGACACCAGGGTGGGGGGCACGCCTGGACCCCTTCTGTTCCTTGAGCCTAAGCCCCACCCCCCACGGCCCCCCACCCACATTCACACCCACATGCACACCCCCATATATGTATATATATAATGTACATGTTTATAGACATATAAACACATACATACACACATATATAAAATATATGTTTACAGATAGGCATATGTATATATATATATATATACATACACACACATCATGCATGTATCGATACTTATACACAAACATATACACATTAGCTTCAGTTTACCAATAAGGAAACTAAGTAGCACAGAGATGAAACGTCTTGGTCAGAGCCTTCCTCGAGTGCCTGGGTTAGAGCTTAACCGTAAGCTTGTCATGGAAGCGACATGATTCAAAGCCCATTGCTATAGACTGAGTGTTTGTTTCCCCCAAATCCATATGCTGAAACTAAACCCCTCCATGAGATGGTATTTGAAGGTGTGGTCTTTGGAAGGTGATTAGGTCATGAGGGCTGGACCCTCGTGAATGGGATTAGTGACCTTAGAAAAGAGACCCCAGGGGCCCCCTTGACCTTTCTACCATGTGAGCGTCCGTCTGTGAACCAGGAAGCGGGACCTCACCCGACACCAAATCTGCCAGTGCTTTGATCTTGGGCTTTCCAGCCTCCAGAAGCATGAGAAATAAATGTTATTTGTAAATCCCCCCTTACCCAGTCCCCCCTTACCCAGTCTATGGCAATGTTACAACAGCTTGAATGCATAGACACCCATGCTCTCTCTTCCCCACCATTATTTATCTTTATTCACAGAAAACTGAAGCACAAGAGACCCTGCGAAACCTCTTGTCTAATCTCATTCAGCTCACACACAAAATAACATCTTTCTGAGCCCAGGTCTCCCACCATCTCACGCTCTGAAGAGGTTCCAAAGCCACAGGTTCCATCAAGAAGAGCATCTGTCTCTGGTTCCCTCTCCCCTGGGTCCTGAATGAACTCTGAGGAATGTTGAGGCTGGAGAGAGTCTTACCTGTACTGACCAGGGTGCTGTTGTTGTACAGGGTCCCCAGGTGCGGCCCGGACAGCGACAGGAAGGTGTGGAGCTTGTTGAGGTAATACCGGAACCGGGGCCGCGTTAGGACCGATCGGATGATGATGTTGCCCAGAGAATGGCCGATGAAGCTGTTGAGAGACAGAAGGGGTCCACGTGAGTGACAGCAGGAGGCTGGCCGCCAGGGAAGTGCTGCACCAGGAGCGCCAAGGGGTGAGCCACCCTCCACCTCCCATGGGATTTAGGGGAACCGGCCGGGAGAAGGGGGGCCGCTAACTCATCCCCATCGGGTTTCTAAACGCTGGCCACGTGAAGCCCGAGGTGGGGCCTTTGCGAATGGAAGCTCTGAGCCCAGTGTGGTCAGAAGAGAAGTGTGGGCATCTTGGTGTTATTAGAGCACCCTCCTCCCCCCAGTTCTGGTCTCTACGCCTCCCTCAGTGCACCTGGGGGTTCTGTCTGAAATTCACATCGGAGCATTGAACCCTCCTGGTCATTCACAGGGTGAAACCCCAGCTCCTTAGCCTGGCTTACGAGGCCATGCGTGTCCCGACTTCTGCCCGCCTCTCCACTTTTACTCATCCCTCAGTACAGTTATGAGTTGCCTGCTCAGCCCACAGCACATGCTCCGCTCCAGCTGCACCGCTGCTCCAAGATCTATGGACTCGACACATCATCACTTTCAAACTAAATGATTATTTATCAAAACCCTATTATATTATATATTATATTAGCTCCCTAGCTCTTCTCGTGTGCGTCCTTTTATTTTTACCTAACTCTGTAGGCCTCTGAAACCTCATCTGTTGAATAAAGAAGTGGTATCTTAGAGGCCTAAATGGGGTCACGGACGTTGAGGACTCACCACTATGTCCACATCTGCAAGTGCCTGAGAAACACAAGCTACTGACTATCACCTTAACCATCTCAACATTTACGCCGAGTTGCCTGTCACAGTGGAAGGACACACTTAGCACCGATTGCAACCCTTTTACGGGGCAGGCGACGCATCCCCTCAGGGCTGGTCCCACTTAACAGATGGGGAAACCGAGGCTCAGAGATGTAGAAAGCTTGTAAAAGGTTATATGGTAGAATCGGGACACAAACTTGTGAGCGTTAGAAGAACGAGAATTTAAAACCTAGGATATTTGTTTAAGTCCAATTCTCTTTCTACTGAGCTACACGGTGTTTATTCTCCTCCACACCTGCTATGACAGATACGGGCGTGTCAAGCAGCCCTGGTACCCACTTCTGTTCTGAAAGTAATCTACCCCCTTAAAGGTCCCAAGTTAACTTATCCCAGACCGGTATACAGACGGCATCACGCTGAACTTGTACACAGCAAACACGTAAAAATGGCGCCCCTCCCCCCAGCATTAACTACCTGTGGTTCCTTTTACCTAATTCGCGATATGGAGAGGTTGTACAGCTGGATGTGCTGAATAATTTCATCCAGTAACCGATCGGTCATGGTATCAAAGTCTGCAAACGTGTCCATCTGGAAGGAGAGAGAGGGAACGGCTATCGGGGAGGGCGTGGTGCCAGGCCGGGCCCCGCGCACAAGCCCATCTTCCTCCACTAAACACCACCGTGCGTCCTGGGGGCATGCCCACGCCTGACATTAGGGTACAAATCAGTATTCGACAACCAGAAAAGGAGCCCCCGATTGGGGCTCTCCAGGTCAGACTGTGGGTTCCCTCTTTGTGAGGCGACAGTGGTGCCAACACTTCACGGAACGGTTGGGAAAAGTAAATGAAGAAAGACGCCAACTGCTCAGCGCATCGTAGATGCTCAAAGCGATCCTCTTTCCTCCTGCTCACGTTTATACCCCATGCACCCAAGTGCATGCCTTGTATACAGCAGGTGTCAAAGAAAAGGCAACAGGACGGACCACTGAGAGAGGAGGGATGAGACTGTACCTTCCAGTGTTGGCTTGTTGATTATTCTCTGTACGATTCCCATTGTCAGTGGTCATGGGACCCTTTAGTTATAAGTAGTCCTGTGCCTCCAAAGAACACTTAGCCTCATCCCTCTCAAGTCCCATGGAATGGGACTCAATGACAACATTCCACCCAGCCCCATCTCTTGGCCATGGAATCTCTCAGTTCTCATCTACCTTGACATCCCATTAAGGCTCCAGACCTGAAATGGCAAAGGCCCCATAGTTTACCTCTGACTATGAAAAGGTCATAATCCAGCTCCATTGGTTACAAAGATGCCAGTGACAAGCTCCTTCCCCAGTACAGACCCACGGATGCCCAATCATTTATGCTCTGAGCTGTCACTCAACCTATGACCTGTGAGGTCAAAAGGCCCAGTCACCTGACTCACATGTCCCCCCTTCTTACTATTTCCTCCTCCCAAAAGAAAATGAGCTCTCCAGACCTTCCAAGTGCCTGGGCAGTGTTCCTTGGTAAAGTCCCCTCCCATCTGTGCGGCCATAAACCATCACGGTGACTCTAGGAGGCTCATCTAAGACACGACACAGGGATTCTTTCAGTTCTGATGCTTTTGTTGTCATACCTGATTCTTTTCAGACATTAGGAAGTCCAGTTTTCCTCCAGGGAGCCCCAGTTCTATGAAAGTCTTTACCAGACGGAGGTCCGCACTGTTCCCTAAAAGCGACAGATAACCCCACCACGGATCCACAATTAATCAGATAACAGCTGACACGCAAGAGATTTGTTTCTCACTCCTTTCCAGTCCCCCTCCCATTTCCCGCTTTCTCACTAAGTTGATAATAAAAACAACTAAACATGTCCAATCCACTGGTCCCCGTGCTGCCCCCTCCTCCTGTCCACACAGGGTCAGGGTCTTTCTGGTATCCCTCCCTCAGGGGGATTATTCCCTGATCTATAAATACGTGGCTTGTGAACATTCTGTACATAGGAACGGTTGAGGGCACGCCGCCTCTCCCTTCTTTGACAGCCAATTCTGTTTACTCAGGACATTCTGCAAGTGGTGTCACTTAATGATGACACACGGATGTGGCACAATGTGACATCTACAAGTCCCCTCTCAAATCGCTTCCTTAATGCAGGACTAGTTCCGCCGTTTACAGGTTGTCAGCAAGTAAGTCCCTCAAACAGGGGCGGAGTTATGTACGGGAGAGTAAGAATCACCCTTGGGAACCAGAGTCAGCAGGGGCAGGCTCCGTGAGTGAGCATCAGGGCAGAGCAAGAAGAGCTTAAGGACTTGAGGCTCTGCTGCCGAGAGCGAAGCCACAGAGAACACACAGAACGCATCCCTGCAGTGATAATCACGTGGAAAATAGTTGATACAACAGAATACGCTTCTTGTTCAAGTATGGTTAGGGGTAAATTCCATGCGGGCCATGGGGTTCAGTGGCAGCTTAATGAATGTTTTAATCTGTTCCTCAAAGGCATCCCTACAGAGTTGAAAGTCCGAAGCTGCTTATGTGGCTATACAGGTGACCTACTTCACCATGTAACCATCCTTTCAAAGCAGCTGCGAAACTACAAGTGATATCGTTGACTACCAATTTTATACCCTTCTTTATGAAACCACCAAGGGATTCAAAAGAGGATGAAAATGCCATACAGAATATGGGAGGACTAAAGATGTTTGACAGACTGCTCCTAATTTTCAAGGATGACCCAATAGAAGCGTGACCCAATAGAAGCGTGACCCACGACGATGGCCCATCAGAGCACAGGGCTACAGTTATAAAATACTCCCATTCTTTTAGAAAATGTTTCTATTTTGTACTAAGTTAAATTTTGTTCATTCCTTTCATTTCTGACAGTAAAAGTTTGCTCTTTGGTCCTGTTCTTGTTTAAAGCTACCTAATGGCATTCTAGGTTGTGGCCTTAATAAATATGTATCAAGTGTTTCTGGTTTAGCACAAGGAGTCTAAGGAAGGGATAACAATGGGCCCCCCTCCTTGGGCTGTTGAGCAACAGAGAACTTCCTGCAACTTGAAACTTTCTCAAAAAATATGATTTGAGGGCTTCCCTGGTGGCGCAGTGGTTGAGAGTCCGCCTGCCGATGCAGGGGACACGGGTTCGTGCCCCGGTCCGGGAGGATCCCACATGCCGCGGAGCGGCTGGGCCCGTGAGCCATGGCCGCTGAACCTGTGCGTCCGGAGCCTGTGCTCCGCAACGGGAGAGGCCACAACAGTGAGAGGCCCGTGTACCGCAAAAAAAAAAAAAATATGATTTGATAATGTGTTCCACTGAGGACCCTTACAAGAATATAAATCTTGGGCTTTGGGCACAATATGAAGAGTTGGGCAAATATCCATAACCATTACCAATTTCTTCAGTTCTTTGTTAACATCAATATAGCCTTGTAAGTGGAATGTAACCAATGGATCCTGTAAAACTCTGCAAAGTTTAAACATATGGACGTGGAACTAGAGAAATCACCTTCAAAAGAAACGTGTGCTCTGTTATTGGTTGTCTCTTTGACGATTTTATGCCCAAGTGACAATGCTGTGATTGGCGGCTCCGTTTTCTGACACAGCACAAATACTGCAGAAGCTGGCCTATCTTTATAGCATCCCTCTTCTCCCACTTGCAGGATGGAGTCTGTGGCCTGACCAGATTTCTTATTCTCACAAAGAGATTGAGAGGCTTATCTCATTTTCATTTAATATCAGATAAGTAAGAGATGCACACTGGTCATGCAAGGCCATAGATCCTGTGTTAAAAATACACAGGATGAGTGAGAACGTTATTCTTTGTCTTTCTGGAAGTTCTTCCGATTGGAAGCCCCAGTTAAAAACAAGCATGTTTTCAACAGCTTAATACTTCTGCAAAGAGAAAGTGAGTGTCAAGCTCAAAAAAATCTTCCGACAATGGCACACGTCAAACTTCAGCAAACTTATTTCGTTTATATTAATTATTTTTAGTATGACTCTTTGTGTGTAGCGCGTGAGTCTAGTATTTAATTTGCGGTGTGATTTGAAGTTTATTTTTTTCAATAAATACACTCAAAAAGTATGCCCATTTCAGTACGAATTTTGAAATTATAGTATAAGGTACATGGGTAGAGTAAATAAGGGGAAGGGAAATGTGTGAACAGCTGAAGTTTGTGAAGCACTGAAGTCAGTGCAGAGAGAGGAAAGCTCACCGGAAAGAAAACCCAGTGTTGAGAAAGACACAGTGGTGTGAAATGGTCCCTGTCCGTGGAGATGGGAGTGAATTGGTGCAGCTGGAAGAGGGGAGAGCAGAAAGGGCAGGAGATGAGGATGACAAGGATCAGACATAAAGAGTATTTTATGCTGGGAACTTTCGAAGCTTTTTAAAATAGGAGTTCATTTTATCTTATTTTCTGAGAGCTACAAAGAGCTTCCATCCCAGTGATGGAACGACCGGACCTATTAAGATTTTAAGAAGACGACTCAGGGATGTGGAGGGAGGTTGGGGTTGGGGGAGAGATGAGCTTGTTGGTAAAAGGCAAAATGAAACCATGGGCTCTGGAGCCGGACAGATGGGTTTTAATCCTGACTCAACCGCGTTAGCTGTGGGACCTTATACAAGTTACTTAGCTGCCCTCTTAGTCAGCTTCCCCACTTATAAATGGGGGTGATAATAGCAGCTACTCTGCAGGGCTATTGTCAGGATCAACCACGTTAATAAATGTTAAGTATCTAGAGTGGTCCCTGGCCCCGGTGAGTGATGCATACATTCTGGCCATCATCAAAGTCATCACCACCATCGTCATCATCTGGAATGGATGATCTACCACTGGATTCTCTGACACTTCACTTAATAGACCTGTTGCCTTAGCGTCCTGGCATGCAATGCATATAGCCAGGAGTTGATGTGGACAATTAAATGCATTAGCCCCAAGAGGGAGGAAAATTAAGGATATTAACAAGAGCACGTCACAGAAGTGAAGTCCATCACCATTACCTATTTGATCGTCATAAGAAGAATGTGACCACCGCTTTTGCTGCTCATCACCACTGAAGCCCTAGAGGAGCCCTTTCACTCCTCCGACCCTTAGTCATACATTAGAATCCATAAACGTGGATGTGATTTATTCTTTCCATTCATTCCTTCATCGCATTAATTCATTCATTTGTGTATTTCATTAACTCAACACATTTTTTTTGCCAGAGAGATCTTCTCTTTGAGAGCAGAGCCATGCCATTTCCCTAGATCCAGCATACTTCCTAATGTTCCACAGTCGCTAATTGAACATGTGTTGAACAAGTCCCTAAACTAGATTAATTCATGAACATGCTAATTCGTCTATAGCACAAAACTTTGAGGAGGAAACCCTTTTAGAACTCACCATCCAGGCCATGGACACAGACTACCAGGTGAATCCCATCTTCCAAATTTTCTTCCTCTTCCTCTGGTGGGAAATACGGTACGTCAGAAGCTAGTACAGATAAGTCACTGTACAGAAATCCATCCATCTTCAGTTCTTTTTTAAACTTTTCTTTGGCCTGATAAAAACTGGAGAATACACGAATTAATCACAAGCCGAGCTGTGTATTCCATGTTGAACAGGAGATGCACTGAGCTGGGATGCAGGAGTGATGGACAACTACGAGGAAGTGTCTGCCAAGCGACCAAGGCCGAACGTGGGACCTCATGGGAGACGCTAGTGAAAGGCTTGTTCTGAACAACGAGGCAGAAAAGTGACCCAGGAAAACCAAGGGCTGTATTGATCTGGGTTCTGCAGATGTGGTTCCTGCATTGAATAGAACCTCTAAGGTTCCCTCCAGCTCCAAGGATCCACAAAATCTTTAAGCGATCTTCCGGGAGTGAGAGTTTATTAACCTGCTTCCATGTACTTCTCCAGCGTCATCAGCTAGCCTCCAAAAAGAACACGTTTCTCATAAAGTCCCTGCATGAATTATGCCTCTTGTCTTTACTTCCATGCCTTTGTGCATTTGGGTCTATCTGTCTGAAATTCCTTTCCCACCTGGTTATCCTGTTCTTTGCCTGGTTACCTGACAAGGTGGTAAAGACCACGGACTCAGGAATCAGACTGCCAAAGTCAGAATCTCGGCTTAGACACTTACTAGCTGTGCACCAACTGCTTTATAACCTCTCTGCATTCAGTTTCCTCATTTGTAAAAGGGGAATAACACCTGTATCGAATTCATAAAGTTGTCTTTGCCTTGTTGTATTAAGTGATATAATCTATTCAAAATGCTTAGAACAGTACTTGAAGCAGATTAAATGTGAAAAAGGAGATGTGATCGATTACCAGCCATATCACCATCATTATCATCAACATATGATGTCTCATATTTTCTCCTCAGCTTAGGTATCATCTCTAAAAAGCTTCTCATGGCCACAATCTCTGTTCACGCTCACTGCCCCACAGCCAAATTAGGTCCTTCTCTTTCTGGTTCAGCTGTGCACACATGAACCATCCCATTTACTCAACTGCCCTCATTTGCTTCTGTCATCTCCCTGTCTCCTTGTTAGACTGAGAGCACAGTTACAACCAGGACAGCACTGGCCAGGCACTGGACAGTGCCTGCTATGCGCTGGTTAAACTGATGACATGGGCATATAATAGGCACTTAATGGTCTTTATAAAACATGGGATCCAAAATTTACCTGCCTGTGCAATTTCTTTGGGGGATAACTTTAATGTGTAACTGTTTAGCACTTTTTGAACAAGTGAATGAGACGGGATGTTTTGATTAAGTGATTCCATACCATACTTAATCAAATACATAGTTTATAGGTGAGGGAGTAATAGGAATACAAACCCAAGACAAGGATAAAGGGATGGATTCTGGCATTTCAAAAGGAGCGATAAACTTAAGAACCACACAAAAGGGGCTTAGGAAGAAAATCTGAATTAGTCCTATTCCCAAAAGGCTCTCAAAGAAATGCGCCAAGACAGAGGTACAGTGACACTCATAAGGTAGCTGTTCATCATAAGAAAAACTGAAAAAAAAAACATTTATGGTTTATCTCTAAACGATCTTGTTAACGAAATCACGGTACATTTATACAATGGAATATTACACTAAAATGGTAATGCAAAAATAGCTTTATAAATATATAAAGACGTTTCCAATATATTGTTGGAAAAAACTTAGAGTTTGTCAAGAATTATCTTACTTTTGCAAATTAATAGTATATACATAGAGGTGCACATAGGAAGACGTATAGCTGAACTTACACAGGGGCTATATTTGAGATGGGCTTATTGATGATAGTTTTTACTTCTTTACACTATTCTACAGTCCTGACTTGTATGATAAGAATGTAACACTTTATTTAAGCCAGAAAATAACTGATATCACAATTTTGAAACAGTATGCCTGAAATTGAGAAATATGTGGAAGAATCTGAAAGATGGTGCTGGTGTAGGTAAGCCACCAGCAAACCTACCTGAACATCCTTTCACTGACTTCCTCTTCCAACTTGCTGGAATGGTTCGGAACACCTCCAAAGGAACCCAAAGGTTGATGAGTGATGGGAAATGGGGTCTGTTTGGAAGAGAATCCAGCCCTGGCAGGGGTCTCCTTGGGCACAGACGAGAAAGGGAGGCAGGTGGCAGTGCAAGACATGGATAAGTTGACGACCTCAACAGCTTTCAGGCTGTCCAGAGAGAAGGTCTCTGCAGAGGTCACGTGGGACAGCATGATGGAGGGGCCTGCCCTCGGCTCTTGGTTTCCTGTAGCTTGGGAGTGAACGGAGTGAGTCACAGTGGAGCACACAGCGCCTGCTTCACGTCCATCCTCTGGGAAGGTGTTAGGTCCTCTACCAAGTGCTGTATCATCAATGATGCCAGGTGAGCTGCTTCGCTCACCTGCTGAATCCGGGTTGACGATCTCGGCAGCTGACGTACAACTCACTTCAGGCACCTCACGGTGGGTGAAATGCTCAACGTCCAAGATGCTGCTGTTGGAAAGAGCTCTTTTCCCCACATTAGAGTCTTTAGGGATGCGCTTTGGGGTCTCCATGAGTTCTCTAGGAAAAGCTCTGTACCTAGGGGTTTCAAGTGCTGGGATGCGTGGTATTTTTAAACTCAGACCTTTGGTTTCAAGCCCTGGAGGGTTATCGGTCCTGCCATCAAGACAACAGGGTCCTTGAGGATCAAGCTGATCCTCTTTACCTTTGGGGATGTCTATGTAACCAGGGCCCTGCTGGTTGTCAGCATCTGAAACTACCTCCACAAGGGAATGGTGAACCCCAGCATTACTAAGTTGAAGGCGGTGTCCGGAGGGACCCGTGCTCCTGGTGTGCACAGCTGAAGTCTCAGGAAGACCTCGCCCTTGCTGCAGGGAGTCCACCCCTTCAGCAGACTCCTCGGGGCTACTGATTTGGGGTGCAGAGACAGACTTGGTCAGTTTGGTGAGTGCCAGTTCCCTTTCCTCTTCCTCAAAAGGCAAAGAGCTAATGGAGGTGAGAGAGGCCTGGATCCCGCTCGGCAAACTCGTGTTGCTCTCTGTGTGTCCACCCTCTAAGGAGTTCCTGTGTAGGGCATGTCTTCGAACCAGCTGGTGCAAGACATCCCGGTCACTAGGTAACTCCTGGGCTCTACTTCGCGCCTCGGACCAGGCAACAGAGCTTGGTTCACTCTCGATGCCTGAATCAGAGATGATGGACGAGGATCTCTTGATGACCCCAGAGAGTACGGACACTCCCTCCTGCTCCTCTGAGCGAGGGTCCTCTGGGGAAGCCTTGACGTCCAAGGGACCCCTCAAAGAAGAGTTGAGTGGATCACAGGGCTCTGAGGGGATGAGCTTCAGACTTACCAGCACCATCTTGCCCCCCTGGTCTGCTCCCTTTCCAAGAGTACTTAACTCATGGAGTGTGGTTTTCTCTGAAGAGCTGGCATCGTGATGACTTCCACCTGCTACCCCTTTGCTTAGCTCAGTTCTGTCTAATTCATAGTTATCTCGAGAGCACCCACTCTCGTGCTGGGTACTGGTGACCGCTGTGGGGTCAGCTCTGCAGGGGTTCTTATTGCTAGAATTCACATCCATGTAGGTCAGTGCTGGGGCCTGGTCATCCTCTGGACCAGGACTCCTCCTGGGCAGGTCCTCATCTGTCGGCGGGTGCGTTCCAACATCAGACCTTTGGCCAGTCC
This sequence comes from Phocoena phocoena, assembly GCF_963924675.1. Taxonomy (NCBI): domain Eukaryota; kingdom Metazoa; phylum Chordata; class Mammalia; order Artiodactyla; family Phocoenidae; genus Phocoena; species Phocoena phocoena. The sequence continues at coordinate 76,317,337 of NC_089235.1, forward strand.
GACGTTCATCTTCAGGCAAACCTGGTTTGTTCTGGAATTCACCAATTGTCAGATACACCTGAGATTCCGAGCACACGTCCGTATGACTCGGTGTGGTGACATTCTCATTTGGCCCTGGACACCTAATAACCTCTTCATTAGAGTCCATTTGGGGTGGTTTCATGGTGGGCAAGACAAGGTCTTCCCTCAAAGATGATTTTCTATTTACAGTATGGTTCTCCTCTCTGTCGTTTAGATTCAGTATTGTGGGACTTGTTGCTGCAACATCAAAACTAGGGTACACACTCAAATTATGCCCTACAAAAAGAAAAAAAGAAAGAAAAATGTGTTATACTTTAAGAATCTACATTCATGGGGCTTCCCTGGTGGCGCAATGGTTGAGAATCCGCCTGCCAACGCAGGGGACACGGGTTCGATCCCTGGTCTGGGAAGATCCCACATGCCGCGGAGCAACTAAGCCCGTGCACCACAACTACTGAGTCTGCACGCTGCAACTACTGAAGCCCGTGTGCCTAGAGCCCCTGCTCTGCAACAAGAGAGGCCACCGCAATAAGAAGCCCGCACACCACAACCAAGAGTAGCCCCTGCTCGCCGCAACTAGAGAAAGCCCGCACGCAGCAACGGAGACTCAACTCAGCCAAAAATAAATAAATAAAATAAATACATTTATTTAAAAAAAAATCTATACTCACAAATTACCCAAATGCCTGATTGTATAATAAAGAGTTTGTCTGGACTTTGTTCCTGCCTCCTGGGAGATATCCTCTAAATTCTTGGAATTTCCCAAGCGATAGGAATGTCAGCTATTCATGGTGGATCCTGAGCTAATGATAACGAGGTGACTCATGGTGAGTCCTCTGATAGTCTGTGTTGAGGAGGTGACTCAGGACGGGGGCTGGCCATGCCAGAAAGACCAACCACATGACTAGTTGACTGAGGATTTGAACCAGGTGACATCGGTACAACCTTTGGGGAGGAGAGATGGGCTGGGGATTGAGTTCCTTCATGTGGCCCATGATTCAATCAATCATGCCTACATTATGAAACGCAGTATGAACTCTAGACGTGGAGGATTGACTAAGCTTCCCCGGTGGGCAATGTACATTCATATACCAGGAATAGCAGTCCTGGGGGCATAAAAGTTTCATGTTTGGGACCCTTCCAGACCTCGCCCTATGAGTCTATTCTTCTGGCTGGTCTTTATTTGTATCGTTTCTAATAATACTGAAATCATAAATATATCCCTTTCCTGAGTTCTATGAATTTTCCAACAAATTATCAAACCTGAGGGGTCATGGGAATCCCTGGATTGGTAGCCAGTTGGTCAGAAGTCTGGGAGGCCTGAGAACCCCTGAGCTTGTGGCTGAGTTGTGAAGGAAGGACAATCGTATCAGAGACTGTGCCCTTAACCTGTGAGGTTTGACCTAATACCGGATTATCAGTGTCAGAAATGCGTCACACTAATGCAAAAGCTGCCAACGATTATAATTCTTGATTTACCTTTTACTTAGTAAAAAAAACATTTTGAATAATTACCACTTACAAATAGTAAAACATTTACCGATCTTGTGTACAGTATTTACAGAGTATAGAGAATGCTTTGGAGCCAGGAGCCCCTGGTCTCCAATCCTGACACTGACACTTGCCAGCTGTGAGACCTCGGACAGTTAGAAAAAAACAATAAGCCTTTTTCCTAGTTGAATACATTTTCTTCTCGGGTGGGCAGGTTCATAGTAACCAGTGGGCCTCACAGCCATAACTCAGAGTAGACTTCTGATATGAAATGGACACATGGGGAAGACAGATTTCTGCTTTCTGATGGGAAACACTGCCAAGCTTGAGCTCCGTAACCAGGGCAATTATCGTACATGGCACTCAGACCACAAGAGGCTCCCAGGTTCGCTTTGGTCTTTATAGCAGGATGGAGGCGTGCCAAAGTGTGACCTTCTTTTTCTTACTTTTCTTGAGGGTAAACTGTTTTTTTCTTGAGGGTAAACTATTAGGTCTCTCATTCTCTCCCCTGGTCTCTTTTCTCTTCTATTTCATTCCCCTCCTCCTTCTTTTATTTTCTTTCTCTCTCTCTCTCTCCCCCTCCCAATATGCATAATTGGGATAAGTGCCTGTAACACAGCTCTTTTGAGAAAGATATATGATAGATTATTCAATTTTCATATACACCAAACACACAAAAAAGGGGACTGGCCTTTTATTTTCTTTAAACAGTATAAATCTTCCGTGCAATTTTAACGATGTTAAATGAACATAATCATTATTAACATTCTCATGGAGTAAACCATTGAGACACTTACTTAAAAACGACATGGAGCTTTTAGACATCATCATCTCATCCTTTGAGTGAAATTTAAGATTGGGTCAAGGATTAGAACAAAGACTGTGAAGAATGAATCTCTTCCTTCCCTGGACATGTTCTTTGCATCTTGAGACACTGAGCAAATTTCCCTTCCTCTGGGGAACTGTCTCACACCCTACAGCAATTAGACATTCTCTGTTGCAAATTCCTAGTGTCTCCTCTACACACATGTAGTGTAATACATCTACCACCATACCATGGTCCATGTGGGCATGGCCTGCTCCCCCTGGAGAGAAGAGTTTGTGTTTTATAAGTATCTACATCCCCAAGGCTAGCATCCTGGCTACTTCACAGCCAATGAATTGCGTTCATAGAATGAATTGAGAATAGCTCAGAAATGCAGCGGAACAATGACTATTACTCTCATCGACTGTTTGTACCGGTGTGGAAAACACAATTTCAATATTATTTAGTCCTACAAATGGTAGATTGACATATCCTATGTGCAAAGCCCTATGCTGGGCCAAGGTTTAGAGAGAGGGAAAGTGGGGATCAGTTATAATAGTGAACCAGTCTTTGTCTTTATGGGATTTTCAAATTATTGGGAAACAAACATGGTACAGGACAGCTGGCTCTCCTACCAAAACATGTGGGTTGTATGCTGGAAAATTGAGCTTCTTCATAAAAGGAGACAGTGGGTCAGCCTGAGTAGGGAGGATAGTGTGCGCAAAGGCCCAGGAGTCTGGGCCGCACAGTCTGGTCAGGTGTTGGTTGGATCCCACGTGGATGCAGCAAGAGTGAACAGAGGAAGTGGGGGAAGGGCATGAGGTTAGACAGGAAGAAAGAGCCCACAATATGGATGAACTTGAGTGCCTCGTAGGAGTAAGGAGTCTGGTCCTTATATTGCAAGTAACAGGTGGATTAGTGGGTTCTTGAAACAAAAAGGAAAGCTTTATCATAGGCAGTAAAGACAGGACATAGGAAGCCCAGTGAGGAAGTAGACTGTCAAAACAGCTATTTTAATTTCACTACTACAACTACGGGAAAAGTGAGAGAAGCAAAGGATTTGATTCAGAGAGGATGGATTTAGACTCAGATACTAACGGTGTTAGTTGACATGCATTCGTAACTTCCTCTGTGCCAGTGGACGAAACTATCCACTGCTCCCAGTAGCCTATGGAGTAGAAACCACAACCCCTGTTGCCCAATTTCATATAGTTACTAGATGCTGGCAAAAAAAAATTCAAATCCAGGCAATCTGGCCAACTTAAGACCTTAGGAAAACAGCCGAATTGCCTTGGGACAGGAGAGCGAGGGGGTGGGTGAGAGAAGGGATTATAGATTATATAGACAGAATTTGCAAGTTCCTGGTACAGGTTAAGTATTCCAGCCACAGTACTACAGCAGACCACGAAGAAACATTACAATTTTAGTATGAAAACGAAATTCTTTTCTTTCCCTTTTTCCACTACACTAAAAGAATGGAATATAAACCCAAAAACTTCATTGCAAATTATAAAAATTAAGGCCACCAAGCCCTTGAGGAATAAGAAAATAATTCTTTATTCGCTAATACTTTTGCTCCAGGATTAAAGCATCACCAAAGTAAAGTGTAAAACAGCAAGAACCTCAAGAAGAGCTTTGGGAAATAGACTCACAGACATAGAAAACAAACTTAGGGTTACCAGAGGGGAGGAGGAGAGATAAATTAGGAGTTTGGGATTAAAATATACACACTACTATATATAAAATAGATAACCAACAAGGACCTACTGTGTAGCACTGGGAACTACACTCAATATCTTGTAATAACCTATAATGGAAGAAAATGTAAAAAAAGACTATATATATTTACATAGATATGTGTATATATAACTGAATCACTTTGCCGTACACCTGAAACTAACACAACATTGTAAATCAACTACTTCAATAAAATTTTCCAAAAAAAGAATATCTTTGGGGTTTGAGCATGGATATAGGTGACTCTGTAAAAGTAGTTTTGGGGATGGGGATGGATCAGGTGAGAGGCGTGTGAGGGAAGCCTTGGGGAAGTATCCAGGCCTCTGAGAGCAACTGCCTCGGGGTTCTTCCAGGGAGATGTGACCATAAGTGCTGGGGTCCTAGCCTCAGCCGAGTCCCATGTCCAAAGCACATAACAGAAGTTGTAAGGCAATGCCGGTCCTAAAATACTCTGTAGATGTGAACAGCGCGTAGCTTCCAGGGACCTGCGTGGGCAGATGGCCCTAGAAAGACCTCCCCTAACAATGTCTTGCCACTGTGAAACTCTAGGGCAGGGATGTGATGGGCAGTAAAGAGGCTTGTCAGGGAGCCCCAGAAAGGCTGAGATTGACCTTCCAGCTAAAGCTGCAGGAGGGATGGGGCTCAGCTGAAATGAGGTTGGTTTATAAAAAATAAAGCTATGTGATAGTATATATAGCACATGTGAGCTGGGGGACTGAGATGTATACCCACTAGAGTACCTATGAATATGCACGTAAAAGAAGGACCGGAAGGTGATCTGAAGTCTAATAATGAAGTATTAGGGGGTCTGAGAGTGGGTGCTTATTTTAAATATCTTCTCTAACTGTTCAAACTTTCTGTAGTTCAATCATATAACTACAAGGAAGATCAACACATGTACATATGTACACACACACACACACACACACACAGTCTCAATCCAATGTTCTGAGCTTTTTTTTTCTTTCAATATATATATATGCCAAATTTTATTTATTTATTTGTTTATTTATTTTTTACCTTTATTGGAGTATAGTTCATTTACAACGTTGTGTTAGTTTCAGGTGTACAGCACAGTGACTCAGTTATACATATATCCACTGTTTTATTTTTTTGTTTAGATTCTTTTCCTATATAGGCCATTAGGGAGTATTGAGATTGTTTTGAGCAGCTGGTTGGCTGCCATCTCTGGAGCTCACAGGCAGTCAAGCCGTCATACAGAGCGTAGACACTAGATGTCAGGGTACAACCGAAAACGGAATAACATCCTTGGTTTGCAACGTTGCAGTCTTTGGAAGTCACCTAGACTTTTTAAAACATCCTACAAATCTCAGATTGCGGAAACTCTGAAATTTAAGGGGCCCCTCCTTTAATTATGGGCAACCCAATAGAATGGTTTAAAAAATATTTTGCCCAGAGATGACAAGCCGACACGGGCTTTGGCACTGCAGTGACTCGGCTTTGAATGCTGGCTTTTACAAGCTGGGTCATCTTTGATTAACATTTACCCTCTCTGTGCCTCAGTTTTTCTCTGTTAAATAGACTTCTGAGGTTGTTTATAGGGTTAAAGAGATAAAGCTCATAAAACCTCCAGCATAGGGGCTGGCATAGTTTGGTCCTTTAAGGGATCATGGGTCTCTTTCAGCTCTGTCATTTGTACGAACTTGTTGTGTTTCCATGAGCAGGGCTGTGCAGGGGACAGGGAACGGACATTCTCTCTACAGTTTGCACTAGGCTCCTTCCAGTTGATGGATCCGTTCATTAACAAACTCTGTGCAGCCCCAGCAAAACAGATTGCAATCACGCACACACACACACACACACACACACACACAAACATGTTACCTCTTCCCCCTGAAGTGAGCTGTTCATCCATTAATCCATATATTTATGTGCCCACCTTCTCAAATACTTTACCTGGCTCGTTCCATAAAGCAAGCACCGCATAGGAATGTCAACCGAATGCCATTTAGGTTCAATCAGAAATGAATTTATATTTGAATTGTACATTTGAGATAAGAAAAGATCTCCGTCTGACTCTCAGGGGACTCTGGTGAGGGGGAGAATTTGGTTCCCATGTTACAGGTGAAAACACTAAAGCACTAAATACAATTCCACCCCAGGAGTCCAAAAGGGAGTCTTTACTCTAAGTGTCCTTTGCTTCCATTGCTTTGCCCATTCACGGCAACAAAGTCATTTCCAATAACAAGCTTACCCTTAGCTCTTGCTTCTTTCTCCTCTAGGAACTGACAAATACTTCATTGATTTGTTCCCATGGCTGCTGGGAGGTAAACAGAGCAACTGATGGGAACCCAGTGGTAAGCCCTACCCTTGAGGTTCCAAAGCAAAAAAGGAGAAGGCACACCTGTGGCAGGGCAGTCCACGTATCTGTCCTCGAAGATAACGGGCAGAGTGTTCCAGTCGCCGTCAATGTCCAGACACTCTGCGGGGAGCGGGGGCATGGTGGTGAGGTACTCTGAATTCCGGACATCCAGAGACAGCTGGCTGTGGGTCTGGATCCTGGGGAACACAGACCCGATGAGCATTCAAGGAAGATTTAAAGGTTTTAAACTTACTGCTCCATCCCTCTTATCCCAAGACAGCATTCAGAAAATGTTCAGTAGACTCTAACAATTGTCATCTGTCTGTCTCCCCTCCCTTTCTTCCCAGCTACCTACCCAGCCCCCAAAGCCCTAGTCTGCTTTGAATCAGAACTGCTCTCGGTGCTGACATGGATTGTGTGTTTAGGCAAAACCCCAGGGCATTTAGCACATACCAATTAGTAGAATGTAATAAACACCATTCTAGTGGAATGTACGCTGAGTTTCTAAATAGCTAGGACTCGTAAATTCGTGTTTTGGAGGAAACACCTAAATCTATATATACTTTACTCCTATTTCTCTAACTACCTATAGCACTTAGGGTCTTAATCATATTTGGTGGCATTTGAATTCAGAACCATCTAAAATTGCCTTTTTACTGCTTGCTGTGTGGACAACAGGATCCTTGATTAGGGTATCAATTCCCCTAGTTCAGGAGCCATATTTCTGGTTTCCTGCCTATAGGATTTTAAAAGGCCCCTTATTCCTCCTCCATGACCCAGATATCACTCCACGAGTAGTGATATGATTCCAGAATTTGAAATAAATAGTATTCCTAGTTCAAAGGCTGGGCTGGTGGAAAACGTTTACTCCCTTCTCCTCAAGTCCCTGCAAAATGGCAAGAGTTTATTTTTCCCCCACGAAGGGAAAATTATTAACAATCCATCATTTTTCTCCATGCCAGCTCAATCACTCTTGCCCAAGCGAAGATGATGCTCTTATCGGGTTGGTGAGTTTGGGAGAAGAATTGAGCACGCATAGCTTTCTGTCTGTCTGTCTTTCTGTCTCTTTGTCCAACTGCAGACGTTTTTAGAGCAGCCTGACTCTGGAAGTCCCAAACTCACTCTCCAGCCCTTTAGATTATGTGCCCGCAGAGAACAGTTCTGTAGCTGTGGAACGTTGCACAGGCCAGGGCAACTTCTGTAATCCAGCATCCTCAGTAAGAAATATGATGAAGAAGGACATATACGCACATATGCTATTTTATATATGTATATTTAACATAAATATTAAATGTGTGTATTTCATTCACCTCTTATTTCTCAATTGGATTTTAACCTATGAAAGAAAAAGAGAAGCGATTTATTCTCTCCCTCAAGGCCATGAAGGCCGTTGCAAATTCATCATCCTTTGGGCCTCTGTCTGAATATTTAAATGGAACTTTGGTGCAATCAGTTCTGCACTTCTCAGCTCTCATCAATTTTTGGTCCAGTTTTCAGCTTATTAACAAAGTATATTGATTGAACACCAACATGCATAGGATGGTGTGCACAGGGTGGGGAGTAAACCTAGAGGATTGAAACTTGATTCTGGACCTAAAGAACTTATAGAGTCATGAATAAGTTAGGTGGTTAATCAGGCAATTATAATACAACAGGGTAGATGCTGGAGAGTCAGAACTAAGTTATTGTAGGCAGGGAGTTCTCTCTTGCTGGAATGTAGTATACAGACATTGTGAATGTGACCACACACCTCAAACAATGCTTCTCACGTGTTAACAAATAACTGAAAATTCCAGGGCATGTACCCTATGAGCTACCACCTCACACCTGTTAGGATGGCTATTACTGGAACAAACAAGTGTTGGTGAGTATGTGGAGAGGCTGAAACCCTTGTGCCCTGTTGAGGGGAAGGCACAATGGTGCAGCTGCCGTAGAAAACAGTATGGAAGTTCCTCAAAAACTTCAAAATAGAGATACCATATGAGCTGGCAATCCCACTTCTGAGTATTTATCCCAAATACTTGAGATCCGTATATTTAAGAGATATTAGCACTCCTATGCACGTAACAGCACTGTTCGTAACAGCCAAGATATGAAAACAAGCTCACTGCCCATGGACAGATGAATGGATAGAGAAAATGTGGGACAACGGAATATTATTCAGCCTTGAAAAAGGAGATTCTGCAAATCTGTGACAACAGGGATGGATTTTGAGACTATTACGCTAATAATGCCAGTCACAGAGGGACAATATACATGAGGCGTCTACACTAGTCAGATTCCTAGAAGCAAAGAGGGGAGGGGTGGTTGCCACGGGTTGGGAGAGGGGAAATGGAGAACTGCTCATCACGGGGCATAAAGTTCCAATGAAGTAAGATGAAGTGTTGGAGCCAGTTCATATTGGCTTGCAATAGCCATGAATCCACATTCAGTGCTAACATATCCCTGGCTTGAAATTGACTACAGAGCATCGACACATGGAAATTGGCAAACACTACAGACTGGAGGTTTTTTTGTTTGTTTTTGCTTTCCTGAGGGCTAGTTGTGAAACATTTATGAGGACCCTGGCCATACCTCTTCTCATAATTTTCTAGGTCCTTACCTTGATGTGTTTTTCTTTACTGATCACTATCTGAAATGATATCATGTACTTCCTGCCTGTCTCTCCACTAGAATGAGTGATCCATGGGGAGAACATCTTTATTCTGTTCCCTGCTGTATCCCCAGCGTCTACGTGAAGAGCAAACATTTGTGTAAGTCATCAGGCATCACCTAAGTCTTTCTGAGCAGAGTCTGCAGCTGCCCCAGGTCAGGTCCTGTGCCTGGATGTTCTCATGTGATCCTCACAACTATTATCCTACCCATTTTAAGGAAACAAAGACTAGGTGAGCTTCAGGGAAAAAAACAAACAGAAAATTAATTCTCTCAAGGATCTGCTGCGAGTAGAGGAGCAGGATTTTGAACCCAGGTCTCCCGGATACCATATCATCTGCACTTTGTACAAGTGGTTGTCATTCCAACAAAACTCTTCCAGGATGCTAGCTGCCTATGTGTCTGTCACCTCCTTGTGTGTCCACACTCCTTGGGAATGCAGCCAGGGCCTGGCAGTCTGAGGTTTACATATCGTTGCGGTGATTTGGAATTAGATGTCCTGCAGTGGTCTTGAATTGCAGTGCTTTGCTCAGTGGTCCTCAAAGTGATTCTTACATTTGCCAAATTAACTCTCCCAATTTTCATTTTAAAAAATACAGTTGGTTCTAGCAGGGGGCTGGACTGAATGATGAATGCATGAGTGAGTGACTCTAGATATTTCTAGAAAAGCCATTTTAACATGAGATATGTTTTCCTTGGTGCCCCTCTCAATTTCAGAATCCATGAGGCAAACTTCAACATTGCTGTAACTTTCCAACTAGAATTAAGTGTGGGGAGAAAATAAGGTTATAAAGATGAAGGTGAAAAGATCTTCGGGTCTGTCCTAAGTGATGGATGGATTTCAAGTGTTTCTCCTGCTGGATTTACTATAGCATCTCAAACATTATTCCATCCACATTTAGTTTGGAGGCAAACGTACTATTCAGAAACCCAAAGAAATGCTTGGACTTGTGTAGCCATGGCCAGACATCTTGGAGGAAGCACTGATTGTGCCCACAAGGGAAATCTACAATGAGAGACAATGACCTCATCTTACGTCAACCCTTCGACTTTTCTGAATTTTTTTTTTTTTTCAGTACGCAGGCCTCTCACTGCTGTGGCCCCACCCATTGCGGAGCACAGGCTCCGGACGCGCAGGCTCAGCGGCCATGGCTCACGGGCCCAGCCGCTCCGCGGCATGTGGGATCTTCCCGGACTGGGGCACGAATCCGTGTCCCCTGCATCGGCAGGCAGACTCTCAACCGCTGCGCCACCAGGGAAGCCCCTTTCTGAATATTTTTTAAATTTTTCTGGAGGAAATCAAACTTAGATTTTCATCTGTCCTCCTAATTAGGTAGTTCAGCCTTAATTCTTATGCTAAATGCATTTCATAGCTGCTGCAGAGTCTCAGGTGGACTTTTTTTTTCTGACATTGCTTGTGCCCACACCACCTGCTTCTAATTCATTTTGCAAAGAGGACTCAACACAGATGTCTTCAGGGACCTAGGAAGTCTTGATTCTGTCTACAGAACCATAAGGATACTCAACAACAACAAAATACTTTGTCTATTGATCTTCTCTGACACCTGCCAGCTCCTGCCTCTGCAATTTGTCTGACTCTTTTGCCTTCAGAGAAAATTCACCTGAATGTGCAGAGGTGGGCAGACTTCTCTCCTTCATGATTGGAGATGAAGGGAAGAAATAACTTTGAACAAGAATGTCCTTGGCGCTCAGGGTTCACGATGTGGGCATGCAACTGGTTACTTACAGATTTTCCTGAAAGGTCAAGACTGCAAGTTTTTGGTGCTCCATATAAAAGAAGGCCTCGGAAAACCTTCGGACCTGAGGAATAAAATAGTATAAACAAAATAACTCACTGGGTGGGTTTGGCCTTCACTTTTTTTTTTTTTTAATTATTTACTTATTTATTTTGGGCCACACCATGCAGCACGTGGGATCTTAGTTCCCGACCAGGGATCGAACCCGTGCTACCTACAGTGGAAGCGCAGAGTCTTAACCACTGGACCACCAGGGAAGTCCCTAGCCTTGACTTTTTAAAAAGAAATTAAGGCTCAACGAGGGAAGTAACATATATTAATATCAGGGAGAGCTCAGCCCACAACCCAGAGGTTCTGAAACACTAGTATTTCTACCCACCCCCAGCTGCCCTCTCTATTTCTGGTTCTTAGCACAAACCTGATTTATGGACACAATTGAATGCATGTTTATGAATCTGCTCTTGGCTTGCGTTCTGTCGTTTGTACATTTGGGCCTTATTTCTTCTACTAGAATATGCGACCCTTGAAAACAGAGGCCATAGATAAATGCAGATGAAACAGAATGTCCAAAGCTAGTCACCCAAGTGTGTCCTCTGAGCGCTTTGTAGACTTAGCTATTTGGTCCTCTTGCCGGAAATGAGAAGACCAACATCTTTTATTATGCGTTGGTACCCACCACTGCGCACTCAAGCTGGGGGCAAAAAATGCACTAGGAACAATGGAGTAGATGTGAAGACACTTCTTTGAAACACTATCAAAGCACTTCGTCATATCCCTGAGATTGGTTTGCTATCACTTGGTAGCCAAGGAAGGTATTTTCTGAATAGTAGACCAAAGATGTGAAAGCCGAAGGAAGTTCATAAAGTTTCACTGCTGGTTCATGGTGGAGAAGGGCTAGTACTTGGGTCTACGGAAGTCAATCCCGACTTTTATTCTGCCCAGTGAGCCAACTGTCGTAAAGCTTCCTTGAGAGATCACTGGTGCATGATTAGTGAATTGATACCATTTAACCCCTTACCCGCAAGGTGTGATGCTCCTGGGTGAGATAAGCGGTCACTTGGGAGTGTAATGTCACCGTGTCCAGGAACTGGGTCCACAGAGCCATCAGGTGGGAGGCCAGCTGGGCAAGATCCTTACTTATCTGCTCAGCTATCTTCTCTGGGTTATTCAACATCTGGGGAGGCAAAAGGTGGCAGTAAAGGACCTCTGCTCCATGAAGCTACTGCCGTCTTCCTCCTGAAGTCTTTACTGGCTTCTCTGCTTTAAACGAATCCCTCTCCTTTCTCTGGACTCTCTTCTGCATCCTATTACGTTCTGAACTCACTACTCGACGATCATGATAGCTTCCACTTATTAATATCTACTAGTTGGCAGGTAGAACACTAGGTGTTTTTATATGCCCTCTCCTATTTAATCCCCACAATGAACCTTTGGTAAAGTTACTGTAGCCATCATTTTATACAAAAATTAAATGAGAGAGGATGAAATAGCACACCCAAGGTCACACAGAGCTGAGATTCAACTGTAAGACCATCTCACCACAAAGCCGTGGCACTACACTGACGTTACAGAGTAGGCGTCGTAAAACATCTCCCGAGAAACAATAAAGTCTTTATAACCTCACGGCATCTGACTTGCTAGGAGATTTCCACATGGCCGTGCTCAGTAGACCTGTCACCATCTTCCCCCCAACACTCCAAATTTCTTAAGGAGGATCCCAGGTTGTCTTAACGAAAGCTTGAAGGACCCAGCCTACAGAGGTCCGGAGCCCTTGGGGGAAATTTTGGCTAGCTTCAGTTTAGAACTACGAGAGCCGTCTGCCTGCGGGTAACTTTCATTGTGGAGAGCTGAGAAGAGAGATCACTGATCTCTGAGGACAGCCAGAGAACCAGTGGTCCAAGCCTAACGCTGAATTCTACGCTTTATCACTTACCCACCAAGAATTTAACGTGCATCTCCCATATCCCAGGCACGTGTTTAGAATACGTGGGAGCACAGAGATGAATTAGAGAGTGTCTCTTGGGACTTCCTTGGCAGTCCAGTGGTTAAGACTCGGCACTCCCAATGCAGGGGGCCCGGGTTCGATCCCTGGTCGGGGAACTAAGATTCTGCATGCCACAGGGCGCGGCAAATAAACAAAGTGAAGTTCAGTAAATGTATTCAAAAGATAAGGAGTGTCTCTGCCTGCAGAGAGCCTCATTCACCAGAGGAGATAGGAACGTGGGTTAACCCTGAGGAGTATAGCCAATATTTTATAACTTTAAATTTAGTATAATCTGTAAAAATATCAAATACTATGCTGTATATCTGAAACTAATATATTGTAAATCAACTGTATTTCAATAAAAATAGGTTTACACCATCCCTATCCTTAATATGCTTAAAAAGTCAACTTAAGAACACTGAAAAAAAAAAGAGTGGTGGGCATGTGTCTGTCTTGGAAGACGCAGCAGGACACATAACCATTGCTGTTTCAAACCCATCTCTGAGCTCCTTCTTTGCCATGTGCCTCAGTTTCTTCATCTGCAAAATGAGTGTGCAAAGCAAATAACCCTTTATTGGGTGTAACAATGTATGGGGAGACTACGTTCAAAGCCTCGCTTGAAACGCTGAAAGTTCCCTTCACTCTTCTTAGACTAAAGGCTGATGCTAGTATAAGGCATGCTGGGTGGAGCAAAGCATCTGAGAGTAAGAAAAACAGAGAAGGGCTTCCCTGGTTGCGCAGTGGTTGGGAGTCCACCTGCCGATGCAGGGGACACCGGTTCGTGCCCCGGTCCGGGAGGATCCCACATGCCGCAGAGCGGCTGGGCCCGTGAGCCATGGCCGCTGAGCCTGCGCATCCGGGGCCTGTGCTCCGCAACGGGAGAGGCCACAGCAGTGAGGCCTGCGTACCGTAAAAAAAAAAAAAAAAAAAAAGAAAAACAGAGAAGAAGGAATTTGACACTCTGTAGGGCTCTTTAATTGTTGGGTATTGCAGCTTTGTAATTAATGACTAGCTTCCGGGTACAAGGCATCATTCACCTGTAGCATCTCTAAGCTGCTTCTTCCAAGAGGAAAGATCAGTCTTTGGTGACAACACAAGCTACAAAACTCCAAAACGAGAGAATGACCCTGTCTTCTGATGGAAGCACTGTTTCCATCACTGGCTCTGTTGGGAGACAGGGACCAAACATGGAACGTCCACTCTTGGTTCAGTCCCATAATCCATGGCCCAAAGTGTTAAGAGGCAGAAAAGGAAGGATTGGGTTGGAGAGAGTCGGGGATGTGACTGGCCACTGGAAAACCTCGAGGCTGGAGAGTAAGGCTTTTAGATGGTCTATTAGTGGCTTATCTTTACATTCTCCAACACGTTACCCTCACTAACAGACGCCACGCTTCTGCATCAGCACCGGACACCTTTCTGCCCCGACAACGTTCCCGGCCTTCCCTCTGGCGCAGTGCTGCCCATGGCTCCGGCCACACCAACCTGAACACACAGCTCTTTCCAAGCACCAGGGCCTTGATCGGGCTGCATGTTCTCCTTGGAATGCCTACTGCCTCTTCCAATCTCCTTTCTCCCTCTCTTCACCACTTCGGACTTGTCTGTTCTCCACCAGGTAACTGTTTCAGAAGCCCGTGCAGTCACTCTTGTTCCTAATGGTTCTTTCAGAATTTCTCCCGTGTGCCACGTGTAAGCCTAGCCTCCCTTCTCCTTGCGGTCTACTTGACCTTGCACAGACTATTCTCATGGTACCACTTGCCATATGGTGCTTTGGTACCCTCCTTTGCCTGCACCCCAAGCTTTAGCCTTCTCAATATTCTCGGTACCTATACCGTGGCTGATGGATGATGGAAACTGGATAACTCTTTATTGAGTCAGCTGGTGACTTGGCATCAGTGAGAGGCACCCGTGCCTTAGGAACTGGACTTCCTTTACTGGCCTTCTCGCCCTGATACCCACGGCTCTCCCCACTGTCCACTCCAGCAATTCTGGCAAACACAGCATGAATTCTGAGCTCAGCCCCCAGAGAGGAAAGGAAAAGCCATTCATTAAATGTGTCTAAGGGAGCATTATTTTCTCCCCCGAGTTGATGACAGCAATGGTTCCAGATAAGATTGAGGAAGCTTCTAATTAAGCCACAAGAGGACTTTCCTGCTCTCACAGAGGCCTGGGCCTGTTCAGGTACAGATGATGGGTGTGGAAGGGTCTCTCTGGCAAGAAAACGAGAAGCCCTTCACGCTGACAAGGAGGCAGTCTGGACCCAGTGCCATTTCAGGTGAAGCTCCTGAAAAATATACAGCTCCCCCCCCCGCCGTGCTTTTCACCTGGGTCTAGCCACGCTCCTTGGCTCATTTACTCACCACCTCCGCCCCTTGCTCTGTTTACTGAAGTCTGAGCTTGGAGTATGCTGAGCTCTGGGAAGCCAAAGATAAATCTGTCCAGTCCTGGAAGGGGCACATGGTCCAGTTACAGCTATTTATTTCGATAGTTAGACCTACAAAGTACTATGAAAGAGACAGGTCCTGAGTGCTGTGAAAGGGTCATGGAAGGCTTCCCGGAGGAGGTGATGCCTGCATTGTGTCTTCAAGGTAAGCAGGTGTCAGGTGGAGAAAAGCCTGCTTTACACACCCTGAGCTACCGCGTTCTCTCACCATGGGCCTTACTCCTGGCTGCATACTCAATCACTGGGAGACCGTAAAGCGTTTGGGCCCATCCCTGAGGGTAGGACTCAGACACCAGGATGTTTCCATTGCTGTCTGGTAGACACTCAACATGATCTGAACCTGTCTGCTGTACCAAAGCACGTGGCTGAGTTTCATTGGAACCTTTTCACCTGTTACGGAGAGCACAAGCCATCCCTTTTCTAACCAGGCTGCACAGCAGGAATCCTGACCATGGGCTCCAATCACATTTCCAGCCCAGACCCCCAAAACGGGCTTCAAAGGCTCCCTCTGCAGCCGTCCTGGGCCCCGAGCACCCATGGTGCTTCCGTCAGGCCGAGTCTCACCCTGGCTTTGCATGGTTGTTCCCTCCCCGCCTCACTCCTAATGCCACCTACAGCCTCCGGTGCTCACACAGGCCCCTCGTCTTACACTTCCCGGTCCAGCACCAATGCTATTGAGAGCTCCCGCCTCCTGTGTGAACAAATCCGTTTCACCCCAGGCTGTTAGTCCTGGGGAGCTCTCTGCCATCTCTGTTGTATTCCCAACAAATGGCAGAGTAGCTGGCACACCGTAGGTGCTTAAGAAACGTGTATAAGATTCACACAGAGTAAAGGTGCAGATGAACTACTCCATGAGTGTAGAGCTCTATGTTTTCAAATTGTCTTAAACCACCTGAAACAGTTTCCACTATCCAATCCATCCTTGAGATGGATGCTTTTGTGACCATGTGCTTGGTTGACCACTAGGTGGCGATGTCCTGCCTCTAAAAGTTCTGTGGGCTGTGAATGTGCCTTTTGGGGAGGCGCGGGGGGGGGGGGGGCGGGGGGCAGGGAGGAAGCTTTGTTTCTTTCACTCCCAGCACCAGGCCAGCCCTTTAAAAAACCGCAGACCAGGCTGTGCTCCTCCCAGACTCCCCCTTTCCCTCCGTGTCACCCAGCTGCATCCCTGCAGCAGTCAGCTAATTTGGTTGCTTTGTACCAAATAAAGCCTGAGGCAACACTGTCACTCAAAACCAGGGGCCTTTTCCCTGCAGTTTGGGGGCCGGTACCAAAGGAAGCAGGGAACCCGCTGCGTTTTCATGAAATATATCTAAGAACTCATTGGTAGCCTGAGCTGCGGCCTGAACCACTGCAGGGACCAGATGCATCAATATGGCGGTGGCTCGCAGATGGCCTTGGGTTCAGGCCCCCGGCCCATCCCTTAGTGGCTCAGGGACCATGATGCTCCTCTCTGTCTGCTTGTGGCCAAACGCATGGGGACATATCCACGTCTCCCCCTGCACTCGCAGGCTGCAGTGGGGGGACCCCTGGTGCATTTGTACGTTTCAGGGGTACAGCATAACGATACATGTACATACTGCGACATGACGGCCACAATAAGGTTACTTAATACACCTATCACCTCACATAGTTACAATTTTCTTTTTCTTGTGATGAGAATTTTTAGGATCTACTCTCTTGGTAAATTTAAAATATATAATACAGTATTGTTAACTATAATCACCATGCTGTATCCCCAGAACTTACTTATAACTGGAGGCTTATACCTTTTGACCACCTCCCCCCATTTCCCTCACCTCCCCCCATCGCCCCTGGCAATCACCAATATGGTCTCTGTTTCTATGAGCTTTTTTCTGTTTTTAGATTCCACATATAAGTGAGATAATACAGTATTTGTCTTTCTCTGAATGACTTATTTCACTTAGCGTCATGCCCTCAAGGTTCATCCATGTTGTCACAAATGGCAAGATTCCCTTCTTTTTGATGGCTGTATACTATACCACTGCGTACAGACACACTGCGTTTTCTTTACGCCTTTGGGTGGACACTCAGGTTTCTTCCATGTCTTGGCTATTGTATATAATGCTACAATGGACATGGGGGTGCAGACACCTCTTCAAGATAGCGATTTCATTTCCTTCAAATAAATACCCAGAACTGGGATTGCTAGATCGTATGGTAGTTCTATTTTTTAATTTTTTGAGGAGCCTCCATACTGTTCTCCACAGTGGCTGCACGGATTTTCATTCCCACCAACAGTGCACGAGGGTTCCCTTTTCCCCACACCCTCCCCAGCACTTACCCCTTGTCTTTTTGATGAGAGCTATTTAACAGGTGTGAGATGCTATCTCATTGTGGTTTTGATTCATCTGGGGAACTTGTAATGAAAATGCAAATCCCTGAGCTCTACTCCCATCTACTCTGTTTCAACCAGTTTAGATGGGACCCAGGCCAGGGTGCGTCTAAAGTCCAAATGTGTTTCTACTGAGAGGCCAGGGATGAGAAACAGTGGTTTTAAAAGACAGAAACGTCAGTTTGCAATGAGACAGTCTCATGAGTCCTGATCTGAGCATGGATTAGCTGTGTCACCGACCCTGAGCTACACACTCCTTTCCATCTCATCTGACTCTCGTTACATGAGGATAGCAGTGCTCACCCAGACCATCCAGCGCAATGGGATGTGAAAGTGTTCCAGAGATTGTAAATAACAGAACAGCATGCATTTGCCAAGTACTCACTAAGCACATACTCTTAATACGTGATTGATGAACTTTTGGCAAACGCAAAGCACTGTTTTCAAAGTCATCATCTTAATGGCAGCTGGCCTCCTGCCACGTGTGAGCCACCTGAGCACAGGTGCAAGGTTTCTGTCACCCTCCGTGAGAAGCACATAGCCCGCAGTCAATAAACGTTTGTTAGATGCATGGTTAATAGACAAATAAAAAGTGTGAATGTCAGGGAAACCAAGACCTGTCAACCCATTTGGTGTTTTTCAAAATATCTAGCACATGGCCAGGCACACGACAGGTGTCTAAGAGACACAATGATTTAGAGCAGTGGACGGAAGAGTATTTCTTCAGTTTAAGATCTAACGTTAGGTAACCAGTCGTGTCTTCTCATCTCTGATTTCTACACCAAGTAAGCAACTATGTTTGCCCCACATAACTACTGCCCTTCAGAACTAAGGAGTCAGTTTCCTAATTACCTGTAGCTCTGAGCACAGCTGAGAGAGTGTCTCTTCAACAGCAAGTGACTCTAGGAAAGAAAAAAAAAACCCACACAATTAAATGGACACACACTGAAATGCAGAATTTGTTAACGGAATGAACGGAGCACAGATTTCAAGTCGGCATTGACGTCACAGAAAAAAATACAGCTTCTGTGGACTTTCCTTCTCTATTCTGTCTAAAGGGTCCTGTTTATAAAGAGGGTGATTTGGAGCCATGTGTTGACGCTAGATAAAGGTCAACATTGTTCCATGGATGCATTTCTGAGAAACAGGAGAGCCCCACGTTCACTTTGTGTGGTCCACATTCTGTTGTGCTTTTGCGGGTATGTAGCACGTGCAGGCACGCACACGTACACACACGTCTGTGTGACACATCTAGGACCTGGATCTGTATGTCCTTCATACAGGTGGATGTTCAGAAGTCCAGGGAAGTGGGGTAGCAGAGCTAAGAGCACTGCTCAGCACCACCAACTCGTCCCAGTCTTCCACACCGACTACAGAGAAGCCCGCAACCCCGCCGTCTTATAGCTTGAGCGGGGTGGACTCTGGCCACTTGTGGTTTCCCGGTCGCAGCTGTGCCTGTGTTTGAACTTTCCCCTAGTTCCATGAGGCTGTGGTCAGACCTTGCACGTGGCCGACGCTCACGGATGAGCACATGCTGCCCGTCCAGCAGCTGTCCTCAGCTCTGTGAGCCCCATGAGGCATAATGCACTTTTATCACTGATCATGGCTGTGCACTTGGGGTCTGGCACAGTGCCTGGTACACAGTAAACATTCAACAAAAATATGGTGAGTGAGTGAATGAACAAATAAATTCAGTTCCTTTGGGTTAAAAAAAAAAAAAAAAAAGTTGAAGCAAGAAGCCAACTGCTAAGACACTGTTTTCATTCTACCCCTGAGCTAAACTGGCTCTGAACTGTGTGGGTCTCCTGTGAGTGCATCTGACCTGAAAAATTTCAACTCCAAGATCACGTGCTTCAAAGAGGGCATTAGAGCTGACAAAGCCAGATGGTAAGACGGCACCAGAAATCCATGCAACAACTACAACGTTGCCCCTACTCCTTCATCCTGTGCGCCAAGCACTGTGTGTGAGGGATCTGGGGGTCTTCTGCCCTCCAAGACCCCCAGTCTAGCGGGGAAGAGAAACATGCAAATAAACGATTGCTGTGTGGTGTGTTCAGTGTAGTAACGGATAATGCACAAGGCCATCAATACTGCCAGGGCATGGCTATCTCCACAAGGAAGGTCTCAGGGTGCAGGGAGGGAAGTTGAGGTTCCTTCCCGGCAGGATTGTTATTACCCTTGACTACCAGGCTAAGGACCTGGCTTCCGTTCTAGGGTCAAAGGGCCTCATTAGAAGACTTTGAGCAAAACCACAACCCGCCAACTGCCGTAAATGAGTGTGACCCGATATAAAGACTCTGCCCCGGGCATCACTGAAGAATCTCTGTGCTCCTGCCTTGTTGTGCCACACACTGTGACCCTGAGCAGTCATTTCACCTCTCTGAGCTTCAGTTCCACCATCTGTCAATCAAGAGGGATGAGGCCCAATGACCATGATGTCTGATGATGGACAAGAAGCGATCCACCCCCAGAAAACCAAAACCAAATATGGTGACTACTGAGAGCTTGCTAATGTCATCCAGATGACATATATATATATGTAGAAATACCTACATATATAAATGTAGGACTGTTTTATACTCTTGGAAGTTGCAATACAGTAACTACAGCCTAATTAAGAAAAAGGCTGTAAACAGGCATTTTCCCTTAGACAGCAACTCCACATTATGTACCCATAGCACCAGGTGGGTAGTAGGTGTTTAATAAATGCTTTGTGGATGAATGAATGAGTAAATGAATGTGACTCGGGGTGCTTGCGTCCTTTCTCCCTGCATTGGCACGTCCAAGATTTTCTCCGGCTAGAGTGATGTCGAATACAAAAAAAAAAAAAAAAAAAAATCTGTAACGGTGCTTGCTACTGTGACATTTACAAAAGCACGCTGAGTTTTCTCGAGCCCCAGTCCAAAAGAGGAAGTTCGGTCGGCTGCTGGGATGAGTTTTCCCCTGTGCCCAGCCCCTTACCCAGCTCCATGCGTGGCAGCTCAGGGATGTCCCTCATGATGGTCAGGAAGTAGGCACGGAGTCCCCGGTAGGCGTGTAAGAGCAGGAAGCACACGTCCCGGTGCCACTTGTAAGCATGCTGCATGCAGTTGTCAGAGGGCACGTAGAAGCTCCCCTGCAGGGGAAAACAGAAATGCAAGCTGACGGCTATCCCACGCGGCCAGGTCCTGAGCAAAACTGGGAAGCGCTTCAAGATGCCAACAGAAGAGTTGGAATGTCTTCCCTCTCCCTCTGTAGGGGGAAACCACTGAAACTGGCCAAGCCTCTATCTTACTGTGTTCAAATTAAAATAATAGTAGTAATAATAATATTAGATGATGGTGATGATGAGGACACAGACCTGGCAGGTTTGGGGCAACTGAATGTCACCCACATACAAGCCTCCTTCTCTTGCCACTGTAAGAAGAAGCCATGGGACAGACTGAGGTGGGCTCCTTTTCACAGGGAGATGAGGCATTTAGAAAGACCTTTGTATTGATGGAGGAATAGCACATGGTGCTGAGAAGGAGAAAAATGCTTTGCTGTAAAACAGGAAGCAGTTGTGAGTTGCAGTTCTCAGTATTGAAAGTGTAAGAGACTGTGTGAGAATGCTCTGTACATTCTACTGTGTTGGTAGCTGTAGGACGCATTACAGCCGTAGAATTCCACACACGTCATTTGTCTGATGAGGAGAAGATGCTTAAGTCTACAGTTTACTTGGAGGCCCAGACACGATGGAAAAGAAGGACCAGGACAGTCCTGACTTCCTTGCAGCCTCCCTAGAGAAGGATGGCTTGGGGTGAATTTCAGGAAGGATTTGTTTTAAGAACAGAAGAAGGAAATCTCACCAGGATGGGTTTGGGCAGAAAAAGGGAGGCACTGAGTAGTAAGCTTGAGAATTCCGTGGACGTAGGAATCTATTGCTCACGTGGATAAGAGGAGCGCAAGCAAATGTCTGTTCATGATCCATCCAGGGCTTCCTAGCCTGTCCTGCTGGGAGAAGCGCCAGGTGCAGTGCTGGTGGAATCGCATCCTCTCGGTTTCTGTGAGTTGACTTGCATAGTTGTCGATGCGGCAGCCTCTTGTTTCCTTTCTTCTTTGCTGCCATCTAAGAGGGTTGAGTTGGTCCACTGGGGTAGGGACAGGTCTCATAAGGGTCAGGAGCCACCTGAACTCCATCTGTACCCCCAGTGGTGCCATAAAGGCAGACAATGGTGGGTATAATTATATTTGCTCTCATCATGATAGTACAAATTAGGAAACCTGGATGGAGGTCTCAGGTCTGCCGTCACCTCACTCTGAGATGGTCTTAGATTCGTTCCCTGGGAGAAAGACTGCAAGACAGAGATTGGCCTGCAGGAAGGTCATGGCGTGTGCTCTTGGGAGCAACGGCCATGGGAGAGTAGGGTGGGGCAGAGGGAGGAGGTACACTGCACTGTCATGCAGGCACAGGGACCTCAGTCGATCCCCGGGGGAGCTCTGGACCTGCAGCTGTCTGGCCTTGAGACAGGGGCCAGGTCTTTGTACCCATGCACTGACTGTCACTGGGCATGGGTTACCTCGGGGAAGAGGTGTGACCTTGGTCGGCAGCTCTCCCAGACAGGGCAATTTCCAGAGAGGGACTTGGCCATATGCAGTTGGCCACCATCACCCTTGGTAGAATGAGGAAGGAGTGATTCAGGCGTGAAGATAGAAACTGGGCACCACAGAACTCCCCGGACAAAGTCTCAACTGCATCCTTCACTCCCCAGTGCCTCAAATTAAACCTGGCTTTACGTTATGAGGTCCCTTCTGATTTGAACATAACAGAGACATTCAACGAGCTTTGTCATAAAAAGACTTTTCCGGGGCTTCCCTGGTGGCGCAGTGGTTGAGAGTCCGCCTGCCGATGCGGGGGACGCGGGTTCGTGCCCCGGTCTGGGGGGATCCCACGTGCCGCGGAGCGGCTGGGCCCGTGAGCCATGGCCGCTGAGCCTGCGCGTCCGGAGCCTGTCCTCCGCAACGGGAGAGGCCACAGCGGTGAGAGGCCCGCGTAACGCATAAAAAAAAAAAAAAAAAAAAAAAAAAGACTTTTCCGTTTCATAAGCAGGAAATTCAGTCAGGACATCTGTGGTTGCCAGACACTCAGGGTAACTTGCATATTCCCATTTCTCATCTTTCCTATTAAGATCAGAAGTCAGTACAGTAGTAGGAAGACCAGCAAAGCTTGTGCATAGCAGGGTGTGTATGTTGGACTCCCCAGGTCTATAGAGCAAGAAAGAATCCACTATTCATGAAACATCTAGATATTCCCATCATACTGTACCTCAGTGGATGCTTTATCACCTTATAAGGCAGATATTCTAATATGTGTTCAAAATAGAATACAGATATGGTAAAAATCTCAGTATTACCAAAGGAAACACAATATAAAGTTTCCTAGTCCCTAGAGTCCAATAATTTTCTTGTACATCCTTCTACAAAGCTTTTATATGCATACGCACCTATGTGTATATATGTGCGCTTATATACGTATATGTCCTAAAAGCACAGAGAGCCACTCACGTTGAAAAATGCTCTGGGTATCTCTTGGCTACTCATTTTCATCGTTTATGCCTTGAAGTGACCAAAGAAGTGATAGCAACTCCAATTCCCATTTCATAGATTGAAGACTATGGCTCGGAGAATCTAGCGAGCTGTACGAGTCACTGTGCTTTGGCCGCAGCAGAAAGGATTCTCAAGTTCACGTGCTCAGTGAAGGCAGGCCTCTGTCATCTGCCATGTGTGCCTTTGAGAAGCATGGCTGGCAGAGGACAGCAGCTCCGCTAGGCCTGCTCACTTTGACATGGGCATTAATACAAGTCCTGCAGTGACTCCGTTATCTGTGCCTAAGCAGGACTGAAAGCAGACGGAGGATTAACAAAGGCGTCAGATCTCGCAGCTCTGAGTCCACAGCCTGTGTACCTCAAACACCCCTGAACCCTCCAATTTCCGGTCCTGCTACCTGCTCCCAACTGCATTTTCTTATCACCAACACCTCCTTTTGACGGTACTCCAAGACCCATGGAAGAGGGCAAGGGATCTACAAAGTATGTTATTAAGTTTCACTTTTAAGACTAGACACCAATAGCATATGGATTTTTCGAGAGCGACATAAAGAAAATGTTGGAGAATCGTCATAAGGCTGATTTGATATGATTATTGACATAATATGAAGTCTAAGTGTTAATCCAAAGAGAAATCCTAAAAACATATGGCTGGAGATTATCATAAACAAAACCAGTGCCATTTTCCATAAACACTCAACAGCACGACTTTTAGAAAGTGAATGATTTGCCACAGAAAAATCCCATTAGCCGGCCCTCCAGGCCTCCAGAGCCAGCATTGAGCAGCCAATGCCCCCCCATTAGAACTGCATGAAGTGGATTGAAAAGCCCTGCCCAATCTCCCCAGCACAAAGAAAGAACGCTTTAGCATCCCTCCTTTTCAACAGTCTGGAAAGGAAACCCTAAATAATACGACAGATTCATGCAGGGTAAGCAGAACATAGGCTGTGTGTAAACTCACAACGGAAGGCTCCTGACCAGGGCCCACCCCACGGCATCATCTGTGCAACATCTGTAAAAAGGGGACGATAGTAACCCGGCTGTTAGGGTTGCTGTGAAGGATTAAACACCACCACTCAGGTAAAACACAGACTTACGTGACGCCCCAGTGTAATGTCAGGGTGCGCTGAAAGGAAAATCTTTTCCCATTAGGACCCACCCGCTGATGGCCTCTGGAAATGGGTCTATGGATTAAGTAGCTCAAACCTCAGTGGTCATCCACATAGAAACGTGCAAATGGATTTTAACTGAATGGAAGTCTTCTGGGAGCTGTGCAGGGATAAAGCTTGGTTAGAACACAGAGTCTGGAGTCAAATAGGGTCTCTTCCTTGCTTGCGGACTATCACCGTGACTCGGTTGGTCCTCAACACCTGATATGTCAGTTTCCCAACATGAAAAGTGGGGATAGTAATAAAGTTAAAGTGTTTAGTATAGTGCCTAGTTTATATCAAGTACTTGTTAAATGTTCGAAGTTTTGCTTTCTCATTCATTTATCACCTGACAGAGGTACCTTGCCATCACATCAGACCTTTGCATACATGCCTCTCCAGTGAGTCTGCATCTCTCCATCTAATTACTGCCCTGGGCTCTAGAGCTCTATTCCAAACTGCTGATTGGATAGCTTGCCTGTTGTCACACACGCACCTTGAAAGGAGCTTATTACTGCCCCCCTTACCTGGTCCTCCTCTTCCTTCTGGTCTTGGTTAATGGACCCACCTTGCCCGACATCCAAGAAAGCCAGCGAGTTCCTCTAGTCTCAACTTCCTTCTCACCCCAAGAACCAGTTATGAAGTCTTGAAAGTTCTAAAATGCTCTTGCCTCTGCCCTTGTCTGAGTCTCCTCTATTGCTCACTTTAATTATTAACACGTCCTTCTCCTGGGTCTCACTGCCCAGGTCTTCCCTTTCCTCTGCAGCACCACTGTGTTCCCACTGTCTACGAGATCCAATTCATATTCCTTAGCACGGCATTCAAGGCCTTGAGCCCCGATCACATCTCCTGGCTCAGCGGCTGCCTCTTGCTTCACTCCAGAGTCCACTAGCTGTTTTTCCTTCTTTTCAAGGCCTGTCCCCCTGCTGCCTAAAAGTCACCACCAAGAATCAGGTCAATGTCCTGTTCTTTGTGAACCTTCTTCAACTGCTCCCTCCTCTTGGGTCCCTTGCACATACCTCATTAGACCACAATTATTTCTGTAAATTTCTCTCTCTAACCCTCCCTGCGCACTTTGAGGTTAGACAGTATGCTATTTGTCTTTGAACCTGACACACCTAGGACACAGAATGCAATGACCACATGGACAGTGAATGAATGAATGAATGAATGAATGAATTGTAGCATCCTCTAGAGGTCTTGGCAGCATCACGACAAAATGGGCTTGGTGAGCACAGCCCCAGATTGAAGGTCCAAATTACCTTCACATCCCCCTGCTTAAGAACTGTGGAGCTTTCACGCAATTTTGGAATTTGGATTTGCTAGACCCCCACGATAATCACGTTATAGATATTTATGTCCTATAGAAATATACTTATTTATACTTTATATGGAATATGTATACAACCTGATTTTTACCAAGCATGCAGTAAACACTGATAACTTTTCATTTAATTCAGACACACCCATAAAGGCAAAACACATTTTTGTATAGAAATATCAGTCATCTTCTGTGTTACAGTTACGGGAGAATATGCACAGATGGAATTGGTTTGTACTATTCTGGATGTGTCTTTGAAAAAGGAATGGAAGCTCAATCAGACCTCAAAATCTAGAATTCTATTCATAGTAGCTACTGTTCATTGTATATGCCTGCTGTGTGCCTGGTACTATGTTTTTGGCCCCTGAATTCCTCTTCCTGGTGATGCAGTGA